>NC_071993.2:19307500-19975833 GCF_028885655.2 Pongo abelii | reverse complement strand
TTAATGATCATCATTCTAACTGGCGTGAGATGGTATCTCATTGTGGTTTTCATTTGCATTTCTCAAATTACCAGTGATAATGAGCATTTGTACCCCAGAACTTTAAGTATAATAATAAAAAAACTGATAGTTCTGATGTAAGATTGTAGGTAAAAATAAAAATACTTATGCCAGTTAAATTAGAAAATATTTGGGTATCAACTGTTTATAATTTAAAATTTCAAAATAAATATATAAAAATTCAAGTAAAATGAAAAGTAGTTCAAATAAAAGGATCTACAAATAGATATGGCCAAATAAATGTCCTCCAACCCATTTTTGTCCCCTCAGGAATATATAATTTCCAATTGAAATTGAAAGTGGTTAAAATTCAAATGAATCTCTGATTCATGGCACGAGGGCATATAGGAGAATTTTACAGTATGTCATAGAAAAGTTTGGGAAACAAATTAACTTCCTAGGACTGTGCTAATAAAAAAAAGGAAAATATCAGTTTTTTGTTTTTGTTTTTGTTTGTTTTGTTTTGTTTTACGTTTCCAAGGGATTTCTGGGATCTTGGAGACTTCAGGGACGCTGCAGAAATTTCTTTTCTCATTAAGGTGTACCTTTCCTTTTCCTTGGATGATTCAGAACGTTTCTCACAGTTCTGCACTACAGCCTGTGGTGCTGCATCCAGGATAATTTCTCTGTCTAAAAATTGGGCATTGACTTCCTCCTCTGGGTGCTTCTCTGAATTTATTCCATTCGTGAGAAGAGAATCACACCAAATCCAACTCTAGGGCAGTGAAGAGGGTTCAAGGGATTTGAGCTGTTAGCATGGTTGACCTCCTAACTGGTAAAGTCATTTACTAAACTCTACTCATGAATATACAGATTCCTTCTTCAAAGTTCACTTGTGAGGTTTCCTTTCTGGAAATCGTGCTGGGAAGGGCTGTGTAACTAGTTGAGGAGACATGAGTTGTCATTTCTGACATGGCACGCTGATGAGAAAGTTAAAAGGCTGTAAAGAACTGTTTCACTTATGACAGAATTTCACTTACAATAACTTCTGTCTCCAAAATTATTTTCAATTATTTATTACATACACATCTAATGCATTCCCCTTAATTTCCGCAGTATTGCTTCTTGCAAAAGTAGCCATTATTATATTGGTCACAAATACATCTTTTTGCACAGAGCTTCCACCTGATTTAAAACAAGCCCCAAAGTTATCACGTGGAGTTTATGACCAGCGTTATGCTAGGAAAACTTCTCTCAATGTATTTATGTTACATGACTCTCTAAAGACGTTTGCAACTGAGAATGACCATTATAAAAATGCACACACAGGAATTCACTACAAAAAGTTTAAGCAATCCACAGACTACTTTATTATAAGTCGTCAGCTATTTCAACCAACGAAATAACTGGATACGGTGCTTTTTTCTTCCAAATATTATTTAATGCTTCCTACAACAAACATCAAGAATATTAGACACTTCAAATGTGTATTCAGCCTTGGAAGTAAGTATACAGTGGGGCTTACAATTCAGCATTATGTTTTTATCCATACTGGACTCCTAGCTAAATGTGTGCTTGTGACAGCTACATCTGAATGAAAGCAATCCTCACACCTAGGAGTCCCCCAACCATAGCGTGCATGAGCTGATATGATTACCTATGCCAACACCCTTGAAACAGGATTATTATCCTTCTTTGGTGAAGGTCAGAGCCATGCCCCAAGGCTGTAATATAAAATAAACCTAGATCTCTAAATATCTATGGAATTGAACTGCCTTGAGTGAATCTGATTGTGATGACAATGGCAAATTCTAACAGTGGCAAAAAAAAGACCATTTCAACTAGGCCAACAGTAAGAAAAGCAGGCTCCTCCTGCTTTCTGACTGGGTCTCAGCTAGTACTGTATACTAAGGGTTTTATTTATAGGTAAACAAAATCCTTATTGAGACTTATTGTTGTGCTGGCCCACCAGAGAACATCAAAACATATTGCTGCAGAAAGTGACCATCAAATACGATAATGGTTTGCAGGACAAAGCAGAAGAAATCCCAAACTATAAGAAGTCTACCTTTATTTATAAAAGCTATCTTTCCTTTACATACAATTCTACTATAGGATTGGGCTTTTATAGCCAAAGATGAAGTCATAGGAACTATCTGAGTTAAGAATTTACAGCAATCAGTATGCTTAGACATGACTATGTACATAGCATTAAGCAATTTCGATTGGAGTCCTAGTTGTAACTTTACATCTGAAGTCTTCCTGCATAGAATTATTTCAATAAGTATTTTTGGCATGTGATCCACAAGCAAGTTATTTATTTATCAGCACTGGGCTGGTAGTGTGGCACAGTGGTTAAGAGCGGATCTTGGAAGCCAGGCTGCTTGGGTTTGAATCCCAACTCAACTTCTTACTAGCTGAATGACTTTGGACAAATTAGGTCACCACGCCACAGACATTCACCTCTAACACAGAAGTAATAATAGCACAGACCTCCTTAAGTGGTTGTGAGAATTCACTAAGAGCCCTTAGACAGTGGCTGGCACATAGTCAAAGAAATATTTAAGTATTTATTAAGTATTACTGTTATATGTAAACATTTATTAAGTAGCTACTGAGTACCAGGTATATATGATTTTTACAGTAAATATTAATGTAACTTGAATATTTCTCCATACTGTCAATATTAATATTCTGTCATTCTAAAGTCCCTTGTTTTACTTTAATGAAAAGCAGTGTCTCTTTGCATCATAAGTTCTTTTTTCTATAAAGCAAATTAAGAGAGAATGATCTAATATGAGAATAAAGCTAGGCTATTCTTTGTTTCAGTAAGGATCCCTTAACTTATTCTGTAAAAACAAAAATCCAGTTTTTTCAATCAAAGAAGCAATTTCACATGTAATATTTGGCTTTGGCTTTGTTGAGAATTTGAAGGTGAAACCAATTCTTTGGTTTATTAGACTTGGGTTTTACTTCAAAAGCTAAGTTATAACAGCTAAATGAAATTAATCTACAAGCGAAAGAAAAGTTTCCTCAATCATGCCTAGCTTTATAATTGCTCCAGAGGTTACCGACCTCCCAAGGGCAGCTGGTCTAAAATTAGGCCTAATCTCTTTGTAGGGAAGACACAGGAAGCTTTTAAGGAGGAGGCAGAGGTGGAGACCCGTGGCTTTCTTTTTCCAGCGCCTGCAGTAGGTGCTTGAGGAGTTAAGGAGCACAGCTCAGAAAATAATATTTCCCATGTTAGACTCTGGGACAACGTCATTCAAAACTCTATAGCACAATCTAATAGATGTGAATGGTAATTATGGAAGATTGTGGAAGAAAAAAGGGAGAAAAGAGAAAGAGGCAAAGGAAAGTGCAGGCGAAAGAAGGTAAAAAACCAGCTGTGTGTGGTACTTTAAATTGGGACACAGAAAAATGGAAAGCCAAGAAATCGTGTGCTTTTACCCACATGGAGTGACACACAAACCACTATAATATTGCATTTTGGTATTACTATCCAGAGAATAGAAATACTAAGTACCCAATACTTTTTTGTTGTTTTTAAGGAGAATGCAGCATATTTTGCTTTATTCTAGCTCCTCAACTGGGTACTTATATTTTTGGGGGGTGGGAGCGCTGGACAGAGAAAGACATAAAAGAGAAGCAATCACAGATATCTTGATATCTAGGCAATTGCATAGGAAGAAGAGTGCATGGCAGATCAGTGAGAAAGAAATGAGGTCAGAAGTTAGACCCTACATGGGAAAGTCAGAAATGATGGAATCTCAAGGAAAGCAGGAAGGAGGGGGACAGGAATTTCCTGGAGCTGAATATTTTCAAGTGGCTTATATGTATTCTAGACTTCTACAAGCAGGGAGCATATATACGCTGGGAATTATCAGTATCACTGAGAGAAATACATTAGTTATATACAGATGCATGCACATCTAACTATATTGCATGAGTACAAGAAGTCTAAATGGTATTAAATAATTATTCTATGTTATACACAGTTCAGTTTAAAATGTGGGGTTTAGCTGTTCTTGATTAAAAAAAAAAAATAAAAAGCGGCCGGGCGCGGTGGCTCACGCCTGTACTCCCAGCACTTTGGGAGGCCAAGGCGGGCGGATCACGAGGTCAGGAAATCGAGACCATCCTGGCTAACATGGTGAAACTGCGTCTCTACTAAAAAATACAAAAAAATTAGCCGGGCGTGGTGGCGGGCGCCTGTAGTCCCAGCTACTCGGGAGACTGAGGCAGGAGAATGGCGTGAACCCGGAAGGCGGAGCTTGCGGTGAGCGGAGATGGCGCCACTGCACTCCAGCCTGGGCGACAGAGCAAGACTCCGTCTCAAAAAACAAAACAAAACAAAACAAAAAGCAGTTCTCAGAAAACCAAATACCGCATATTCTCACTTATAAATAGGAGCTAAACATCAGGAACTCATGGACATACAGATGGCGACAATAGACACTGAGGACGGGAGGGGAGGGAAGAAGAGGGGCAAGGGCTGCAAAATTAATTAGTGGGTACAATGCTTAGTATGATGGGATCATTCATACCCGAAACCTCAGCATCACACACAATACACCCAGGTAACAGACCTGCACATATACCCACTGAATCTAAAATAGAAATTTAAAACAAAATTAAAAATTTTTAAAAATTAATTAACAAAATGAAAAAAAGCAGTTCTCTATCATGACTATGGAGTTTAAAGGAATTAGAGGAAGCCCAGGGCTATCCCCCACAGTTGACACAATAGACTCCCTGTCCTTTACTCACAGCAGGCGATCAAATTTGTCACCGAGTGGGCATTAACAATTGAAACTGGAATAAATGCATGAACGAATGAATGAATGAGAAAGGGCCCTGAAACGCGAGACTGCCTCTGTTAGGGTCCCAGTTCTGCTACTTATTCTACCTGTCAGTACTCTAAGCCTCAGTGACTTCCTCTGTAACATCCAGGCTAATCTAAAAACCAACAACCCCGTAGTATTTTTGTGAGCATTCAGGGAGAAAATGCAGAGAAAAACTTAACCCAGTGCCTACACGGTTAGCCTTCATTTTAATTATATGGGTTACCTGCTGGCACTATTTAGAGTTCATCTCAGAGCACAAAATGTCAAGGCCTCTCTTGATCTATGATTTTCCTGCCTGTGGATGTCTAAAATTAAGGCCAAGAAACATACTATCTCTTAAAGTTGCAATATTCCAAGGTTTTTGTACTATTTATACATATTTATAGCTGGTGCCTCAGTAAGACATGTTGGGAAGGCCACAGATAGGGAAAGGAAAAGAAAGCAAATAAGAAAATAACACTCCACTTTATAACCCTAGTATAGTTGTGGTCACTTAATAAATTTTCTCTTTAAGAGTGCCTGAGTCATTAAACAGGGATACATTTTGAGGGCACTAGGACACTATTTAATTGAATGACTCCAGCAAGTTATTAAATGAGACCCTAGTGGTTTGAAAACAATTAATGAGTCATTTAATGATTTGCATTCCAGTGTAGTTGGAGGGGCCCAAGTGGCTTGAATGAGTTAATTCATGGTCCCAAGAGCATGATTAATAGCAGGAGTGACATGGCCATTAAGAGAAATAAAAATAACTGGCAATGAAAATAATAGAGCTTGTCATCATATGAATTTGAAGAAAAATAAAAAAAATATATATGTATAAAATGGGATGTACTGTCCCAAAATGATCAAGCACTTTAAGTCATAAACAAGGAGGAAATGAATACTAGTCCTGGATGATCTTTCCAACAAAGCAATGGGTCAAAATTTGGGCTCTATTATATTATCATAAAAAATGTTTCCCAGAGATAATGGTATTTTTTTTTTCTACTACCCTCTGCAAGATTAAGCCATGGGCTAAACTTGAAAAAAGATGTATATCAAATTACTCCAAAGTATTTAATTAATGTTCATAAGAGTTGAAATTCCTTTGCAGGTAGTCACCAAAGAATACTGGTTGGCATTGTCAAAACTGTGACATTTCTGTTCTATATACTCAGATAATACATCTTGCCTGATTTCCAGCTCATCTCTCTTTTTAATGACATTTTTTAGTAACTGTGCTTTCCTTGATTTTACTAGCCTCACCCTACCCACTCTGCACATCTCATAGGGATGGACAATCCCACCTCAAACCTCATCATTTGACGAACTTCTCAGGTGTATGTCACTTGGTCACCTAGATCTGTGCAAGTACCATCTCTTCCAATGTTGTCCTTGTCTCTGTTCCATCTGCCTAACTTAAAACGTATCCCTCGCTTGCAAGTGAGCTTCCCTGATAATGACTGCTTGTCTGTGCCCTACAGCCACATTCTGGTTACAGTGTTGTCCACTGACCTGCTTTTCTTCGCAACTCCTCAGGCCACCCCTCTCTCAACCTCTCTTAGATAGTGATCTCATTGTAGGTCTAACTCTCTCTAGGCCACTGCACCCTGCTCTTGGTAATCCATTCCTGTTCATATGTTTGCCAAAGAGTCTGCTGGAGATCAATAGCCAGAAGAAAAAGTACTTGGTCTGAAAAATAAAATCTGGAACTTATGCCAAATCCTAGATACATTTGAATCATTTCCCAGTTGTCCTGTACACTCCCAGAATCAGGCAGTGAAATTCATATCACCTTTGACCCACCCAGTTCAATAAATATTTGTTAAATGATACTTTCTTATCATTCTTTTGGCAAAGCAATAGCCCAGTCTGCTAGTTTGTTTTTTAAAATTAAAGGTATGAAAGGAAAGCTCTTCAAAAAGGGAGTGCTTTAATTATAGCAAATTCATTAATTATTTCTCACAGTTGAACACCAAAGCATCTTGCATGTCAGAAGTGGAGTGATAGGTGTGTTCCTTCACAAGACCACACAGCAAACTGCAATTAAAAAATTATACATGACAGAATGTGAGCTGTGCAGAAGTAATTCAAAGTTGTGTTTTCTTCCTTCTTTTGGTTGGCTCCGCATTAATGTCATTTGTAAGTGACTTACATCCTGCTACAGTTGTCTATGTAATTATAAAAAGCTCTCTATTACTATTTCAAGAAATAATCTATTTTACTCTTACTTACGTGTCAAGTGACCTGAATAAGTTTTAGCACTTTTACACCCAAGACAGAAGAAAATACCGTCCATGCCACCGTCAATATTTTGAGTGATTTCTATTATTTCATTCTCTGTTGATTAATAGGAAATGCATTTAGATTTTACATGTGTGACATACACTTGTGAACATGCACGCATTCACACTTTTTATTTATCCCAGGTACTCTTGAGGCAACATTTCACTCATATAAATTATTTTCCAAGTCTTCGGGGTTTTTTTGTTTTTTTGTTTGTTTGTTTTGTTTTTGTTTTTGAGATAAAGTCTCACTCTGTCGCCCAGGCTGGAGTGCAGTGGCGCGATCTCGGCTCACTGCAACCTCTGCCTCTTGGGTTCAAGCGATTCTCCTGCCTCAGCTTCCCAAGTAACTGAGACTACAGGCACCTGCCACCACACCCGGCTAATTTTTGTATTTTTAGTAGAGACGGGGTTTTGCCATATTGGCCAGGATGGTCTCGAACTCCTGACCTCAAGTGATCCACCTGCGTCAGCCTCCCAAAACGCTGAGATTACAGGCATGAGCCACCGTGCCTGGCCTATTTTCCAAGTTTCAGTCACTAGCTTCTCTACTATTACGTTTTAATGAATCTGATCCATACTCTAATACACAGAAAATGTTATTGGTAACTACAAAAGACATAATTAGAAGATTTAAAAACACATACTAATATCCTAACTAGTGGTTTTCAAAGTAGGGTGCTCTGGGAACCTGTAGGTGTCCCTGAGATCCTTTCAGGGGAGCTATGAAGTCAAAAACTCTTTTCATAATAATGCTGAGACACTATGTTTTTCATTCTCATTCTATCGCAAATATACAGTGAAATTGTCCAGAGGTTATATGACAGGATAGCATGAGAGACTGAATACAGAGGCAGATATGCAAATCTAGTCATCTTCCATTGAGTTGAATGCTAACATAAATACATATTGTGACTCTTCTAAATTCTTTTCTTTTCAGAATTACAGCATTTTTTCTCATAAAAATCTCATTTATGTAAAGATGTAGAGGTTTATATTTTTAAAGAAGTTGTTGGTCAATTTTTTAAACTCTCATCTTTAATTTCTGACATAGTAAATATCGAGAGATATAACTCACAATAAACAAATTATTATTAATAAGTCCTCAATACTTTTGAAAAGTTTAGGCCGGGCACAGTGGTTCACACCTGTAATTCCAGCACTTTGGGAGGCTGAGTTGGGTGGATCGCTTGAGCTCAGGAGTTTGAGACCAGCCTAGGCAACATGGCAAAACCCCATCTCTACAAAAAAAAAGAAAATACAAAAATTAGCCAGGTGTGGTGGTGCACACCTGTAGCCCTGGCTACATGGAGGCTGAGAGGATCACCTGAGCCCAGGAAGTTGAGGCTGCAGTGAGCCGAGATCAATCACGCCACCACACTCCAGCCAGGGCAGGAGTGAGATCCTGTCTGCTAAAAAAAAAAAAAAAAAAAGAATAAAAAAAGTTTAAAGGGATCTGGAGACAGTAATATTTGCACATCGCTGATCTAAACAGAGATGTCCTTCCATAGCACTAACAAGTACGGAGGTGGGGGAACACTGGATGATTGACAGGCACATAGAATTTAACACAAAATGCTTAAACTGAATTTTTCTTTTTATTACCCATTCTTCTCTCTGAATTTTTTTTTCAAGTCTGAAGAAAGCAGAAAGAGAGAGCATGAAAAGAGCAGCCCAAAGATTGATCCTAGGAGACACTATTCAAACTATTTCAATATTCTAGAAAAGAAAAGGGGACGTAAGTTCTCAGGATTTTTTGGTGTGTGTTCCTTGTGACCAACCACTCATTTGAGGTCAACCATTATAAACTCATGTAGGAAGTAGACTAACCTATACAGACATAAAATAGAGAGAGAATGATGATTTTCAGTTTTGAATTTCATGCTATGAATATTAAATCTGGACAAAATAATCTGCATAGTGAAAAGAAGAGGGTGGAGTTTTGATGGCAACTATCATGGCAACCAAGGCTACCTTATAGCTAACTAAACACCTTTCATGCTTTTCACTATTCTGTATAAGATATGCATTTTTAACTTGCAATTTTTTTTCTTAAGAAATTTTAGTGGCCGGGCGGGGTGGCTCACGCCTGTAATCCCAGCACTTTGGGAGACCCAGACGGGCGGATCATGAGGTCAGGAGATGGAGACCATCCTGGCTAACACAGTGAAACCCCGTCTCTACTAAAAATACAAAGGATTAGCCAGGTGTGCTGGTGGGCGCCTGTAGTCCCAGCTACTCGGGAGGCTGAGGCAGGAGAATGGCGTGAACCCAGGAAGTGGAGCTTGCAGTGAGCCGAGATCGCGCCACTGCACTCCATCCTGGGTGACAGAGTGAGACTCTGTCTCAAAAAAAAAAAAACGAAATTTTAATTGCCAAATTTTCCTTGGTAGTGTAGGACAAACAAAAGCACAAACAAACAAAACCAAGACTCAAGTGCAAGCAACCACTATATAATGGTGGTTTCATTTTATTTGTTCTTGATACTGTTCTGCTTTTAACACTGTTCAAGGCATAATCTTGGCTGGCCTTGTCAGAATGTTGGCCAATATTGAACTTACATTTAACAAATCTTTCTGACATATGCTACTGTTTATCCACATCTCATCCATTCGTTCAGAGTTGTTTCTTTGAATCCAAGTTCAGAACTTAATATTTGTCTTTCGAAACCTTTCATGCTATTATATTTGATTCATCGATTTAGCTCTACCACATAGCTTCGTGTCATCTATTTATGGAAGCAGGGCAACGAGGTTGAAAAAGAAGTACCTGACTTTGGAGTCAGACAGAACTGGATTTAAGTCCTGGGTCTACTAGTTGTTGGCCCGATTTTTTTCAAACTTCACTAACCTCTTCCTTTGCTTTTCCATTATTAACCTAAACATTTCTTCGGCTTCCTGATGATGTTGACCCTCTTCTGGGCTTCTTGTTTTCCTTAATTAGAGAATGGAAATTCCCTGACCCCTTTGTCTTTATTGGCATACTCAGGTTAACGTTGCTGCTCTAGAATAATGGATAATAATGCATTGATGTTTATTGTGCGTAGTGGCAGAAATAAACATAAGTGAAATGTTTAAGATCTTAGGAGGAAAAACAAGCAGCTCTAACTTTGCATGAACCTGAATCTTATTTTAAACAGTCAAATTATTTCAGTATCAGCTGGAGTTCCATCATTTAGGAATCCATCACGAGAAAAGTCTACTAGTCACTTAACTAGGCACTTAGTAAGCACTCACTGTCAACATTACCAGAAACATGTCAAGTATTGACACCTGAACTTGAGCTGGAACCAGCAGTCAAAACCTTTCCAAAATGTCTAACAGCGTAAGATGATTGCATGAAGAAGTAACTAGAACATTCAGTTAAGCTAGGCATTCTTTCAGTTAAATGAGGAGGGCATTGAGAATTAGTACACTGTCAATATGGGCTTTGCATAGTAATAAGATATATAAAATATATAAACTGTCATGACCCAATCACTTAAAATTGCTAATAAATTACCATGCCTTCTACAACAGGAAACTGGAGAAGTTATCAGAATTTTTGGCAGTTCCAATAATTAGGAAATACATAAGCAAATTTTATTTAGTACTGTAATTATTGAAATTATTTGACCCTTTTCATTTTCTCAATAATGTAACAAATCTTTAACATTTTTGTTGTCACATCTTGTCAAAAAGTAGGAATGTTCTGTTAAAAATTCTGTTATCTGGCATCATATAGATGATGTCCATCAGTAAATCTAGTAGATATTCCACTGAATTAGAAAGTGCTCACAGTTACTAACTAAGTCTTTGTAACTAGTCTTAGCATTAAGCATTGAAAGATTCTCAGTGTAAAGGACTCAATGGGGGAGATAGTGAAAGGCTCCATTCTTAAAAGAAATTTGCGGCCAGGCGCAGTGGCTCATGCCTGTAATCTCAGCACTTTGGGAGGCCAAGGCAGGTGGATCACTTGAGTTCAGGAGTTCAAGACCAGCCAGACCAACATGGTGAAACCCTGTCTCTACCAAAAATACACAAATTAGCCAGGTATGGTGGCACATGTCTGTAATCCCAGCCACTCAGTAGGCTGAGGCAGGGGAATCTATTGAACCCGGGAGGCAGAGGTTGCAGTAGGTTGGGATCATGCCACTGCACACCAGCCTGGGTGACAGAGCAAGATTCCGTCTCAAAAAAAAAAAAAAAAAAAAAATCGCATCTTACACATAAATTTCAGAAACTGGAGAAATGGGAGGTAACTGGGATATTGTAAAAAACCCTCAACTCATTCAAAGAAGTAGGCAGGCTCAGGGCTCATTTGAGCACAACCTAATTTTAAATTACTCTTGTGTAATAATTGGAAAATAACATTCTGGATCTCAAAAGATTGTTAAGAAAATTAAAATGAGATAATTGATAAGAAAGTGTTTTTGCAAACTCCTAAGAATTAAAAACATGCAAAGTTATTTTTATGAATCATCTTTGCTGATTTCTATAGTATGTTAAATTGTTCTTGAAGATGCAGAAATTGAAATTAAACATTCTGGGGGTAATAACAGCATGACATAAGGTAGAGGCATTAAAAGAATAAGAAAATAGAAAAAGAATAATGAAAGTGGAGACAGATGATGTTGGGAGAATATAGGTAACTCATGGAAAGTCCTGAATACTTTATTTCATAGAAAATTCCAAAATATCACTTCAGCAACATTTCTAATTTTAATACAGTAGTCCCCTTTATCTCAGGTTTTGTTTTCCCAAGTTTCAGTTACCCACATTCAACCGCTATCTGAAAATAGATGAGGTCAGCACAATAAAATATCTGGAGAGAGAGAGATTGCACATTTATATAACTTTTATTACAGTATCCTGTTATAATTGTTCTATTTTATTATTAGTTATTGTTGTTAATCTCTTACAGTGCATAATTTATTTAAACTTTATCATAGGCATGTATGTATAGAAAAATTATAGTACATATAGGATTTGGTTCTATCTGAGCTTTCAGGGATCCCCTGGGAGTCTTGGAACATATGCCCCATGGATTAGAGAGGACTACTGCTAGTATGTTTTTAAGAAAAGTGTAATAGAGACGGTTTTTGTCTCAGTGATTCTAAATAGAAAATGATTTTTAAGTATCACTGTTCAACTTTGCCATGTAATAGATACCATCATATACCAAAAAAATTATTCATAAATACACGTCAAAGAGTAGTCACCCAAGCTTTAAAGGACTGATTATCATACACTGTGTTTTCAATGTTTTGAAATCCTCAAGTTATGGTCTAAAATGTTATCTCATGTTGCAGTTTCTTACATGGAATGGTTTTGCTACTTCAAAATAACGTCAGCCCACATGAGTCAAAACAACTAAAAGTTTGTTTCAAAACTCACCATAATATTTTTTCTCCTCCAATAACATAACAGAAGGAAAGAAAAGTCCCTAGATTAGGGGTTTCCAAACATTCAGAATGGCCAAGAGAACCCAATCAACTCACTGACCACAAAAATCAGAGATTGACCAGCCACAATTTTACACTATCTACTTGTCTCCTGAATTACCCACTGAGTTCCAAACTGGGGTCCCGTCTTTACTTCCTTCACACTTTAATTTGTCCTATAAGACACACTTAAATTAATCCTTCTAAAACGGACTTGTACTGCATTTTCTTGATCATGTGTGTGCATTGAATTCCCACTACCTGCCAAAGTCAATACAACCTTCTCAGTCTGCAATACAAGGCCTTCTATTATGTACCTATGTCTAATATATAAATCACTAAACAAGGGTATTTGTTGAAATGCAAGCACTTGGCAAAGTGTCTAGTACATAACGAGCATTTAAAATTGAATAAATAATGGCACAATTTGATTTGCGCCGTCATACATAGAGACATAAAGCTCACTGACTGCCAGAATTTACATAAAACAGCATCCACATCATTCTAGATGAATAATATTTACCAAGAAACCAGCACACCTTAGCTGAGTACATTCTATGTGCCCGGCACTCTGATACTCTCATAGTATTTTATAAATCATCAAATCTAACCAGAGCCTAAATATTTCAAATGTAATCAGGCTTACACTTTGCATTTTATTCTTTAGGGTATTTTGGAAGTTGTCATTTTCAGGGTCTTAATTACCTATCCTATCATTGCTTTAGTCCCCTAAATGAAGGGATGTTATTTTTCCTCTGAATGCATGCTTAAGAAATTTTAATCCCTAGATTCTGCAGTGATTCACTGGCTAACGATATAGGCAGAGACAAGACCACTTACTTAAAGACCAGTCAACCTGTGTAAGGCAGTGGCATCAACACAAACTAAGGAAGTCTGGGATTAGACTAAGCTAAAAAGGAAATATTCTATATATTTGTGGAGGAGAAGCCCTCTGCTTGTTCTTAATTCCCCATGGTATGACTCAAGTATACTGTTGAAAATCAAAATGCCTAATGAAAGCCATTTCACAATACTATGACACCCAGAAAAAGCCAGAGTTCATTTTATGTATCTTCTCTAATATGTGGGAGATGACAGGGCAATTTGAAGCTGAAAAGTGTTAGTGGAAAAATGACACAAAATGATTTATTTTGGCAATAAAAACAAATTAAGTTGTGAAAACTATGTAATGCAACTAATAAAACAGAAATACCTTAAACCATTTTAGCTTCAAGTAACTATCGGGGGTAAGGATAGCTTATTGATGGATTAAATAATCCAAATGCCAATGTGCACATTATAAGTTAAAGGAGTTTGCCTAGAATTGACTACTATAGTTATCCAAAGATTTTGTTTGGGAATTCTATGATTCGCAGAAAAAAAATTATTTTACTTCAGCTAGACTCAAGATTGTATTTACTAATGGAATTTTCAACCTTAATGTTTCTTTAAATGTTTATGCTCTTTTCCAAGAAAATACATTTTTTAAATCCAAGAGATGGCAATAAGCTTTTATTTTATTTTACTTTTGTATACTGGTGCATGGTTGTAGTTCAGATATTTAGGAGGCTGAGACGGGAGGATCACTTGGGCCCAGGAGTTTGAGGCTGCAATGAGCTATAACGGCATAATCTCATGCCAGCCTGGGTGACAGAGTGAGACTCTACCTCTTTTAAAAAAAAATCAAGAGTCTGATTAAAAAAAATATGTGATGCCCATGTGATATTTCCCAATATTTATATCCACATATTTTATAGCCAATAATTTGTAAAAAGTACATTTATAGCTTATAGAACAGTCATTCTTACTTATTTTCAATGACTTGACAAATTCTTTCTTGCTCAAGCCCAGTCTAAATGTCTTTACTATGCATATTCTCAAAATTCATTAGGGTTCATCCTTATGGGACATATTGTGGCAATGCTGCTGGAAGCTGCTTCAAGCCCCACCAAGGCACGTACTTTCTGGCATTTTGTTAAGTAGGACACATTACTCCATTGATGCAAAACCCATGTTGAGGACCAAATAAGAGGGAAGGAAAACAAATTAAAGCTTTAAAGAATATACTTCAAGCACTGAAATAATTAAGGGATAGACTAAGCTATTATAACAAAGCCGCGAATAGTGGCTCAATGAAGTTACAAGTTTATTTTTCTCTCCAGAGGCAGGCAGACGGCCAGGCTGAGAGAGTAGTTTTGCTCCATTAGGTCATTCGGGAACCCTGGTGCCATCCACTTCATCGATCCACTAGGGCATGGCCCTTGAATACGTACTTGAAGCTGGGTTATCACGTCCACATTCCAGCCCACATGGAAAGGAAGCAATCTTTTACTTTTTAAAGTAAAAGCAAGAGAGATTTTGCACACATCATTTCTACTCATAATGGGCAAAAACTTAGTCACATAGTCATATCTAGATGCATGGGTATATGAGAAAATACTTCATAAGCTAATAGCCATGTGCCCAACTAAGAATTGTATTACCCTGGAAGAAAGGGAGACTGAATTATAGGGGCGAAGAACAATCTATGGAGTTGGATTTTAATACAAACTAATAGAAATAATGGTGACCTAGAAAAACTTTGTCAAGTCCCAGTTTGCTACAGTTATATCATCTAATTCTCTCTCTCCCTCTCTCCCCTCCCTCTCTCTCTTTCTCATTCTCTCTCCCTTCAGCTCCCCTCCCTCTCTCTCCTTCTCATTCTATCTCACTTCACCTTCCCTCCCTTATTTTACTGATCTAAAAAATAAATAGCTTTTATAAGAATATCGCTAGTGTTATTTTATCACCACAGAATTCAGTGATCAATTTATATTCAGTGAAATGCAAACAACTTATTGAGGTCATCTTCAAATCTTTAATTGAATTTTCATTTTAGATAGAATCACATATTTTCTAAGCTTCTTTCAATGTGGGCAATCTATGGCTAATATTAATTACCAGAAGATCAGATACGTTTTTGTATGAGTTTTTTAAAGTACCTGCAATGTAATTTGTAATAACATCTATGAAACACCTGAGTTTAACAACTTTAAGCTAGCCAAAAGATAATATTTAACCTGACAACAGTTACAGTTGTTAGAAACAGAAATGCTTTAATCTGCTATGCAACCTTGTCGTAACTCAAAAACTCAAAAATCTATGAAACACTGTGAAATTAAATTGAAAAACACTGAAATACAGAGTTCCTATCACTAGACACATACAGGAGTGATTCTGTCATAACTACTCAGATGTAGTGATATTTTGTTTCTCTCTCTCTCTTTTTTTTCTTTTCTTTTTTTTTTTTTTTTTTTGAGATGGAATCTCACTCTGTTGTCCAGGCTGGAATGCAGTGGCACAATCTCAGCTCACTGCAACCTCTGCCTCCAGGGTTCAAGTAGTTCTCCTGCCTCAGCCTCCTGAGTAGCTGGGACTACAGGCACACACCACCACGCCTGGCTGATTGCTTTGTTTCCTCTCTGAAAATTGGCCTTTAAAATCTTTTCCTTTCTTAGAGGAAGATATACATGCAGCATAGTGTGGGTTGAGAAACCAAAATCACATCTTTGTATACATTTCACCACAATCAAGCTGAGAAAAAATCCAGTTTCTGAAAAGGTTTTCAAATGTTGAAGCATAATTTTCTCTTACTGGTTTCAAATCAGTTTCACAGACAGCAAAACTCATTTTACTACCATAGAAAAGATCTCTTACTCTGCAATCCCAAATCCTTCCTCCTGACCTATTTTTTTTTCCTTCTGGTTCCTTTATTACTCTCCCAGAACCATAGTGTAAACAGGACTTGAAAATAAGAAATGGGGAAGGATAAACTAGGAACC
Organism: Pongo abelii; assembly: GCF_028885655.2. NCBI lineage: Eukaryota > Metazoa > Chordata > Mammalia > Primates > Hominidae > Pongo > Pongo abelii. The sequence goes on along the minus strand of NC_071993.2, from coordinate 19,959,476 downwards.
GGTGTTTGAACTCATAATCCCCACCACTGATTGTCCTCAAATTTTGTGGAGTCCGTCTAAAGAAAATGCTCCAGAAAAATGCTGCTAAGGTTATTTTTTTCAAGAAAAATGTTACAAAAATTTCAGAAATAAATTTGCATAGAGTGCTTTTGCACACATCAAAAAAACAATCAACATGTCAAGCTATTCTCTCTTAATCAAAATGTCTCATATTTTACATGACATTGAACTAGACAGAGATGACAAAAATCTCTCATCTCTCTGATTCTCAAATGCTAATATTTTATTTTATTTTGAAAGGAAAATAGACAGTTGAAGGAAACAAATTTTGCTGTTGATGTCTTAGAAAATTTGAATTAATCACATTTTGGATTTCCATTTCTGCTATAAAACAGAAATTCACAGTAAGAACTCTAAATCCTATTTATGCTCAGCTGAGCATTCTGGGAAGAGATTGAACATTGACTAGTGCACACATGTGCACACACACACCATATAGCACCTTTATTTCCATCTTACTTATCTTTTATTTTCTAGCTAAATTTTGGACCTTTTATTACCTCTATGACTGTTAATTATCAAGGTCGTTAGCTGGCATAATCCTAACTTAGTTATTCAAAAATTCTACTTAAAAATATTTCTAAAAATGAACTTTATTCCATTTTATCTTTTTAACTTCTTGGATTGTTCTTCTTGAATAAAAACCATAGCATTCTATTACATCCATGATGCTCATTACAACCTTCAGTTACCTACTTTTTGAGACACAGTCAATGAGTAAAACTGAGAAAGAGCCACTAACTCCATCCAGCATTTATTTCCTGTTTATTTTCTATTGCTGCCATATTATAGAACATTAACTGTAAAACTAAATGGCATACAATTCTGCCTTCTGCACCACTTCCTACATTGGATCCTAAGTAAGCATTATAAGGCTAACCACATACTATGGAGCACCTATGAACTGCTTTGCATGTATGATTTAATTTTTGCACCTTCATTCTGAGAAAGATATGATTGGCTTAAGGAGTGATGCTGTTAGAGGGTGCCAGAGAAGTCATTTTGATGAATCATCAGCCCCATGACGAGGTTTCCTCTACAACAATTCTGACAGTTGCTTCTCCCAGGTCATAAGTAGGTTATATTCCTTAGCCTTGCACAAGAACCTCGAAGAACAGGTGCCAATGAACCTTCCCATCCTCGTCTCAGAAAAATCCCCCAACTTCCCTGACAGTCGGGCCAGATATCCCCCGGGGTCCCCTAGACAAGCACTCAGCTTTTCTGGCCTTCTGATCCCTTTAACTGAAATGCTTTCTGCCTCTAAATCTACCTACTAACATCACATATACCCTTTAAAGTTCAATTCAAATGTTATTTCTTGCAAGAAGCCTTGTCTAATAATACCCCAGCTCCTAGAAAGAAAATTCGCTTGTCTGCCTCCAACACATTCAGTCCTTCAGCAATATGATCCTGTTCTCAAGCATATGACACCTTATATTCTAAGCGCTTTTGTGTTTTACTTATTCCTCTCTTAGACCTACAGTCCTCTGAGGGCAGGGATCCTACTTTTGCAATTCCTACACATTACAATGTCTTTTACAACGAACAAGATTGAGAGTCAATGACCAGCCGAGGTTGAGCAAGGTAGGAAAGAGCCGCTGATGTGCCCTGTGGAACTTAGGAAGACTCTATTTCTAGAAAGTGAGTTGCTCCCCTCAGTACTAACCAGTAAGAGGGGATCCATGGTTTAAAAGAAAATTGTTCCATGTCTGCCTAATAGAAATTGTTTCCAAACAGAAAAAAGGCTTTATCTCAAATGCTCTGCAGGTCTACTGCATGTCATTTTCCTGAAGTTAGAACTGCACTCTAAATTAAATCATAAATGCAAGCTCATTAATAGTCCTACACTTGCTACTGATTTCATTGGCAGGAGTAACAGAGACAATCCACTGTGATCATAAGTGTTGCTGAACTTTGCTAGAAAACTATGTATTGGGTTAAGCCTAATTTAGTGAGAAGAGTTTCATACATCTATTGACAACCTTGCTGAACTGGCTCTGCCCCTCTCTGCCTTCTTTGGCCACCCAGATCCATGCCTGAAGTTTTAAGAGTATGGAAATCTGGCTTCAACATAAAGAAATAACCTCACAAATCATTTATGGTAAGTCCTCATAAGAACTAAAAAATTGGTTCCCAGAAGTTACTCTCAAACCTCATTTTGATGCCAGACCATTTTGGGGAGTACCAAATACTGCATGCCACCAAACACCCCTAATCTTACTTTGCAGTGGAAATAGATCTTTGTGATACCAAATAAATGAAATGGAATTTCTTATCACGTACATTTTTTAGTAAAAAGCAAACTTTGTATAATGTTTTATAAGATATTTTACAAATGTTTTGGTCAAGTCCTGATTTGCTAAAACTACACTTGTGGTTCAATGTGCAAAGGCTCATACTTTGAGAAACACTGGATTAAAGAAATGGTAATTCTAGCTGGGAACTGTGGTGCACACCTGTAGTCCCAGCTACTCCAAAGGTTGAGGAGAGAAAATGGAGAGAATGGCTTGAACCCAGGAGTTTGAGGCTGCATTGAGCCATGATTGTGCCACTGCACTACAGCCTGGGTAAGAGAGCGAGGTCTCATTTCAAAAAAAAAAAGAAGAAGAAGAAGAAGAAGAATGTTAATCCCAATATTCCAGTAGTGGGAAGCTGGATTAGATACACACTCCCTTTAAATCTAAAACCATAATCCACAAAACAAAACAAACAGACCCACAAACTACTCTGTTGAGTGTGCCACCCAATAAGCATGGAATCAGCCAGCATCCCATAGAAGAGTTTTGTTTTGTTTTGTTTTGTTTCTTTATCATTTCTAAGGCATCTCTAGGCTCCCTCCACCCGAAATCTCTGCCACAAAGCACTCTGGGAACTCCATGGATAAACATCAGTCGCGAACTTCAGTGCACTTTGGAGCACATGATAAAAACACAGCATGAACACCCTTGTTTTGAACCTGTACCGACCCTTTTGCTGTATTAGGAGATTTCCTGCCAAAACAATTCTTTGGTGCCAATAGTCAAACTGTTCTGTTAGGAGTTTTGTAATCATTTGAATCAGCATAAAGATTAGACATGTGGAAAACGGGAGTGAACCAAACAGTCCAGACTCTTTCCCGCACACTGGTGACCTTCAAGGAGACCCAGAGAAAATTTAAAAGCGTGTCCCAGGATGCAACAAATGGTGTGTTTTTTTTTTACATTTGGGTTGACTTGTCCCAGGGAACAAGTATGTCCCATGATCATAGACCCTCTTTGCCAGACAACAGCCTGGAGGGAACTCATGGATGCCGACCCAAGCCCAATCACCCCCATCCTGTCTCTAACTCTGCCCAGCTCCCCTGAGCCCCACCCGGTTTCTTAACTCCACAGCTAACACCCCTCTCCCTCTGGAACATCCCAAACTCCAAACCACATTTGTCTAGGTGTGGCTGAAATGCTTTTCCCCTTAGTTAAGCTAAGCCAATGTCAAAATGATTCAGGTAACTTTACTAAGCACATAAGGGTAAAACTACAAAAACATTTCAAGTACATAGTGACCTTAGGACAAAATAATTAATGACTGACACCAGCTCTGCTGGGCTGATTCTCCTTATGAGGCCACTGATTTCCGGTCCCGATTTTCATTCTTGCTACATTTGCCAATTTTGACCCATCATGCCTTCTAATAGAGCTGTCACCACTGTCAAGGTGAGTGAGATTTCCTTGACTTTCCAATCCTGCTTTGAGGTGCTCGCCATTATGGGGCTGAACGTCACCTCAGGGGTGAAATGGCCTGGGCTGTCTTCTACAATTTCTCTCCTACTTGACCTGCATTGCCTTTGCAGATGTATTCGTTCATGTCCTGGACTATTTCATGGCTAATGGTCCCTGAAATTTCTTCTTTAACCTGTTGGATTTTCTGAAGAAAAGTAACTCACCCATTGCTCCAAACCAGCATTGCAGCCTACTCACCCTGAAAAGGTGCCTTTCATTTATTCATTAATGACTTATTAAGTGCCTAACATGCCAGGTAGCCATCCAGGCTCTGGAAATATAAAAGTAAATAAAAAAGACAGAAATGCCTGCCTTTATAGAGTTTACACTTAAGGAAATGGATATATGGTAAACAATGTAAATTTTTTTGGTTTTTTTTTGACAGAGTTTCACTCTTGTTGCCAAGGCTGGAGTGCAGTGGCGTGATCTCGGCTCACTGCAACCTCCACCTCCTGGGTTCAAGCAATTCTCCTGCCTCAGCCTCCAGAGTAGCTGGGATTACAGGCACCCATCACCACACCAGGCTGATTTTTTGAATTTTTAGTAGAGATAGGGTTTCACCAGTAGAGACTGGCCAGGCTAGTCTCGTACTCCTGACCTCACGTGATCCACTTGCCTCAGCCTCCCAAAGTGCTGGGATTATGCGTCTGGCCCAATATAAGTCATTTCTATGATACACTAGAGGAAAAGACTCATGGGAGCCAAATAGACAAGAAATGGATATTGGACAACCGATCTGCACAATTAAATGGGAAATATCAGGATGGTCCTCACTGATAAGATTATATTTGAAAAGGACTTTTAGCTCAAAGAATTTTAAAAAGGAAACCTTATAATAAAATTTCTCACTGTGATACAATTTGGCACTAACATGATGCTATGGTCTGTCTTCTATGTTTTGACAGTTTTTTTATTTATCTTGTAATTATTAAAAGGTTCTTGATGGTATGTCCCCAAGTCAACACAATGTGGTTAAAAGAATGACAAGGTCCTCATCAATTCCTTTGCCGTATATGTGAACAGTTGTCTTCATGAGGTCCTAATTCTTTCAGAAGAAAAAATGGTGCTGTATCATTACCTCTTGCTTTGCTGTTCTTCTCTTCTTGGGACACTAAATACTATAATGTTCCAGCTTCCAAGAGGATCTCCACCTGCCTTCTGTCCCTGACAATCCCGTGTGATGAGAAAGCATTAAATCAGTTCCTAATGGTTCCTAGCAACCAAACTGCCCAGAGGTCAAATCCCAGCTCTGGTCTTGGGCAATTCACTCAATCTAAATCTCAGCTTATTCATCTGTATAAAGGAGATAATCACAGAACCTACCTGATGGAACCTGCTTTGCTGTATGTATTACATGAGATCATTAATGTAAAGCACATAACACAGAATCCAGCGCACAGCAAGCAGTAATTAAGTTATATATGACAGACCTTCTCTCCTCATCTGAGCCTAACACCAAACAGGTGTTACATAGAAACAAATTTAACATAATAGTAATAGTTGAAATACAAATAGTAGTAGTAGGCTGGGTGTGGTGGCTCACACCTGTAATCCCAGAACTTTGGGAGTCTGAGGCAGGCAGATCACTTCAGGTCAGGAGTTCGAGACCAGCCTGGCCAACATGGTGAAACCCCATCTCTACAAAAAATACAAAAATTAGCCAGGCGTGGTGGCAGGCACCTGTAATCCTAGCTACTTGGGAGGCTGAGGCAGGAAAATCCCTTGAACCCGGGATGCAGAGACTGCAGTGAGCTGAGATTGTGCCACTGAACTCCAACCTGGGTGACAGAGCAAGACTCTGTCTCAAAAAAAAAAAAAAAAAAAAAAAAAAGTAATAGTAATTATAGCTAAGCTTCATTTAGTACTTACTAATGCCAGGAAATGATATAAGCATTTGCATTTTTCATACATTATTACTGTTAATTCATCACCTTTAACTATATTCAGAGGTGAAGAACAGATGTCACATTTCCTACTTTGAATTTTGCTGAACTACTCTAGTAGATTTGACCTTTTCCCTTTGATGTGCATTTCTCCTCCTCCCTGTCTACCTTTACTTAATTTGGGTTTTATGCTGCAGGATCTCATTCATTTCAATCATTTTATAATAGTCGCTTGAATAAGACCCCAAGTTTGTTCACTTTGTCGCATTTGTGAAAAACATTGCCAAGAAATCCTTACTCTCTCTTAGGAATCATCCTGCTTTCCTCTCCAAGACTATGTGAGTCTCACCAGAAACTACCTCTATCTCGTTCCTTCAAGAGAATGTCCAAACCCCCATAGAGTGCTTTTATAAAACAACATCAAAGGATAAGCTCACAATGACTTATTAAAGGCTTTAATGACCATTGCATTATTGCATATTCCTCCACAATGAATCCTAAATTATATTTGCACTTGTTTTCTAACCAATAACGTAAGGCGAGCTGGCAGTGGCGGGGGAGTGGGTGGGGGGGAGTTAAATAAAAGTTAAAAAGATAATAATAACTAACAAAGCTATAGCTATGGTTCTAGCATTGTTATTACATTAAATAAGATAAAAATAAAACATTTCAGATAATTAAATACAAATAAATACTATCAATATAATATTAAATATTAATTAAATGTTTAAATTTAACATTAAAAGTAATATAATAACTAACCACATTGTGCTTATTCTTTAATTTAATCCTCACAAGATTCCTATGATATAGTTATTAATATGTTGTACAAATGAGAAAATATATTGGCTTAGAGAAATTTAATGTACTGGTTTTCCTCTCTCTCTCTTTCTTTCTTTCTTTCTTTCTTTCTTTCTTTCTTTCTTTCTTTCTTGTCTTGCTCTATTACCAAGGCTGGAATGCAGTTGCAGCATTTCAGCTCATTGCAACCTCTGCCTCCCAGCCTCCAGCCATCCTCCCACCTCAGCCTCCCAAGTAGCTGGGACCACAGGCGCACGCCACCACACCTGGTTAATTTTCGTACTTTTTGTTGAGACGACGTTTCTCCATGTGGCCCAAGCCGGTCTCAAACTCCTGAGCTCAAGTGATCCACCCACCTCGGCCTCCCAAAGTGCTGGGATTACAGTCATGAGCCACTGCACAAGGCCCCTTTTCACAGTTATTAAAGGTCGAAAGGTATAGAGCCAAATCTTGAACCCTGAGTTCTCTGACTCGAAAGCCTATGACAAGTCATTCTAATATGCCCATAATAATCTGTGGGATAGGGCAGAAGGTGCTAGCATATTTTTAACTAAAAAATTATCACCGAGGGTATAATCAAATGTCAACATTAAAAAACATACAAGAAATAAAAATATCTTACATATTTTAACTTAAGGTTTGCAGTTTCTCATTAAATGTTTTGAATTAACCACAAATATGCTTCATATTGGTAACTTCTATATACTTGGTATGTTTTGAAATAATATTTAAAGAAGAAAAAAGTGTCAAGGTCAAAAAGTACACGCTGATAGAGTAAATACACTAAAACAGTTTTCAAGGAAAACAAATGTATTTTATTAAATAGAAGGTAATTTTTTTTTAAATAAATCAACAGAATATACACTAGCAGTGGTCTCCACCTACTGACTGGGTAATTATGTAACTAAATATGAATTTAAAAATAAGGGTCATATTTTTTGTTTCGATGGTATAGAGTTAACATTTTCTTTTCAAGCTAATTTTATAGAGACAGAAAATGAATAAACTACATTACATTTTGATCACGTGCAGACATCGCAAGACATTGGTTGCTATTTCCGAGAATGTGCCAATAGTTTGCTAAATGTTGGCAGAACTCCTGGGTACATGGACTCCCTTATTTTAATGCACATGAAGATGACTAGACTAAGACTTCCAAATCTCATCTAAAACTACCTATTAAGCTAAATATTGAGAACAAATGGTCACAAAGAAGGGAACGACAGTCACTGGAGACTATTGAGGGTGGAGGGTGGAGGGTGGGAGGAGGGAGAGGATCAAAAAAACTACCTATTAATCTAAATATTGAGAACAAATGGTCACAAAGAAGGGAACGACAGACACTGGAGACTATTGAGGGTGGAGGGTGGAGGGTGGGAGGAGGGAGAGGATCAAAAAAACTACCTATCAGGTATTATGCCTATTACCTGGGTGACGAAATAATCTCTACACAAATTCCCCATGAAACACAATCTATCTATGTAACAAACCTCCACATGTACCCCCGAACCCACAATAAAGGTTAAAAAAGAGCATTTTCAATTCAATTCAAACAATATAAAATAAATAAAAATATTACAAAGCCACCTATCACACTGAAACAAGTTCTACAGCCCAAGATAACAGTTTTAATTTCTAAATTGGCATTGACAAATGACTTGTTTAAACCTAGTTGAAACTTTCTAATATTTTTAATGCTGATATTTTACAGATATTTTATTACAATCTATTTACTAATGTTGACAACAAATAACCAAATTTCAGAGAGGCTCTCTTTCTGATTTTTCAAGGGTACATTTACACGTACACACTATATTTTTTTCAGCAGTTTCCAAGGATGAAACTTTACCTCCACCCAGGTCTTTCTTCTCACATTGAGAATACCCTGAGACTGATGAGTGAGAGAGGGATTTGAAGATGTGATGCTGTTGGTCTGAATATGGAAGAAGGAAGGCCATGAGCCCCAGTTTGTGAGTGGCCTCTAGAAGCCTGCCACACACCTCCCCACAAGCATGGAAATAAATGAAAAATTGTGAGTCCCTTCAAGAGAAATTACAGGTACCTAGTTAGCCTTGAGGAGTCATTGAGCAACCTGAGAAGTAAGAAGGTAATAATAGCTTAAAAAATAGCCCCCAAGTAAGTTAAAGTCACCAGATGTTTGGCTCCTTATAGAAACTGAACATACCTCCTTGACCTATGTCCCTGAGATGTTTTACAGAAATTCAGATCTCCACCAGATGGAAAATGCTGAACCCTGTCACATAGGCCTCAGACAAGAGGGAACGGAGGCCAGGAGGGGTGGCTTATGCCTATAATCCCAGCACTTTGAGAGGCTGAGGCTGGTGGATCACCTGAGGTCAAGAGTTTGAGACCAGGCTGACCAACATAGCAAAATCCCATCTCTACAAAAAATACAAAATTAGCTGGGCGTGGTGGTGGGTACCTATAATCCCAGATACTCAAGAGGCTGAGGCAGGAGAATTGCTTGTACTCAGGAGGTGGAGAATTGCTTGTACTCAGGAGGTGGAGAATTGCTTGTACTCAGGAGGTGGAGATTGCAGTGAGCCAAGATCGCACCATTGCACTCCAGCCTGGGTAACAAGATTGAAACTCTGTCAAAAAAAAAAAAGAAAAAAAAAAAGAGAGAAAGGAGGACTGAATTCCAATTGTCATTCTCTGTTCTAAATTTCTTCCTGAGGGACCTGGATAGAGTCACACCCACAGGCCAAACTATAATATTCTTTTCTGCTGACCCCAACTTTTTAGACAAAGCCTTGCTTCCTTAACCAATTGCAAATCAAAGAATTTCTAAATTTACCAATGACCTGTAAGCCCCAGCTTGAAGATATCCCACCCTGCTGGGCCAAACCAATGCATAACCTCCACGTATTGATTTACAATTTTGCCTGTAAGTTCTTCTTTCCTAAAATGTACCCCTGCCTTTCAATTCTTTGCCTCTTGGCCATCTGGAAGTTCAGGTCTTAAGCAGTAGCAGCCTATTCTCCTTGCTTGGGACCATGCAATAATTAGTTCACTTTCTCTTGCTGCAAATCCTGGTGTCAGTATTGTCTTGTTCTGTGCACTGGGTGAATGAACGCCAAATCAGTTTGGGAACAGAATGGGAAATTCTAGGTGGAAATTGCAGATAGAATTAAAGTTACTCATCAATTGACTTTAAGATAGGGAGACTATCCTCAATTACCCATGTGGGCCTAGGGTAATCACAAGGTTCCTTTTAAGTGTGAGAAAGAGGCAGAACAGGAGATTTAGCGAGAGGTGTCCCATGGAAGAAAGATCAGAGAAATGCAACTTTGCCGGGTTAGAATAAGGAAGATGGGGCCACAGGCCAAGGGATGAAGATGAGCTCTAGAAGCTGCAAAAGGGAAGGAAACAAATTCTTTCTTAGAGCTTCCAGAAGGAATACAGCATTTCAACAACTTGATTTGAGGACTTGCGACCTCCAGAAATGCAGGAGAATAAATTTGTATTGTTTAAGCCACTAAACAAATAAAGAATACCCTAAGACTACATAAATCAATTATATTGCTATTCAGTTCCATCCTGAAAAAAATACGTCTAATTTCCTTTGTTTTCAATCATTCTAAAGAGCCAAACTTAGAAAGAACACACCATTAATGCAGTAGTAAGCATAAAGTTGGTTTTCACAGTTGTGTAACAGATTTCTTTAAGCTCTCTTTCTGGAAATACACAGTCTTAACTTCCAGCTGCCTGACACATGATGAACACCTACAATATGATGCCCTTAAATCCTCCCTCGATTTCCTAACAAGCACACAGCTACCATTGCCACCTTCCTGGTTATTATTTCAGCCATCTCAAAGATTCTTATATGCTTCAGCTGGCTTCACGAATTCACACCTTCCCCCCCTCATTTTCCATTTTTAAAGTCTCAGTTCTTTATGAAGCTTCCAAAGATGATCAAGGGCTGAAACAGAAAGTAACAACCTTCAATTAGAACTTTCACAGGAATATTCAGGTGCTTGGAGGTACTTTCGACTTTTTTTACTACCCATTATACTCTGGGATGCTAAATGGCAGAGAAGTAGCAAAGTAGATGATAATGACATAGGAAAGACGTAAAAACACAAAGCCAAAGAACTATCTTTCGGTCCATTCATTCCAGTAATGAGAGGGCAGAACCTCCAGAGTACAGTAAAGCTTTTTCACTATTTGCAAAATGAAGCACAGCCCAACTCTACCATTGTCATGTAGAAAAATACATTTCTGAAAAATAAAAAAAGAGTCAAGTTTTTTCCATCAGTGTTCTGAACTCTTATGCTCAAAATGAAAGCAAAAGATTTTAACCCAAAGTGAAACAGCAGATCACCCAGGAGAGAAGCCATTTGTGCAGGTTTAACTTTGGCTACAGGTGAAGAGCCACTGAGATGTCCCAGCTTTCAGAAAATCCGTGGTCTTACACAAATCTACTTTCCTCCTTCACTGCTTTCATCAATGGGTCTATGCAGAGACAACCTAACAACTACAACTTTGCTGGTAAAACAACTAAAGAGGAACAATTTCCACTTGTCTTTTCTCTCTCCTGTAACCTCCTCCAGCCACACTGAACTGTGGTCCTTTTCCTAAGACATCATTCTCTCTGTCTTCTGTGAACACTGATGAAGTTGACCCTCAAAAGCAGGAATGCCTCTCTTCCTGGCTTTCTCTGGCTTTTCCAGCTCTCACTTACCCTCCCAAAGTCAGGGGAGGAAGCCCCATTTGACTCACCCTTTAAACTTACAGTAGGTGTCTCTCAATTTCAACTACAGCCCGATGTGAATTCCTTCCTGAGTTGTTTTCCTACTCCCCTGAGAAAGTCTCTTTACTTGTTTGCCCAGTCCACTTATCTGTGCTCTCTTTGAAGGATCTGCCTCTTATTCATCATTGCATCTTCATTGCCTAGCACAACACTTATCATAGCTGCTTCATGAATAATAGTAGCACATATAATAAAATGAATTAGCTAATTCTCATCTAGGATCCATCTTCTCCCATTTTTCCAAATATCAGCACCTCATCAGCACTTCCCCTGAAGATTTACTATTAGCAGAAAGATAATATTTTTGATAAAAAATTACTTAAATTGTTCCATTTTTGATTTTCAAATTGTTTAGACTTTATATATTTTCACAAAGAATTTGAGACAAAAATCAAAATCAGGAGACAAAATAGGCTTTCCAAGTGATAGTTTCAGAATTCATCTAAGATATGTGCCAGATAGATGCCTATTTTAGCCTAACATAAATATGATTAATCAGCATGAAATCATTCTTTCTTATATTCAAATTTCAAAATCTTGGCAGGGCAAAGTGACTCATTCATAATCCCAGCTCTTTGGGAGGCCAAGGCTGGAGGATTACTGGAGGCCAAGAGTTCCAGATCAGCCTGGATGACATAGTGAGAACCCTATCTCTACAAAAAAATTTTAAAAGTTAATTAACTACATGTGGTGCACCTGCCTGTAGTCCCAGCTACGCAGGAGGCGGAGGTGGGAGAATCATTTGAGGTTACAGCAAGCCATGATCACATCACTGCACTCCAGCCTGAGCAACAGGGTGAGACCCTGTCTCAAAAAAACTTTTTTTAATCTTCCCAGGTTTAATAAACATGGCATTTAGCTTCAATTTATGCATTTTACTCCCTCACCTAAGAAAATAGTATGTTGTATTATACATAGATAATTAGCTTTAATTAGTCAGAGACCAACATATATTTCATTAATTATTGTATCTAAATCACACATTTATCAAGTCTCATACTCTTTCCCTCTGATATTAAAAATTTTTTTGAATAGTATCTTTGGTCTACAACTTCCAAAAAAAAAAAAAAACGGTTTTTACTCTCTTTCATCCAACATACAGCTTATTTCTTTGAACTGACATAAAAAATGCTTGTTAATTTTTAATATACAAGCTACAAAATATATTAAAATGATATGAAATTAAGCCATGGCATGCATGTCTTGTTTCTTTCAGGTACTAAGTCATTAACTTATCAAGCAAAAATTCCATCCTTGGAGTTATCTGTACAACAAAGCTTACACACGAGGAAGTCCTGCGTGTCACACTTGCCTTTCTGCAGGGCTGTTTGAAGTGGGCAGTGATGCTCCCTGTATTCTAGGATGTTCTGTCTAATATACAACATCTCACAACATCAAACATAATTTCTTTGCAGCCCAGCTATCAGTTTATAAGAGTCAAATGCAAAACGCACCACGCAACGTACCAGCCCTGCAAGCACTTCTAGAACGTAATGTCAGCCGGCAGCTGTTTCTGAACAATTCCCAGAACTAAATATTGTTTTGAACTGGGATCTGCACAGATGTCTTTGTCAATACAACTTTTGCACAAACATCTACCCAAGATCCAAGATTCATCTAAACAAAACCCAGAGGGAAAAGGGCCCCAAAACATAATAGCACAACATTCACATCCTTAGTGTCTCCGATGCCATTAAAAATTGAAATACGACATGAAGATTAAAAGATGAGTGAGGTGGTTCATTTCACACGGTAAAGATTAAAATCACCTCCTCTTACCCTCTAAAAATAATAGCGCAAAAGGAAGGTTCCCATTTGTTCTTGTCATTTAAAAAGAAAACCAGAACAGGGTTGATAAAAGACAGACACATGCTACTTCCGTGGATTATAGGAAGCTCTTCACAACCTGCTTCTGCTATTCCTCAGAGCAGATTTACATAGAGCTGCAGCCCCGTAGAAGTCACCTCCACACTTCTATATTCTGAAAGAATAAGAGATCAGGGCTCTGGGGACTCACGGCAATGAAAAGAAACATATGCAAACCTACAATAAGTTTAAGAATTCTGGGTATATCTTGGCAGGGTGTAAATAGATCCTACACCATTTACTTCCATTTTTCCCTGATTGGGAAGTTTCATGTTGAAAAGAAAAGAAAAATGAGTAGCTGTTGGATACTTGTTGTGTAGTACAGGTATTATAAAGGCCTTTACTAGCTATACATAAACCCAGTAAACTTTCTCATTTATGATTCATGAGCTGATTCAAATTCTTAAACTTGAAGAAAACACAGATTAAGAGAAGAGAACCTTCACCCTCTTTGTTCTTCCTTTCCACGATTCTGTTATCTTATTGTAACACTTGGCTATCAGTACTGAAAATCTTTAGATAACTACTGAAATTCCAGTGCATGAAAGAGTGCCTTGAAAATACTGAGCATTTAATAAATTTTTTAATGAATAAACAAGTATCGGCTACATAAAATTGTTGCTCCTTGGTTCAATGGGACTAATTCCATCACATTTTACATAAAAACACCGTATCTGAGAACTGGACACATGAGTGATTGATATAAACCTAGTCACAAGAACCATAAGCTTTTTAGAGAATACAACTGATTCAAGATGCTAGTTGGATTGTAACACTTTAGTTTAAATAATTTTGTCGGGTTATGCATCAATTATGGCTATACATATAATTTATAATTTTTAATTATTATATTATTTTGATATATAACTTGCCACTAGAAGTCCTACCAAAAAAGTAGATGTTTAGAACATCTTTCCTCATCTCCTATGTGAAGAACTGTTTATCTTTAAATACCACCATTTAACATATCTCCTATATTTAGAGTTGAAGCAAATGAGCTGGCTTTTCCCTAGGTGGTTGAAATCAATCCTACTTGTTAATCAACGTGAGTAGCCCACAAATAACACCTTCTCTGAGTGAAAGACCAGGATCTTCATGTAGCTGCAGGTTACTAAGGAAGAGTTCCAGCCATCAAGTTCAGAGTCCAATGGAAATATTACCATGAAGCCAATTATCTTAGCATTCAGAGGGTTATAAAAGATGTGCTCCAATTGTAACTGAGGTGGAGCTGGAGGTCAGAGGAGCTGCAGAAAAGGTCAAAAAGATTGGACATTTGAATTGAGGTTTGAAAGATGAGAAAGAAATTGCAAGGCAAAGAATCAGGGGCAGAAGAGAACCATGAATGACAAGAATAGGAATATATATGAGAGAGGATAGTGCCTTAGGTGAACTCAAGTCATTTAGGGGAAGCTGAGAATGGAGAGGCATAAATTGAGGCTGAAAAGGTTACTGGAATGTTGTGCTAATTAAAGGGTTCAGACAATCTCATCATGGCTAGGGAGACATTAAACTTTTAAGCAAGGAGGGTGGCAAAGTGAGGTTTTACTTTTGGAAAGACCAATCAGGCAAGAAGAGGAAGGAAGGAGACACTGACTGGAAGTGTCTGGCTGAGAGGTTACTGCAAAAGAAAAGTATCCAGCAGGCTGTGCTCGGTGGGTCATGCCTGTAATCCCAGCACTTTGGGAGGCAGAGGTGGGCGGGTCACCTGAGGTAGGGAGTTCTAGACCAGCCTGGCCAACATGGAGAAACCCCATCTCTACAAAAAATACAAAAATTAGCCAGGTGTGGTGGTGGGTGTCTGTAACCTCAGCTACTTGGGAGGCTGAGGCAGGAGAATCACTTGAACCCGGGAGGCAGAGGTTGCAGTGAGCCGAGATCTTTCTGCTGTACTCCAGCCTGGGAGACAGAGCAAGACTCCATCTCAAACAAAGAAAAGAAAGGAACTAAAAAGAAAAAAAAAATCACCCAGAAAAGCAATATAAGAGTCCTGCAGTAATTAAGTGTCTTGAGGCTAGGAAGAATGGGACAAATTTAAGAGATGTTGAGAAAGTAAAATTACCAGACTTTGACAAGCCTTTAGTTGCACAGAATAGGAGTAAAGAAGATTAGATAAACCTGGCTCCCAGATTTTCTCTGGTACTGAAGACTATGTACTTACCTTTAACCAAATGCTTGCAACACAGAAGAGAATGAGCTTAGTTCCACCTGCTGAGTTGAGAGTTGTACAGATGGAAAGATCCATAAACAGTACATTCAACACATATTTAGTGAGCATCTGATCCATTCAGGTGGTGCTGGGCCCTCGGTATAGTAGATATTTATTGATGATGAACAAAACAGGCATGCCTTCTATTCTCATGGAAGTTTAGATTTCTCACAGTGCAAAGGCAGATCTCAAGTAGAGAAAAGGGTGCCTTCAGAGAATGAATTCATTCTCCATTGGTTCATTTCCCTCAAAACTATTTTCAAAAAGAGCCAGAACATTGCACACTTAGATACTCTTGTGATGTCTAGTTCAGTGTTCTTTCATTCATTTCTTTCACTCATTTGTCAACAGGTATTTATGAAGTGCACTAGGCACTATATTGGACCCTATGCCAGGCATTCTTGCTGCTGGAAAATCTTAGTACCATGGCAAGCATACTGGACTGGGGACCAGACTTAGTTTGCTCTTAACTCATTTTGCCAAGCTTGTAAAAGTCACTGGATTTACCTCAGCAGTGAACAAGCATAATTGTTCAGATCAATGATTGCAAACTGCACCCTGCATGACAAAGCCAAGGTCTAATTATAGGCCAGACCCCCTTGGGGAAAAGACAGAGAAGAGGGAAAGAGGGTCCTCTTAGTAGTATGATTATACTCATCCTCAGATCAGCTTTGCTTTTATCTGTATGACACATTTCACCTAAAGTAAGATTTTCTTTGCATACAAATAGGTTTCTGGCGGGGCACAATGGCTCATGTCTGTAATCCCAGCACTTTGGGAAGCTGAGGTGGGTGGATCACTTGAGATCAGGAGTTCGAGCAGCCTGGACAACATGGTGAAACCTCGTTTCCACTAAAAATACAAAAATTAGCTGGGCATGGTGGAGTGCACCTGTAATCCCAGCTACTTGGGAGAATGAGGCAGGAGAATTGCTTGAACCCAGGAGAGGAAGTTTGCAGTAAGCTGAGATGGCACAACTGCACTCTAGCTTGGGCGATTCAGAGAGACTCCATCTCAAATAAAATAAAATAGAATAAGTAAAAATAAAAATAGGTCTCTGAATCTTAAAAAGTTAAAAATCCATTGAGTTGGATGATTTCTAAGATTCCTTAAAATTCTAAAATGCTATCCTGTGCATTTTCCACATGGAAAGACTTTAACAAATGGGGATAGATCCCCAGGTCAACCCACTACAGCTTACTTGACCTATAATATGTCTGAAATGTAACACTGAAAGGTACAGTCTGAAAAATGAGTGTTGGAAACAAGAAAAATTGTAGCAAGGAAAGGATGTAAAGCATTTAATGCCATCTCTGGGGCATTAGAGAGTTTGTGGTTATACAGCATTGCTTTGGCATCTGCTACTGTGTGAATATGGTTTGTTTTTTGTTTTTTGTTTGTTTGTTTGTTTGTTTGTTTTGCCCTGTGGAATCTCACGGTGAAATCTGGTCCCCAATGTTGGAGGTGGGGCCTGGTGGGAGGTGTTTGGATCCTGAGGGCAGATCCCTCATGAATGGCTTAGTGCTATTCTCATGGGAGTAAGTGAATTGTCACCCTTGTTCCCTGAGAACTTTTTGTTGAAGAAAGCCTGGCACCTCTTCCTCCTCCCCTCTCTCTCTCTCTCTCTCTCTCTCTCTCTCTCGCTGCTTTTCTCATCATGGGTTCCCTGCTTCCCTTCACCCTCCACCATGAGTGGAAGCTTCCTGAGGCCTTCATCAGATGTAGATGTTGGCGTCATGCTTTTTTGATAGCCTGCAGAATCATGAACCAAATAAGCCTCTTTTCTGTATAAATTACCCAGCCTTAAGTATTTCTTTATAGCAACAGAAACGGACTAAGACAGCATTTTCAGCCTTCTCTTTACCAGTCTCTCTTACCTTCCTAATGACTTCTAGTGCCATTATGAAGCCTTTTACCTCCCGTCTTCCTGCCCACTGGACCACTCTACAACGCAAAGTACTCACTATCCCCAACACTGCTTACTTTCCTTCTCCCAAATTCTCCCCTGCACCTTGCACCCTCAATAAAACTTAGGTTTCTTCAGTGCAGCTAATTTCAGTTAGATGTTAAGAAGACAGAAACCTAAACTAATTCATTTCCATTAACCTGAGAGTCTCTGACTCTACTGAAGATACTTATATTTTTACAAAGTAATATTAGCTAATTCAATGAATGTCTAATTTGGTGTAAGTTCACTGCAATCTTAAAGTAAAAGGGAGAATGATTTCAAGAATTCTTCCTCTCATTTATTCAACAAGTATTCGTTGAACACTACTTTGTTCTTGAAACTGCATCAAACACTGTGGATTTCGGTTTGAAAAAGGAGTAGATGGTACACCTCAGGAGCCCACAGTTACAGGGGAGACAGCAGGTTAGCTGCATGGTGCAGGTTCCTGGCAAATAAATGAGCATAGGAAGAATGAGTGATGAAGGAGGGTAATTTGGGGGACTAGAGCCACCCTAGGGAGATTTTTGCTTGAAAATTTGTCCCTAGAAATCAGCAACTCTAAACTGTTCTTGCTATTCATATCTTCTGTCCTTTTTCCACTGCTGGTTCTGTTCCTCCAAGAGGCCAGATGAGCGTTTGGCCAACCTAGCTGCATGTTGCTCCCAAACAACAGTAATAAAAGCAAACAGATGAACGGGAAGTCATTTATAATTTCAGGAACATATTTATGTAAGTCAAACAACAGGCAAGTCCAATTTCTAAAAGTCTCCCAACAAATATATTTAAAATGCCAAAACCACCAATTCTTAGAGAAAATAAATAGTATTTTAAATATTTTGATAATGAATCAATTGCCCATGGATTTGTTGATTCATTATAAATTGGGTAAATAAGATTTCTTTACATCTATTCCTATGGATATTATTCTACTCCCATAAACAATGCTTCAGAACCCAAGCGTGTCCAGCCACTGAAGGGAATGGGGAACAGGCATATATTTTAGCACATCTCTAATGTCTTTGTTAGTTTCCTATTTGAACTCTGAGGCATGATGCAATTTGCTTCTCCAAACTGTGCAGCCCATACCAATACATGGATACAAACTTTACAAATTGGAAAAAGAAAGGTCTGACAATGAATGCTTCAGACAATTTCCACTAACTAGAAAAATTGTTCATCTATATATACCTTTTCTAGATATCTTCTAAGTTGATGAGAAGAATATTTAAGTATATGAATAATTCTTGGTCAAAAAAGTACACAAATATAAATGATTCATTTCTATCTGAAGTTCTAATTAGGAGCACAAATGATCTTATCCCTCAGTTGATTGGGTTCAGTTTGCAATCTTAATATTAATACAGCTTTAAGAAGTGTATCGGTTACAGATGTAGAGGACAGCGAGAGAGGATTTAGTTCTAGGCCATTTTGGTTTTCTCCTGTCATTGAAATCTAAAAAGTGAAGAGTGTTAATTATATCGTGGGAAGCTGAAATAAATAATAAAATGACTTCCTATTCTAGTGAGGGTCTTAACTAGCTCTGTAACTTGCTAGTTGTAGAACTTTAGGCAAATAACCTAATTTTGTACATCTTAGCTCCCTCAGTTGTAAACTAGGTAATTTGTTGCTTATTGTGAAAGTTTAATAAAATAGTCTACTTAAAGGGCATGGCTGAACATCTGGCATACAAGTGTTTAATAAATTATGACTATTATTATTTGTCACTTTAAAAATAAAAGAGCCACAGCAGAAACTCAGTTTGCATGATCCTAATTATTTTGTACATATCTATCTTCCCTGATGATTTCCAATAAGGAAATGATTTCAGCAATGATTGTTTTCTTTATCCCTGTAACCATGGTATGACGTATCTTCAAGGATGCAATTAAAAAAGATATTTAAGAATGCTTGTGAAATAAGAAGTAATGGAAAATAAATAAAAAGTCTTCAGAACTCTCAAATTTTTAGTACAAGTTGTTTTGATTTCCCCTTTTTATTCATGTCTGGAAACAGTTTATTTTCGGTATGGAGAAAGCAGATGAAATGTGTGAAATGCCAGCGTTGAGCTGTCAGGGCCAAGAAAGACAGGGATGTAAAAAGATGAAGTGAGCATCGAAACTCTGAACAAAGCTTGAATTCTTGGTGCACTTACAGTGATTGACTAATGCTTCTCAAACTCAATGTGAACTTTTTGGAGAAAGTTCTCAATGCCCATCTCTGGGTCCAAGTTCATCACAGACCATCAAACTGGCAGATGATGATGTCTGACAAACCAAGTTTATTATAAAGAGAGCTGACATTGTGTGAGTGTGTGTGTGTGTGTGTCTGTGTGTGTGTCTGTCTGTGTGTGCGTGTGTCTGTGTGTGTATAAGCTTCCACTGTTAGTTATCTTTAATGAAAATCACTTTTATTAGTATAATGTTATCATGCCAAAGACTAAAAGCAAAAAAATAGAAAAAGACAAAGATCAAGAAAAGCATATAATATATATGTAAACAATAAATAGTTCACAAAACATTCTACACTATTAGTAAATACATTAATTGACAAAATGTCTCTGATTTATAAAATCTGACATACCCAGTTTTTAAATAGCACCCAATTTATTTATTTTTTATTTTTTTATTTTTGGAGACAGAGTCTTACTCTATCGCCCAGGCTGGAGTGCAGTGGTGCGATATTGGCTCACTGCAACCTCCACCTCCCAGGTTCAAGCGATTCTCCTGCCTCAGTCTCCCAAGTAGCTGGGACAACAGGCGCCTGCCACCACGCCTGGCTAATTTTTTGTATTTTTTTTTTTTTAGTACAGATGGGATTTCACCATGTTTGCCAGGATGGTCTTGATCTCCTGACTTCGTGATCTGCCTGCCTTGGCCTTCCAAAGTGCTGGGATTACAGGTGTGAGCCACCGCACCCAGCCTAATAGCACCCAATTTTTGAATACTTGCTTTGTTGTAGGCACTAAACTATGCCCATTATATTGGTCTATTTAATATAGATTGAGCATTCCAAATTTGAAAATCCCAAATCCAAAATACTCCAAAATCCAAAACTTTTTGAGGGCTGATATGAATGCTCAAAGGAAATGTCCACTGGAAAATTTTAGATTTCAGATATTTAGGTTAGGGATGCTATACCTCTAAGTATAATGCAAATATTCCAAAATCTGAAAAATCTGAAATTGGAAACACTTCTACTCCCAAGAATTTCAGATAAGGAACATTCAATCTGTACTAAAAGTTTTACAGAAGAAGAAACGAAGGTTTAGAAAGTTCAAATAAATTGCCTGAAGGTACACAGAAATAAGAGGTAGAGCTAGGACTCGAATCCAGTTCTGTTTGATTCCATAAATATAAACATCTAAGGGGGAAAAAGTGAAAAAAATCTCCATTTCAAGGACTTCAAAAGCCAACCATTGATGATAATTTGAAATGACACCAGACTTTGATGGGCCTGGGACCTCTGATATATTAACACAGAAGAACAAAAAAAAAATCATATTTCAGTTTTAATTACTTGTGTATTTATACAGTTCTCTCATAAAAACTGTGATTTCTACTACTAAGTCTCCAAAATTATATTCAACAAACATTTGTTGTATGAACCAGGCACAATTCTAGGCTTGTTCGATACACTTACAAATAAAACAAAGATCCCTGCCCTGAAGTAACTTACATTTTAGTCTCATCACAGTTGAATCTATTCATAGTAATAACAAAAGTGATTTTAAGAACTGTGGGAGATTTCTTCAAATTGAGATATATAAAAATATTTTAAATGAATGATGAATTGATTCTAATAACTGTACATATGTTTCTAATATAACACATTTTTCTCGCAGTGGAAAACTGTTATAAAAATGGTGGCCAGGCTCACAGATGTGTGTCTACTCCATAAACTATCAGGACTGGGGTGACTTAGAGATTCTAGACTGAATTCTTGGTCTTGAACACAAGGATTATAAAGATGTAGAACAGAGGAGTTGGGAGTAAAGATCGAAGCCTAACCTCTCATCGCTGTGCAGTTGGCTAAGGATAAATTTTTAAATATGTGAAATTTGCCTCTGGCACTCTCCAACACCTCCCCTGGAGTTCCTGGGACTCCTCTTTCCCAGGGGCACCAATTACCCAAAGACATTGGTGTTTGTGGAAGGCCAGGCTAGGCTGGAATTGCAACTAAGGGACAGGAACTAAGGTTTTTTTTTTTTTTAACTTCACTTGCCAAATAAAATATTAAATTAACCTTATAATGTAAAAAAAATCTAGGTCTTGCGTCTACATGAACATTTATCAACCAAGATATTTTGGGTTGGATAATTGTTGTACAGCACTGTCCTGTGTATAGCAGCTGGTTTAGTAGAATCTCCGGCCTCTACTCACTAGACACCAGTAGCACCCCTCAAGTTGTGACCACCTCAAATGTCTCCAGCCATTGCCATATGGCCCCTGGGAGGCAAAATTGCCTTGGGTTGATAGCCACTGATTTATATTAAAAACAACATATCTAGGACTTTCATCTGCTACAGTTTAGGCTAGTCTGGTTGTTGTGGAAAGACAAATGGGTGTTTTCTTTTAAGATGCTATCATTTCAGGCAATTATGTAGAGACTGTCCTAAACACAGTTTATATGATGTCCCGATCTGCTCAGGCCACTTGCCTCCCAGGCCTCATCCACTCACCCTGCTGCAGGGGAGAGCAGCCCCCAGAAATTCCAGCCAGCCTGATAGCACATGTAAGACACCCAGTTGTGGCTATGATAGCCTTGTCTCCTGTCACCATGGTAGACGCAGCCTCCCCGGGGGTCAAGGGCCAGCCTTCTGTGCTGATTCCATGGCACCCACCACAGTGGGAGTCCCAACACCTCTGGTGCCCAGGTCTGACCCAACCAGAATCAGGGAAATGCTGGTTTCTGCAGAGCCTGTGCAGAGGGCCAGAGTAAATAAAGGGGAGTCAAAGTCTTTGGGGGTAAATTTGGACCAAAGAGACACAAAAGATGGGAGAAGCCAAAAAAGAAATTGATCCACATAAAGATCTATTCCAAGACTGGTTCATTTCCAACAACCTGGCAGGAGATACAACCTGTGGAATCAAGCACCCAGCTATATTTCCTTATGAAACCGTGGCCTTTCATTTACTGTGTCCCTTCATCCCTGATTTTCACTTTGTCTTCACTCTAGTTTTCAAGAAATTGCAAACCCCCCCAAAAGCAGTATTGGAAAGTTAACTGAAATTCAGTGTTCTAGAGAACCTGAATGAGACAGAAACTCGAAGGGAAAAGAGAAGAGGAATAAGGAGAGGCTGGGGGTGGTGCCCCACACTTGTAATCCCAACACTTTGAGAGGGCAAGGCAGGCAGATCCCTTGAGACCAGGAGTTCAAGATCAGCCTTGGCAACATAGGGAGACCTCATCTATACAAAAATAAATAAATAAATAAAAATTAAAACTAAAAAATAAAAATAAAGGAGGAGAAACAGAAGGAAGAAACTTGTTATAGCAAAGTGGTAAAATCTAATTACACATGCACTCTTCAGCAAAGAGAAAATAATGTTCACATTCTTTGCAGTTCTTATTCAATAAGCAATATAGGAATAATTAGTATTGCTTCTAATGAACCGTGATGCTAAATCTAAGAACAAAACCAAGGCATTATTCACTTTAAGTCCTACAGTTTCAGATAATAAATGGTTCCACATTTGATACCTTGTCTATTCCTTTAGCCTTTTAAAACTGTACTCTATTTTCTGTATTATCTTTATCTGTAACCTTTATTGAGCAACTGAAAGAATGAATCTCAAAGTAGTTAAATAAATGGCTTTCTTGAATTGTGTCCAAGATTCAAATTACCTTGATTAGCTTGTGTCTGCAAAATTAGTAAAAAGTATTTTCACTCAGCCTGGTGATGATTATATTGCTTATTTTATTGTGCCAGACTAAGAACATGATTGAGTTAGAACTATCACTACAATTTGAAGAGATCAAAAAATATTTTTACACAATCAGATTCCTTTACTTAATAATTGACTCGTGGTAATGTTCTCACCTCAGAAGGGTCTTGCAATGGGCACTATTCTGTAGACTAGACAAAATATTAAACTCCATCATAAAAACATAGATTTTTTATTAACTAAATGGCACAAAGTCCATAATATCATCCATTTGCCTGAATATGTGTTTTGATGTGATTATCCATCATTTGCATATTATATTATCTACAGTCAACAAACTTTGTGGAATATGAGATGGAACAGTATCACCATGGCTGAAAAACTTTGCTTTCTAGAATCCATTTATATTTCTCATTTTTCAATGATTTTAAATCTTTTCCACTGAACTTGGAACAATCCTCAAGGTTTAATATGCAAAGGAGCCTATTGAAAACTTTTTTTCTTTATTTTTTTTTATTTTATTTTTTTTCAGACAGGGTCTTGCTCTGTCACCCAGACTGGAGTGCAGTGATGCAATGTGGGCTCACTGCAGCCTCAACCTCCTGGGCTCAAGGGATCCTCCTACCTGGGACCACAACCTCCTAGGCTCAAGGGATCCTCCTAGCTGGGACCACAGGCATGAGCCACCATGCCTGGCTAATTTTTTAATTTATTGTAGAGACGGGGTCTCACCGTGTTGCCCAGGCTGGTCTCGAAATCCTGAGCTCAAGTATCCTCTTGCCTCAGGCTCCCAAAATGCTGGAATTACATGTGTGAGCCACCATGCCCGGCCTTGAGAAACTGTTTACAATGCAGATCCTCATTCAGTAGGTCTGCAGAGATTCTGCCTTTCTCAATAACTCCCAAGTGAAACCGATGTTGCTATGGACCACACTTTGAACAAGATTCTAGATTACCTTTTTGTGGCCTGATCCAGTATTTTCTCTTATCCCTGAATGTCAATGTCAGGCTCTTTCTTGATTAAAATCACTGCTCCTTATTATCACCATCTGCTGGTTTTCACTCAGGTCTGACTACCTTGGCTTCTTCAAAGAATAAGAGAAAAGATGCCAGGTGCAGTGGCTCATGCCTGTAATCCCAGCACTTTGGGAGGCCAAGGAGGGTGGATTGCTTCAGGCCAGGAGTTCGTGACCAGCCTGGCCAACATGGTCAAACCATGTTTTTACCAAAAATACAAAAAATTAGCTGGGCATGGTGGTGCATGCCTGTAATTCCAGCTACTGGGGAGGCTGAGACATGAGAATCACTTGAACCCAGGAGGTGGAGGTTGCAGTGAGCCAAGATTGTGCCACTGCACTCCAGCCTGGGTAACAGAGCGAGACTCTGTCTCAAAAACATAAAAATAAAAATAAATGAGAGAAAAGAGCTGAAGGAAATCGTGGGTTACCCCAGCTCTCTTGATTGGTCATATGCTCCGTCAAAGACAGTTTCTCAGAGTCATGAATGGTTACTGACAAGAGAGGTACTAAAACATGTGAAGAGGGGTAAGTTGCAGGCAGGAAATCTTTGTCAAATCTACGAATCGTTAAGTGTAACTACGGCTTAAAAAACAACAACAACAACCCTAAATATTTTAAGAACTAGAAATGCTACAATTCAGGTCAAATGAACAAATATGTCTTGAGAGGTTATTATAGGAAAGGCCCTAATCTATGTTACTTTATTCCTTTGGATGATCAGTGGAGCAAGAGAAAAGCAATCTTCCTGAGATCTGACCTTCCTTGGAAAGAATAATTGTTCCCCATCTATGTCCAAAAACATAGCACTGTGAAGACATCACTATTTATTACCCTTATCGATGTCATAAAATACTTTGTTTATATATCTAGTTTTGCCCATTTATCATAAAATCCTTTAATTTTGAACACTTCAAAAGCAAGAAGTAGGTCTTGTGATTCCTTAAATCTTCTGAGGTTACATATGTAAATGCTTGGCATGTTGTAAGCATTCAACAAAATGTTTGTGAAAGCAAATTGAATGACACGCAGAGTCTGCTATTTTTGAAGCAGAGAGCCCTCTGAGTTCCAACAGCACAGGACTCTGGGCTTTACGGCTGAATCCATTTTTTCCTTAGCTCCAGGTCTGGGGTTGCCATTTGAGAACACTGAGTAAGACCTGATTTGCTTTCTTATCTGCTACTTGGAAATGCATTAAAATTCATGTCTTTCCTAAAGTGCAACGTACAGGATATTTTATTTAAAATGCATATTTTGGTGGTGCTTATAAAGAATTTAACAGATAGTAATTTCAATGCAGGTTGTTTGCTCTAGAGTCTCTTAGTATGAGTGTGTAAGTAGTGGTCACGGAGGAACTGATTAGATGATTAGTTGGGTCTTTCGTGCTGAAACATTCATGAGCTATTAATCTTTTTAGCAAATTTGCTTTGCATTTTGCCTTTTAATTATAATGCCTGATAAAAGGAGTACAGTTTCAAAAGTTTTAAGAACATCATCTATAAACAACTCAGCTAACTTCTCGCTGAATATTATGAAGTAGGGAGACTTTTATTAAAGGAAGTATTAGTATTAGGTACTGAAAATTACTGCTGGGGAAAACACATATTTAATTTTTCCTTATTCAAAATGTGTGTATATCTAAAAAAAAAAAAATCTATCAACTAGGCAGGTGCAGTTTTCTCCTAGGTTAGATAAGGGATATTTCTAATTTAACTATACAGGACAAGGAAATTGACATGTAAAGCAATTATTGTCAGTGAAGCCAGGCAGTGAGGTTAGCATTAAATAGCATCACCCACCCTCCCACTGCTGTCTTTAGAGGATGCAAAGTATATTGAAGAATGTTGCTAAGGTGAGTGACAGTTACTGACTACCACCTTAGGTCAATCAAATTACCTTAATATAATTTAGGGAGTAAGGAAATCTAACACAGAGAACTACATTTAATGCTGCTACAGACGGCTGTACTTGGACCATCCTCAAAGCCCACACTACAGGTGAAGCAGACCTCCCTTTAGGAAGAACTTTGGAAAATCTCTACTGCAATTTATTTTCTCCTACACTTTCTCCTACCACTAAGCGCCTATGTCTTTTTATAGTCCTTTAACTTCAAACTAACCCATCCCATCCATTGAAATAGGATACCAGATATAATATGTTCTGTATTAGTCTGTTCTCACACTGCTATAAGAACATAATGGAGACCAAGTAATTTATCAAAGAAAGAGGTTTAATTGACTCACGGTTGTGCAGGGCTGGGGAGGCCTCAGGAAACTTACAGTCATGGTGGAAGCGGAAACAAACATGTCCTTCTTCATATGGCAGCAGCAAGGAGAAGTGCCAAGCAAAAGGGGGAAAGGACCCTTATAAAACTATCAGATCACTATCATGAGATAGTGAATGAGTTCACATGAAGAACTGCCCCCATAATCTAATATCCTCTGACAAGGTCCCTCCCAAGACACGTGGAGATTATGGGAACTATGATTCAAGATGAGACTCGGGTGGGGCCACAGCCAAACTATATCATGTATCATATTATATTAGATTTCATTTTGTAGAATTAAATTTTCATTAAAAAATGTGGCAACTTGTGTGTATATGTGTGAGAGGGAGTGAGAGAGAATACTTGTCTACATATACATATCCTAGTTTATAATATACATCAATAAATTCACCACATGGAAAAGCAACATGCATTTGAGTTACGTTATTGTTATTTATTTGTTATTTCCATTATCTACAATAAACTTGTTTCTTTTGTAACAAAAATACTATTCTTCATTTTTAAAACTATGCACATGTGTGGGTTGCAAAACTACTTGTATAAATTCCACAAATCCCTATGATTAAATAAAAAACAAGGGCATTGAAGGGTCATAAAGGAATTTAAAATTTCCTAAATATATGTGACACAAAATATTAATAGGATATTAATAGGACATTAATAGGGATTCCTTTTTCACATAATCAAATCTTCTCACTTAAAGTGAAAAACTTTTTTGTATCATTGCTCAATGTTATAGCAATGAAGTGAAATCGTCTTTTCTGAAAGCTTCTTTTCATGGGATGAAGAGTGAGTTCATTAAAAAAACCTGCCATCCTCCCCGTCCAAAACCCTTAGAGGCAAACAGCATCACTTCATGAAATTCAAGTGCAGCCAAAAAGAACAGCCTGTGGGTACAACACAGCCACAGGAAGGAGGATTGAAATCCTAGTGGGTACTTCGTGGAAATATTTGAAATTCTCTACTAACCTACACAGAAGATGTTTGGAAATTCAAGTTAACAACAATGACAACAGTTATTTCTTCTTTCGGTACTTTTAGTAAATATTTTGAATTTATTTTAGCCATTTCCCTCCAATGCTTCAGGTGGTTCCCTCCCTCACCTAACCTAGATTTGTATTCACATGGAAGAGATTTTACAAATATCTTTAAGATTCAAGAACCCTCACTGGATGCCTCCTGTGTCAAGAACCGTGCTGGGGAACTGGGAGAAGTCACCAACAGATAGAGTCTCTCTCTTTTAAGAATTTGCAATTCATCTGCAGGGAGTAGAGGTAAGACACACACACAGTGAAAACCACCAAACTGCAGAAACAGATGACAACAAAAACTGAGGCAAAGTGTGTAAAGAAAGGATCCATTCCATAAGGAAAAGCAGAGAATGCTTCCAGAAATAGGTACGTCTTGTGTCTCATTTTCATAGCGGCCACCTTCCAGGTGAAACGGCTTGCACTGAAAAAGCCAGGGAACACAATTGTTTCCTTTTTTTAATTAAAAAAAATTTTTTTATAGAGATGGGGTCTCAAAGTCCTGGGCTCAAGTGATCCTCCTGCCTCAGCCTCCTAAAATACTGGGATTACAGGCATGAGCCACTGCACCTGACTTCAATTTCTAATGTATGAAAATGGGATTCCATTGGGTAGGGGACTATTTTATTCTAACACTGGCATCTAACTGCCTAGCAATCAGTAGGTACATACAATGAATAGTTCTATGGTTAGTCACACAGATTTAGCAGTTAAACACTGTAGATCCCAGTCCTCACTATTTACTAAATGTGTAATCCCAGTACAGTATATCACTGTAACCATCAGTTACTCATCTTTAAAATGAAGCCAAAATATAGACTCTATGTGATAGTGTGTTCCAAGAACATAATCATGCATGTAAATTGCCTAGCATAGTCCATAACACCATTTAGAACAGAATGTATGTTAGCTATGACAAGTACTGGGCTGAAATACATTGAGGTTGGGATTACTAGAAAATGAGAGCGGGGGCAGTAAAGTGATCTTCAAACTTAAATGTGTATGGAATTTCCCAGAGGCTTGTTAAGGTACAGTTTGCTGGGCTCCACCCCCAGAGTTTGTGACTTAGCAAATCTGAGTTGAAGCCCAGAGTTCTTCTTATAAATTCCGAGGTAATGCTGAATCTCCACACTTGGGCAACCACTGAGTTAACAGCTACATGCCAGGCAGCCTTTTCCACCAGAGATAATGACTTATGCCAGTAATTCTTAAAACCTGCTCTGCAGACCTGCACAAACCAAAGTGACTCCTTCTGAGTTCCCAGAAGCAGTTCTCAGATTATTCATTTTGCCACACATGAAAATCCACTGTTTGGAATCATCCGGACTTTTCTCTACCCTCTAAACAAATATAGAAAGCATGCACATTCAAACACTTTATACAAAAGCCTATGAAATGCTGTATTATTTTCAGGAAGAACTTCAAGTAAAATAGAATACAATGACCAATAAATTCTTTTTTGGGGGAAGTGTTGTGGTTTGGCTCTGTGTCCCCTCCCAAATCTCAGCTTGAATTGTAATAATCCCCAGTGGTGTGGGAGGGACCGGAGGGGAGGTAACTGAAGCATGGGGGCAAGTTTTTCCCATGCTGTTCTCTGACAGTGAATAAGTCTCACAAGATCTGATGGTTTTATTAAGGGAACTCCCCCTGCACACGCTCTCTCTTGCCTGCTGCTGTGTAAGACGTGCCTTTTCCGTTCTGCCATGATTGTGAGACCTCCTCAGCCATATGGAACTGTGAGTCCATTAAACCTCTTTTTCTTTATAAATTACCCAGTCTCTGGTATATCTCTATTAGCAGTGTGAAAACAGATGAATACAGGAAGCTTGTCACACTTCTGAGATGGCCACTTGATGCCAGATCAACTATGTGACTTGGGGTCTTGGCCCATGAGACCGTCCTTCCACATTTCCTTGTTCCCACACTGCATATCTTGACATTGGCTCCCAAAGGAGTTACTGATATCAGACTCCCCAAAAAAGTTTGGTGAGGTAAAGGAAGTCTTCCATGCAGGGTTTATTATGGACAAATCCAAAAACCAATTTTATTGTAATGGACCAAAAAAGTTTATAGTAGGATTTATTCTTTATAATGAAAGACAGGTATGATATATGAAAAAAGATAAATGAAAGGTATCACATCAATAACGCAGTCCCTTTGAAAACCAAAGGGTCATTCATTCACACCCCATCAGTAAGACTTGACTTTCTTTTTGCCTCCTTGAGATTTAATCACTTCATAAAGCCCCCATTTTCTCTTTCCAATCTTATCTTCTGTGGTAAAAATATCAAATCACAGGGGATTAATGGAGAAAAATAATGCTGTTTTCATTTTATTTTATTTTCTCCTCCTTCTCCTCCCCTAAAAACAGCTTTCCTGCCACTACCAGATCCAAATTACTCACCTTTGGCACAGGCATCAGGTTTATATTTATTCTTTAGGGTGGTTGCCATGACTACACTTGAGGTACCAAGGAAGAAGTGAAAGGTTGGACTCAAGCAATCTTTGAGTGCAACTTTGTAAATTTTTGACTTGGGCAGGCTATTTTGGAAATAAAGAGAATCGACCTGAAGGAATTAAATAAATAGCCTCCATAGATAGAGCCCTACTGAGGTAGGAGGTGGGATTCAACTCCAGGGCCAGGGCTCAGACACTGGACCAGATTGAAGACTGACTAAAACGGGACCATGGAGGAAACAGCTTTCAATCAGAACCACCGGTATGGCATGCCAATTTACCATTACCATGGTAACACCTGGGAGTTACCGTCCCTTTTCCATGGCAATGACCCAATGACCCAAAAGCTACTACCCCTTCTTAAGAAATTTCTGCATGAACTGCCTCCTGATTTGCATGCAATTAAAAGTGGGTATAAATAGAACTGCAAAACTGCCCTGAGCTGCTTCTCTCTGCTGAGGGGTTGGCCCTACTCTGCAGGAGCAGTCAAGGAGCTGTAACATCATTAGGGCTATAACACTGCCTCTTTCATAAAGCTGTTTTCTTCTACCTCTGGCTTGCCCTTGAATTATTTTCTGGGGAAAGCTAAGAACTCTCATGGGGTAAGCTCCACTTTGGGGGTCACCTGCCCTGCATCACTACTAATTTGGTCACCCTTGACATGGCATGACTTACTGGGGAGAAGGGTTTCCTGCTAGGGCCTTGCTCTATCATTAACTCTCAGAAGAAGAGTTTTCAAACATCCCAAGGAACACCTCGTGGCACAGGCTTAACGTGACACTTCACCTCCTGCTTGCGATAAATTACCCTTACTTTCTACAGTTCAGTTTAACATTTCATCTGGCAAGAAGTCACCATAATTGTCTCTCCAAAGCTGCAGCAAAAAACAAATCCCACAAGTTTATTACAATTTATGAGGACACTGGAGGAACCTTTGTGTTACGGCACACCTGGTGAGAATTTCAGACCTGGTGCAAGGGCCTTCCTCTATAGACAGGGAACGTGGAGAACAGAGAAGAGAAGTGACCTGCCCCACAGGTTGGGGATGGGCAACTCCCTATGAAAACTCCCTGCTTCCTATATCTGGAAGCAGACAGCTTGCTAAGGAAGAACCTGTGTCATGTCCCAGCGGGTTCCTACTACACGTAAGAAGTGAATAACCAAAGCAAGATATTTTCTTGTACAATTAGATCCTGAACCAAAACTGAGGCTACATTCCTGGTTCCGATGTCCAGTACCCTGTGAATTTTGGCCATCATAAGTGACATTTTTGGACAGGTGTATTGGCTCTTGCCTGTAATCCCAGCACTTTGGGAGGCCAAGGCCGGAGCTCAGGAGTTCAAGACCAGCCTGGGTAACATAGGAAGACCTCCTCTCTACAAAAAGTTAAAAAATGAAAATATTAGCCAGGTGTAGTGATGTGCGCCTGTAGTCCCAGCTACTCAGGAGGCTGAGGTGGGAGGATCACTTGAGCCCAGGAGGCAGAGGTTGTGGTGAGACATGGTCACACCACTGCACTCCAGCCTGGACGACAGAGCCCTACCACAAAAAGAAAAAAGAAAAAACAAAGTAAAAAAATAAAAATAAAAAAATAAAGGAGGAAAGAAAAGAAAAGAAAAAAGAAAAGACAAGACAGTGACCTTTTATAGGACCTCAACATCGCATTAGAAAATCCCTCATTCCTGTAGCCTTTGAAAAGCAAGACTCTCCTCTATTTGTGAGTGTCCAGTGGTTTGTAATTCATCACTTTTGACTAAGTCACTACATTTCTACCCATTCATGCACAGACTTCAGTGAACATCCAGGAAAATGTCCAGTTTCATTCAGCTTTTTGGTTACTTAGTCATTTTGACTGAAACTCTGTACCCGCTGGGATAGGAACCATTCGTTCAAAAACAAATTTACAAAATAAACTATGATCCTAATCCAGTTTCTCCACTAAAAATCAGACTAATTTTTCAACAAATCATACTTTTGCTCTTCACAGTCATGTCAGAAAACGTTTTGCAAGAGAGAAATCGAGGTAATTGATGTTGAGAACACCGCCCGCTACAGATACAATTTTCCTGTGTATCTGTCTTCTCTGTTCTTTAAATTTTTTCCATTTTTATTTATTTAGATACATAATACTTTACATATTTTCAGAATACATGCCATATTTTGTCACTTGTGTAGAATATGTAATAATCAGTCAGGGCATTTGGGCACCCATCACCTTCAGTGTTTATCTTTTTTATGTATTGGGAACACTTCAAGTCCTCTCTTCTAGCTATTTGAAATACACAATACAGTTTTGCTAACTACAGTCATCCTCCTTGGCTACAGAATCTTCTATCAAACTGTATGTTTATACCCACTAACCAACCTCTCTTTGTCTCCCTTTACCACCCACACACACTTCCCAGGCTCTGATATCAGTCATTCTATTCTTTAGCTCCAGGAGGTCAGATTTTTTTAGCTTCCACTTATGAATGAGAAACATGTGGGATCTTTCTTTCTGTTCCTGCCTTATTTCACCTAATATAATGACCTCCTGTTCTATTCATGATGTTGCAAATGGCAGGATTTCATTCTTTCAGATAACTATTGTGTATATATATACCACATTTAGTTATTTACTCATTTTTCCTCTACATTTCTCACTTCTCTTATTTCCTAATGTTTATTTTTCTCTCTCTGATTTTCTTCTTCACTAGAAAATATCTTAATGCAGCCAGAAGTTCTCAGTGGTACCCGTGGATGGAGTCCTTATGGAGGAATACTACGATAACAGGGGTAGACTCTTTGGAAACCCAGAAAAACTTTACAAATAAAGAACACGAGAATAAATCGATATTGGATAAATTGATATTGAATAATTACCAAATTAATACCTTAGCTTTAAATTGTGAAACAAAAACATAAGTATTCCATTGCATTTATTATCTCTTAAAATGCAGCAATGAAAAGCATGTTTACCACATGAACACTTTGTTTTCCAACAGTATGCATAAATAGGTCAATTGTGCTAAATATGATTTAAAACTACTTTGGTGGGAAACCAAAATGCTCTAGATACAGCGGCAGATCGTTGCATAGACATTAGGGGTCTGATAATTTTATAGAAAAAAAATGTGACATAAGTTAAAAGCATTACTAAGAAGGAGGATATGTAATAAAGAATAAAAATATATTTTTAAATTGAAGCTATGTGTGGAAAATATCTCAGCTAATAAACACTGAATACACTTAGCTCTGCACTGCTTTTTTTCAGTTACTTCTATCAGATTTGTTTACATCATATCAGATAATATAAACATGATGTCAAAAGCTAAAAAGGCTTTATAGAGCAAAAAAGAAAGCTCCATTTATGGCCTATATTAACAAGAATTCACAAGAGAGAGAAGGATATTCATTAACCCATATACGAGGAAAAGTCTATCCACAAGTTAAGACCTACATCCTTCTTCTAAATTTGCAATGTGTTTAGCTGCCTTCAAATTCACCTTGTCCGAGCAAGATAAAAGCTTCTTACTGGCTTAGGTTTTGCAGGTAATCTTTAGGCCTATGAGTTGAAGTCAGCATGAGTGTTACTTGTAAAGATGTTCATTATGCTGTGACTCAAACAGGTGGGAAAATAAGGTGGTTAAATGATCAAGGTTTCAGTGGGTAGTACATGGGAGAAATCAACAGAGAGCAAGGACATTGGGAGCTGCAATTCTCAGGACACTTCTTATGAAAGGACAGAGGTGGGAAATGTATACATTTAGCTGAACCCTAAAAAGTAATCCCAGCATTGAAGCCCATTACTGTACACCCGTGAGTATTTTATATGCCTCAACACATGCTAAGATGTCCTTGAATTGTATCTCCATTCAGTGAAGAGACATAGATAACACTAGAGTACCAGGTTATCAAAATGACTCCAGTATCCTACTCCAAATCTGAAACCTCAGTGTAAATATAGGGATCTGAAGCTACCTGTAAATATTATTATTTATTCTCCTTGTCAATTCTCAGCCTCCAGAGTAGCTGAGATCATAGGCATGCACCACCATGCCTGGCTAATTATTTAAATTTTTCGTAGAGATAGGGATTTGGGGATGTTGCTCTACCTGGTCTTGAACTCCTGGCCTCAAATGATCCTTCCACCTTGGCCTCCCTAAACGCTGGGATTATAGGCACCGGCCACTGTGCCTGGCCCCAAGTGGTTTTTAATGTGGGCCATGACAGACTATCCAATGGGGTGTTTGTTTCTTTTCATTTCTATTTTGTTGTATGTTATAATGTACATAATACTATGTACATTATAAACATACTTCTATGTACATATATACTACTATGTACGCTATAAAATACAAACAGAAATGAAAAGATGTACAGGCACATAAGATATAAATGAGCAATGCTGAATAAAAATCATCAGCACTTACTGAAAGTTTCCTACGTCTGGCATTCTGTTAGTCACTTTACCTGAATTAACTAATTTAATCCTCAAAGTCATGAATAAGGTAGAGGTTCTTATTATTCTAATTTTACAAATGAAGAAAGAAAGGCACAGAAGTCTATCTGTCTAAGGTCACAGCTAGTGACAAAAATAGATGGGGAAAAGATGATAGATGCAGCGATAGGTAGGTAGATAGATAGATAGATAGATAGATAGATAGACAGATAGATAGGCAACAATTAAAAACCCTGAAACATACCATATTCTAATAATGGTCATTTCTGATCACTAGATGATAAACAAGATTTTTCTTCTATATACTGTTTTGTATCTTCTACAATATCTATAATGAACAGAATTGCCTTCATAACTTGAAAGAAATATGAAATAAGGAAAAGCATTAAATTTTAAAATGGAAACACTGAAATTTAGTGAAAAAGGTAGAAAACCAAAAGACACACTGAAGAACAAGGTAGAAACTTACATTACTTGAGAAATAAAGAATGGGCATAGGCTGATTTTGTAATCACAATGTGCACATTTCAAAGTGTGATCATGGTCAAATGAATAAAAACAAATCTAAGAAACAAGCCTCCATCTGTGAAAATTAGCTTGAAAAAGAAATGAAATCACTTTGAAAACGATGTAAGATTTAAAGAGAAGGATTCGAATGCTGATGTTCCATGGTTCCGTTAATCAAAAATGCTTAAATATTTTTAGATTGTGATGGGTAAAGGGCACAGATCAATGCCTATTCTAGACAGCTGAGGAAAATTACTTGCTTCATAAGGATTCTAAGCAGGTTTCTGGAATTAAATTGGTGGTGGTAATCATGTTGTTATTAGTGTAATTGCTTTCTGACATCTGTTTCACTGTCATAATCAGTTCTCCGTTAATCGCAAATGACATGAATAGTATATATCTAATCAGTAATATTCAATGCTTCACCAAAATAAAATTGAAATTATATACCAATTATATACACTCCTTACCAAATTCTCTTCAATCATGTAATATCACACATATGATATTTACTGCAATAATGAGGATAGGCCAGTCCATACTGTCCTTTCCTAGTAATTTGTTTTCAACAATTTTTATGAGGTCATATAAATTAGAAGTTCCTTGATGAAATAAGAATGTATACATTGTGGCTCAAGGCATAAAGATGTGTAATTTTTAAACAAAATGTATTTTTATTACATTTTTATTACCAAAGCTTACTATTCAATGTACTCTGTCTTGGAACTGTGAACTTACTTAGTTTTTAATGATACATTTAATATTAATAAGAGTAAGATTGAAAGAGCATTTTAAGGTTGAGCCTGCCACCACAACTATGCTTATGACCTTCAAAAATAATATAAATTTCCTGGGTTATATTTGCAAAATGAAGAGATTGGACCAGATAGCCCCTAAATCCTCCATCTAGGAAAGTTTTGTAATCTTATTTGAAAGCTGCATACGTATCTAAAGCTTAAACACTTGAGTTTTTAGTTAACGTTAATCTTCTCCCTTCTCTGTAGTCAAATGAATAAAACTTTTATTTTAGTTTTAATCCCAAGAGATTCCTTTCCTGAAAAAAAAATTAGCATTTCACAATTATATATAGATATTAACTGTCAATCCAAAACACATTGCTGACTACTGGCATTTCCAAGATAGATTTTAGTGAAGAAAAAGAATCTACAGGACATCAGTGCATCAGAAGATGAAAGGAGAGTGGTGAACAAACCCTTTGGGTTCCAGTAACATTGCACAGGAAATTAGTTAACATTTAGTTTTTGTCTTCAATTATTCCTCCTCATCAAGAAGTGATTTAAAAAATTCTACTGCCAACCTATTCAAACGATGAAATTTTAGATTGTTTGAAGATCTAAATGGCTATTTAGAATGAAAGCAAGTGAATTTTCATTCAACCTTTGTTATCATAAGATGTAATACATATGTAACCTTAACAGGCAGCAAGAAAGTAAATGGATGCATGCCCAAAATCTGCATTCTAAAGAGTCTGCCATTACACATTAATCTCTGTCGAGTATCTCTAGTATCTGTTTAACAAACAAGTAACAGCTACCATTGGTGAACGTCCCAGACCAGGTACTAAGAGTTTTCTGTTTCATATTTTAATCATCACAAAAAAAACATGTGAAGTGGTCATTGTCATTTGATTTTACAGAAGACAAAACCAAAGAAATAGGGGTGAAGCAATTTCCCAAGAACACAGAATTAATAATTCATGAAACTTGGAATCAAACCCAGGCCAGTTCTTTAAGGCCCCTGTGAGCTGAGTCTAGACCAGTGGTGTCCAATCTTTTGGCTTCCCTGGGCCACATTGGAAGAATTGTCCTGGGACACACATAAAACACAATAACACTAAAGATAGCTGATACGCTTAAAAAGAAATTGCAAAATAACTCATAATATCTTAAGAACGTTTACGAATTTGTGTTGGGCTGCATTCAAAGCCGTCCTGGGCCACATGCCCAGGGCACGTGGGCCATGGGTTGGACAAGCTTTCTAGAGCTTTCTCTGTTGTTTCTAAGCCGAAGGTAGCAGAGCAGTAACTTTTTTTTTTTTTTTTTTTGAGACGAGTTTCACTTTTGTCTCTCAGGCTGGAGTGCAATGGTGGGATCTCCGCTCACTGCAGCCCCTGCTTCCTGAGTTCAAGGGATTCTCCTGCCTCAGTGTCCTGAGTAGCTGGGATTACGAGCACCCACCACCGTGCCTGGAAAATTTTTGTATTTTTAGTAGAGACGGGGTTTCACCATGTTGGCCAGGCTGGTCTCGAACTCCTGGCCTCAGGTGATCCACTGGCCTCGGCCTCGCAAAGCGCTGGGAATTACAGGCATGAGCGACCACACCTGGCCCCAGAGCAGTAATCTTAAGCAATGCATATAAGGAGCTGAAGCTTAAACTTGTAACACCCAGAGTCATCAGAATTCACTGGTGAGCGCTACAATCCAGTGTGCATGTGTCACCACTTTTCTAATCAACCAGCACATTGTTAAAATCAGCATTATATCACACTTATTTATCCTTATTCCCAATTATGAAATAACCATGAAAATAAATTCAATTAAGCATAATTCAGATGGAACTGTTTGAACAGGCTGTGGTTGTGTACACTGTCACACTCAATTTCCAAAACAGGATTTTATAGCAAATATTTCTATCTTTGTTCTATAAGACTGAATAACTGACTTAAGTTCCTCTGAGCTCACACTTTTCAAAAGCATTTCAACACCTCCATAAATTTAAGGAGACTATAGCAAAGTGACTTGCCTGTTTTACTTGGACTTAAATTCCTCTGATTACAGATTTCCAATGTTGTATTTATTATCATGGGCTAGGAAACCACAGAGCAAAGTTAACAAATAGTATAGAAAATACGAAAAGCTTGAGTTGTTTCCAGTCTTTTATATGTAAATGAATAATTCCATAATCTATTCTAGCAATACAAGTGAATATTTAGAAACTGGAAGTTTAAATTTTTTAAAGTTATATATTAGCTGGGCATGGTGGTTCACACCTGTAATCCCGGCACTTTGGGAGGCCTAAGTGAGAGGACTGCTAGAGCCCAAAAGTTTGAGACCAGCCTGGGCAACATAGCAAGACCCTGTCTTTACAAAACAAAATTTAAAAATATTGAGAGTCTGGGGTGGAAAGATGGCTTGAGCCCCAGGAGTTGGAGTCTGCAGTGAGTCATGATCGTACCACTGCACTCCAGCCTGGGCAATAGAATGAGACCCTGTCTCAAAAATAAATAAATCAATAAATATATAAATTTATTGAATTGTAACTACTTTTTCCTTCTTGTTTCACCAAAATGCAAGTAATGGACAGAGGAAATGGTTTTATGTTAGTCACTTTTTGCTAATATCTTGTCAGGTTAAGAGTCTTACGTGAACAAGAAATAAACTAAACCAAAACAAAAAAGATAGGCCTCTGCTGCTGATTTATGTGGAAGCATGTGACAAAGCAATTTACATAGACAAACAATGATAAATGACCTAACAAGTTCAGTTACAAACTGAACGATCACTGCAGACTGATGCACATTTATATTCTATGTTAGCATTTCTGCATGTCTTATAAAACAAATCGCAAAATCCATTAATTTTGCATTTTGGTGTTTTCGTGTTTGCAACTCATTACAAAGTTAAACTAGGTCGGATCATTTAAGCAAGCACAAACTATGTAACCACCTTAGCGTTCATCCATAAATATTGTAAAATTATCAGAACCTGACCTAAGCCACCCATTTATCATCTTTTACTTTCTTTCCAACTCATTTATTTGTCCCTGCCTGCCCACCAACACACACATACACACACACACACACACACACACACACACTCTCTCTCTCTCACTTACTCAATGAGAAAACAGAGCAATGTTGCAATTACTAAGAGAAACAACCGTATAATCTATCCTTAAAGATAACCTACTGATAAGAAGGGCTTACGTGTTTTAACTTTTGTTCTTGTTTGTGATTTCAAACTTGCATAAGCTTGATATTTCACTTCTTCATTTTTTTTTTTACTTCAACCTGGTGAGGAATGTCTTGCTGGGTAGCATGTTACAGGTGATGACAATCAGCCCTTTTAGTCCTCAAACAATCTTATAAAACAACTGTTGATAAAAAACCTTCAATTCACCTCGCAGGCAATACTTGGAGAAAATAAATGATGTCTCTTTTATAAGACTTTACAGTTTCTTAGTGAGAAGAGAGTTCCAAAAATTTCTTGAAAGGCAATTTTGAGCTTATTCCCTGATTCCTTAAACACAAATAAAGGCTAGAAAATCCCTGTTTCACAAATGCTTACTGAGTACCTAATATGTGCAAGGGACTATTTTAATTACCACAAAAATTCATCTTCTCAAGAGCCATAAAATTAATTACAGCGAGGAAAAACAACATTCTTTCTTGTATTTATTATTGTAATTCCCGATCTCCTTATTGGCAAAAGAACAATGGAGTCAGGATTGCCTTTCTTTCAGGTTGTAAAATTGACTTTAAAAAGTGGCTGAAACTAAACAAATTATTTTACATACCCTGTTCTCGAATGCAGCTATTATTTCTTTATGCTGTTAGAACCATTTCATAGCCCCAGATTTCACTGATAAAATAAAATGGAACTTACTCATTTTTCCTGCTGCCACTTCTTAAGATGAGATTCTCTTTCCAACAGACTTGATTCTATTTGAGTGATTTCATGGACTTAAAGACTTCAGGTTACATAAAATGTGATATCATCTAAGTCTTAATTAAATTTTTATTAGATGTCACAGCAATATTCTTGCAAGTGATAAAAGAAAGCCTTCTTAAAGTCAAGTTGCATTTTTGGAGGACTGTGATCATTTTTGTTGAGACAGTGATCCTAACATGGTTTCCTGCATTGTTAGTACAGATTCTCAACTCACTTATGCACCTACCGATTGTCTTCCCCCATGCCTATAAATGAGCTCAAATCTCCTTTGCCAGCAAAAAACCCTCTCTTCCCTTATGTTCCCCTCTGGCCACTCCCTCTCTGTCATTTACTTCCCAACCATACTTTTTTTTTTTTAATTTTCTTTTGAGACAGGGTCTCACTCCGTTGCCCAGGCTGGAGTGTGGTGGACAAATCTTGGCTCACTGCTGCCTCAACCTCCTGGGCACAAGCAATCCTTCCACCTCAGCTTCCTGTGTAGCTGGGACCACAGATGTGCACCACCACATCCTGCTAATTTTTTTATTTTTATTTTTGTAGAGATGGGGTCTCACTTTGTTGCCCAGGCTGGTCTCAAACTGCTGGGCTCAAGCGATCCTCCCATGTCAGCCCCCGAAAGTGCTGAAATTATGGCCGTGAGCCACCACACCCAGATCCCAGCCATGCTTTTTAAAAGGCTGGCATGTCATCCATATTACTGCATCCTTCTCTAATCTTCCTCACTATCCTACCATAATCTGCCACCAGCTAGCCACCATTCCTCCACCAAAACCACTCTTATTGAATTCCCTGATCTGTCCTAGTGATGCTTTTCCTAATCTGCCTCTCACTCTAGGTTGCTCCTCCTATATCTCCCGCCTGGGGGCCCATTCCTCAGTTTCCCCTTCCCAGACCAGCTCTCTAGGACTCTGACCTTGACCCTCTGCTCTTCTCTGATTATTCCTGCTCACTGGCTGGTTCCCACCACCACCAGGTACACCTCGATGATTTGACATCCTGAACTCGTCTGAGCCCTCCCTGATGAGCCCCAGTCCTGGGAGAGTTGCTGTCTTCACTGGTGTGTCCCATGAGCACCTCAGTACTCGCCAAGTCTAAGGTTGAGCTCATTTTTCTATTCCCTAAAGCACGTGGAAAACATGAGAATTATCTTAGCTGTCCTCCTCTTATCTGAAGCCTGCATCACATTCCGTCTTTATTGATCCAGTAGTGCTGAATTTGGTCTGTCTCTAGACCTGTGCTTCCTAGCTGCTCTCCACACCACTGCTAGAGAGACCCTTTTAAGAGCCCATCTGAGTTTGTCACTCAGCTGATAAAAAACCTGTCTGGGTGCAGTGGCTCACGTCTGAAATTTCAGCACTTTGGGCCAGTTGTCAACTTCATGGGAGAATTCAACACCCGGCTAGGTGTGCAAGGCCCTTCCTAATCTTGTGCCTGCTCTTGCCCAACAGGCAAGGGTAGTTCCCTGAAGATGTCACAGTTCTCTGCCTCAGGATTGTTCTCTCTGTTCAGGATGCCTTTCCATCGTCTCTGCCCTCCTGCCACTCACACTTCAAATGCAGACCCAGACACACCTCCCTAGGAAGCCTTCCCTGACTCTCTAGGCTAAGACCTATGCTCCTATTTCTCAACGCCATAGTGAATGCACGCACTCTCTCTCTCTCTCACATATATATACACACATCACATTTTCTTACAATTGTCCTTTTTACTTCATGGTAACCTCTACCTGGCAAAGGCTGTATTTTGTATCCCTTCACATCACAATGCTAGGCGCATAGGATACATCTAGCAAATGTTTGTAGAGTGAATAAATAATTCTTCTCAGAGCTAAACCTCACTATCAACCCCAGCCTAACAGCATATTAATGTCACTTTAATTCAGTCATCTCAGTCCTTTCGAAACAATTATATCTTGAGCCAATTTTGTTTAGTTTATAGGCTAATCCAATTAGATAATTTGGGAAGCTTGAAAAATTCTACTAACGTCTGATAATATTAACAGTCTATTGCCAGATGTGTATTGAAATGGTGGCATAGGTGGTATACAGATAGTGTAGCAAATGGGATATTGATTCAGTCCTCAGAGATCCCTAACCTCTTTCTTGAGCAGTTTTCTCTCAGCCCCTTTTTGGTATATCTGTCCCTCTGCCTTTGTTAACCCCTGCCTCTTCACAGACACACACAGACACACACACACACACACACACACTCTCTCTCTCTTTCTGCCTCTCTCTTTCTCTCAGTGATTTTGTGCTGTTCTTGATCTAACCAGGGGCCTTGCCAAAGGCTTCCTTTCCCAGTCCATTGAAACCTGTACACTATACCTGTCTTTTTAGCACACCTGTTCTAGGTTTCAAATGCAGAAGATATGGATGACCATTCCTCCTGCTTGCAATATTTCACATTTTCCAAGATATATTAACTAAACCCAAATAAATGACTCTGTAAGTTAATGACAACCTGCAAGTTCATGCAGGAACAAGGACTGGTTCCACTGCTTTCAAATAACACCATGAAGATGTCCACTTCTATTGCCCATATGTTTAGGGCTAGCCTCAGCTAAAACACTAAAGGCCTCCATACAGTTCTGGAGAAAAAAAAAAAAAAAAAGCGAAATATGAAACGCCCAGGAAACTCTGAACTCTGGATGCTGTTTAAAGATTCGTATGCATTTTTTATTTTGACATTTCTTATCTTCTATTCATTGATGCGATCTTAGAACAGCTGTCTTGTTCTTACACATAGATTGCTTACCTTTTCGATTAATTCACTAACACACAGGTAGCATTTTGGATCCCTTTATACACAGAGCATCATTATCCAAAAAAAGTTAACTTGTCATCCAAGTTATTGGATGACAAGTTAATTTATTGTCATCCTATAAGTTAACTTATTTATCCCTAGAAGCAAGTACATTAATAAGGTCAAAGTATTTTCTTGCTGCAAAGTAGATGACACAGTAGAATTTCGCTTAGCGTCCTCAGCCCATGCCAAGAAAAGAAAACTGTTTCTGAGATCCTTATCTCATTTTACACAGCAATTTTTGTTGTGTAAAAACTTTAACAAGTTTGTTAAAAAATAAACTCCTTGAGTGTTCTTTTAACGCACCTTTTATTGGAATAATGTTTTCCACATCCAGATCTGGCCCTAGGCTATCAATGAGTGAGTGGGAGCGTTGTGAATAAGAGAAACGCTTTGCATTCCAGCAGGCACCCATGCAAGTCTGAGCCTGCTGG
Organism: Pongo abelii; assembly: GCF_028885655.2. Taxonomy (NCBI): domain Eukaryota; kingdom Metazoa; phylum Chordata; class Mammalia; order Primates; family Hominidae; genus Pongo; species Pongo abelii. The sequence continues at coordinate 19,916,632 of NC_071993.2, read as the reverse complement.
AGGTGCAGTCAGCACTTGTAGTTAGATATTGCTGCTGCAATTTACTGTTCCCATGGCCATTAAAGGCTCTCATTGGCCTGAATTTTTCCCAGACCTACAATAGTAGCACCCCACATAACTATTACTAGACCGAAGGTGATATGGTTTTATGTCTGGCACTTTGAAATATGGATTAATGAATAACTAATATTTAATGAGATTAAGTAAAGTTTTCAGAGAAAACTCCATGCCTTGCCCTGCCCTTTTTTGTCTCTGCCTCTGACATCCTTAACTTCCCGCTTCCAACTTCCTTATTTTTTCTACTGAAATCCACCAAACATTCAGAGAACAGACATTTTTGACAACAGCTGTTATGACTAGAGAGACTATTAATTTTACTGCTGTGTTACAGATGAAGAAATGGAGGTTCAGGGGTTAATATTTTTGCCCAAGGTCAAAATGGCAGCGAGGAAATTTCAGAGCCAAGATTTGGACTCAAGCCCATCTGGCATCAAAAGCATCCTTTTAGCAACCACAAGACAATTGAATGTTGTCTTCCCTGGAGAACTTTCCCACCACGCACATCCCCGCGGGACTCTTCCCCGGCTCTCTTGTGCAACCACAAGTATTGGTTTGTCCCTTGCACTGTATCCACCTTATATATGTGCACATAGTCTCTTGTAAATCACACCCCTTATATATAGAAACCACGTCTTTTTCTATCTCACACAGTGAATTACAAAATTCAATTGACAGTAGAAACATCTTCCAACTGAAGTTACCCTGGTGGAGGAAAAAGTTAACTAATATAAAAATTAGGCAAATTGAACTTTACGAAGATATTTCAAATTATATCATGAAATGTCATATATTTTAAGCACACATCACACATACATGTGTAACATACAGCAGTCTCCAACTTATGTATAAAGAATATGAGAAAGAATGGCTAGGTTTTCAATTAACCTACAACAGTCTATTTTATTTCTAGTAAGTGCATTCATGCATTCCTCCGTGTTTCTTTTTAATTACTGATTAGTTATTGAATTGAATAAATGAATGGAAAGATAAATGAGTCAATGCATTTATTAGACACAAGATAGACCTTTGTGGGCTATTCAATAAGTCACTCAACAATTTTTAAATTAAGAGCCTACTATGTGCTAGGTGCTATGTCTGAAGTGTAGTTATACTATTTTTGTTTTGTTTTTAAATTTTTTAAACTCTGGAGAACCCCAATAAACAAAAGTATTAAATAAACAAAATGAATAAGCATTAGCTATGGAGCACTTATGAATAAATGAAAAATAATAAACGAATAAACGAAAAACCCATTTGTTTGATGGGTTTTTGCCTATTATTTCTGGGTACAGATTATTGGACTAACAAAAACTATGATACATCATCCATGAAAGAGTTAAAGCTCCGGGTGTATACCCAGTAAAGGGATTGCTGGGTCAAAAATATGAACCATTCTACCATAAAGACACATGCATGCAAACGTGCATTGCAATACTATTTACAATAGCAAAGATGTGGAATCAACCTAAATGTACATCAATGATGGACTGAATGAAGAAAATATGGTACCTATACACCATGGAATATTATGCAGCCACAAAAAAGAAAGAGATCATATCCTTTGCAGGAAAATGGATGGAGGACATTATCCTTAGCAAAGTAATGCACGAATAGAAAACCAAATATCACATGTTCTTACTTGTAAGTGGGAGCTAAATGATGAGAACACATGGGCACAAAGAGGGGAACAACAGACACTGGGGTCTACTTGAGGATGGAGAGTGGGAGGAGGAAGAGGAGCAGAAAAAAATAACTATTGGGTACTAAGCTTACTACCTGGATGACAAAATAATCTGTACAGCAAACCCCTGTGGCACAAGTTTACCTAAATAACAAACCTTCACATGTACCCCTGAGCCTAAAATAAAAGTTAAAAAAAAAAAAAAAGAGTTAAAGCCTTCCCTTTCATGATTTCCCACTGCCTAGAAAGTTTATCTATACCCACAGGAAAAATAAAATGAGGACAGGAACTGCTAGCCAAATAAAGGAAGACAGTAAGTGAAACAGCGAGAAAGATGAGAAAAATAAGACCCAGGTACAAGAACTCTATATGTAATATCAGAATGGGATTAAAAAATCACCCAAGAAAACTAACAGAGAAGAAAGTATCTATCACAGTCACAACTTACGACTTATCTGATGAATGTCACCCAACATCTGAGATTTGAATCATTTTAATGGTCATTGATAACATGCCCTACCAAATGAAATGATGCAGAAAAATTCATTAAGCATTTATTAATTGCCTTCTATATACCAAGCACTATGAAAGGTGCCAAGAAAACAAACAAGCAAAAAAAAAAAAAAAAAAAAAGGAAACAAACCTGGTTCCTACCCTCATAGAGCTTACAATTTAGTGGGAAGAATAGTCCTCAATTGAATACTTATACAAATAGCAATATAATTAAACACTGTGATGGATTTCTCAAGACTCTTTCAGCAGCAAGTAACAAATCCCAGCTCAAAATCAGAATTTCCTGCTTTATCACATTGGGCAGTCCAAAATTGCCTATGGATGGCTCTAGACTTTTATCTTCCCAATGCAGCAACTCCCAGGAAAAAAAAAAAAAAGACATTCTCTTTTCCGGAGCATAGTTAGAGAAAGACCAGTTAGCCTGAGGTCCAAGGGTGAAGGTACACTCTGCGTGGCCACTTTTGAGACACAAGCTGATCATGGGAAATATGCCACTATTAAAAGAAACCCAGGAGAACAACATAGGGTGGGGAGAGGACATTCATAAATAATGGGAGGGTGCTGTTACCAAAGGATGGGGGAAAGAGATACTGAGGAGACAGAAATATCAGATGTTCACACCGTACCATTAGTATGGAAGAGAGGAAGAACTCTGGAGAATGTTTCAAGAAAAACAATAAAAGCCAAGGTAAGAAAAGAATGTGCTCTGAGTATAAGAGAAAGAAACTGTTGATTACATGGAAGATGCTGACCTCAACGGATTAAAACGTGAGCAAGTGGATCACATTAAGACTGTGAAAAGAGTTAACTCAAGTCACTGAGTGTGGTACTAAGAGACTGTATTGATTCTTTTGTTGAAAAATATTTAAAAGGCTACCTAGTGATCTGTATCTGAAAAATCTTTTAAATATCTGTTTCCCAGGGGGTGTTTCCCAGTTGGACTCTTTCACCTTGAGATAGGTGGAAAGCTAATTATGCAAATTTCATGGCTCTATCTCTAATTTCTGTTTCACTAATTGTTTATCCATATATCATTTTTAACTATGGAATTCTCTCCAGAGAAGCAAATTAACAGATTTTAATATTTTATCACACAATTCATGTTGTGGGTTATAAATTATTAGAGAGGATTAAAATCTTGTCCTTTCACAGCCTTTGAAATGTTATTCAGATTTACAAGCTCAGAAATTTAAAACTACTCTTGATAACACCGGTTAAAGTATCCCTTTCTCTGTTCTTGCTAGCTTAGTATATGACTGGATCACTGGTAAATCATCCTTTGTAAATGAGTTCTCAGTTCTTCACAAATATATATGACAAATTCTCTTACTTTGCAATCACTCCATCTCTACCTTCTCTGTACATTTGGTCTTTTTTTTATATATTTTTTACTTTTGAGATGGAGTCTCACTCTGTTGCCTAGGCTGGAGTGCAGTGGCATGATCTCGGCTCACTGCAACCTCCACCTTTTGGGTTCCAGTGATTCTCGTGCCTTAGCCTCCGAGCAGCTGGGACTACAGGTGCCCGCCACCACGTCTGGATAATTTTTTGTATTTTTAGTAGAAGCCTCCCAAAGCGCTGAGATTATAGGCATGAGCCCCCGTGCCTGACCTGTCATTGATATTTTTGCCCAAAGAAACGTGTGGTAAGAAAGTATCAACAAAACTCTTTGCATGAGTGATAAGCCTGAACAAACACAGCACCATTTATAAAAGTGGAACACTAACAAGCATCCTACAGCAAATTTTCAGAGAGCTTCATATGCTTGGAGCTAGGGAGGCATTGGGGAATCAGTCACAGAAGGCAGTTTATAGTCAAATGCAGGCACAAGTAATTACTATTGATGATCAGTGAAACGATGAAAACATCAAGGCTAAGTGGAGACCTGAAGGACAAAAAGCCAAAAAACAAAAAAAAAAAAGGAGGAAAGTGTGTACCAAAAAGAGGTAAAAGCACGTGCAGAATTTCAGAACAGAGGCAATGTATGGGGATCCTGGGGAAGGACAGAAAGTGCTGAACTTGAACCTGAAGAGGTCAAACAGGACCAGATACCTTCAGCATGAGAGCAACAGAAAGGCACAGGAGTGGTTCCAACAGAGGAGGGACACAGCCAGGTTTGCATTTTAGAAAGATCTTTCTGGCTGTGGAATGAAGAATGGGTTCCAGCAGGGCAATTTTGGAGGCAAGGTGGGAAGCCTTTGCAGTAAGCCAGGCTAGAAAGGCCAGGCCTGTTGAAGACAGGACAATAGAACTGGGGGCTGGAGAAAAGCCATCTGAAGTCAAACAAAAGTGCTTGGCTTAAAAAAAAATCAGCTTCATATTGGCCATGCCTATTTTCAAACATCTCTTCTAAAAACAGCTTGACAAAACTGAGATTGCACCAATCTGGCTTCCTGCATGGAGCTGTTTTGCAACGTCCAGACAATGAGACTGTCATGTGCAGAATGACTTTAAATCTTGCTTGTTTTTAAAAATCTCTGAAATGAACAACAGATGTTAAAAAGATAAAGAAGGCTAAACAACCAAGAAATAAAACAAGCTGCCTGGCTTTTCCATGTACTCCTGATTAAAAAATACTCAGATCACCAAGCCTGACTTGAGAGCTGTAGCCAGTCATGGACTGTGTTGAGCTGGAGGTGGAGTTCACATTTTCAAATCAAACAAGAAAATTGTACCCCTCTCATTTGCAAATGCCTGTAGTCTAAATAAAATAATAAATTCTATTGCCTATAGAGGGGTAGCAACTTGCAAACTGTACTCTCTTTCAAAGTAAATCTCCAATGGGATCGAAATGAATCAGCTAGTGAGCCAATGTTAAGGAGGATCCTAAAGCTTGGAGATTTTACCGTTCTTTCCAAAGCTGTTTCTTAGGATGCAGCAAACTTAAGACAAAGTCTTGGTTGGAGCGTTGCTGGTCCAGAGATAAGATGCTAAGAGGCACACTGCGAAAATATCGTCATGTCCATGTGTTATTTGCGTTGAGCTCACTCCTCCATCGTGACAGTTCCTAAGAAGCCAGGTATTAACATTTCCTTCCCTTAACTGAGTTGTTCATTTTAATTAAACTATCTTTCCCCATTTGTTTCCTAGGAAACAATTAGATGTATGGTTAGTTTGATGATGTGATAAGAAAACCTCCCCAGCTCTCCATCTGGAAATTTCATTTCAACTAAAAAAGGTCACTGTCAAATAGTCACTATTAGCAATTTGTTATGATGGCTGGGCGCGGTGGCTCATGTCTGTAATCCCAGCACTTCGGGAGACCAAAATGGGTGGATCACTTGAGGTCAGGAGTTGGAGACCAGCTTGGCCAACACGGTGAAACCCCATCTCTACTAAAAATACACAAATTAGCCGGGTGTGGTGGCGCGCCTGTAGTTGCAGCTATTTGGGAGACTGAGGCAGGAAAATCACTGGAACCCGGGAGATGGAGGTTGCAGTGAGCCAAGATCGTGCCACTGCACTCCAGCCTGGGCAACAAAGTGAGAATCTGTCTAAAAAAATAAAAAAGAAAAGAAAATTGTTATGAAGCCCTGTGGTACTTGTTCTGGCCATTAGATGTTGTAGAAAAGAAAATACATAGTCTCCCAGTTGTTTAGAAATTGAATTATTTACAAAATGACCAAGAGATTTAATAAGATTGCAATCAAAAGCCCAAGAGTTTGTAGCAACATCTGAAATGTTTATTCTAAAATGGCTCTGGAAAAGGAAAGAACCTCCTGAAATAGCCAGCTTCTGAAGAGCAAGAACAAGGAGGACGAGTTTGTCCCATCAGATAGAAAGACTTATTATAAAGCTATAGTAATTAAGACTGTGTATCAGTACAGGGATAATTATGGGTTCCTCCACCCCCTTTATCTTCAAAGTAGATTATCTCAGCAGGGCTTATTTCAGGATTTATCTTTTTGGAGTAGACTTTTCACAAACCCAATAACCCAGAAATTCTAGCTCTAAATATAAGCCAAGCAACTCCTGCATGTAAACAGGAAAAGACGATTGCAAGGATGCTCCTATCCCCATGTTCACAAGAGCACTAATTAGCCATGGGTGGAAAATTGAATAAATCAGTTGTGGACCAGCAGATTACAATTAAGACCAATCCAAGTAGATGCAGTTGCTAAAAACAAAACAGCAAGTGATGTGATTTATTACACAACTCAGTCTCCACCAAAATTGTTTCACAACATACCCATCAGTATTTTGCAAGTCTTTCCATATTAACAAATGCAACCACAAGATTCTGATACAGGAGCTATATTTACTCACACTTCACGTAAAACAAAAGGTTTTCATAAAATCCATTCAGTTTGAACAAAAAAATAAACATTTTTTAAAGCTACATAAAAATTTTAAAGCCAAGTTATGAATCAAAACAGGTACAACTGTACATTATACAAGATATATAATATCCTATGCTAGTTTAACAAAACCAGCACATGAAAACAAAGCACTGAGCAATATCTTTGTAACATAGCAAGAGTGCTCTCAAACTAAAATGTGAAATAAAATGTGTTTTAACCTCACAAGTCACCTTGACTTTCACAGGGCATCCACAGTTTTCAAAGTATTAAAATATTCTTCAAATTTTTGTTGTATGACAAAAAAGCTAAAATGACCCTCCTGTTTCTGCTCCAAACAAGCACCAAGGAAAAAAAGTGCAAAGACACAATGGTATGTCTCTTAGTTCAATTTTTGCTCCTTGGAATTAGCAAATTAAAGGGCTAAATGACAACAACAACAAAAAATTCAAAGCTGTATACTCCCAGGACCTATATAAATAGTAAATAGAATTAAAATGGCTAATATCAGAAGCAATAATTCTTGAAAGAATTATGGACAGGCAGTACATTTTGGGCAACCTTAAACATAAAACTATGGACTGGCAAAATAATCAGGAGGTTGAATGTTTTTAAATTAAAAGTTCAGGACAGTATTCCTTGAAATCACACGAACCCATATCCACTAAGAACATGACTCAGTTTGCCTAAAATTATTTCATATATACTTTTCATTGGGATATTTTGCAATGCAGATTGCATTTATGTAATTTGTATATAGACATTTTTCAATGAATTGAAGGGAAAAGATAGTAAAAGGAGAAGGAGAAGGGAAAGCCAAAAGGAGAAGTCAGCTGAAATACCAGACTTGCTCCCGCCAGCTATGCCCACAGGAAGGTGAGTGGGCCCTTTCGACCAGACAAATGAACAAAAAGACAGCATATAAATAACAGGGTTCATTAGGTCAGCGGTAGCTACAGTCTAGGTTTGTATGTCGGAAAGAATTCAGCAAATAGATACAATAGATTCAGCATAAGCAGTACCTGAAATGTACCTTAAATACTTTCCCATCTTAAAACTCATCATTATTGGTACATTTCGTGCTCTAAATGACAAATTCTGCCTGTCCTACTTCCCTTTTAGGCTTTAGGGAAATAAATATTTTATTGGATGTTCATATAATGGTTTCAGAGAGAAAAGGGTAGGAGTTACTACTGTAAGCAGTTACTACTGTAAGCAGATATCTGTAACTACCACCCAAAAAACATTATCAAATGTTCAATGTTCCATATTCCAGCTGGACCCAAGAATACAGTATCCTAATCGAAATGAACCAGAGTGTACTTACCAAGCATCATACTCAAAAGAGAATATATCAGTTTTATTTAGACTTTTTGTATCACTGAACACTCCAAGGAATATATAGAAAATTGACTTTTAAATATTCGGATTCCTATGCAGTTTTTCCACAGGGCAAACTCTTAATATTCTCTCCATATTCTCAAAGCCTCAATGAGCTACACACCTTACCTACAGGACGAGACCTCGAGCAACATGGATTCTAAGGAAAATGTCCAATTATTGAGTAAAAAATAATTGAGGAACTGAGTAATAAGATTCCAGACAAGTAAAACGGAAGTCAGTCTGCATCTTGGCCTGTGACCCTCTCTTGACAAAACTCACAGACCACTATCTATGATAAGGCCTCAAGCAGAAAGAGTGAGGACAGCCTATTTTAATTTGAAGGGTAGGGTAAAGGTACTAGCGCTTAGATCTGGTTTGATGGCCTCTGGCGGAAGAGATTAAAAGTCTGGATATCCAGTAAGGTCACTTAGTGTCTGACCCCATGTTCAGATCTGTAATCCTTAACAGGCTAATTCCAAACAGGCCCCTGACAAGACCTCTAATTCTATTTAAATATACAAATCTATACCATCATTCCACAGCTTACCACCTTTTTAATTAAAAAGAGGAAAATAAAACCAAACAATAAATATGAAATGAGTTCACTGTCTGGTTATAAACACATGTGGAATATTTTATATTCTCATCTTTTTTCAGCTATTATCCTGTTAATTTGTAACACAATAAATAGTGGAAGAAACTGTCTTAATAAAAGCATCACTACTTAGCCTGTCATTCTCTAGTAACTTCCTCAGCTTAACAGAATCATTGTGTGGGACGCAGTGAGGGAAGACATCCTGTGTGAACTCAGTGAAGAAAGACCTCCAGAATGGAGTACTCTGCAGAGATAATTAAAGCTTTGGGAAAATGTGCTCAGAATAAAGCCAAAGGGCTGGAATTCATCAGATTAAGAGAAAGCGGAAAGCAACTTAGTGATACACAACCTTATGTATTATGGTGATACAATTTTATTTGCTTTTTTCCCATCTCCAAAACAAATACCAAATAAGATTTTAAGTGAGAAAAGGTAGAAAAGGTAAGATGAAGACAGAGGTAAGCTAGCACACAAAATGTAGGCCAGAAGGTTTATATACTTGTTGGAGGTGGGCCACAAATTGTGCACTGAGATTTCAAGAAACCAAAACTTAAATGGTAAAACTCCTAGGCACTATTTATAATGTCCAGAAGATATAAACAAGCTCAAAAGAACTATGTCTGTTATTGAAACATAAGGTCTCTCACCCTGTCTCTGTCTCTTTCTCTCTCTCATTTTCTCATGGCATAATATCTCGGGGAGCAGACACTGTGCAATGTATTGCAGAATATCCTCATCTACTTCCCTATAACGGTTCCCACAGCAAGTTTTTTTATTATTTTATTTTTTGAGACAGGGTCATTCTCTGTTGGCCAGGCTGGAATGCAGTGGTGTAATCACAGCTCATTGCAGCCCTGACCTCCTGGGTTCAAGTGATCCTCCCACCTCAGCCTACCAAGTAGCTGGGACTACAGGTGTGCACCACCATGACCAGCTAATTAAAAACAAAACAAAACAAAACAACTGTAGAGATGAGATCCCTTCCCTATGTTGTCCAGGCTGGTCTCCAAATCGTGGACTCAAGCAATCCCCCTGTCTCGGCCTCCCAAAGTGTTGGGATTACAGGTGTGAGTCACAGAACCTCACCTCAAAACAAGTTTTATGAGAATTTTTTTTTTTTTTTTGAGATGCAGTCTCGCTCTGTTGCCCAGCTGGAGTGCAGTGGCGCTATCTCAACCTCCACCTCCCGGGTTAAGCGATTCTCCTGCCTCAGCCTCCTGAGTAGCTGGAACTACAGGTGCATGCCACCATGCCTGGCTAATTTTTTTATTTTTAGTGCAGATGGAGTTTCACCATGTTGGCCAGGATGGTCTTGATCTCCTGACCTCTTGATCTACCCACCTCCGCCTCCCAAAAAAGTGCTGGGATCACAGGCGTGAGCCACCACGCCCAGCCCAGACAATATTTTTAAAGCCTTCTTCATTATAGTTTAGTGACATGAGGCCTAAAACTGTTTAATTCAAAAGCAATCCCACAAAGAACCAAAATTATTTAATAGTCTTCATCTTCAGTGAAATAAACCACCACCATCACCATATATGTATGCATATGTACATATATATGTATACCATATTTTAAGATATTAAATTTAAAACATAAGTAAACATCCAAGCACTTTGGGAGGCTGAGGTGGGTGGATCACAAGGTCAGGAAATCAAGACCATCCTGGCTAACACAGTGAAACCCTGTCTCTACTAAAAAATACAAAAACTTAGCCGGGCATGGTGGCGGGTGCCTGTAGTCCCAGCTACTTGGGAGGCTGAGGCAGGACAATGGCGTGAACCCGGGAGGCGGAGCTTGCAGTGAGCCGAGATTGCGCCACTGCACTCCGGACTGGGAGAGAGAGCGAGACACCGTCTCAAAAAAAAAAGTAAGTAAACATGCAGGAAGAAACTAGCAGTATAGGAAAATCGTGGAATAAACTTTTTGAAAGTCCTATCTATCAACAGAAGGCTTAACGTAAATAACTGATTTTAAAATAGCCAAAGTGCCTAAAAATAGACATTTCTCCAAAGAAGACAAAAAAAATGGCCAATAGGTATATGACACGGTCCTCAACATCACTAATCATTAGGGAAATACAAATCAAAACCACAATAAGGTATCATCTCACACCTACTAATATTAAGATGGCTATTGTCAAAAAGACAATAGATAGTAAGTGTGGGGGAGGATGTGGAGAAAAGGGAACCCTTATACACTGCTGGTGGGAATGTAAATTGGTAGAGCCATAAAAAGAACAATATGAAGTTGCTTCAAAAAATTAAAAATAAAACCACCGTATAAGCTAGCAATCTCTCTTCTGAATATATACCTGAAGAAAATAAAACCAGCCCCTTTAAGAGGTATCTTCACTCTCATGTTAATTGAAGCATTATTCACAATAGCCAAGATATGACAACCTGAGGGTCCACTGATGAATAACTGGATATATATTCCATATACATTGCATATGTAGTGCATATGTATTCCATATATAGCGGATATATATTATATATATTGCATATATAGAGCAGATATTATATATATTGCATATGTAGTGCAGATATTATATATATTGCATATATGGGGCATATATATTATATATTGCATATATAGGGCATATATATTATATATTGCATATATAGTGCATATATACTATATATTGCATATATAGTGTATATACATTATATACTGCATATATAGTGCATATATATATGCACAATGGAATATTATTTAGCTTTAAAAAAGAAGATCTTGCTATTTGTGATAGCATGGATGAAGCTGGGGGACATTGTGCTAAGTGAAATAATTCAGACACAGAAATACAAATGCAATTTGGTTTCTCTTATACATAGAATTAGAAAATAAACAAGCATCATGTTGCACAGCTTAAATACATATTATTAAAAATTAAAACGAAGAATTTTTTAAAAGAAATGTATAAAAGAAAAAAGATATGAGATTAAGAACATGAGTGAACATTCATTCAGAAACCAGCAGGATAGAAGAATGGTCGAAAGAATTTTTTGAAAGTCCCACCTAATAGTAGAAGCATAGTTTAGCAGACTTCTGGATCTTATGCTTTGGTTTCAACAGTTGCTCTCTGAAGTTAGTTTTAAATTTATTTCTATCCTATGGATGGACAAAGTCTTAGCATGGGAATTATTTAAAAAGTCTCCCAAGGTGGCATTCAAATTAATAATTCAGCTTGAACTATAGTTCAATTCAGTTCAGTTCAGTCCAACAACCATTTATTGCAACTATTTATTGGTAGTTGCCACAGCAGATTGAGAAATAAATGACAACAGACCCTGACCTCAGGAACGTATGGTCTGGTCTAATAGAATACATGAGAGAGAGGCAGAAATGGAAAAAAAGGAAACCCTACAATATCAAGCAAGTGCCTTTGAAGAAGGCATAAAGTGCACTGAGAATTCTAAGACAACACGTCCTTTTGTGGAGAGTGTCACTTGAGATAAATCTGCAGGAAAAATTGGAAAATGGATGGATGGAGACGCACTTAGAGAAGGAAGAGCAGGGGGAATGGCAGAAGTGGTAATGCATGGTACACACCCAGGGAACTTCCAGCAGCTCATCTGGTGAGAGCTTTCAAGAACAGGCAGGGGAGAGACGGTGGGAAAGTGCTTGAGGCCACACGGCAATGGCCTTGAAGACCATGGAGAAGAGACTGTATTAATGTGATGAGAAAGTAGCTGAAGATTTTATTTATTTGTTTGTTTGTTGACTTATTTTTATTTATTTATTTTTTTTTTGAGGCAGGGTCTCCCTTTGTCGCCCGTCCAGGCTGGAGTGCAATGGTGCAATCTCGGCTCGCTGCTACCTCCGCCTCCTGGGTTCAAGTGATTCTCCTGCCTCAGCCTCCCAAGTATAGCCAGGATTACAGGTGTCCACCACCACACCCGGCTAATTTTTGTATTTTTAGTAGAGACGGGGTTTCACCATGTTCGCCAGGCTGGTCTCGAACTCCTGACCTCAGGTGATCTGCCCACCTCGGCCTCCCAAAGTGCTGGGATTACAGGCACAAGCTACCGCGCCCAGCCTGCAGCTGAAGACTTTAGATCCCATGATCAAGGCTGTTGATCAACTCATTCCTCTTTAAAAACATAATGTTTCTGCAATAGGAGACAGCTTTTACGAAAAAATGACAAAACTAATTGATAAGGACACATATTTTCTACATACTCTGAGAGTATCTGATTCTTGCAGTGAAGAAACCTGTCTGGAGCAAAATTAGTATCTTTCATTATTAAGTTTTATTCAAATACATTCTCCCTGACAAGAGTTTATTTCTGAAGATCACATTGAAAGGTGCAAATTCTCCTGATTATAATAACTCCAAACCTCTAGGCAGACATCCATGAACATCAACAACAAAAATTATCTTTGATATAAATGTTCTACACTACGATTATGTCTCAGTTGAAACTTACCCAACCTCAAGCTTCAAAACTTGTATCTATTCTCTAAAGGAAAAAGAAACTCATATTTCATATTTTTAAAATTTTGCATGTAGCCTCAAGTCATTGATTGATAAAATAATTAACCTGTCTTTTGTCCAACAATATGACAGATGTCCATTTTATAATAAATATTCACTTGAATTAAGCCCTCTATTATATCATTGTGCTCTAGGTTTATATGCAAACAGAAACTTTAATGATTATGTCTCAACAGCAACACTCTCATAACAAACTCTACAAATGAGTAATATTTCAAAGTAAATTGTTTAACCCCAACAAAAGCAGGAAATATAAAATACTTAAAATGTATTCAACCATGCAGAAAAATATTCAACCAGAGAAGAACAACTAAAATAAATGTAAATTATATGATAAACATAAACTACTTCCCTCTAAAACAGAAAGAGGAAATTAGCAGTTTATCTGCCCTCTGGTGGCAATAAAACCAACTGCAGCATTTACAAAAGTAATGCATAATAAAATGTCCCTGTTATGAAATCAGATATTGTTCCTGTGCCAAAATGTCTGTAATAAAAATCCTGATTGTTGCATGACAAATTTCAAGACTGTTGGACTTTTCTCCCCATATTGAACTTTTAGATAGACTATTTTACAAATAAAATTGTATACTTTTTTCTGTTTCACCTTGCTATTTTTATATATTCAGTAAGCTAACCATTTAATTACAATATTTTTTTCATAAAACTACATGTAAATGATGTCCAGGAAAGAAGCTACTTCTGTTTATAAAAGTCTCCGAAAATTTGCCAAGGAATTTAAAACCATTCTTTTTAAAATCAATCCTATCAATATATGGGTTTCTAGAGTATATTTCCCATCAGAAATATTCAACGAGCTTAAAATACCAGTACACTGATGTTGAACATTTTAAGTATTTTATATTTCCCACAGCAAGGGCTTTTAATTGTATGGACAATCTTACTTTGGGATGAATTTCATCCTCAATTTCTGAACTTCTTGGCACAGCAAATGTGTGTTATTGTGTGTGTGTGTGTGTGTGTGTGTGTGTGTGTGTGTGTGTGTATACATATATTCTTTTCTCAGTAACATTACTGGAACAGGTTTATAAAAAGGTTTGCTGGCATTTATTTTTTTTCTTTACTGCAAATGCATTATTTATTCCTAGTGCCAGAGAAGTTTTTAAATAAACAACTTGGAATGCATATTGGCACACACATCCTTTTAACTTCGTTTGTGGTGGAGTAAATTGTTTTCATTAAGCATCTATTCATACCATGAATAAGTACATGAAAATTACTGTTGCAATTTTTAAATGACTGTGTCCTTTCCTGGAAGGCTAAAAGTGTTATTTTTTTCCGACCAATGAAACATATCAGAGAAATAAACAAAAGGTATAGTCTACTATCATAAATCATACACAGTCAAGAACAACCTATGTCCATTAATGCAGAACAATTAAATGTGACAAAGACAAGTCAACACCCAAGAAATCTGCATTTTATTCTCAGCTTTAAAAGTGTTGTCATCCTATTGCCTCCCTGCACATACACCCCAACACACACACCCCTCCAACCATAAAAGCGCAGAGTCAGTATCTGTGCTTTATCTAGAACAGTTTACACCAGGGACAGGCGAAGTGTTGTGACTGTCTTCTAAGTCGCGGCTTGGTAAATTTCACTCAAGGGTTTCCTTCAAGATCTTCAAGATTCACCTTGCCTGGAATCCCCAGGTGTCCCCCCAGCCTTCCATCTGTGACTCTCTAGTTGACTGTTGAGGACGCATGCATACTTTCCGGGCAATCATTTAAATTATACACACACACACACACACACACACATACGCACACACATACACCAGAAAAGAACAAATTGATTATCCTAAGCAGAAAGTTTTCGTTTTCTTTTCTTTTCCCACCAAGTTTTTTCTTTTTTCTTTTTCTCTCGTTTCACCTCCTCTCGAAGTCCACCCGAGTTCACCAATTTCTGCCAAGATCTCTTTCTGCCTGTGTCTTCACTTTCTTCACTGAAAGGCAGAAATGGGGAGTAGGCACCCAGTGGGCAGGGTCCCAGGAGGCAGCCTCCCGCTCGGCGATCGCCCCCGGGGCGCAGCTCCCCGCAGGACGCGCACCTGCCAGGACAGCCACTAAGAGGATGTGGAGGTTGGGGCCCTCTCGGGGACAAAATCAGGGCACTCCGAGGAACCCTCTGAGCGTTCAGGCCTGTCTGTGAAGCTGGCAGGCGGAGGACAATGGGAGCAGGGGTAGGTCTCCAGAGGCGCGCCCGCCCCCACCTTTCCCACCTGCTCCCCACCTCTGCGTCTGCCGCACCTACCCCGCCCCACTTCCAGCGCCCGCTTGGTCCAGTTCACTAGACAGAGCTAGTGGGGATCGCCAGGGGAAGGAAGGTGCTGCCACAGGGAATTTTCTCGTGCAGAGGGGAGACCTGCAATCCCTGGCTTTCACCACGTCCCCCACCCACCCCACACCACACACTCCCTTAGTTTAACCAGCAGCGAGGAAGGAGGAGGAGCAGGAGAGCACACAGCCTGGAGATGCCAGGTCCTAGGAGACGTATCCACGGAAGAAGCTTTGCTCTCACACTGGAGCCCTCCCTGGGCTACTTGGGGGAGACAGTACCACCCCCTGCCGCCCAGGTGATGTAAGCCCGAAAGCCTCAAGAAAACCCCTAGTCCCCGGCGTCCTTCTCTTGTTAACCCTCTTTTCCCCATTTGGGAAGCCTAAGTTTAGCCGAAAAGCAACTGCAATAAGTTTCCCAAGGGCAGATAGGTGATGTTGGGGGGAGAGGATAGGGAGGACGAGAGTGTCAGAGAGGTCTACAGCTGCGCACAAAATCAACAAGCCAAAGTGCATCTTACTTACCAAGGATTTGGTCTCCGAGTTTCCCATCGGCGAACTGAAACTGGTCGGTGAAGAAGTGGCAAAGTAACACAACTCCTGCAGCGGCCAGGTCGGCCCTCGGGAACCTCGCCATGCCGCCGCCGCCACCTCCCTACCCCGCCCGCCAGTCCTTCGCCGGTGCTCGGGGGCTCCGGATGCAATAGGCGCGACCGGGCCAAACGCTGCGGATCGGTCTCGGTAGGACCCGGAGGCCTTTGTAAATGTCGCTGCGATTTCACAGTAGGGAACCGAGAAGAGGAAGAAGCGAACGCGAGTAGGAGCGCAGCGCTCTTCGGACCTCTGGGGCTCTCTTTGCAACTTGCCACACTCGCAGCCCTCACCCGACACTGAACAACAATTGCGGGGAGGAAAGGCCACTTGCAGCCTGGGCTCGCAAACTGTCGGTTCCACTTGGGCAGCGCCACCCCGGTGTCCGCAGACGGTGACTTCCGAGCCCCAGCGATGCGCTCCACTGGGTTCAAAACTGATCTAATTCCACAGCCAGCGCCGCTGCCTGCTCCAGATCCACTAGGGCTGGTCGGCTCCGCAGGAACTTTCCTCTGCCTCGGGATGGCCCCGGCAGGAGGTTTAGGTTTGCGGGAAGGAGGTTGATGGCGAAACCCTCCCGACAAGTTTTCCTTCTTTTCTTCGCCCGACGCAGGGCGCGCGTCTTTTCTCGCAGCCGGAGGAATGGGCAGCTCCAAAGAGCTGAACCCTGGGAAGGTTCGGGCTGCAGCAGTCTGAGGTCCGAAGCCAGGAAAAAAATGTGTTTAAAAAAAAAAAAAGAGGAAGAAGAAAGGAAAAGGGTGGGGTGGGAGGGAGTCAGGCTGGAACCTATCGGGTGAGGGTTCCCCCAGGCTCAGGAGGAGGTGGCCCCAAGCCCCCGCGGAGCCCCAGGAGTTTGGTGGCGGAGGAGGCGCTGCCGTCGCCACGCTCCCCCGCGCTCCTGCTCCACACTTTGAGGAGGGAAGGCAGCTCGCAATTTGCCAGATCTGCCGCCGCACCCTCCTCCCTCCTCCTTCCGCCCTCCCCTTCGCTCCTCCAGGCTTCTCCCACCTTCCTCCCTGAAACCGGCAGCCCGCACCGACCTGTCCAATGGCTGCACTTTCCTCGGGGCTGGCTGAGGAGTCGCGGCCAACAGATTAAGCCGGGGGAGCCTAGCGAAGGGGAGGGAGAGGGCCACTCCAGCCCCGCGCGCCCTAGGCAGCCGGCTGCCCCCGAGCGCGGGGAGAGGGGACGAGTCCGGGGAGCTAGCGGAGGAGCGCGGGGCGGTACCTCCGCGCCGCCGGGGCGCCATCGTCGCAACCTGCTCGCACTCCCTGGGCAGCTCCGCCAACTGCGCCCCACACCCACCTGGCTCCCGGGCCGTCTTCGCGCCCGACTGCGGGGGGCGATCGCGCCCCGCCCGGACCCTGGCGGGGTCTCCCTGGGCACGAAAGGGTTAACCACAGCTCGCCCCTTCGCGGAGGCTGGGTCTGGCAGTGGCTGGGGAGTGGAGAAAGCAAACCAGAGCCAGTTCGGTTACTGACTCCGCGAAGCCCCCGCAGACCCTAGCCCAGCGCGGGAGGGTGGCGGAAGGCGGCGCACCGCAGCGTGGTCCCCGCCGCTGCCCGCGGCTTTGTAAAGTGTCAGCGGGGGCGAAAGCGAGAGTTTAAAGGAGCAGGAGGCCCACTGAATTTCCTACAGGAGCTTTCAGGGGCTCTGGCTCACCAGTTTGGTTTTGTTTTTTCAGCTCGGGGATCTGTTTCCTCCTTAACCCTGGCCGCACCTCTCATTAGTTGATATCTTATTTTGCATACAGTTAATCATTTTTGAAAGGGATAAATACAAGGAAAAGAAGCAAAGCGCTATTGGTTGAAAGTACAGGATCTAGAGCCCGGACAGCCTGGGCTGCAATTTCACCTCCCCCGCAATGAGCAATTTATTTCCTAGCCTCAGTTATCCATCCATCAAATGGACAGAATTAGAGTAACGCCCTTATAAGGTGGTTGCAATGGATTGGATGAGTTAACTGTGTATTTAATAAATATAGAACATTGCCTACCGCAAAGTACATGGCTTTGTTTAAGTATTTCCTGAAGCAAAAGTGAGAGAAGACGACTTCGATCACATAATAAATTTGCATGTGTTCTAAGTTCAAGGTCCTTTCCACTCCAAGCTCTGAAGAGTCTATGGATGCTGTCAACATCCATGTCTTGGCTTGCCACAAAACCCACTGGAAGTGGATCCGGATAATCAATCTACCTTTGCAAATGTGATGCTCATGGCTTTCTCATGGGAAACAAGAAATATGTTTCCCTTAATCCAATACTCAATTTGCTCTTTATTTCCAAACAACAGATACACACGTATAAACATAAACATATATCATGCCTATACTCTTTATTATGCCAGGACCCTGGCTCTTCCCTGAGCTTTCCTCCCATAGGTTGATTTCTACTTAGGTAACTGGGTTTTTCTATTTCTGCTTAACTAGGAGTGTTTAAGTTCTATGTAATATCACATCCGAATTTGAGTACCTGGACACATACCTGCTTAAAATCAAGTTTGAAAATTGAGTCTTCTCATCAAAACCTGATTGTGCGGTTGACCCTTGAACAACAGGGGTTTGAACTGGGAGGATCCGCTTTTGCATGGATTTTCTTCCTCCTCTGCCACCCCTAACACAGCAAGACTAACCCCTCCTCTTCCTCCTCCTCTTCAGCCCACTCAATGTGAAGACGATGAGGATGAAAGCCTTTCTGATAATCCACTTCCACTTAATAAACAGTAAGTATATTTATCTTCCTTATGATTTTCTTAACATCTTATTTTCTCTAGCTTACTTTATTGTAAGAATACAGTATGCAATATGTAGAACATACAAAATATGTGTTAATCAACTGTTTTTATATTATCAGTAAGGCTTCTAATCAACAGTAGGGTATTAGTAGTTAAGTTTATGAGGAGTCGAAATTATACATAAATTTTCTACTGTGTGGGGGTCTGTCCCCCTGATCCCCATACTGTTCAAGGGTCAACTATAGTTTAATTGACGCCGATTCTTTTTGAGAATCATAAATCCACGTGGAAAGCGTCCCAAAATATTCTGCACAACTCCAGCTCCCATCATATCTAAAATAATGGGGAATCCAGCAGAAACCATTTCAAGAAAGCACCTCTTTTTTCAGACCGAGTTATTTCTCCTTCTTTCACAGTAGAAAAATAGGTGTGTCCTCCTCTGAGAACAAGCAAATCTCCACCTCTCCTTGCTATCATTTTCTTTCTTTTTTCCTTTATTATTTTATGTGCGTATTCACAGGGTTCATTTTTCTTGTTACTTGCGGTCGTCAATGCTTTGACCTCCTGATTGAAACTATATACTTTTTGTAAGTAGAAATTTGATGCCAAAATTTGAAAGGCGGTAAATGGTTATTCAGGGTCAGTCGGGAAAGACTTTTATATGTTTGGTTATGTCACTGATGCTGCTGAATTGTATTGGTTTACTCCTATCTTAATTTTATTCTGAAGAGCTATACACATAGTAAATGCGGAAGTAAGGGAGAAGATACAGGTAAGCAAAACTCAATCATGCTTGATGAGATTTGCTGTTCAGAAATAAAGATGAAAGAAATAAAGATGAAACTCAAGCTCTGATCATTTGCCTTAAATGTTGATGAATAATTATTTTTTAAAGTATATTCTGCCTTTACACTGTAGCAAGGAACGAATACATAAAATGTATGTAGGACAGTATGTTCAGAGTGAAATGGAAAAAGTAGACTACTCATATAATTCTGGCTAAACTAGGGTATTTTGTGGCCTAAATTTTTGGGTTTGCCATATACGTTTCACCACAGTAGAATTGTCTCTTTCCATTTTGTAGTAAAAAAGTAAGTCTTTGTGGAAGACGTTACATCTTCCATCTGACATGAGGGAGAGATGTAGTAATGGCTGGAGGTCTGTTTGTATTCACTATAGATACAGGAAAGGAATTGGTGGTTCTTTCACCCACTCTTAATTTTAGCTAATCTCTCAAGGAACAAATGAATCAGGAACCACAAATGAATAGCACTTAGATTCTTTGTCCATGGCAAAGATCTGGAATTCATAGGACACTCTCTCCTTTAAACTAATATATCAGAATCATCCTCAACAACATAGAACTTTGGGCAAAGATTAGCATGTGATCTATCGCTGTGTGGATTTCAAACCTGTTTACAACCCTTATCTCTACCAATCTTCAGAGAGATTTTTACACATTCCAAGTGCAATACTACCTATAGAAATGTACTTACAATTAATCACCTCGTTTCATCTCTGTCTTTAACAATGTTGTGTTTCCTAGGACTTGTCCAAAATTGGAACTTGGCTAACAGGATGCTGAAGAAAACAGCATGCTCACTTGGAAATGAGATTCTATACATGCTGTAGAATACTTGGCATTTATTATAATTATAATCTTTTCTTAACTATTCAGGAAATAGTTTTTGTCCATTTTAACAGGATTTGTTATAACTTTCTACAATTGCTGTCAGATAAAGGGAAATTGCTATTAGTGAATTGCCTTTATTCAGTCCAAATATGATGGCCTTTCCTCTAGGTCTCAGCATTTCCTCTCCCTCCTCATTTGGTAGGGCTAATTTTTTGACCTCTGGTATGCAATTACAAGACTCATTTGTTCATCTTGGCTGATCTGCTCTCAGAACAAACTGTAATTCTGTTGTACTGTTGATGGGTATTCCAGCTTTTTGTTCTTTATAGTTTTAAGGAGAAAATTTTATCAATTATGTGTTTGAATTGAATAAACATCTTTTTAAAACTGACTTAACAGCTAACATAAGTCTTTTTAACTGGAGCGTTTAACATACAAGAACACTTTATGCCTTTTAGCCTCATATCAATACTACATGTACTATTTAGATGAAATTAACAATATAGGCACATTCATAATGAAACAATATCCTGCATTAAAATGGCATACATGTTTATAGTCTCCTTTCTGAATCTTAATGAGCTAAAGTGGTTTTGACTAGTAAATAGCAAAGCATAAAAATGTGTAACTCAAAATGTAGAAAACATATTAATAAGATGGAACACTATATTATCAAAAGGGGGTAGGAGCATTATGCTACATTTATTTTTAAACAGCAACATTGTATCATAGAAACTTAGACCTTATTCCTAAATTGTACTCAAAGATAGGTTAAACTCCTGCATTTTGCAAATAAAGGAAAATGGGCAAGTGCTCAGCAAGCACTTAGTGAATTGAAAAATGAAATAAATGTGTTAAAGAGTATGCTGTACAATGCAGAGTGATGGGGCACATGGAAAAGTTCTCAAGCGATTATTGCTTTGGACACAGTTGTCAGCCTTATAGCCTATCCAGATTTTGCTAAACTGGTGGAAATATATAAATTGCAGGAAATTTGACTCTCAAATATCAGCCCCAGGAGAAATTGTGTTTCTGCAGAGCCCCTAGTGGAGGCTGTTACTCCTGGCACAGATCACTGGGCTTCTTGTGTTGGAGGCAGGACTGCTCTGATTCACATAGGCACCACCACTGTCCGCCAAAATGACTTGTACTGAATTTCCTTTCCTCATCTTGCATTCATCCTGTTTTCGTTTGCCCTAAATTTCCAGTCTTTTTATTTCCATCTCTACAAAATTTTTATTGAGATATAATTTATGTAGCTTAAGATTCACCTTTTTAAAGTGTACATAATTCAGTGGTTTTTAATATGCCCACAAGATGGTAAAATCAAGACTACCATCTAATTCCAGAACATGTCATCACTCCAAAAAGAAACCCCGTACCCATTAACAATCACCGCCCATTCCCCTTTCTCCTCAGCCCCTGGCAAACACTAATCTACTTTCTGTCTCTGGGAATTTGTTCCTTCTGGAGAGCTCACATAAATGGAATCATACAGTATATGACCTTTTGGGGCTGATTTATTTTGCTTAGCATAATGTTTTCAAACTCACCCATGCTATTGACTATATCTGTACTTCATTCCTTTTTATTTCCAATATTCCATTGAATTATATTATGGGTAAAAGATTAAGTCCATCAGTTATTGGACATTTGGGTTGTTCCCACTTTTTGGCTATTATGAATAACGTGACTTTAAAAATCCATGCACAATTTGTGTGAACATATGAGCAGTATGGTAACACTATAATTAACTTTGTGAGAAAAATGACAAACTGTTTTCCACAGTGGTTGCACCTTTTTACTTTCCCAACAATGCATGAGGGTTCCAATTTCTCCTCATCCTTGCAAATACTTGTTGTTTTTCATTTAAAAAAAAATTACAGCGATCCCAGTTGGTGTGAAGTGGTATGACATTCTGGTTTTCATTGGCATTTCCCTATTGATGATAGGCATCTTTTCTTGGGCTTATTGAGCATTCGCATATCTTCTCTGGAAAAGATCCTCTCTAAACCCTTTCTCATTTTTAATTGGATTGTCTTTTTATTGCTGAGTTGTACAAGTTCTCAACATAGTCTCAATGTTGGGCTCTTAAAATATGTAGGATTTGCAAACATTTTCTGAAAGAAATGAAATAATATGGGTTGTCTTTTCATTTTCTTGATAGTGTTCTTTGATGCACATTGTTTTTTATTTTGATAAAGCACAATGTATAGATTTTTCTTTGGTTACTTCTACTATAGGTGTCATGTATAAGAAACCCATGCCTAATCCAAGGTTGATTTATGTCTATATTTTCTCCTAAGAATTTTATGGTTTCGCTTTCATATTTAGTTCTTCGATCCATCTTATATAAATTTTTGTATAAAATGTGAGGAAGGGGACAAAAATTATTCTTTTGCATATGGACATACAATTGTCTCAGCCACTTGTTGAAAAGATTGTTACTGCATTGAATGATCTTGACATCATTGTTTGAAAATCAGTTGGCCATAAACATATAGGTTTATTTCTGGACTCTCAATTCTATCCCATTAATATATATGTCTCCCCTTATACCACACTGTTTTGGTTACTGTAGCTTTTTGGTAAGAGTTGAAATAAGGGAAGTGTGAGTCCTCTTGCTATGTTCTGTTTGTCAAGATTGATTTAGCTAGTCTGAATCCTTTGCATTTTCATATAAATTTTAGAATTCGCTTGTCCATTTCTCCAAAAGAGTCTGTTGGAATTTTGATTGGGATTTAATTGAACCTCTAGATTAATTTTGGGACTGTTGCCATCTTGACAATATGAAGTCTTCCAATCCATGAATGTGAGATATCTTTCTATTAATTTTGCTGTTCTTTAATTTATTTCAATCTTGTTATGTAGTTTTGTAGCTTCAATGTACTAGCATTGCACTTGTTTTGTTATATTTATTTCTAAGTATTTTATTCTTTTTGATGTTGTTATAAATGAAATCGTTTTCTTAATTCCATTTGTAGATTTTGAATGGCTCTCATATGAGTTTGCTAGGGCTGCCACAACAAAACACCACTGACTGAGTGGTGTAAACACAGATTTCTGGAGGCTAACGGTCCAAGATCAGGGTGCCAGCAGTTTTGGTTTCTTGAGAGGCCTTACATCTTGGCTTGTAAATGCTCATGTTCTCACATGATCATTTCTCTGTGTACAAATCTTCCTTTTTGTCCAAATTTTCTTTTATCATAAGGTCAGCAGTGAGATTGGATTAGGAACCACCATAATGGTCTCATTTTAACTTGAACACCTCTTTAAATGCTCAATTCCCAATTACAGGCACATTTTCGGGTTCTGAGAGTTAGGTCTTTAACATATGAATTTGGAGGGAGACAAAATCCAGCATATACCAGCTAACAGATAGGAATACAATTTATTTTTTGTTTACTAATCTTGCAACCTTGCCAAATGCATTCATTATATCTAATAATTTTTTACAGGTGTAAGAATTTCTTAGGGTTTTTTTTTAGGTGTAAGATCTTCAAATATCTTTTTTTTTTTGTCTTCCTTTCCCATATAGATACATGCCTTTTGTTATATTTTCTTACCAAATTACCCTGGTTAGAACCTCTGGTACAATGTTAAATGGAAGTGTTGACAGTAGTTGTCTTGTTCTTGATCCTACAGGGAAAGCTTTAACTCTTTCACCATTAAACATGATATTAGCTATGGAGTTTTCACTGATGCCCTTTATCAGGTTGAGCAAGATTCCTTCCATTCCTAGTTTATGAGTATATTTATCATGAGTGGGTGTTGGATTTTGTCAATTGTTTTTTTCTGCATCAACTAATAAGATTGTGCATTTGTTTCTTTTATTCTATTGGTATGGCGTATTACTTGGATAGATTTTGATGTGTTGAACCAACCTTATATACTCAAGAGAAATTCTACTTGGTCATGGGATATGGTCCTTTTTCTCAGATACTAAATTCAGCTTTCTAGCATTTTAAAAAAATTCTGCATCCATATATATAAGGGGCATTAGTTTTTATTTGTTTTTTCTTGTGAGGTCTTTGCCAGGTTTTGGTATCAGGGTAATACTACCCTCATAGAATGAGTTAGGAAGTGTTCCTTCTTCTTTACCTTTTGGAAACATCTGGAAAATATGTGTTAATTTATCTTTAATCTTTTAGTAGAATTCACCAGTGAAGCCATCTGGGTATGATTTTTTGTGTGTGTGGAAACTTTTTTCATTATTAATTTGCTGTTTCTCTTATTTAACAGTCTAGTCAGATTTTCTATTACTGATTGAGCCTGTTTCGATGTTTTCTTTGTCAGGAATTTTCCATTTGTTATCTAATTTATTAGTATACAATTGTTTATAATATTCTCATATAATAATTTTTATTTCTGTATGGTTGGTAGTAATGTCCACCTTTTCGTTTCTGATAACTTGGGTGTTCTGTCTTTTTTCTTGGTAAATTGAAGTAAAGCTTTGTCAATTTTGTTGGTCAAAAACTAACAGTTCTGTTGACATTCTTGATTGTTTTTCTATTCTCATTCTCTATTTCTTTTACTTCCACATTGATCTTTCTTGTTTACCGTCTATTTGCTTTAGGTTAGCTTACATTTTTTTCTAGTTTCTTAAGGTGGAAAGTTAGGTCATTGATTTTAGATCTATTCTTTTTAAATGTAGGCATTTGTAGCTATAATTTTCTCTCTGAACACTGTTTTTGCTGCATCCCAAGTTTTGGTATATTGTGTTTTTATTTCATTAATCTCAAAATATTTTCTAATTTCCCTTGTGATTTCTTCTTTTATCCATCAGTCATTTAGGAATGTGTTGTTTAATATCTATGCATCAGTGAATATCCCAAATTTTCTCTATTATTGATTTCTAACTTTATTTCATTTTGGTCTGAGAACATGTTTTCTATGATGTCAAACCTTTTACATTTATTGACACTTGTATTGACTAATACATAGTCTATTTTGGAGAACATTCAGTGAGCACTTGAGAAGAATATATTCTGTTGTTTCACAGATGTTCTACAGAAGTCCACAGACGTAGAGAATGTTCTGCAGATGTCTCTGGTCTAGATGGTTTATAGGTTTGTGCAAGTCTTCAGCAGTATGTTTAATTTTGTGTTTACTTGTTCTAACCACTATTTAATGTCTTCAACTATTATTTTTAACTGTTTTTATCTTTTCAATTCTTTCAGTTTTTCTTTATGTCTTTTATGCTCCATTGTTAACTGCATATATGTTTATAATTGTTATATCTTCTCAGAAGATTGACTCATAATTATAAAAAGTTCTTTTGATCTCTGGTAACAATTTTTGTTTTAAAATCTTTTATTGTCAAATATTAGTATGGACTCTCCAGCTCTCTTGGTTACTCTTTAGATGGTATATGTTTTCCTATTCTTTTTTGTGTGTGTGTCATTGAATCTAAATTTTGTCTCTTAGAATTAGCATATAAACTTTGTTTTAAAAAATATATTATGCAATATCTTCCTTTTGAAAGTTTAATCCATTTAAACGTAATATAATTACTGATAAGGTAAGTTTCATATTTGCAATTTTGTTATTGTTTTCTTTTTTTGTTGTTGTTTTTTGATGGATCCTCTCACTCTATCACCCAGACTGGAGTGCAGTGGCACCATCTTGGCTCACTGCAACCTCCATCTTCCAGGTTCAAGCGATTCTCCTGCCTCTGCCTCCCAAGTAGCTGTGATTACAGATGTACACCACCACACCCAGACAATTTTTGTATTTTTAGTAGAGACAGGGTTTCACCATGTTGGCCAGGCTGGTCTTGAACTCCTGAACTCAGGTGATCCACCCGCCTCAGCCTCCCAAAGTGCTGGGATTACAGGTGTGAGCCATCATGCCCGACCAGTTTTCTGTATGTATTTTTCCACATTATTTCTGACTTATTTTGTGTTTAATAGATACATCTTCTAGCGTACCATTTTAGTTCTTGTGTTATTTTTCTTTTATATTTTATTTTCCTAGCAGTTGTCCTGTGGATTATAATTAATATCTTAATTTATAATGATCTAATTTTAATTAATACAAAATTAATTTCAATAGCATACAAAAATGTTGCTCCTATGTAGCTTTGTTATCCCCCCCATGCTGTTTTTAGCATAAATTACATGTTTATACATTGTGCACCCATCAACATAGATTTATAATATTGCTTTATGCAGCTGTCTTTTAAAGTCAGAAGAAAAAATTACAAAAAAATAAACTTATACTGTCTTTTAAGTTTATGTATGTAGTTGTTTTTACTGGTGCTTTTTAGAAAAAATAAGAAAATTCATGTGAATTAGCATTACTATTTAGCATTCTTTCATTTTAGCCTGAGAACTCTTTTTAGTATTTCTTGTCAGGAAGGTTTCCCAGTGATGAACTCCTTTGGTTTTTGTTTCTCTGGGAATGTTTTATCTTCACCTTTATTTTTGAAAAGTAGTTTTGCCTGCTATAGAATTCTTGGTTGACAAAGTTTTGTTTTGTTTCATTTTCTAGCACTTTGAATATATCATTTCAATGCCTTCTGGTCTCCAAGATTTCTGATGAGAAATTAAATATAAGTCTTATCGAGAATTCTGTTTATGTGATGAATCATTTCTCTCTTGGTACTTTCAAGATTCTTTCTTTTCCTTCAACAGCTTATTATGATATATCTAGATGTGGATTTCTTTGATTTTTTTTCCTAGTTGGAGTTTGTTAAGTTTCTTGGATATGTAACTTAATCATTTTCATCAAATATAATAAATTTTTCCAACTACTTCCTCAGTTTTTTTTCTGCCTCTTCTCTTTGTCCTCTCATTCTGGAATTCTATTTTGCATCCATCGATGCACTCAATGTTGTCCTACCATTCTCTGATATCTGTTCATTTTTCCTTAATTTTTTCTTCTTTTTATCTCTCAGACAAAATAATCTCAGTTGACTGTACTGAAGTTGACTGATTCTTTCTTCTGACTGTTCAGATATTCTGGTGAACCCCTCTAGTAAATTTTTCATTTCAGTTATTATATTTTTCTACCCAGAATTTCTTTTTGGTTCATTTTTATAATTCCATTTATGAGCATGAATTCTCATGCTTTTAAAAAACTTATTTATGCATGGTTTGTTGCAGGTTTTTGAAAATATTTGAAATAGTTTGTTTAAAATTTTGTCTAGTGAAGCCATCATGAGCTTCTTCAGAGATAGTCCCTATTGATTGAATTTTTCCCTGTGCACGGGCCAAATATTCTTACTTTTTTTTGCATGTCTCATAACTTTTTGTTGGAAACTGGACATTTTAAACAATACAGTGTGACAACTTTATAAATCAGATTCTCTCCCCTCACCAGGGTTCATTGTTATTGCTGCTTGATAGAGCCATTGTTGTTTATCTAGTAAATTTCCTGAACCAATTTCATAAAGTCTGTATTCTTTGCTACATGTGGCCTCCTGAGTGTCTATTTGGTTAGCCAAGGGGTCAGCTAATGGTTAGACAGAAGTTTCCCCAAAAAAAAATGGATTGAAAAATTATTTCAGTCTATGCCAAGGGGCTCTGTGTGCCTGTTGGGGTTAGCCTTTAACACTCAGCCTGGCAGTCCACAAATCTGCTTTAACCCTTCACTTTCTGTTGACGGTCAGCCAGAAGTGAGTCCTTACAGCCTTATAAGGTCTTTCTGTAGCCTTATGCATGCATGTGGCCTTCTACAGTCCAGAAATACATTGTAGCGTCTCAAAACTCATCTAGGTATCTCATTCTTCAGTTTCTCCTTTTAAGCTTTTTGGTTAGTTTATTATTTGCCCCATCAATTATGTCTCCATAGGCAGCCACAAAGGTAAAACTCTTGCTTATAATTGTTTCTGACAAATGCCCCCAGACTCACCTGCCATATGGCTTTTAGTACTGGGAACGTGCCAAGTTACCTTGTAAGTGGGTTTTTCTGGAATCCTTCAGGCAGGTCATATAAGGACAGACATTCAGGAATGACTCTTTGAAATGGCTCCAGCTCTGTTTGCTAATTCCAATAGCTACCAAGGTGCACCAGGAATGCAGACTGTTATTTTTTATGGTTGCCACTGAGCTGAAGAGCAAGACATAGAACTAGGGCATGATAAAATTCCACAAAACTCCCTGGTTTTTGTTGAGTATCTATTTTTTCTTGAATAAACACTTTCTGGGTTCCTTCAAGCATTTGGTTAATTTCTAGAATCCTGAAAAAGATGATTCTGTTACCTTTGCTGGTTGCTTTTCTAGAGGAGAAAATTTTTGAGATCCTTATTCTAACATTTTTACTGATGTCACTCCTGCACCTTTTTGAATAGTCTGAAAACTTCAGAGATTAAGGACATTTATAAAAAAAAAATTTGAAATAATTAAAGTATAACAAGAAGAAGATATAGTACATGAAGTTATGATAACTGGTTTAACTTTAACATTAACGTAAGTTAAGTCTTTCAAATTATGTGGGGATAGAATAGCATCACATTTGTATATTCTTTTGATTTAAGAATATTTGTTAAGAGATTTAAAAAATACACTAGTTCCCCCCTACCTTTTTATGCATTTTGGTTTGAAAATGTTAACATATGTCATAATAGAAAATATTTATATCTTTAAACTCATTAACCTATACTGCCTGCTCCTACACAATGCAGCACTGCAAACTACTGCTCAGCATCCCTTTGCATAATTTTTAACTAAAAAAGTATTAACTTTTAATCTGTAAGATAAAAATGAGTTACATCAGGCCAGGCACAGTGACTCATGCCTGTGATCTCATCACTTTGGGAGGCAGGTGGGAGGATCACTGAGTCCAAGAGGTCTAGACTAGCCTGAGAAACATGGCAAGACCCTGCCTCTACAAAAGTAAAAAAATTAGCCAGGCTAATTCTCTGTGTGGTGGCACATACTTTAAGTCCAGCTTGAGCCTGGGAGGCTGAGGCTGCAGTGAGCCATGATTGTGCCACTGCATTCCAGCCTGAGTGGCAGAGTGAGATCCTGTCTCAAAAAAAAGAAAAGAAAAGAAAAGAGTTGCATAAATGAAACTTGACTTCTGAGTTATTAGAAATCTTAGCAAATAGTTCAAATAAATATATTGATTTATTGTCTTACTTGACTTCTTATCAATGAATTCTTGTAAAAAATTAAAATCTTTTATTAATCAGTCCAGTCTCAACAAGTAAACAGATGTAGAGCATGTTATCATATTTTGAACATTTCTTAAAAGAGGTGGATTCACCTTAAACACATTTCTTTATACACAGATGTTCACTAAAATGACTCATTAAAGTGATTTATTGTAATAGCTCTTTTATCACTAATGGATGTTGACCTCAGCCTATTATTTTGTGCTTCTCCATACTGTTTCTGGTTGGATTTTAGCATGTTTCCAAAGTGATCCTAAGATCTTAAATGGGCTAAAGATGTTTCAAGTTCTCTAACATCCTTTTATTGTGATAAAATATGCATAATATAAAATTTAGCATCCTAACCATTTTTAAGTGTAGAATTTTAGTGGCAATAAGAACTTTTGCATTGGGCCAGGTGCGGTGGCTCACACTGTAATCCCAGCAATTTGGGAGGCCAAGATGGGCAGATCACTTGAGGTCAGGAGTTCAAGACCAGCCTGGCCAACATGGTAAGACCCTGTCCCTACTAAAAATACAAAAATTAGTTAGTTGTGCTGGTGTGCACCTGTAGTCGCAGCTACTCAAGAGGCTGAGGCAAGAGAATAGCTTGAGCCCAGAAGGTGGAGGTTGCAGTGAGCCAAGATCATGCCACTGCATTGCAGCCTAAGTGAAAGAGCAAGACTCCATCTCAGAAAAAAAGGACTTTCTCATCGTTGTGCAACCAACATCATTCTCTGTCTTCAAAACTTTTTCATTATCCCAAAGTAAAATTCTGTGTTCACTACACAATAATTCCCCATTCCACATTACCCCATCCCTTAATAACCACTATTTTACTTTTCATCTTTATGAATTTGACTAGTCTAGGTACCTCATATAAATGGAATCATATAATATTTGTTCTTTGGGGTCTGGCTTATTTCACTTAGTATAATGTCCTCAACTTTCACCCATGTTGTGCCATGTATCAAATTTCATTCCTTTTTAAGACTAAATAATATTCCATTGTATGTACATAAAACATTTTGTTTATCCATTCATCCATTGACAGACATTTGTCTAATCTCCTTTCTTGATATGATTTTAACAAAAACAATGGCATATAATTAGTCCATATGCTCAATCCAAAAATAAGTTGGAAAAGAAAATTCTGCTAGCAAGTGAAGAAGAAAACACACTCCGTATAAATCCCTTAGGCCACCTTCATATTTCAAGATATCATATCTACTTGACTAGAATGCAGATACATTTGAGTTTTTTATCTGTTTACCTGCATATGAACCATTCAGTACTGACTGCTGGCTGAAAATTAACTTTTACTTGCTCTTTTATTTCATGTTAATAAACTTTTTGTAAAAATCTCTATTCTCAATATTAAGATTTGTAAAACATATACTTAATATGTAAAACATTATATGCAAAACATACTTAATATTAAAACATACTCAATATGTAAAACATACTCAAGATTTGTAAAACATATACTTAATATGTAAAACATATTAAGACAAAAGTCTTAAATACTACTTAATAATATATTCTTTATAGCAAAGGTTTTGCAATATACCAATTTTGATTTTTTAAAAGACTAATTAGTCCTGTTTGTTTGCTTTTTAGTCTCGTTACTCTGGTTTCATTCTTGCTCTAACCTACTCTTCTATTGGCACTTGCTTCAGAATTTTCCTGGCAATCTGGCTTATCCCCTAAAGCTCTCCTTTGCATCCTCAAATACTACTACTTTGTTTCTTAAGATATTGCACTTCCATTTCTATTTTATTTTTCTTTTATCCTCAACTAAGACAATACCATAGAATTAATTTGCTATAAACATATTACTGCAAGGAAAGAAATTTAATATCAACGTGATTGCAGATGTGAATCATTTAAATGTGGGAAATGTTACTGGATTATCACAACATATCCACTTTTATTAAGGAATGAAGGCTAAATCTCACATGGGATGTGGATAATTAAAATCAACATATGCAAGAGTCAAGATTGCTCATGTAATGTGATGTGAAAGCTTCAGAAGGCAAGAAAAGGGTGTGGTGAAAACTCTTTCTGCTGTGTATGCGGTCACTTGAAACTTGATGGCTTCAGCAAGTTCCTGCACAGTCTCATCAACAGG
This sequence comes from Pongo abelii, assembly GCF_028885655.2. Lineage (NCBI taxonomy): Eukaryota > Metazoa > Chordata > Mammalia > Primates > Hominidae > Pongo > Pongo abelii. The sequence continues at coordinate 19,885,119 of NC_071993.2, read as the reverse complement.
CTAATATCAACCCAGTCATCTCAGGGATTCTTCACTGTGCCTCTTTTTTGGCCGGGATGAAAAGATAAACCTAATTTTTTTTTTTTTTTTTTTTTTTGAGGCAAGGTCTCACTCTGTCGCCCAGCCTGGAAAGCAGTGGCATGATCTTGGTTCACTGCAGCCTTGACCTTCTGGGCTCAAGCAATCCTCCCACCTCAGCCCCCTAAGTAGCTGGGACCACGGGCACACACCACTACACCCAGCTAATTTTTGTATCTTTTGTAGAGACAGGGTTTCACTATGTTGCCCAGGCTGGTAAACCCAGAATTTTATAGGAAATCATATTTACTTCACATGTGATGCTTAGCAGATCTGAATGTATATTTCTAAATTTAAAAACAATATAATATTTCCTCTTGTTCTGATAAATAAATAATTAATTTAATGTATTAAATAATTAGACAAACAGTGTTATACTAGGAGAGAATTCATAGACAAATATTTGGGAGATCAGTTTAGAATAAGCTAATAAACAACCCCTCATTTTAATGGAACAAGTTGAAAATACCTTTCAGATTGAGTTGATGCAGATGGCACAGGCAAGTCAGGCAGAAGACGCCTTTTCACAGTGTATTAAACCAGACAGAACTAACTAGCATCTTTCAAAGGAGAAATATACAAAATCTTGGCTCAGAAGGCATTATGCTCCAAAGGTCCATGTCTGTCATTTTTAATTTTTAACCTGCAACCTATATTCCCATTAGCAAATATGTTGTGATAAATGTTATGAAGTATGTCAACACAAAAGTAAGTTGCCAGGACAGTCTAAAATACGTTTTTGGTTCACAATAGTACTGAAATTGTACTTACAGCAGAAAAAAATTGACAAAAGTAAAACATAAAACCATTAGTTATACACACGGTTATATACATATAACCATATAACATATAACATACGTACATAATAATATCCTACAAGTTAACTGCAAACAAAAAAGGATGGGAGATATTTCAGAGAAATACATGTGACAATATTACATTGATCTAATAATAATATGAAAAGCCATGAGAGCAAAAAAGTAATATGTAACTTTCAAGTAATATGTTATTGTACACTTTGAACTTTCCTATAGCTTCGTATTGAGTTTGTCAGGGCCAAGTACTTTAGAAGTCATAGAATTTGGCCACCAATGCATTTTTCCAGTAGAACATAAGTATTAATTAATCATGACTAATTCACTGAAATATGTATGCACTATTTATTAAAATCCTGCAAAAGATGAAGGAACAGTGAAACTCAGGTATTCTCTGATCTACTTAAAATGACAGACAAATCACAGTGTAATTTGTGTATTAAAAAGCAAATGAAAGCTTTAGAATCTCTTAAGAGCATCCAAAAAATTTTAATGAATGCTAATGTGCTATTGTTAATGAATGCCTTTTGCACATCACTGGAAAAGTCTATTAGTTTCTTTTAATACTTGGAGGATTCCATTTATTATTAAAGAATTCAATACTCCCATTTTGTTCTAGCTGTACAGAATGTGGTCTGACATATTTTACTACCTGTGTGTGTTCTCTCCTTCTGGTTTAATTTTAGTTGTCCTGATTAAATCATCCATCATTTTTAGGATGATTTTTCTCCTTATTGGTTTTTGGGACTGCCTCACTAGCTTTAGCTATTTGCAAGTTTCTTTTTCTGATATGTCACTTTGAAAATAGTTCAGTGACTTTCTTACTTAAAATTTTTCTAATAGCATTTTAGTTTCAGTTCATTTTTCTATTTATTATTCTTTATGTTTTTCCTGTCTTTTCATTAGTCAATATGACTTCGGTTTTGAAATTTTGAATTTCTATCTCTATTTGGGGTCTTCAATAAAATAAACCGATCACCCAAATAAAAAACATCATCTCTATGTTTTCATTATACAACTTGTAAATATTCCATAACCTCTAAATCCTGTGGTAATGAGAGGGAAGAGCTTTTTAATGTATTGGATTAAGATAATCTTGTTAGTTACTTACTTTATTTTAGGGACTGGTGAGGTGATATGGTTTGGCTCTGTGTCCCCACTCAAATCTCATCTCTAACTGTAACCTCCACATGTCAGAGGAGGGCCCTGGTGGGAGGTGATTGGCTCACGGGATCAGATTTCCTCCTTGCTGTTCTTGTGATAGTGAGTGAGTTCTCATGACATCTCATGAGATCTTTAAAAGTGTGGTACTTCCCCCTTCACTCTCTCTTTCCTGATGCCATGTAAAACATGCTTCCTCTTTGTCTTCTGCCATGATTGTAAGTTTCCTAAAATCTTTCCAGCCATGCAGAACTGTGAATCAATTAAAACCCTTTTCTTCCTAAATCAACCAGTCTCAGGTTGTTCTTTAACAGCAGTGTGAAAATGGACCACTACAAGAGTGTTTTGTATTAATCCCCAAAGACCATTCAAACTTTCTATTTTGTGTAGAAGGGAAAGCAAACAGATATATTGCTTAGGGACCTGATAATTCACTTTTAAACTTACTTGATGAAGGCCAACCAAGATCAAAGTCTAGACAAAAAATGCTTGCATTACAGTACAGAGTGCATACACTATCCTTGGTAGTATCTGAACATGAAGATAGAGGATGTGTAAGAGGAGTAGGAGCAAAGAACTCCATGCTTGAGTGGGAGGAAGTTCACTGAAAAACAAAAATCAAGAGGTAACATTTAAAAGACTCTGAAGATCTGTGAGAAGCTATAACAACTGAGCATACTCTGGATAGATATATATATTAGCAAAAGATGGATCAGAGATAACTGACATGTAGTTCTGGAGACAGCACCAAAGAATGATTCCAGATACAGGACAGGGAGAGATACAGATATAATATGATCAGAGGATAGACATAGAGTTACAACCACATAATGATCCCTCTCTTGGTTTCAAGTGATACCCAAGAGTCCTCACATCATTAACTAACCTCAAGACTTGTGTGGCCAATTTTATAAACTCTAAAATTAGATCCAAGATTAATAATGGCCACTTGACTCGGTATCTGCATTTTTATTTGATGCACATTGGTATCTGAATTTTATTTATTTATTTTTGAGATAGGGTCTCACTCTGTCACCCCGGCTGGATTACAATGGCACTATCATGGCTCACTGCAATCTTGGCCTCCCAGGCTCAAGCGATCTTCCCACCTTAGCCTCCCAAGTCGTTGGGACCACAAGCATGGGCCACCATGCCTGGCTAATTTTTATTTATGTTTATTTTTTGTAGAGACAAGATTTCACTATGTTGCCCAGGCTGGTCTTGAACTCCTGGACTCAAGTGATCCTCCTTCCCTGGCCTCCCAAAGTGCTAGGATTACAGGCGTGAGCCACCATGCCCTGCCAAAAAAGAGCGTTATTCTTAATGGGGCTGTGGTGTAGCTGCCATACCCTGGAAGTGGGGTGTATGAGAAAGGAATTCGATTTTTATGCTTATTAAAAGAGAACATTAAATAGCACACAAAATATCAATCATGTATAATGGCTAATCAGTGCTGTTACACAACTGCTTGCAGGAGTCGCATTTAAGTAGCTTTGAATGGCTTAGTATCAAATTGGGGATGGGACTAATTTAGTGACTCCATAAGGACTGCCACTGTGGGCAGTTCCATTCATTTGTCGATCATTATTTTAAAAAGAAGCCTCACGGACCAGGCGCAGTGGCTCACCCCTGTAATCCAGCACTTTGGGAGGCCGAGGCGGGTGGATCGCCTGAGGTCAGGAGTTCAAGACCAGCTTGGCCAACATAGTGAAACCCTGTCTCTACTAAAAATACAAAAAAATTAGCTGGGCGTGGCGGGGGGCCCCTGTAATCCCAGCTACCGGGAGGCTGAGGCAGTAGAATCGCTTGAACCTGGGAGGCGGAGGTTGCAGTGAGCTGAGATTGTGCCATCGCACTCCAGTCTGGGCAATAAGAGCGAAACTCCATCAAAACAAAACAAAACAAAACAAAAAAACCTTACAAAATACACAATGGAGATCCTCTGGTATTACATTGAAATGTACTATAAGGGAGCTTTATAGAGCAAACCTTAGATAAACCTGACATTAGCCCCTAAAGCAACGCTGCTTGGAGGTCCCTCCTTCCACTGCCTCTACCAGTATCACCAGATAGTCTTGTTTCAGATGTGGACTTCTGAACCACACCCGGCCTGGTGATTCTGATTCAGTGAGTCTGACTCTGGGCGGAACGTGGGAAAGTACTTTTTTAACAAGCTTTTTAGGTGATTAAATGATGCAAGTCATCCTAACACCACACATCCAAAACAATCCTAGGTTAAAGACATCACAATAAATTTCCATTATACACGTGTGTATGAATGAATTTTTTATACTCTCTTGAATGTTAATGATGAATGAGGATAACCTTAAAAGAAAATGTACCTCTATAAAATAATAATGAACAATATTTATTATTTTTATTTTTTGTAGAGATGGGATTGCCCAGGCTGGTCTTGAAGTCCTGGCCTCAAGTTTTCTTTCTACCTCAACCTCTCCAGTAGCTAGGATTATAGGAGCAAACCACTGTGCCTAGCTAATGAATGATTTTTTTTTTACACTTCTCTAGTGTCTACATTTTTTGTTTTGTTTTGTTTTGTTTTGAGATGGGGTCTCGCTCTGTTGCCCAGGCTGGAGTGCAGTGGTGTGATCTCGGCTTACTGCAACCTCCACTTCCTGGGTTCAAGCCATTTTCCTGCCTCAGTCTCCCGAGTAGCTGGGACTACAGGCGTGCACCACCACACTCAGCTAATTTTTTGTATTTTTAGTAGTGACAGGGTTTCACCATGTTGGCCAAGCTTGTCTTGAACTCCTGACCTCAGGTGATCTGCTGGCTTCGGTCTCCCAAAGTGCTGGGATTACAGACATGAGCCACTGTGCCCGGCATCAGTGTCTATATTTCTGAAGTGTGTTTTATTTGGATTAGAAAGTAAGAAGCATACATTAAAAATTAAATGTGAAGCACATTCCTCTAAGATGAAATCTGTTTATATAATGAGTTATTACTCAGAATTTAGGAAGGACAGTAACAGGTAAGTTGAAGACCAGCCCATCTTATTAAATGGCTCCTCCTTGATTATGTTTATATGTTACCAGTCAAAGCTTAAACCCTTTTGATTCTAAAACAATAGTTTTTCCTACAGGGTTTTTTAGAGGTATTTAGGGAAACTTGCTTCTTCCTTGCTTCATTTATCAGAATAAGTAAAACATACCTATAGAAGGCGGTGCATTATTCATATTGTCATTATTTTAAACAGGGATATAATTGGTGTCTTGTAAAACTAGCCCTTTAATTATACATAAAATCTCTCATTGCTTATACATACATATAATGACATCTATTATTTGATTATTTATTTTAGCTTTAAACAACTTTTTAAATTATTGAAAGCAATGAAAAAACACATCACTCATGGCTTTATCTGAGAAAATAGTACAGAATGTAAGAAATAAATACTTTATGTTTTAAGGGTTCACTGTTACCCAAATACTAATTTTTAGCTTTGTGATGTATGCTTTTGGTTATGTAAAATACTTTATAGGAATTAATTCATATGTATCATTTAAATAGTAAATTTATATCTTGTTTTTATATAAATTATACTATCTAAAACTTGTGTTAGAATATTTACTTATTTATTATTATTATTATTATTATTATTATTATTATTATTTGAGATAGAGTCTTGCTCTGTTGCCCAGGCTGGAGTGCAGTGGTGCAATCTCAGCTCACTGCAACCTCCACCTCCCGGGTTCAAGCAATTCTGCCTCAGCCTCCTGAGTAGCTGGGATTACAGCTGCGTGCCACCATGCCTGGCTAATATATATATATTTTTTTTAGTAGAGACGGGGTTTCACCATGCTGGCTAGGCTGGTCTCGAACTCCTGACCTCATGATCCACCTGCCTCGGCCTCCCAAAGTGCTGGGATTACAGGAGTGAGCAACCACGCCCAGCCTATTTAATTGTTTTTTTAAGGCAGGGTCTCATTCTGTCACCCAGGCTGGAGTGCAGTGCCATGATCTTGGCTCACTGCAACTTCCACCTCTTGGGCTCCAGTGATCCCCCCACCTCAGCCTCCCTAGTAACTTGGACTACAGGTGCACACCACACACCTGGCTAATTTTTGTATTTTTTTTTTTTTTAAGTAGAGACATGGTTTCACCATGTTGCCAAGGCTGGAGAATATTTAGATTGACGAGGGTCCAATACTTGTTCTTCCAAATGAATCAAAATAGTTGTTCAATAGAAACTGATACTGTCATGTATACAGTTTGGAATGTAAAACTTATTAAAAAGTTACAGACCTTGAGAATATCTTATATTTGAGATATTTTTTAATTTGGGGATTCCGTTAGGTCAACCTCTAGTTTGGTGATATTCTACAGTTGGAATGAATCCTGATCCTCATAACAGAGCTGTGTTCTGCGTAAGTAGAGAGTTCATCCAAATTATGATCAAGCTTGACAGAACCTCTTCTCAAATCAGATTGTGAAGTGGCCACGATGACACTTGAATAAAACAGTGGAGTTACAGTAAAGGGAACAATATCCTTTTTATTGCCTTTTCTTCACAGCTCAGAACAGAGACCAGTCTGGCTAGTCTGGGAACGGTGACAAAATTAGTAATGGTTTGTAAATGCATAATTAGATGATTTTTAAAATTTTAACTTTTCATACTTTAAATGTGAGGTAAAAATCACCGGTGAAAATGAAATGCCTATCTAGAAAAAATAGCTCCAATTAGCTCATTATTCAATTCTGCCCTTCTCTTTCTCATTCTTCCTTCTTTTAATGCCTGCATTTGCCTTTTCTTGTCTATGAAGATATTTTGGAGTCTAAAAGGGTTATTGTCATAAAGAAGCTATAATGTATTACCTTGGCTAGTTTCTTCAAGGGTGTTTTTAAGAATAAAATAAAACCTTGGTGCTTGCTTCATTAATATATATACTAAAACCGGAGCAGCACAGAGATCAACATGGTCCATGTGCAAGGATGGTTCACACATTTGTGAATCATTCCATAGTTTTCAATCTTTGTGTTGGAAGAGATGAGAGTATGGAGGGAGGATGGAAAAGGGGATTAAAGGGTATTTCATCTCTATCACTAATATTTTACTTCTTGTATTAATAAAAGTTCATCTTCACGTATGAATCTAAGTGTTAGTTGTATCTTTCTCTCTACTGATTTTTGTGTTTAAATATTTTTTAAAATATTACAGCCATCATTTCATTTCCAGGTTCTTATTTCTTCCAATTTTATTTATTTATTTATCTATTTAGAGATAGGGACTCAGTCTGTTGCCCAGGCTGGAGTGCAGTGGCCCAATTACAACTCACCACAGCCTTAGCCTCCCAGGCTCAAGTGATCATCCCACCTCAGCCTCCTGAGAAGCTGGACCACAGATGTGTGCCACCACACACAGCTAATTTTTGTATTTTTGGTAGAGACGGGGTTTCACCATGTTGCCTAGGCTGGTCTCAAACTCCTAGGCTCAAGCAAGTCTGCCTGCCTCATCCTCCCAAAGTGCTGGGATTACAGGTGTGAGCCACTGCTCCAAGCCATTTCCAGTTTTTTAATCTAAAGAAAATAAACCAGAAGTGTATGCTAAGATTTATGCATAAGGATATTCACTTCAGTACTAATTATAGTAGAAAAAAATGGAAACAAGCTAAAAGTCGAACAATGCAGAAATGGTTAAGATAATTATAGCAAAGTTATGTGATTATTATGCATTTATTTGGAAATCTTACTTTCCGTATGTTTCCTATTGCTGCTGTAATACATTACCACAGGTCTGACACGGTGGCTCACACCTGTATTCCCAGTTCTTTGGGAGGCCGAGGCAGAAGGATTGCTTGAAGCTGGGGAATTGGAGTCCAGCCTGAGTAACATAGCAAAAGCCTATCTCTATAATAATAATCATAATAATACAAATAAAAAGCTAGCTGGGCATGGTGGCATAAGCCTGTAGTCCTAGCTACTTGAAAGCCTAAGGTAGGAAGATCGCTTGAGCCCAGGAGTTCGAGACTGCAGTGAGCTATGAGTGTGCTTCCGCACTCCAACCTGCAGGACAGAGCAAGACCATGTCTCTAAAATAAATAAATAAATAAACACAAACTTTGTGACTTAAAACAACATGAATTTATTACCTTACTAGTCTGGTGGGAGGTCAGAAGTCCAAAATGGGTCTCCAGGGAAAAAGGAAGATATCGGCAGGGCTGTGTTTCTTCTCTGGGAGAATGCATTTCCTTACTTTTCTCAGCTTCTGGAGGCTTCCTGCATCCATTGGCTCGTGGCCCGAACCTTGCGTAGCTCTAGCCCTTTGCTCTCATCGTTACACTTTCTTCTACTGACTCTGATTCTCCTCCCTCTCTCTTGTGATTATATCATGCCCATCCAAATAATCCAGAATTATCCATCTCAAGGTGCTTAAATTAATGTCTGCAAAGTCCCTTCTACCATGTAAAGTAAGATATTCATAGGTTCTGGGAATAAACATGTGGTCAACAAACCGGTGGGAAATTAGGATATCTCTTCAACTTTTATAACATTTATATACACATATATAAACTATTATGTACATATTTGGATGGAATGGACTACAAAGCAAATTAGCCCTTCTCAAAAGTTGTTTTCTTATTAACTATTATTTTTAAGTTGTGTAAAGTATAAGCCTCTGTTTGAAGTGCATCCTTCAGTGTGTAACATGAACTCTTGACCCAGTTATCAGGTGACTTCAGTCTCACATGTACATATCATGCAGGCTGGGAGTTTTCCATTCATTTTGTTGGACAACACCCAGATACCTATTTTTAGAAATTAAGCAAGCACGGAAATGAATCATTTGTAAGTAAAGGTCTTTATCTGCCTGATTGGCACTTTCTTCTCTTTTCTATGTATCAAGGACACTTAAGTGTTAGAAGGAACAATCTGATGCTGTATCATTCCAGATATCTTTTAAGTCAGAGTGTATCTAGTACACACCAAATGACTGACATGCAACTTTCTGGTCTCACCCATGAGATTAACAAAGACCGGATGAGATGAACAGAGACTGAAGAATTTATCATTTACTCTTCCATTTCACTTGATTTTCTTTTTTTCTTCAGTTATGCTACATGTTTTATTCTTTTTCTACTACAGAAAATATTCTATGGAAATTAACAAGTGTAACTATTAACACTATAATTTAAAGATTCATTAAAAAGCAAAATTTAAAGAAATTCAACCATATGAGTATAATAATCAATCACGCCCTTTTGGTGGTTTAAAATGCTATTAGAGTCTTTCCCTTCACATTTTGTGAGAAAATACAAGTCCTCATTTCTCCTCAAATACTAATAAGATATATGAAAACAATGTAATCTTTCAAGAGGCAGCCATTATTTTATGTATTTGTGCTCTGTGAGAACCTATTAATCTTTTAAAAAATTATTTGGGGGACTTTTTAAAAATAAAATTTGGAAAGCCATCTGAATTTTGGAAAGGTGGGTAAAGCCTGTCTCATTCTGTCATCAACTATAATTTTATTACTTTCAGATATAATTTCCAATTATAATCCCAAGGCAATAACATCAGAATTATTAAAGCACAATTAACTATACATCAGATAAATTATCTTTTTTTTTACTTATTCTAGTGTCATATAGAAGCCGTGTATTGCTTTGAAACCAGAAATGTTAAATTCCACATTTTTAAATCCCAAATCACTGACACCTCTAAATAACTGTTAAATTGTTGTGACTTCTGTTTTTGTTTCCTATGTTTCTAGTTTTAACTGAAAGAACCGGAGATCTAGATTTTATTTATTACCTGTGTCCTGAAGCTTGTCAGCCACATCCTCTGAGCATCACATTTCTCCTCTGCAAAGCAAAAATAACAATTCCTTCCTTAGTTCAGAAGGTGGTTGTAAAAACGAAATAATATAGAACCACATGGTAAACTCTACTGCAACTAGAAATGCAGTATTATTTTCTATCAGAAATACAAAGTGCTTAGATAAGCATCCCAAATTTATTTATTTATTATTATTATACTTTAAGTTTTAGAGTACATGTGCACAATGTGCAGGTTAGTTACATATGTATACATGTGCCATGCTGGTGTGCTGCACCCATTAACTTGCCATTTAGCATTAGATATATCTCCTAATGCTATCCCTCCCCCCTCCTTGAACAGGCAACCTACAAAATGGGAGAAAATTTTCACAACCTACTCATCTGACAAAGGGCTAATATCCAGAATCTACAATGAACTCAATCAAATTTACAAGAAAAAAACAAACAACCCCATCAAAAAGTGGGCGAAGGATATGAACAGACACTTCTCAAAAGAGGACATTTATGCAGCCCAAAAGACACATGAAAAATGCTCATCATCACTGGCCATCAGGGAAATGCAAATCAAAACCGCAATGAGATACCATCTCACACCAGTTAGAATGGCGATCATTAAAAAGTCAGGAAACAACAGGTGCTGGAGAGGATGTGGAGAAATAGGAACATTTTTACACTGTTGGTGGGACTGTAAACTAGTTCAACCATTGTGGAAGTCAGTGTGGCAATTCCTCGGGGATCTAAAATTAGAAGCATCCCAAATTTATTATTTCAGGCACTTGAAATCTCAGGCTTGGAATGTTACAATGAGTAAGTTATACCTCTTCCTACCATCCTTTCTCCATTTTGTCACCAAAATTATTTTCTCAGAGATGTTATGCTCTTCCCTAGAGTTCAGCCTCCTTAGAGTGTCTTTCAAAGCAGGTTTCGGTATTGCCCACATTTCGTGGATCTTCTCCAGTAGTCCTGAAACTTGATGACCTGCCTTTAACCCAAGTCATCAAGTTTAAACCTGTATTCTTTCTGTCTCTGTTATCTTGCTCATGTAATTCACTTTAATGGAAATATACAGTCAACCCCTTACGGTGTCTTCACTTCTTGCCCTATCCATTACTGAATATGTAACCCTATCGCCTTTGAGAGAAACCCTAGTACAGAATGTGCTCTTTCCTCTATATATGCCCACTGCTTTTTAAAATACCAACAGTTTTCAGGTGCATAATGTGTTTTCCAGAGCTCATATTTTTATCTATTTAATAAAGTTGGTACTAAGCTCAAGATGTTCTCAAATTGCCCTTATATCTTAGAGTGTGGAATCAAAAGATGAACCACAAATGAAAACGATCATGAAAGAGGATGAAAAAAAAAAAAAAGAGCAGAGGCAAAGTTTCGAGATGTTGGGAAAAGAAATCGCAATCCAGGACAGAGGAGACAAAAAAAAAAAAAAAAACGGGGGGGAGAAAAAAAATATATATATATAAAAACAATAAAATAAAGAAAGAAATGAAACAATTCAATTATTCCCTTGGCTGTTGATTTTTGTTTGTTTTAATGGTTCCCCTGTGTTTTCTCCTGAGGATTTAAATAAGGCCTTTTTAAAGCTGGATCAGTGGGAAGAAGCAGACATTCAGCAGTTCTTGCTGCTTAATTTTGAGATGTAAATTCTTTGAATTCCACTGTTTCTGAACATTTTCTCCTTTCAGTTAGTAAGGATAAGGAGAGTGGTCATGATTCAGTACCATTTTGGTGTGTCGGAGTTATGAGAAAATCTAGAAACATTATGTTCACTGTCTTATTTTTAAGGAAGAGATCTGCTTTCACAATTAATTTATTCACTGTCTTAATTATTTGAGCTTTTGTCACTGACACCCAAGGCACCACTGTTAAACATTTAGAAATTTATTAACACTTTCTTAAAAATCAGATAAAAATATGAAGTGATAGTCAATTTTGCTTTCAATTTTCAAGGTTTTCTTGAGGGAGCAATCTTCAATTTCATTTAATTTTACCCATATTTTAAATGTAAAAATAATTTAATCCAGTGTAATAGAAAATATGAACATTATAATTCACATCATGATAATAACTACCATTTATTTAGCATCTACTATATGTCAGGTGCTTCATATACATATATCTGATTCTCCCAAAAATTTTAAGTGATCAGTATCTTAATACACATTTTATAAATGTGGAACCCAACTTTTTAAGTGAATATGTTGCTCAAAGTTATGCAGCTAATCAATGACAGAGCCACGTTTTTAATCCACTGCAAACACACGCACACATTTTCCACTATGCCATGCTGAACAGGCCAAGCATTTTAAAAATTATCAAATGTCTTCAAACTCTCTGTAGCATTTGTAAAAATAGGACAAAAGAAAACATATAGGTTCCAAAACCTCTAATTATTTAAAATTCATAGTAGAGATCAACCAACTCTTCTATCCTGTGGTATGCCATGCCTGCAGATACCTCTAGGTGTCACTAGCAAGCCTAACGCATAAGTAGAGAAAATGCAGAAAAACAAGGAGATAGAAGAAAAGAAAAACAAAGAGCGAAATAAAAGAGAGGATACCACCACCAAATGGCTACCAGAGACCCCTGTTGCATAGATCTGTTTTTTGTGTCAAATGCATTTTTGAAAATGTGTGTGAAAGTCTCATGCACATTAACCAGATAATAGTCAAATATGGGAAGAGTTTCTCTTCCCAGAGAGTTTAAAGAAAAAATTTTAAAAAGGCAACCTCTTTTTGTTAACACTTAATCTTCCATGATAAAATTCCAACATTTTATACGTATTAAAGTTGTTTTTTTTTTTAACTTAACAACCAAATACAGGGTAGACCTGCTTACATCTAATCAGAATCTGGTTAAAATATATATATTTTTAAAACCTTAAAAATTTTCCACTTCTATTTAAAATGTATTAGGTTTCTGAGAGCCATAGCTCTTGTCAGCCGAGTTAGCATGTTTTGTTTTTCAGTTTTCATTTTTGTCAAGCAATAAGGACAAAATGCAATAAGATTAAAATAAGTATAAAAACTCTGGTGCACATAAATGGTGATATCAAAATGGAATAGCCTAAGAAGAGTTCTTTTTTGTGATAGCTTAAAATGTGCATCCGCTGCTTATGAAAGTCTGAAATCAGAATTCTGAAGGTCGTTTAAAGGACATAGATGTATAATTTGTGAAAATTAAACTATGGAAGAGGAACACATTTAGAAAAAGGTAACTACCTATAATTATCTACATTTTGTCTCCTTCGTTCAATCTCTCTGAGGCCATCTGGTGTTCCTTTAAGTATAATTTATCAAAAACAGGACTGCATTTTAAAATCTAAAGTAGTGAAAAGTTCACTTCATTACTTCAGGGTTTTTTTTGTTTGTTTGTTTTGTTTTTTTGTCTAAAAGGCAAATGCCCTCTTCCAGACACCATGGAAAAATGTAAGAATGGATCAGACTGAGTCTTCTTTCAAGGAACTACAAACCCTAGATCCATGAGAAGGCAAAGACTTTTTTGATATTGCTGAATTACAACAAATATTGGTTGAGTGGATGAATATGGTTTAAGAAGGGGAATGTATGCTATATAGATGTAGAAAGGAAGGAAAGAGAGAGAGAAAAAGAAAAAGAAAGGAAAGAAAAGGAAGGAAGGAAGAAAGGAAGGAAGGAAAGAAGGAAGGAAGGGAGGGAGGGAGGGAGGGAAGGGAAGGAAAGAGAAGGAGAGAGCATACTAAAACTAAAGGACTTAGAGCCAGGGGGAACTTCAGCAGTTACGTAATCTATGAAAAACCAGTCCAAGGTATTCCATTGAATAAGTGTTAACAAGCAATTGAATTGAGAATTAGTTTTTCATTTATAGTTCTCAATACAATGTTTTCCCAACAATGTAGTAAAATAAATGAATATGTATTAAATACCCAAGGTGAACTGAGGCAGGATCAGGCTTTATAAAGGATATAGGAAAAATGTGACTAGATTTCTTTGCACATTACTGTGTTTGCACAATAAATGGTAACTATCATTTATTAAGTAGTTCATGTCTAGAATTCTGAGGATGCCTCTTATTAATAAAACCATAACTACAAATACTTCTCAAGAAGTAAATAGGAAAATAAGAGCAAAAGGAGTCAACGTATTTTTATTTTCTTTATTTTATGTATTTATTTAACTTTTATTTTAGGTTCAGAGGTACATGTGCAGGTGTGTAACATAGGTAAATTGGTGTCATGGGGGTTTGGTATACAGATTATTTTGTCACCTAGATACTAAGCATAGTACTGGATAGTTACCTTTTTCAGGTCCTTTCCTTTCTCTCACCCTCCTCCCTCAAGTAGGACCCAGTGTGTGTTGTTCTCCTCTATGTGTCCATGTGTTCTCATTATTTAGCTCCCACTTATAAGAGAGGACGTGCAGTATTTGCTTTCCTATTCTTGCATTAGTTTGCTAAGGATAATGGCCTCCAGCTCCATCCATGTTACTGCAAAGGACATGATTTCATTCCTTTTTATCGCTGCATAGCATTCCATGGTGTGTATGTACTATGTTTTATTTTTCCAGTCTACCATTGATGGAAACTTAGATTTATTCCATGTCTTTGCTATTGTGAATAGCGGTGCATCGAACATACAAGTGCATGTGTCTTTATGGTAGAACAATTTATATTCCTTTGGTTATATACCCAGTAACGGAATTGCCGGGTAATATGGTAATTCTGTTTCTAGCTCTTTGAGGAATCTCCACACTGCTGTCCACAATGGCTGAATGAATTTATACTTTCACAAACAGTGTATAAGGGTTTCCTTTCCTCCACAATCTCACCAGCATCTTTGACTTTTTAATAATAGCCACTCTGACTGATGTAAGATAGCATCTCATTGTGGTTTGATTTGCATTTCTCTAATGATCATTGATAATGAGCTTTCTTTTTATATGCTTATTGGCCGTTTGTATGTCTTCTTTTGAGAAGTGTCTGTTCATGTTCTTTGCCCACATTTTAATGGGGTTGTTTTTGCTTTTAAATTTGTGTAAGTTCCTTATAGATTTGGGATATTAGACCTTTGTCAGAAGCATAGTTTGAAAAAATTTATTTACCATTCTGTAGGCTGCCTGTTTACTCTGTTGGTAGTTTCTTTTGTTGTGTGGAAGCTCTTGGGTTTAATTAGATTCCATTAGTCATTTTTTGCTTTTGTTGCAATCGTTTTCGGCAGCTTCATCAGGAAACCTTTGCTCATTCCTACGTCCTGAATGGTATTGCCTAGGCTATCTACAAGGGGTTTTTATAGTTTCAGGTTTCACACTTAAGTCTTTAATCCATCTTGAGTTGACTTTTGTATATGGTATAAAAAAGGGGTCCAGTTTCAGTCTTCTGTATCTGGCTAGCCAATTATCCCAGCACCATTTGTTAAATAGGGATTCATTTTCCCATTGCTTGTGTTTGTCAGTTTTGTCAAAAATCAGATGGTCGTAGGTGTGCAGTTTTATTTCTGGGCCCTCTCTTCTGTTCCACTGGTCAATGTGCCTGTTTTTCTCCCAGTACCATGATGTTTTGGTTACTGTAGCCCTGTAGTACAGTTTGAAGTCGGGTAATGTAATGCCTCTAGCTTTGTTCATTTTGCTTAGTATTGTCTTGCCTATTCAGGCTCATATGAATTTTTAAATAGTTTTTTCATATGAACTTTTGTTTTCATATGAATTTTCAAATAGTTTTTTCTTGTTTTGAGAAGAAATGCCGTTGGTAGTTTGATGGGAATAGCACTGAATCTCTTCATTCTCTTGGACAATATGGCCATTTTTAACATTATTGATTCTTCCTATCCATGAGAATTTGTTTGTGTCATCTCTGTTTTCTTTGAGCAGTGTTGTATTTTTTTAATTTTAGGGATGTTTCACTTCCCTGGTTAGCTGTATTCCTAGGTATTTTATTCTTTTTGTAGCAACTGTGAATGAGATTTCATTCCTGATTTGCCTCTGGGCTTGGATGTTGGTGTATTGGAATTTTACTGATTTTTGTACATTGATTTTGTATTCTGAAACTTTGCTGAAGTTGTTTATCAGCTAAAGGAGCTTTTAGACAGAGACTATGGGGTTTTCCAGGTATAGAATTAGGTCCTCTGCAAACAGGGATAGTTTGTCTTCCTCTTTTCCCATTTGGACGCCTGTCAAAGTAATTTTAAATAGCACCATAATATTGCTAGACTTTGCCACCCTTTACATAATATTTATCTCAGTTCTTTTCAGTAAACAGCTTACTAAACATCTTTCAATGTCATGAGGCATTTATTCTTTAAGATAAACTAAGGCTATTAAATGTTTCTTTTTAACTTCAGTTATACCTTATCTCTAGTGTTCTTTGGAAGTCTTAAAGTTTTTCAGCTTTGATTTCCGAATGGTGCCTTTCCCTGAGGATGTTATCCTGTAAAAGAGGCAGATTAATCCAGCATATATCAAATAAGCTGCTCATTTTCCCTGAAGTAAGCTGAACAGCATTGCTGAGTTAGACCAAGTGCTGGAAAATACCTTCCTAGTATCTAGACAGCGATTGCAGGCATACTTGGGAACTTGCTTCAGAGAGTGGTGGTTTTCTTTGTTATTTGTTTTCATGTTTTTTTAAATTCTTTTCTTATTTTTATGTTAGATTTGCTTTTAGGGTAAATAATGACAAAACATGAAATATGATGGAGAAATATTTGCTGTAAGATCAAGCAACAATTTGAATTTCTGCTTTTGCTGAGATAATTTTTGGCATCTTCATCAGGAAATCTTTGCTCATTCCTATGTACTGAATGGTAGCGCCTTGAATACCTGAATGGTATTGTTACGTTACTTTACAAAACGGCTGCACAAGGGACTCACTCAATAGCACAAGAACAGCAAGGAGGAAATCCACCTCCATGATCCAGTCACCTCCCACCAGGCCCCTCCTCCAATTTGACAGGAGATTTGGGCAGGGACACAAATCCAAACCATACTGTATGGCTAAATGAAATTATCCGTTAACACCTGCCATCACAGTCCTAATAAGTGGTACAAGAATAGTCTCAGAACTCTTTGTTTCAATTGGCCATTTAAGTTTAATAGTAAAAATCTGGGTAATGATAACAACACATCATAAAGCCTTTAGAAGAAAAGAAGAATGTTTTGTGGACTATTTTGTCATTTTCTGCATGGGGCAGTTTTAAGTTATTAGCTTTTAAAGTGAGTAATTTTTAATGGAAACAACTTGATTAAAAATCTGCCACAGAATTTTGAGACCCATTATAACAACACTTAATGAGAAAAAATTATATAGTAATCACTCATATTTAACTTATGTACCTTTTCTAGAATTTAAAAAGTCTGGATTAGAATACAGATAGCTATGTTTATTTCTTAGCTCTCATTTCAGAATCACAAGTTCCTGGAAGTTATAATGTGGGTTGATTTGTTTGTTGCCTGATGTTCCTACACTACATATTAAGTATTCTAGGTGCTGCTGCAAAATATTAGTTGACATTACTAATTAATTAACTTCAGACTTAAAAATTATACACAGCAAATTATTTAATGTAGTCACTAAATTAAACCTTTTTAACATTCAAGAGCAATCCATGTTTGCTAAAGAATATTGAGAATATTTAGAATAGAGTATAAGCCATAATAAGAAATCAAAATTGTTCATAGGTTCGCAAATAAGAGATGCATTTGTTTATTCAAAATTGTTCACCACCACAAGGGTTTAGGCTGGTCCCTTTGGGTACAGAGCTCAGACAAGCCCTACATTCACAATGCCTACGTTCCCATGGTGGGAGACAAACTGCAAACAAAATGAGCAAACAAAACCATAAAACTTGGAAGGAGCATGTTCTGGGGCAAAGATCACAAAGTGGGAAAGAATTTGATGTATGTGAAGCTTTTGTAGCTGAAGCAGAGGATGAGAATGGAATGAACATGTAGATGTTCATGAGGGCCAGTGTTAGGAAGTTGAGTTTTTACTGTAAGTACAAAAGGAAGCCATTGAAAGCTTTTAGATAGGGAACTAATGTGGCGTTATTGGAAGGAAATAAACCCCCCAAATAAGAAGGCAAAACCAAACCAAACCACACTGATTGCTATAAGGATGGTGGGGGAGCAAAACTGGATCAAAAGAGCTCCAACAGGAAGCGGCTGCAATAGTGTGTCTATCTAAGAGATGATGTGGCTTATGTTAAGGGGATAGCAGAGGAGGAGAGAAGATGATAGAGTCAAGATGTATTTGGGAAATAGAACTAAGAAGACTTGCTGATAGACTGGAAGCAGGTAGCAGGAGAGAAGAATGATCCTGGGATATTTTACTGGAACATTAAGTGGACAAGAGTTCTATTTCCTGAGATGGCAAGGGCTGACGGAGAGTTAGTGTGGCAGAGACCTGTGCTTTTCACGCATTACCAATAATCCCTTTCTTTCTTGGTGTCAGAATTCAGATTTTGTTAAGGATGGGAATGGATCCAGCCAAAATCCATTGCTGCCTTCCCTTTCTTGAAGCTAGGTATGTGGCCTTCGGCTGGGTTATGGCCAATCAGATACACATACTCAGAAGTATTATGTGAGATTTCTATAAAGGTGTTTGAGACTACATGATGTGACCCTTTTGTATTAAAGCTAAGCATATGTTTATCTGAAAACATAGCACTTGTTTTCTTAGATAAATATCTAGCAAAAAATGCATACATATGTTTACCACGAGGCATGTCCAAGAATATTTAAAACAGCACTATTTCTATAACTTCAAATTAGAAACAGGCCAAAATGTCCATGAACAAGTAGAATGGATAAGTAATTTTTGGCATAATCATTCACAATGAAAACTGCTGCAAAATGCCACAAGATGAATGAATTTCACAAATATAATGTTAAACAAAAAGCAAGATACAAAAGAATATATATTATCTCATTTACAAAGGATAGTAACTAACATAGGATGTAGGAAGTCAAAGAGTAGATAGCAATGGGAAGGAGGTGGGGTTGATGATTGGGAGAAGCCATTGGGGGAGGTTTTAGGGGTGCTGGTGATGGTCCATGTTTTTAAACGAGTGCTGTTTTCATAAGTCGTCATTCACTTGGCAGAGTGTCAAATATAATAGGCATTCATTAAAGATGTGTGTTGAATAAACTTGTTGAATTTAAGGTGAGAAGGAGTTTTATCAGTGAGAAAATAGCTGTTGTATTATTGCAGTACTCCATAATGATTTATACTCCTACTGAAACCAAAATAACAAACGTGGTTAGGTTGTGCTTCACATTTTCTTTTTAAAGCAAGAAAATATTTGTCAACCGTATATATTTTCCACATTTTGAATATTTAAATTAGCAAATTCCTAATTTCTGGAAAATTTCTTATTCAGATTATTTCTTCCCTGATTATTCTAGATTAATTAGGTAGTGGGGGTGAAAACATGTACATTGGTCACTAAATGTGTTTCTTGTGGTAATATCCAAGACAAAATGGTTTTCATTAAATTTCAGAAATGCAATGTTAAAGTTAACTCTAGAAGTTTTAGGAAGTGCCAGGAGAGAAAAATAGGAAAGCTTAAAAATGTCCCTAAAATGATAAGGCTTTCAACTCCACACTAATAGATTCTGAAGAATAAATTGGAATGCTTAGGAACTGTTACATGACAAATGAGAGTACAAATATTTTCTTTTTCTAAATGTGCTAAGAAAAACAAAAAGAAAGATAAATACTTCCTGAAGAATAACTAAGCCATAGAAATTCAGAACATTTCAAATTTATGAGATATTAAAGCCAGGAAGTATTGCACATGAAATAAATTCTAACAATCTTAGAAAAAAAATATAATAATCTTTTGTCTCCATGGTAAAGGAAGGTGATGGATTTCAAAGGGAAAGGAAAAAAAAAAAACAAGTTTGCACTTTCATGTTCTTCTTTCCTATAACTAAATTTCAGATTTTCTACTTGCAGAAAAGGAGTGAATTCCCTTTTGTATTATAAGGTTAAGGAAGAAGGAAATCATTTGAACTCTCGATTATACTTTGAAGTGGACTCTGATTGTAATAATACTTATAAACATTCAAACATCCCCAAAAGGCTGTTAATAAATAGTTATCTTAGATTTAACAACAAACAAAAACCCCCTAATGTTTCCTAACTACGGATTACATTTCCAGCTCCATTTAGCCAGCCCCACAAGGGTGCTCCTATTTAGAGGAACCAGGGGAGAGAGCAAACAATTTAATTCAGTGCAACCCATTCAACTCATTGAAAAACTACTCAAAGCATGCGCCTTATCAATGTGTATCTATAGTGTCACTGATTGTTTGTTATTATTACTATGGAATGTACATTATGAGAGGCCACTGGAACTCATAGTTCAGAATACAAATTCTAGAGGCAGATAGAGTTTGAATGCCGCCTTCACCACTTTTAAGCTGTGAATTTGGGTAAATTGCTCAACTACTGAGGGCCTCAAAGTCATTAACTGAGAAATGGGAATAACAGAGTCATATGTCACTTCTTGATGGGAATTCATTCTGAGATATGCATCGATAGGTGGTTTCATTGTTGACAAACATCCTTGGGTGTACTTACACAAACCTAGATGATAGAGCCTCCTACACATCCAGGTTATATGGAATGAATAGTCTGTTGCTCCTAGGCTGCAACATCGCACAGCATGTTAGTGGACTGAATGCTATAGGCAATTGTAACACAATAGAAAATATTCATGTATCTGAACATAGAAAAAGTATAGTAAAAGTATAGTATATAAGAAATAGTACACCTATATAGGGCAGTGGCCATGAAAGGAGGTTGCGGAATTGGAAGTTGCACTGGGTGAGTCTGTGAGTGGGTGGTGAGTAATGGCCTAGAACATTACTGTACACTACTGTAGACCTTATAAACACTGTATATCCAGACTACATTATTCAAAAATATTTTTCTTTCCTCATTAATAAACTAACCTTAGCTCACTGTAATGTTTTAATGTATAAACGTTTGATTTCTAACTTTTTGGCTCCTTTGCAATAACACTTAGCTTTAAAACACAAATACATTGTACAACTGTCCAAAAATGTTTTCTTTTATTATATCCTTATTCTACAAGCTTTTTTTCTCTTTTTAAAATTTCTCATTTTTAAATTTTTTACTTTTGAAACACTTTTGTTGAAAATTAAGACACAAACACACATATTGATCTAGGCCAATACAGGGTCGGAATCACCAGTTTCACTGTCTTCCACCTCCACATCCTGTCCCACTTGGAAGGTCCTTGGGGGTAATAATATGTATAGAAATGTCATCTCCTATATAAACAGTTCCTTCTCCTGGAATACTTCCTGAAACATATGCCTGAGGCTGTTTTATAGTTAACGTTTTTTAAGTAAGTAGAAAGAGTACACTCTATAATAATAATAAAAAATATAGTATAGTGAATGCATAAACCAGTAATAACATTGTTTGTTATCACTAGCAAGTATTATGTATTACACATAGTTATGCTATATGTGCTATATTTTTACATTGCTGTCAGCACAATAGGCTTGTTTACACCAGCATCACCACAAACATGTGAGTAATGTGTTCCACAATGACATTAGGATAGCTACAGTGTCACTAAGCCATAGGAAGTTTTCAGCTTCATTATAATATTATGAGACCACTTTTATTTATGCAGTCTGTCTTCCACCAAAACATTGTTGGGAAGCACATGACTGTTTATTTACCTCATGGAACTACGAAGATTAATGAGTTACATGTAAAACATGTACTTATGATCTAGCACCTAGTAAGTTCTAACAAATGTTAATCATCATCATTGTCACTTTTCTTGCTATTATTGTGTAACGCAGAGAATAGGAAAGGTCAGAGACTTATAAACTTTGCCCTAAGAAAAAAGGATGCACGAGTCATAATTAAACTGATCCAAGTAATCACAGCATCCCCTAGAGCTGCTGTGGGAGCAGAGTGTGGAAGAAAGAATCAGTTGCAAAAATGCTTTCTCCATCACTTCCTGGTCTAAGTGGGAGTCTTCCACTACCACTGGAGCAGTTGCAGCTCTTCCTATGGATGATGGGAAAAGACATGGGAAGCCCCACTACCTGCTGGACCAATCACTGTGAGGCTGAGAGATAAGACCTTGAGGCTAGGTGATGTGAGATGCATGATAATGACTGAACAATGGGCAGAGGACCCAGGTGAGAACAGTGAGGGGAAAATGGGACTCCTGCTGAGTCTGCCATACCTCTAACAACTTTAAGGAGCTCTTTTTTTTTTTTTTTTTTGATTGTTTGTTTGTTTTTGATACAGAGTCTCACACTGTCACCCAGGCTGGAGTGCAATGGCACCAACTCAGCTCACTGCAACCTCCACCTCTTGGGTTCAAGTGATTCTCCTGCCTCAGCTTCCTGAGTAGCTAGGATTACCTTCCAAAGACTCTACCTCCAAATATTACCACATTGGAAAGTAAGTTTTCAACATACGAATTTTGAAGGAAAACAAACATTTAGTCCATTCCATGTATGTATGCGTGTGTGTGTGTGTGCATGTGTGTGTGTGTGTATCTGGTTTCTTTTGCTAGGTAGGGTAGTGAGGGAGGCATAAGTAAACATAATGTGTCCTTATGTTTTTGATAATGGTAAATTAATTCAACTTTCTAAGCTTCTCCCGTCTTTTTTATTTGTCTAAACATAGAATTTGTTTTGCCCAATGAGTCAGTTGTGATGGGCCTGTCAAACATTGGAACAGACTGTTGCCAAATAGCCTCCAAAAAGCAAGTGCTGATTTACAATATGAATGCATGCCAGCACAAACGCTCCTCTATCAAAGCACTGAGCCAATATTTCTTAAAACCTATAGTAGACTATATGTTTTACATCAAGTTTACAACAAAACAACAGTAGTGAAGAACCCCAAATGCATTCTATGTAAGGCAGCATGCTTAGCCTTGTTGTGGACAGAAAGACATGCAAAGACCCTACTCTCTAGGTACACAGAAAGAAAGTAAAAACACTGCGGAATGAGAGATGTATTCATTCCTGCCATGCAAACCTGTGAATGTGAGCCATTTGTTTACCTCCTCTTGGTGAGCCCCAGTTTCCCATACATTCTCAATTCCCAGGGTTGATCTGAGATAACGTGGAGGTTGTTCTTACTCTTGAAATTCTTGAAATCAATCTGACTAGAATGTACACACAAGAAACGTAGGGAATAATGTCAAAACATAAGGGAGGTTAAGTATGCAATGAGTGTTATCGCTACCGTGAGAATCCAGGGCAAAGAGTTCACTGCAGGCTGAGAGGTGGAGGAGAGGCTCCCTGGAGAAGGGAGGACTTCACTGGAAACTTCAAGACAGAGTACGAGATGGATACACAGTAAAGACAGGATAGGGAGTTTTATTTGGCTGACGTGGCGGTAGGATTGTGGGTGATAAAGATGGAGGGTAATGACATGAGAAGAAAGTTTTGTTGAAAATTAAAAACCACAAGATAAGTTTGGGAAAATACGCTGCAACTGCTATGATTCACTCATTCCCCACCTTTTGGTGAAAAATCTCAAACAAAGAAACATGATGCCTTGTGAGATGAACTCATTCTGGCAATGTTATTAATTACTTATTTCCATAATTTTCTAATTGTGTTATATATTTAATAAATTATGAAACAGAACAAGCTTTTATAACATTTTCTAGTTTTTATTTTCTTAAAGCAAATAAACAATAAATTTGTATAAAAAACCCTTTATAGTAACAAATAATGTTAAATATCATGTGAAAAATAACATATAATAATTTAATAATTTTGTAATATATATAATTGGTCTAGATGTCAATAAATATTTATTTGGCACCTCCTATGCGTCAGGCTCTGTGGCAGGTGCTGGGACAGATACAAATCAAAATGCTCTCTGATTGGAGTAAGAAATAATTTTTCAAACCACGAGTGAATGGAATAAGGAGGAAGTTATGAAACCAACAAAACTCAGTCAATAATATAATGCAAATAGGTCTTTCTGATAAATGAAGAATGTTTCGATTTATATGTACTTTTTTCCAAAGAAACCTGACAAATATTTTTTGCCTTGATTTATTAACATTGATCGATCCTGATACATAACTATTAATTTCATTCAACAAATATGTTTTTACAATATCAACGCAGAATATTTAAATTAGATTGATTATTCTTAGCTTGTAGAGGTGACCAAATTTATCATATAATTATTTCAAAATATCCATTTATTAGAAAGAAGGAAATAGAAACTTTGGACGTCCCAAAAATGCCCACGAGCTCTGTTTCCTTAACTACAAAATAAAAAGGTGGTGACAGAATGATGACATTACTTCCTGGGAGAAAATTTTACAATGCCATGAATTTGGCAGGGCATATCCTTATCTATCAATTTTCAGACTTAATATGGTTTGGATGTGTGTCTACTCCAAATCTCAGGCAGAAATGTGATCCCTAGTGTTGGAGGTGGGGCCTCGTGGGAGGCACTGGAACACGGGAGCAGATCCCTTATGAATGTCTTGGTGCCATCCCCCTGGTAATGAGTGAGCTCATGCTCTGAGTTCACGCAGGATCTGATTGTTTAAAAGTGTTGCCGGGTGCAGTGGCTCATGCCTGTAATCCCAGCACTTTGGGAGGCTGGGGCAGTCGGATCACATGATGTCGGGAGTTCGAGGCCAGCCTGACCAACATGGAGAAACCCGGTCTCTACTAAAAATACAAAAAGTAGCCGGATGTGGTGGCACATGCCTGCAATCCCAGCTACTCGGGAGGCTGAGGCAGGAGAATCACTTGAACCCTGGAGGCAGAGGTTGGGTGAGCCGAGATCGTACCATTGCACTCCAGCCTGGGCAACAAGAGTGAAACTCCGTCTCAAAAAGTAAATAAATAAAGAAAGAAAGAAAGAAAGAAAGAAAGAAAGAAAGAAAGAAAGAAAGTGTATGGGACCTCCTGCTTCTCTCTCTTGCCATGTGATGTGCAGGTTCTCCTTTGCCTCCTGCCATGATTGTAAGCTTCCAGAGTACCTCATCAGAAGCAGATGCTGGCACTGTACTTTGTGTACAGTCTGCAGAACCACGAGCCAAAATAAAACCTCTTTTCTTTATAAATTAACCAGCCTCAAGTATTCCTAGATAGCAACGAAAAAACAGACTAACACAGAGTGTTTTGGATTTTCCTTGAAGAAACAGAAGCTATAGCAGCAGGAACACACAAGGTTAACTGCATAGTTGCTTTTCAGGGAAGAATTTGTTAAAGCAGATAGACTCAGACAGTGACATGAACAATGACACAGGCTTTTCACTTGTTATCTAAGTCCCTTTCCTTCCTCAATTCTCTGAGATTTCGCTTCTGTAATTTCTCTGAGTCTACAAAATACCCATCAGTTTCCTCCTACAAATGACTAAACAGTCACATTTTAATTTTTTAAGCAAAGTGTTTAACGTTAGCATTAACAATGGTGATTATTTGTGGGGCGTGGCTAATACGGGATTAAGAAGATGGAAGAGAGGGGTGAAGACTTGGAAGCAGGCGACAGAGACAGGAGAGAGATGTCTCACTGTATATATTTTAATGTTTTCTGGTATCTGAAGCACATAATTGTAGCCCCTTGACAAAAACACAAGTAAGTGCCTAACAACAACAACAAAAAAAACAAACACCTACCCCCAGCAACAATAACACATCTGGAAAGAACAAAATTCACCCTTCAATATATATGCAGATTGTTAGTATCAAGTTATAATAACCAGAAGTTGCTAGTGATATATAAGTAAATTAGGTAAGATATTTCAACTGTGAACTTTTCCTGTAAAATATACAACCTACACAACATTTTAAATATTTCTAATGGCTGGGTGCAGCGGCTCATGACTGTAATTCCAACACTTTGGGTGGCTGAGGCAGGTGGATCACTTGAGTTTAGGAGTTCAAGACCAGCCTGAGCAACATGGCAACACCACGTCTCTACTGAAATACCAAAATTTGCTGGGTATGATGGTGCACACCTGTAATCCCAGCTACTCAAGAGACTGAGGCACAAGAATTACTTGAACCCAGGAGGCAAAGGTTGTAGTGAGCAAAGATCATGCCACTACACTCCAGCCTGAGCAATAGAGCAAGACCTTGCCAAAAAAAAAAAAAAAGAAAAAGAAAAAGAAAAAGAAAAAAATCTGCTTATGTTTTAAAATATTTACTTAATTGACATGTTTACACCATTAGCCATCTTCCCAAGCCCCAAATGCCTCAGATCATATTACTGTCACTCTACATTTGTGGGAAGGATATCAGTCTAATTCCTTGCAGCTTGAGCTAAGGTTAAATATTGCATGCTATTAGTCAAGTATGATTTTACATATGATAATTCACAGAGAAAGCCAATATTTCTCAAGTATTTTCTATTAAAAGAAAAGCTCTCTTGCAATTCTTTCTGAAAGTAAGGAAGAGAGGAGTTTTACTCATTTTCTTATTACATGCTATTTTTCTAGTACAGAAAACATTTTAAGTACTTTTGCCATTCCTGGGTTCTAAGAAGAGTGGTAAATAAAAAACACTGAATGATTGTGGCTGCTCTAATGCCTTACATCTCTAGAAAGTCTTCCATAGGCAACTTCAAATACATTGCATTTAGAGTACTATAGTACTATCCTTATTTTACACACAAGTCAACAAAGGCTTTAAGAGGCTAAGGGAGTTATCCACAATTACAGAGTTAGTGGGGAAGTATGTTCTCAGAGAAATCCTCATTCAGGCACTTTGCTAATGACATCTGACTACAGCGTGGAAAGAATGACTATGACAATGTGGAAATGTATATGGCTACACAGGGTTAATCAGTGATATTATGATTTGAGAGACCTTATGCTACAGACTGTATGCTTGGATCCCCCCAAATTTATATGTCTAAACCTGACCCTGAATGCAATGGTATTTGGACATGGGGCTTTGGGGAGATGATTAGGTAATGAGGGTAAAGCCCTCATGAATGGGATTAGTGCCTTTATGAAAGCAACCCCAAAGAGCTGTCTCACCCCTTCCACCATATGAGGACATAGCAAGAAGAAGGTCATCTGTGAACCAGAAACAGGCCCTCAATATCTACCAAATATGCCAGAGCCTTGATCTTGGACTTCACAGCCTCCAGAACTGTGAGAAATACATTTCTGTTGTCTATAAGCTACTCATTCTAAGATATTGTATTATAGCAGCCTAAATGGGCCAAAAAACTTTTTTACTTAAATATACATCTTCCCGGAGTTTGGATTCAAGCTGAACCTTGTGGCTGGAATGCCTTCTCCTCAGTCATTGTTTTCCACGTTCTACTGCAGAAAGAACATGAGTTCTCCAAGAGTGTAAGCGTAAGAAAATGTTGGAAAGTGGAGAAACTATTGTAATAAATATATTTTTAAAATCACAAAATTGAGTTGATGAACATTTAATGTCTACAAAGTGCACATTGTAGTATCTTGTCAAATGTAATTCAACTCACATGATTATGCATAAATGGGCACATTTTAAATATGTTTCATGTCATTAAGTACTTCAAAGAATGTCAGAGGCTCTGAGGGACTTAAAAGAACCCCACCTCTTACCCTGGCCTGCCTGGAGACAACTCTACATTGATCAAATGCCAGCTCAACTTCACTTCCTCTGAGAGGCTGTTTACTAATCTGCATTTCTGTTTCCTCTAGGCTAAAAAGTTAAGCATGTATTTCTCTGTGTTGTGATGATAATTTATTCGTATTATGACTTCTGTCATTTATTGTGGTTTTTGTTGTTTGCTTGTTTTTGGGTGTGCTCTAAAATACTGCCTGGATTTTTAGTTTATCTAGAACAGGGACCCGGTATTACTCATCTCTTTATTCCCAGCAGTAAAAACAGTACAGGTAAGATAGTAGGTGCCCCAAAGTCACTTACTGGATTAAATTCCATTTCTGTTCAGATGCCAGCGCACCTGAAATTATCCCTATATAATTACACTTTTTTGTAGTTTACCAATCTTATAAAATGCACATAATCTTGAGAATTATATTGGAGGGTTTTCCTGGATCTTTTGCACACCTTACTGTTTTACCTAGGAGTGCATAGACACAGAATATCGGAATCGTATTTGATCATTTAACTTTTACTCAAAGGATGATGGATAAACTGAAGCTTCCTCTCTCCCCCATTTACTTTTTCTGTTTCTTCTCTTTATTATAATAAAATGTTTTCTCCTCATTCCTTCCAATTTGGACCTATCATAAAGATTTTTACCAAGAATCAGTTTTCTTTAGGGTTATTTATCTCAAAACTTTGAAGATTCAAGATTTTCTTTCAAATAAACCTTTTCATAATTTACTCTTAATTCTAAGATATTCATTTTCTCTTTTAGTGAATAGGAAAAAAACAAGAGACAGAGAATGCTTATCCTCATATTTAATATTTTTACATTTACTGATTCTTGATTAATTACAGCTATATGCTACAGATGTCCAGCATAAACTGGATCATTTAATGCATAATTGCTCTTTTTAGATGAACTCAAGATCTGCTGCTGTTATTTTCCATGGACTGCAGCAATTATGTGCCTGAACAGAATTAAGTTCCCATCTTCTCATGTCATGGGACACTGTCTCATGGAATATAAGAAAGAAATAGAAACTAACTTGAGGAGAAAGTGTTCTTATCATAGCCAAAGTGATAATTTTATGAATGCTTTGAGGTTCCTGAAAGGAGGAAAACTGCAGATATCACCATTAACTCATGTAAAAAACAAATTTCATTTTGCAGAAACTGTTCACATGATAGAAATATTGTCACTAGAGGAGTAAGTTTTCAAGAAATGCATCATGGATTTGGTAACAAAATATTGTTCATATGCTTTAACTTTCTTCAATTAACAAGAAAAACCTAAGAAAAAATTTAGAGTGTTGAAGAGATGAAAGAGTCGAAGGAAGAAAAGTCTATAGCATATATTTTTGCTTCATTTTGAATTTTATTTTTCATATTGACATATAGCTAACAAAATGTGTTAGTTTTTCCATAAGGATAACTATTATTTATGACAGCACTGAGTGTGTGAGGGCTGAATTTTTGGTGACAACAGTAACCTTTTTACAATTTGATTGGTTTAATGTCATAACAGCATTAGAATTCCAACACAGACTTTTGAAAAAAACAATATCACCTATATTTCCAAATTATTTAATTGAATCGTGCACCTAATACCTTAATTTACTTGTTGGTTTTGATCACTTGTCTCCTTCTTGGAGGCATTTTTCAAATGGGATTAACAAACTGCTAATGTGCTTTTGAACCAAAAAGGTTACATGTCAGAGCTGCCTTGCAAAGGCTCTCTTTTGTAGAGCTATTTTATTGAGGTCTAAGGTCAGTTTCAGAATAGGACGATGAATGTGGAGCCCGCTGAGTGGCAGGTTTGACATGGCAGAGTTGTAGGCTACAAGCCAGAAGCCAGACTTAAGCGTTCAGTTCCATAACTACACTTTGTGATTGACTTTAGGCAGGCAAGTCATTAATTGTATAAAATTGGGGTGAACATACCTCATTCAAAGAATGGCTTTGAGAATGTGATGAGATGATACATAAAAAAGCACTTGAAAAGTGCAAAAGACAAAACAAATCTCAAACTCTATTTAGATTTTCTCCTGCTCTGCTACCTTAAAGCATCAAGCTTGACCTAAGGCTGAAGTATTCTGTTAAATCACAAAACTGTACCAAGAAGCACTTCTTTGGATTTAACTTCAAACACATTACAGGTTGAGTGCTCCTGATCTGAAAATCCAAAATTGGAAATGCTCCCAAATCTGAAACATTTTTAGTGTTGACATGATGCTCAACATTAATTTTATATCCAGATTACAGATGCTCAACTTGTAAGTATAAATCAAATATTCCCAAATCAGAAAAAAACCTGAAATCTGAAACATTTCTGGTATCTAGCATTTCAAATAAGTGATAGTCAACCTGTATGTACTCTTTTTGGTTGATTTAGTTCATCTCTGTTAATACAAATCAGACTTCATTAATAAAAAGCATCAATACTTAGATGGGGAGAATAAGTACCGGTGTTCTATTACATAGTATGGTAACTATAGCTAAGAACAACGTATTGTTATGTTTGAAGATAGGTAGAAAAGAGGATCTTGAAAGTATCATCACAAAGAAATGATAAAGGTTTCAAGTGGCGGACATCCCAACTACCCTGATTTGATCACTATACATTGTACACATGTATTGAAACACCACCCTGTACCCTATAAACATGAACAATTATCATATATCAATTACAAACAAAATAAATAGCATCATAGCTGTCATTTATTGAAGCACTGTCCACTTCTAATTTAATCACCCACTAAAAGCTCTGTGAAGTAGCTCGTATTACCTGTACTTTAAAAAGGAAATTAAAAGAACTTGTTTAAGAAAACCAGAATGTAGGCCGGGTGCAGTGGCTCACACCTGTAATTCCAGAACTTTGGGAGGCCAACACAGGCAGGTCACCTGAGGTCAGTAGTTCAAGACCAGCCTGGCCAACATGGTGAAACTCTGTCTTTACTGAAAATACAAAAATTAGCCTGCCATGGTGGCGCATGCCTGTAATCCAGCTACTCAGGAAGCTGAGGCAGGAGAATTGCTTGAACTCAGGAGGCAGAGGTTGCAGTGAGCTGAGATCACGCCACTGCATTCCAGCCTGGGTAACAGAGTGAGACTGTCAAAAAAAAAAAAAAAAAAAAAAAAAAAAGAAAGGAAGAAAGAAAGAAAGAAAGAAAGGAGAGAAAGAAAACAAACCAGAATGTACATCCAGGTCCGCCTGTTCTCGCTTTCACACTTTCACATTGGTCCACAGATCCATGTTACCTACAGTGTATTACAATCTTCACTGTAATATCTAGGTTACTGAAATTTAACATGTTTAATTCTGAATTGATTATTTT
This sequence comes from Pongo abelii, assembly GCF_028885655.2. Lineage (NCBI taxonomy): Eukaryota > Metazoa > Chordata > Mammalia > Primates > Hominidae > Pongo > Pongo abelii. The sequence goes on along the minus strand of NC_071993.2, from coordinate 19,854,352 downwards.
CCTTCCAAGATGAGATTCTCGGCCTTGCATTAATAATTTAGTTAATTATAACAATATCTACTTAGACTTGCAAGCCAGAAACCTACAGTCGTTTTACGTTCTCTTTCTCTAAACCACCGTGGCCAAATAGTCAAAAAAATAGCCACTTCTACTATAAAAGTAGGTTTCATCATCTTCTACCCACACAGCCATATTTTTAGTCCAAATTCAAATAATTGTTAGTTGATATGATAGCCTTTACATTGGTCTCCTTGCTACCAGTTATTCTCTATCTAAAAGCACCTATCACGTTATAACTCCTTATCAAGACACAGCATCCTTTATTAACATGCCTTGACCTATATTTCTGGTTTCATTTTCGGCATACTTTGTATCCAATCCTTGGACACATGAAACTTGTCTAGAAAGTGTTTGTTCTAGCTTCTACTTCAATGGGCTTCCCCAATATTTCTTGCCTTTAAAACTCTCTTCCATTCTTCAGACTTAGCTTTTCCTAGCTCCTTTATTAAGTCTTTCTTTAGTTATCTGTCTGCATGCGTGTGTCTCCTGGTAAACTGACAACTCCTGGAAGGTAAGACTCAGGATTTAGTCCCCCATACCTGAAAACTACAGTATTATCATATATAGAAGTGCTTAATAATTTTTTTTGTGAAATAAATGATTGAATTAATAGTCTACATCTGAATACACAAGAAATTCAAAAGGTTATCAAAACCATATTTTATTTTAATAAGGTCTGGACATATTTATACTCAGTAATATTGTATAGACATAGAAAATGTTAACCTTAAATAATGAGATTCAGAAAATATAATTAGTTATAGAGTACATTCCAGCTCAAAGCTTGAGAATAGCCACCTAGTAACACAGATTCCAGTTTCCCTAAATATATACTCCAATTAGCAGCAGTTCCAGGTAGATTTTTAAAGAAAAAAGAAGAAGCCATTCCTAAGTTGTTTTCCAATAATTTACCTTAAAATAACATAAGCTCTTGATTGGCTGTAGATTGTTTTTTGCGTCACAAATTCCAGGAACATGAAGGTAACGGAGGAGGCAGCTAGTCAGGAACAAAATGCCCTTTAACAATTGCCCTGGCATGAGTGTGGTAGATGTGGAGTGGAACGTGACTGAAATAATGAGTAATGTCCCAACCAGGAAAGGAACGCTGATTGGAAGTCTTGTTGCCATTGGCCAGACCACCAGGTGGCCCATTACTCAAGATAACCATCACAACCAGATAAGCGACCTGCAGGCCCTACCCCTCACCCACTTTGCCTAGCAGAGCCTGCATACCCTATCCCTGTTGTTGTCGCCGGAAAAAGAGGTCCTGATCCAGACTCCAAGACAGGATATTTGGATCTTCTGCAGGAAGGAGTGCAAGGCGAGTTACAGAGCGCAGTGAGAAGAGAGAGTTTAATGAAAGCTACTCAGTTACAGAGTAGGGTGTTCTGAGAAAGCAAGAGGAGGAATGCAACATCTGTGTTTTTGAGTTTTTTAGGCTTATATAGGGGTCTTATCTATGCAAAAGCTAAGCTAAATTATGTCTGCATGTGGGTGGGCTGACAGAATGACAGAATTTATTACTTTGTTGATTTAAAGAAGGTTATCCTTGGCATTTTAGTGCATAAGCAAAAAGCATAAGTATTATCACTTAAAAAATGCATATTGTTATATAATATTGGGACATCTGGGTGTTTAGTTGTCCCAGGTGTTTATCCTTGCAGGCATTATTAAGCTGCTTCCTCAGCCTTAAACATCATATGACCGTGGGTCATGACTGGCAAGGAATGTGCCTTGATAGTTTTAAGATGGAGTTGATTTTTAAAAAGGTGTCACTCGGCCGTGACACCGCGGTGGCCCATGCCTGTAATCCCAGCACTTCGGCAGGCCAAGGCAGGTGGATCACGAGGTCCAGAGATAGAAACCATCCGGGCTAACACGATGAAACCCCGTCTCTACTAAAAATACAAAAAATTAGCTGGGAGTGGTGGCACCTGCCTGTAGTCCCAGCTACTCGGGAGGCTGAAGCAGGAGAAACGCTTGAACCCGGGAAGTGGATGTTGCAGTGAGCTGAGATGGCGCCACTGCACTCCACACTCCAGCCTGGGCGACAGAGCTAGATTCCATCTCAAAAAGAAAAAAAAAAAAGAAAAGAAAGATGTCACTCTGGCTCTCCTATGCTCCCGTTTTCCCAGCAAAGTCAATTCCTGCACTTTGTCTAATAAAAAAAAATCCCTACTGGCTTTTTTTTTTTTTTTTTTTTTTTGACAGAGTCTCGCTCTATCGCCAGGCTGTAGCACAGTGGCACGATCTCGGCTCACTGCAACCTCTGCCTCCCAGGTTCAAGTGATTCTCCTGCCTCAGCCTCCCGAGCAGATGGGATTACAAGAACGCGCCACCACGCCCAGCTAATTTTTGTTTGTTTAGTAGAGACGGGGTTTCCCCACATTGGGCTGGTCTCAATCTTCAGACCTCGTGATCCGCCCGCCTCAGCCTCCCAGAGTGCTGGGTTTACAGGCCTGAGCCACCGCGCTCGGCACCTACTGGCTTTTTAAAGAGCCGGCCAGAGGATACTTGTACCTCTGCTGTTTCCCTTGCACTGGAGCACAAGCCCTGAAATAAAGCCTTATCTGGGAAATCCCCTTGGCCCATGTAAATTTCCATTACATAAGGCCCCAAGAGCCTGTGGTCTGTAACAAAAGTAGGTAAGAAATTAGGTGATAGACTTCCAGCGTGGCAGCATGAGGAACCACGCTCCCCTGTTCCCTACTGAAATGGGTGAAAACTACAAGAAATAACAATCTTGTAAAACCTCTAGAGATCATCCCAAGGACAAAGAGCAAATGAACAAACATCTATTCAAGAACACCTGTGAAAATTCAATAATAAAGGCAAGAATTTACAGTACTTGAGCCAAGACCAGTTCCTCCCGACTCCCTGTCATCTCAGTGAGGCAGACTCCACACTACTGCCTCCAAGAACACAGGGCTGCATTTCCTCCCAGTTCTCAATTGGAGGGCTTTCCTCCTAGGAGGAGCAGGGCATCCTTCCTTTCCATTCCTGATCCCAACCACCTGCTGCTGAGGCAAAGTTCTGTGTGAGTGTGGTGGAGGAGTGGGGATACCCGTCTGCCTAGGCATCACTCCTGGGTCAGAGACTCTACCAGGGGTGAGTTCTGCTGAAATACTGGGGCCATGCTCACTCTTGCTGCCACTCACTGAGTACTGGGGTCCTAGAGCAGGGATGTCACTCACAGAGACTGCCATCCTCTCCGCCCATAATTCCAGAACCTTAGTTCAAAGATTTTGCCTGAGTGAAAACCAGCCAAAAAATAGTTAACACCTGATTGATTGACTGAGACGGAGTCTTGCTCTGTCGCCCAGGCTGGAATGCAGTGGCACGTTCTGGGCTCACTGCAACCTCTGCCTCCTGGATTCCAGTGATTCTCTTGCCTCAGCCTCCGGAGTAGACTAGCTAGGATTATAGGCAAGTGCCACCATGTCGGGCTAATTTTTGTATTTTTAGGAGAGACAGGGTTTCACCATGTTGGCCAGGCTGGTCTCGAACTCCTTACCTCAGGTGATCCACCCACCTCAGCCTCCGAAAGTGCTGGGATTACAGGTGTGAGCCACCGCGCCTGGCCCACCTCATTTATTTTTAAGGAACTGACTTCATTTGCAACAGAGAGAAGAAATTCAATTCTAGAGGCACTGTCAAGAATAATGGCAGTTGTGGCTGGGTACGGTGGCTCACACCTGTAATCCCAGCCCTTTGGGAGGCCAAGGCGGGCGCATCACCTGAGGTCAGGAGTTTGAGACCAGCCTGCCCAACATGACGAAACCCGGTCTTTACTAAAAATACAAAAAATTACCTGAGCATGGTGGCGGGCCTCTGTAATCCCAGCTACTCAGGAGGCTGAGGCAGAAGAATCACTTGAACCCGGGAGGCGGAGGTTGCAGTGAGCTGATATCATGCCACTGCACTCCAGCCTGGGCAACAGAGCAAGACTCTGTCTCAAAAAAAAAAAAAAAAAAAAAAAAAAAACGAATAATGGCAGTTGGAGTGAAAGGCAATTGAAAGGAGATTTAAGATCTCCTTATAAAGTAAGTCTGGCTAGGCTAGGCTCATGCCTGTAATCCCAGCACTTTGGGAGGCCAAGGCAGGAAGACTGCTTGACTCCAGAAGTTCCAAGCCAGTGAGACCCCATCTCTACAAAAAACAATTTTAGAAAACTATAACTATTCTGTCAAAGAAGCTACAATTTGATTGGGTTAGTTCATGGAACAGTTTATGTCACAGGGCATTGTTAAAGACAATAGAACAATCTACCGGCAACTGGTGGAGTTTAATAGCTAAGAGTGGTCAGTGAAAGAAATGAAAATAGTCCTACTAGTACCACTGTCATTTTAGGGTGACTATAGGCACACCTGAAGCTATACCTCCCAGAGGAAAGACATCAAAAGCTAACAACAGAGATGAAGAGAAATAGATTTTGCTGAAATAATCCACTCAGGCAAATAATAACAAGCCCTCCCTGGGGTTGGGTAGTACTCAGAATTTCTGAGTAGTCTTATAAATTAATTAAGATATACATTAAATATATATGTAATTATATATACTATATACAATTTTCAACAAAGAAATTGTGAGGCATACAAAAAAAAGGAAAGTATGACCCGAACAGTTAAAAAAAAGTAAATAAAGCAATAGAAACTGCATGTGAGAGAGACCAGATGTTAGGTTTTTCAGAAAAAGACCTTGAAGTAGCCATTATAAGCATGTTCACAGAGCTAATGCAACAAAAAATAAAGAAATAAAGAAAGAATAATAACAACATTAAATCAAATACACAATATCAATAGAGACAGAAATTTTAGAAAACAAATGAAAATTCTAACTAATTACTAAAATTTAAAAAACTATCAGAAGGGCTGAAAGAAGGGTGCAACATTAGATTTGATCTCACAGAAGAAACAATAAGGAAGTAGAAGACAGATCAATAAAAATTATGTAAGCTGAAAAAGAGAAATAAAAAGAATGAATATAAAGAATGAAGAAAAGTGACAAATGCTTCAGAGAAATGTGGGACATCATTAAGCATATCAATATATGTGTAATGGGAGTACCAAAGGAGAGGAGAGAAAGGAACAGAAAAAGAGTAGGCAAAAAATCAATAGCTGAAAGCTTCCCAAATTTATTGAAAAACAGTATTGTACCCATCCAGAAAGCTCAATGCATTGTATATAGGATAAACTCAGAAAGAACCACCAATGTACAAATCATAGTAAAAATGTTGAAAGGTGAAGACAAGGAAAACATCTTGTGGGCAGTAAGAGAAAAATTACTCAGTATTTAAAAGGGAACCCCAATAATATTGCTAAGCCATAAAACAAGCCTCAATAACTTTAAAAGGATAGAAATAATGCAAAATACGTTCTCTGACTACAATGAAATGAAATTAGAAATCAACAGCATTCAAAAAATTGGTAACTCATAAATATGTGGAAATTAAACACACTCCTGAATCATCAGTGGGTCAAAGAATAAATCAAACGAAAAATCAGAAAATACTTTGCGATAAATGAAAATGAACACACACCATATCAAAACTTATTAGATGCAATTGAAGCAGTGCCTAGAGGCCATTTTATTGCAGTAAATGCCTATCACGTAAAGGAAGAAAATATCTTAAATCAATAACCTAACCTTCTACCTTTTGATGCTGGAAAAGGAAGTGCACACTAAACATAAAGCAAGCAGAATGGAGAATACAATGAATAATAGAAAAAAATTAACGAATTAATGGATAGGAAAATAATAGAGAAAACTCAATGAAACCAAAAGCTGGTTCTTTAAAAAGAATAACAAAATTAGCAAGTCTTTAGCTAGATTTACCACAGAAAAGAGAGAGGACTCAAGTCACCTGAATCAGAAATTTAAAAAGGAGCATTACTATGGACCCTACAGGAATAAAAAGGATTTTAAATGAATACTATATAGAATTGTATGCCAACAAATCAGGCAGCTTAGAAAAAAATGGACTAATTCCTGAAAATGTATAAATGACTAAAACTGACTCCAGACAAAAATAGACAATCTGACTAGACATGTGATAAGTGGCTAGACTGAAGGAGTAATAATGATAATAATAAATTACCCACAAAGAAAAGTCCAGGCCTAGAGGGCTTCACCACTAAATCTTACCAAATATTATATTTAAAGAATAATTAAAACCAATTATTTATGAACCCTTTCAAAAAAATGGAAGAGAAGGGAATATTTCCCAACTCTTTTTATGAGACTTCTATTACGTTGATACCAAAATTAGACAAAGACTTTTATGAGACTTCTATTACGTTGATACCAAAATTAGACAAAGACATCATAAGAAAAGTACAGCTTAATATATCTTATAAAGATAGGCACAAATTTCCTTAACCAAGAAAACATAAGAATAAATCTTTATGACCTTGCATTTGGCAATGGATTCTTAGGCATGATACCAAAAACATGAACAACAAAACAACAAATAGATAAATTAGATTTCAACAAAGTTAAAAAAAAAAAAAAACTTTTGTGCTTCCAAGGACACCATCTAAAAAGTGAAAAGACAACCCTCAGAATGGCAGAAAATATTTGCAAACCATATATCTGATAAAGGACTTCTATCCAGACTATATAAAAACTCTAACAATTCAAAAATTAAAAAAAAATTAAAAATGGACAAAGGATCTGAATAGACACTTTTGTAAGGAAGGCATACAAGTGCCTAATAAGCACATGAAAAGATTCTTGACATAATTAGTCATCAGGAAAATGCAAATAAATATCACAAGTTACCACTTCCTAACCACTAGGATGGCTAGAATCCTAAGTCTGATACTATCGCGTGTTGGTGAGAAACACCAACACTGGATAAATCAGTACCTTCATACACTACTGGTAAGAACGTACGATCATGCAGCTGCTTTGGAAAACAGTCTAGCAGTTTCTCAAATAATTAAATATGGTGTTATCAAATAACTCAGCAATTCCACTGCTAGATTTCATGCCAAATAAATAAAAACATATGTCTACATAGAAACTTGTATAAAGATATTTATAGAAACACTATTTGTAACAGCCAAAAAGGTGGAAACAAACTAAATGTGCATCAACTGATGAACAGATAAACAAAAGGTTGTATAGCAACGCAATGAAATACTACTCAGCCATAAAAAAGGAATATAGTACTGATATGTTCTACAACACAGATGAACCGTAAAAATAGCATGCTAAGTGCCAGAAGCCAGTCACAACATACCACCTTTTATACAATTGTATTTAAATCAAAGTCCAAAACAAGGAAATCTGTAGAGACAAAGTAGATTGGTAGTTGCCTTGGGCTGGGGTGACAGCTTGGGTGAGGATGATAGCTTGAAAACTATGAGATTTTTGAGATGAAAAAATATTCTAACATTGACTATAATGATGATTCTACACAAATCTGAATATATTAAAAACCATTGAATAATTGTACGCTTTAAATAAGTGAATTGGTATGGTATGTGAATTATATCTCAATAAAGTTGTGGGGTTTTTTGTTTTGTTTTGTTTTGAGACGGAGTTTTGCTCACTGCAACCTCTGCCTCCCGGGTTCAAGCGATTCTCCTGCCTCAGCCTCCAGAGTAGCAGGGATTACAGGCGCCTGCCACTATGCCCTGCTAATTTTTGTATTTTTAGTAGAGACGGGGTTTCACTATGTTGGACAGGCTGGTCTGGAACTCCTGACCTCAGGTGATCTACCCGCCTCGGCCTCCCAAAGTGGCAGGATTACAGGCATGAGCCACCGCACTCGGCCAATAAAGTTGTTTTAAAAAAGAAGAAATCAGGCAAAACTCTAACATTTTTTAAAAGGCCAAGCATGAGCTAGCATGTCAGTTGGTGGAAGGTGGAAGCCTCAGGCACAAGTTGCATTCACAATTACTTTCCATAGGCTTCTATCAGGTGCTCACAAAGAAGTCTGGAGGCAGAGCAAGAAACTGGAGATTTCCCTTTGATGGCAACAAAGGCAACTGGCTGCTGGTGGGAGACAAGCCTGGAGTACTACCACTTGGATGGTCTCTGCTGCAATGTAGAAGGCTTAAATCATCAGAATAGGGTCAGCAATTCAGCTCCTTGTCCATATACCAGGAGCTCAGCTGACAATCCATGTCCTCTGGGGAAGAGTAGAAACAAAATCCATCTGCCTGTAGAAGGGTAGGTAAACCTCTTGTATCTCAGGACACAGACAAAGGTTTATTGCTGCTAGGGAAGGGGGACAAAGGGAATGTACTGGTTTGTGAAGGTTGTCGTAACAAACTACTAGAGACTGGGTGGCTTAAATAGCAGAAATTTATGTTTTCAGAGTTCTGGAGGAGGTCCAAGGTCAGTTGACGGGTTTGATTTCTTCTGAGGTCTCTCTCCTTGGCCTGAAAACAGCCACCTTCTGTGTTCTCACATGGCCACATCTGCCCAGGTGCACATCCCTGGGGTCTCTATGAGTTCAAATTTCATTTCCTTATAAGGACACCTGTCAGATTGCATTAAGGCACACCCTAACAACCTCGTTTTAAGTTAACGTCCTCTTCAAAGGCTCTGTCTGCAAATACAGCAGCATTCTGAAGTACTGAGGGTTAGGGCTTTGACATACTAATTTTGAGTAAGACAAAATTCAGTTCTTAACAGGATAGAAACTGTAACTCCCAGTCCTTAGATCAGAAAACTGTCTTGTCTGGGATCCTAAATCAATACTCAGAAGAGATCTATTAATGCTGGGTTAGGTCAGAGAACTCTTTCCTCCTTAAGACCAATGCCACAGTGAGGATACCTGGGAGTGCTGAAGTACAACCCTCGAAGGCCAGTCACACACACAGGCCAGAAGGAGACCCAGCCCCGAGGGCCAGTCACACACACAGGCCAGAAGGAGACCCAGCCCTGAGGGCCAAGAAGGAGACCACAGAACTCCCTCCATTGCTGCTCCCACCCTAAATCTAGCACCTTGTGGGGATAGAAAGGGAAGAGAGACCGTTTTTTAGCTTAGACATACAGGTGCTGCTGAACATGAGGGTGGAGCGTGAGCACAGAAAGAAACCTCTAGCGCCTTAGTCTGTACTCAAAGCTCAAGGTAACAATAGCCAATTGCTAGAAAATTCGAAGTCTGGTAAACTAAAGAGCATGAGAACAGAAACAAAGACATAAGCTTCTGATTAAAATATCTCAAACCCACGCACTAAAACCATGACTAAAGAAGAGGTATATGCTCATTTGCACACATAAATACTATTTACTTCAGTCTCTGCTGTTCTATGTATGATATCCAGCATTCAATAAAAATCTACCAGGGCCAGGTGCTATGGTGGCATGCACCTGTAATCCAAGCACTTCAGGAGGCTGAGATGGGAGGATCGCTTGAGCCCAGAAGTTGGAGGCTGCAGCAAGTCATCACTGTGCCACTGCACTCCTGTCTAGATGACAGAATGAGACCCAGTCTCTTAGAATAAATAAATAAATAAATAAATAAATAAATAAATAAATAAAGCTATTTATCAGACAGATTTAAAAAACAAGGAAAACAATCCATCATGAGGAGACAAAGTAATCAAAAGGTCCAGTTTTGAAGTGACTGAGATGTTGAAATTATCTGATAGAGAATTTTAAATAACTATAACTCACAAGAAGCTTGTGGAAAAGTAAACACGTATGAGAAGAAGGGGAATTTTAGCAGATAAGAAGAAATCATTTCTAAAAAGTCCAGTGAAGACATTAAAAATAAAATGTAGGATATCAGAGGTGAAAAAGTCCTACAATGGGCTCATCAGCCGGCTAAGTGTAGCTGAGAAAATAATAAATAAACTTGAACATGGGTCAGTAGAAATGATCCAGACTGAAGCTCAAAGATAAAAACTGTAAAAACAAACCCAAAATAGACTGAGCTCCCAGGAGCTTCAGGACAATATCAAATGGTCTAACATATACGAAAGGGGAGTCCCAAAAGAAGAAGAAGACAGAGAATGGAACAGAATAAAAATATGCAGAGAAAATAGCTAGACATTTTTTCTTTATTTTTTTTCTAGACGCCGGAAAAGGCAAGGATTGTTTTTTGAAATTTTTCAAAATTAATGGAAAAAACATAAGCCACAGAACTATGAAGCTCAAAGAGCCCTAAGCAGGGTAAATTTCTGAAAACACACCTATACGCATCATGATCAATCAGCTAAAAATGAATGCTAAACAGAAAAATATAGAAAGCAACCAGAAAAAATACAAATATTACAGAGAGAAACAAAGATAATAATTTCGTTAGACTTCTTAGAAACTCTGTAACTCCTCCAAAAATTAGTGATATCTTTAAAGTAATGCAAGAAATCTTTCAACATGACTTTTATACTAAGCAAAAAAATCTTTAAAAAGTTAATATGAAATAGAAAGTTGATTAGGCAAATAAAGGCTTAGAGGATTTATTGGCATTAGCCCTTTGTTTATTAAAGAAGTTCTTTATTCTTTAGACAGAGGAATATAACATCAGATTGAAAGTTAGAAACTATCCAAAGAAACATTGTGCCTGGAAGGGTAAAAATAATGGTAAAATATAAAAGACATGTTTCCATGTTTTGAATTGCTTTAAAAGATAATAATGTAGAAATATTAGCAATGTACTGTGGAGTTTTGACATATACAGATGCAAAAGTATACAAAAAACAGCATATAGGAAAAGAGGGAGAAGATAGAAAAATACTGTTGTAAGGCCCTTACACTATACGTGAAATGACATTTGAAAGTTTACTGTGATAAGTTACTGATGTGTAGTATAAACATCTACATCAATCACTTAAAAATAATATAACATTTTACCTGTAGTGGAGTACAAGAAATCCTTAAAATAAAAATATAACAGTTTAAATCTATCTTGATAATAATTAGTGATCTGATGCTCTCATAAAACCTTTGCTATCAGTTGAAAATGCAAACATATTTTAATGTAAGTCTTTAATTCTAAAATCAATACATTTATCTTTTTACATGCTGTAGTCTTTCTGCAAATTCAAACATAAAATAACTAAGATTAGCTGGGCATGGTGGTCATGCCTGTAGTCTCAGCTACTTAGGAGGCTGAGGCAGGAGGATCACTGCAGCCCAGCCCAGGAGTAAGTTCAGCCTGGGAAACATAGCAAGAGGCTGTCTCAAAAACAAACAAACAAACAAAAACCACATAAACAAACATAAAAATCCCCTAATATTTATATAGTAAAGGATCTTGTGGAGCAAGTGAACAATATTTTGTTAGCAAGTAATAAGATGAATTCTTCTCCGTTCCACTCCTTACCATGGTAGAAAAAATAATGAACATGCATTATAAAATCACTTTCCAAGGCATTATATTTCTAAATATACCATTGCAAATATATAGACAGTGTAAAAAGCTTCACCACAAAGAGGAATTTTATTTGTGGAGCTTTTAATGGGAAGAAAGGACATGGTTTATTTGGTCCTAATGCATTTTACTCCACTTTAATTCATACTGATATTTTAGATCCAAAAGACATCAAGAAAATATAATATTTATCTTTTTAGTTCCCATCAAACACATTTAGTTCCAATAAAACACAAAAGTTGAGCTTTTAATTGTAATATCAGCTTTGATAATTTTTCAACTTCCAAATTACAGTTATTGCTGTAATATGATTCATAGAAGCCCATCAAACACTGTCTCCGTTCTTGCACTAATTGATACACATTCATTCTGATCTTTGGCTTGGTAGTGGTTTTATGCGCTGCATGGAAATAAACACTGGCCAAGCTGGTTTTCAGAAATCTTTTTCCATCATTCTTCCTTTCTTTTCAGTTCTGCCTCTAGATGCTGCAGTAGATCAAAGCATCTCAAAAGCAGCAATGTGCTCATTGTCTTTTGAGTCATGGTATGATAGAGAGTGATGAAGAGGAACAAGAATATTTGGAACAGCTACGATAGTATCTATTATGCATCAATCATAGAAGGGCGAGCTGAACTGTGCAGAATTGATATGTGCCTATTGTAGAAGGTTTTTCTGTAACCTCAGATAGAAATAATCACTTGGAACTAGGATTTTTAGGGGGAAGATAGCCTCTGTTGGACGAGCATTTTCAGTGCAGTAGGTGGTTCTGCAATTAATGTAAGACACATCAAATGAGCAATTCAATTTCAAAGAATTGGTTTTAATTAGTTTGGCAACGCAAAATGACCAAGCATTGAAATCTATAATACCAAGCACCGGTTGGCAGTCTTTTGAATCAGAAATAGTCTATTTTCATATTTGTGTCTTACAAGCATCTTAAGTGTGGAAAAAGGCAAATGTTTCGGGAAACTGCAAGTGGGCATCTGCCAAATAGGTATCCATTAGGAGAAAAATTTCTAGTGCTCTCAAAAATTTTAAAATTTGCTTTCAGAAATTTCTAGATCACAGAAATCCTGTTTGGCACATGCATAATGTGTCTTGTCTCTATATGTAGGGCACAGGTGACTGTGCATTGTTTTCCTCTGTTAACATTTACAGTTTTAAATAAAAATGTTCCATATTTTATTCTATCTAATTATATGATACAATATCTCTGAATCTGATAAACTCCATCAAATGTTCTTCAAAAAGTGAAATTCCAAGGTCATTTTGTAATCAAAATTTTCTAGAGGAATTTATTTTGTAGAAAAATGTACACATTTAAGAAAAACTGGTGGATTTTTGTAGCTTTCTGATACTATCAAAAAATACATTTTCTAATAGGCACATTATTAGAATGAAAACTGACCAATTTTAGCAACTTAAAAGGTGACTAAAAAGAAAAAAAAGTCTCATGCGAGAAGTTGAACTTAACTTATAGATTAAGGAATCTATAAGTTCCTTACTATTTTTACATGTAAGGGAAAGATCTGCCTCCAGACTATCACATGGGATTCTTCCCAAGAAACAGAGCTCCCGGGACCCAAGAACTGTGCAGGCATAGAGAGGGGGTGACCTAAGAATTTCCTACCAGGGGCACTGAGACACTCGGCTTGTCTGGGCAGGTGCAAAGAGGTGACTTCTTTCCATCATGGCCACAATTAGACTGGAGTAGACTAAAGAGGGTAGCAAAATAAAGGACTCAAGCCTCAATTTCATGATTTGACACAGACCAGAACCAATCTCTCTCTCTCTCTCTCTTGCTCCTCTCGCTATACATACATACATAGACATAGACATAGACATGTATCTCTATCTCTATTTCTATCTCTCTATATTGTTCTTGAGAATGCTATGCTTTTATCAGTACTTTGTTCTACCATCACTACAAAGTTCTCTGTTAAACTGCAAATTTTCTGGACAAAAAGAGTTTTCCTTTTGCGGTCTGTAATGTAACACCTGTGTACAGACATGGGCTAGAATTATATATGGGTTTGAATGTGCTACTTTTATACCTGGACAGACTTAATGTCATTTAAATGAATACATTTCCTTCTTTCTGTAGCTGAAATAATTACTAATTTTCAGGCACACTGACATCAATTATTATCACTTTTGATATTAATGTGATTATAGTGTCGAGTTCTATCACAAGTCTGCTTTAATTTGACATTAAATACCCTCTACTTCCTGAAATTTGTTTCCATGAGCAGATTAATAATGAACAGTATTGTGACATGTATTTTAATGTGCTTCAAGATTTGTACAGTTCAGTACTTTACACATTTGCATCTGCAGCAAAAGTAAGGTCCTATACATTGATTTGTGAGGAATAACATATCACCTCCTCAGAATATCTCACCATAGAATGTTTATTAGGAAAGTCAAAGTAAAGTGGAATTGTGCTTATTGGAGTGTACTAGACCAAATGAATGCAAAATTTGCCAAGTAAGTATTTATTGTGATCCTTCCTGATTTATTTTAAAAGCAATTTTAATAACTTTGCTAATTCAGTGATAATCTTTCATGAGTTTTATTTTTAAGTTATTTTTATCATTCTGCTCTTACAGTCTGTTCTCAAAGCACGTAATGCCTTCTGTATTAGTCAGGGGTTTTCTAGAGGGACAGAACTAGTAGTATATATGTATATATGAAAGGGCGTTTATTAAGGAGAATTAACTCACACGATCACAAGGTAAAGTCTCGCAATAGGCCATCTGCAAGTTGAGGAGCAAGGAAGTTGTGGTTCAGTACAAGTTCCAAAACTTCAAAAGTAGGAAAGCCAACAGTGCAGGCTTCAGTCTGTGGCCAAAGGCCTGAGAGCCCCTGGCAAACCACTGGTGTAAGTTCAACAGTCCAAAAGCTGAAGAACTTGGGTCTGATGTTCGAGGGCAGGAAGCATCCAGCACAGGAGAAAGATGAAGACTCAACAAGTCTCCCTCATTCCACTTTCTTCTACCTGCTTTATTCTAGCCATACTGATAGCTGATAAGATGGTGCCCACCCATATTGAGGGTGGGTCTGCCTCTCCCAGTCCAACGACTCAAATGATAATCTCCTTTGGCAATATCCTCACAGACATATCCAGGAACAATACTTTGCATCCTTCAATCCAATCAAGTTGACACTCAATATTAACCGTTACACCTTCTGAAAATCTATCAATATAATATTTTGGCTGGGCATGGTAGCTCATACCTATAATCCCAGCACTTTGGGAGGCTGAGGCTGGAGAATCACTCGAGCTCAGGAGTTTGAGACCACCCTGGACAATGTAGTGAGATGTTGTATCTACAAAAAAATTTTAAAAATAGCTGGGTGTGGTGGCATATGCCTGAAGTCCCAGCCTCTTGGGAAACTGAGGTGGCAGGATCACTTGAGCCTACAAGGTTGAGGTTGAAGTGACCTGTGATCACACTGCACTTTGGCCTGGGTGAGAGAGTGAGACCATCTCAAAAAATAGGAAAAAAAAAATCAAAAAATTTTTTTTTTATTTTAATAATTTTTTTCTGAAAAACTTAACTTGTGATTGATTATGATTGATCCTGAATAACAGGCAATATGCAGAAGTATCTGTAAAGAAGATGTGGAAGAATTATTGGAAACCTGAAGGGATACATTTTTCTAACACATTCCTTGTCTGCATTCCCAGGTCCTCATCTGCATCTGAAGTTGCATTCTTATTCTCTTATATTCTCAGCCAATTCATAATATATTTCCCACGCATATTATCTATGAACTAATAATGGCAAAAATGGTAGGTTCTTATAATGGTAGTATTATGAACTGAATGTTTGTGTATACCCAAAATTCAAATGTTGAGGCCCTAACCTCAATGTGATGGCATTTGATATGAGGCCTTTAGGAGATTAATTAAGATTAAACGAGGTTATGAAGGTCGAACCCTCGTGATGGGATTAGTGCACTTATAAGAAGAGAAACCAGACCGGGCACGGTGGCTCGTCTGTAATCCCAGAACTTTGGGAGGCCAAGGTGGGTGGATTATCTGAGGTCCAGAGTTCGAGACCAGCCTTGTCAACATGATGAAACCCCATCTCTACTAAAAATACAAAAATGAGCTGGGTATGGTAGTGCATGCCTGTAATCCCAGCTACTTGGGAGGCTGAGGCAGGAGAATCTCTTGAACCCAGGAGGCAGAGGTTGCAGTGAGCCAAGATTGCACCACTGCACTCCAGCCTGGACAACAGAGCAAGACTCCATCTCAAAAATAAATAAATAAATAAATAGAGACACCAGCGAGGTGGCTTGAGTGTACACAAAAAAGAGGTCATATAAGGACAAATGGAGGTTGCATCCACCTCCAAGCCAGGAGGCCTCAGCAAGAAACCTGACTTGTTGGCCCCTTGATTTTGGACTTCCCAGCCTCGAGATGTTTGAGAAATAAATGTCTGTTTTTTAAGCAACCCAGTTGAGGATACATTGTTATAGCAGCCAGAATAAGAAAAGCACCAACTTATGTTGCTTAAGCTGGTATTCTTTGGTTGTTTAGCAACAGAAACTAACCTTAATAACTTAAGCAACAAAAAAAAGACACTCTGGAAGGATACCAGGGAGCTCTCAGAATTAAAGAAAAAAGCAGAACAACCAGAATCCGAGAATAATATGATGTAGGTTTGCTTTGAGTGTCGCCATATCGGGAGTAAGGTCATCAGGTTTCCAGGCATTTCTCTCAGGTGCTTCAGCCTTGTTCACTTCATAACCACTTTCCATTCTATGCCTTTGTTTAAGACACAAATTCCCACTAGAGAGAACTTCATTGACCTACCTGGGATTGGTAACATTTATTTCCTAATTGTATATCAATTTTTATAAGTAACGTCTGTCAAAATTATATTTTCTTTGCTGTATTCCAGTTTTTTGACATAGTAAGGCAGGTATCACAATTGAAAAAGAAGAACAATGGTACAGAATTGTTTAAATCGCATGTAAATATCTTCTTTTCTTTTTTTGTTTTTTGAGACAGAGTCTCACCCTGTTGCCCAGGCTGGAGTGCTGTGGCACAATCTGTGTTCACTGCAACCTCCACCTCCTGGGTTCAAGTGATTCTCATGCCTCAGCCTCCCAAGTAGCTGGGACTACAGGTGCGTACCAACATGCCCAGCTAAGTTTTGTATTTTTAGTAGATACTGGGTTTCACCATGTTGGCCAGGCTGGTCTTGAACTGCTGGCCTCAAGTGATCCATCCACCTCGGCCTCCCAAAGTGCTGGGATAACAGGCATGAGCCACCGTGCCTGGCAAAATCACACGTAAATATTTTTCTAGAAGATCTGAAATAATTTCCTTTGAAATCATCTTTGCTTTTGGATTTCTGAATGTCTGCTACAGTTATTACTCCATGATTTCTGTTATCTGTTGTCTCAATTTTTTATTGACATTTCCCAAGAAAATCATTAATTTTACCTAGGTTTTCAAATTGATTAGCCTTTATTAGTACAAATTACTTTTTATAGTTTCAAAATCTGGCCAGTATTTGTAAAGCTTTTCCTTATCTCATTTCTCTTCCTCATTTTCACATTTTCTTTATTTTATTGAACTAGCTGGTAGCTTATCTCTTTTATTACCATCGAAGTGCATGGGTCTCATAATCAGTTTTAATATATGCCCGTGTGTTATAATTTGTCAAATTTCCCATTTGATCTTTATTAGTCAGTTTTTAATGTAGTCCATAGGTTTGTTATTCTTTTGCCATTTTTAATTGAATTAAATACATAATTAAATTAGCCTTATACCTACTGGCAAAATAAGTAAAGTGACAAATCTTCACATGCATACATCTTTAGTGACATCTCAGAAAAAGATAACTCTTTGTCACCAATCCTCAAATATATTACACAATCAAACCGTTCTTTTATCTCTTCTCATTAACAGTTGTCTCTGAGACAGATTTTAATTTTCTGTCAGGTAAATTAAGTTTCGGTTTGGTTTCTACTTAGGCCATAATGATTTCCGTTGCTTTTTGAAAAGAGAACATAATCAATTCAGGTGATGTTATTGTATTGATTTTTTTAGGATTCTTTTAATGATCAATTTTTATAAATATTTCATGGAGCTTGGAAAGATATGTTTTTGATAGGGTGTAGATTTTTATGTGTTTCTAGACTAGCCTTATTATTTATACCTTATACACTTAAGTTTTTGACGTATTTGATTTGCTAATGACAGGGACAATTATGTTTAAATCTCTCCCTAGTATTGTTTTCTACTCAGAGGATTTTTTTTCTTTATATATTTAAATATTATGTGATTTGGTAAAGAGGGTTCGTGGTAGTTATGCTATCATTACTGATCATATTCTTTATAAGCATAAAAAGAGCTCCCAGTAACACTTAATGATATTTCCTTGGCTTCAGCTTTTTCAAATATTAATTTTCTTAATCAGAATTTGATTTTGCTGACATTTAAAAAAATATGACTCAGTTCACCACTCTACTTTCAACTTCACTTTACATTAGGTGTATGTTTTGTATACAGTAAGTGTTTTTGTGTTTTTAACCAATAAATATTCTTTTTGCTTTTACTAAAATATCTATGGTATTTATAAATTTTGTTTACTGTCATTTTTAAGAGCTGAAAGCATAAAAATTTAGAAAGCATAAAAATTAGGTCTCACCAAAAACAGAATATCAACAAATATATTGAAATTATAAAAAAGAACTAAACTGAAATTATGCAGGTGAAAAATACAATAACTGAAATTTTAAAAAGATTACTAGAGGGTCTCAAAAGCAGATTCCAGCATGCAGAAGAAAGAAGCAGTACATTTAAAGATTATACAATTCTCTAGTATGAGAAACAGAAAGAAAAATAAATGAAGGAAAATGAACAGACTTCAGAGATCTGTGGGAACTATGAAGTACACTAACAACCATTCATGGGACGCCAAGAAGAAGGAGGAAAAGTAAAATGGCCAGAAAGAACGTATGAAGAAATATGGGCAAATATTTCTCAAATTTGATTTCAAAAAACTATACACATGCATGAATCTCAAGAAAAACTCTAGAAGAAAACAGTATAAATCTTCTTGACCTTGCAATTGGCAAGAGTTTCTTAGACATAACATGTAACACACTACCAAGGGCAAAACATAAAGAAATCATACATCATAAAAATAAAAACAAATTGTACATCAAAGGACATGATTAAGGAAGCGAAAAGACAACCCACAGAATGGCAGAAAGTGTTTGCAAATCATCTGTCTGATAAGGGTCTAGTATCCACAATATATAGAGAACACTTACAACTCAACAATTTAAAAATAAGTCCATGAAAAATGGCCAAAGTATTTGAGTAGACAGTTTGTTTTTGGAGATCCCAGCTAAACTGAGGTTCTAGTACTAGAGAAGCTAGCAACCCTACCCTAACACAATATGAAGAAGAGCTAGATGTGGGTGTTTACTCTGTGCTTTTCATGGGATACTTCTTTTACCTGGCAGGTGACCTGAAGCCTTGCTGTCCAAGCTGTGACTAGGGGATTGTCTCTCACATGGGAAACCTGTTGACACTGGCAGATGCCCATGTGGCTCTTCTGCAATGTGTCAAGTTTATGCTTCTCTGACTAAGGCTCTGGGGCTAGGAACCTGACCTTGTGTTCTCTTCTGGTGTCCCAGGGAAAGCTCAACCTGGAGCAACCCTTGGTCCTTTAGGTGGAAGGCACAAATTTAATACACCACCACAATAGGGAACAAGTTCAAAGGTTTTTACTTACAGATCCTGGTCAAGGAGGGCGCAATGAGTCAGAAGAGTGGTCCTTTATCCCTGTATCATGTAGGCAGGAATGAAGAGTCAGGCAGAAAGAGAATGAGCTCATGAAAGTATATATAAGGAAATAGGGTGTGGATCACTTTAAGTTTGTGGGCAAATGCTTGAATAGTGCATTTAAAGGAAGTGGCAGGAAAGAGGGAATCCCAGTCTCCTAGACAGAAAAGGCATCCCTAAGTTCTCATCTCTGGCCACCAGCTTGAGTAATTTGGGTGTGGTCTAGACTGGACACTGTGTCAAGGGTAAATGAGTGCTGCTTCAGGTGTGAGAAAGTTAAGCTTGTATTGAAAATGGATACAGGTGCAACATAAAATTTTAAGAATTAATTACACAGATCTCCAAAGAAGATACACAAATGGCTAACAAGCACATGTAAAGATTCCTAACATTATTAGTCATCAGAGAAATCCAACTTAAAACCACAAAATACCACTTTATCACCACAAGGGTGGCTACAATAAAAAATATGGATATTAACAAATCTTTGTGACAATATGGGGAAACTGGAAACCTCATGCGTTGCTGGTAAGAATGTAAATGATGCAATCAATGTGGAAAATAGTTTGGTGATATCTGAAGAAGTTAAAAAATATAACCCAGTAATCTTACTCCTTGATATATACACAAGATAACTGAAACCATTTGTCACACAAAAACTTATACATGAATGTGCATAGCAGACCTATTCATAATAGCTGAAAAGTGGAAATAATTCATTTTATCAACTGATGAATGTACAAAATGTGACATATCTATACCATATAAATATATCCATATATCTATATATTATTCAACAATACATAGTATTAAAGTACTAGAACATCCTACAACATTGACAATCTTGAAAACATTAGCTAAGTGAAAGAAGCCAGACAGAAAAAGTTACATATTATATAAGTTCCCTATTTTTCTGTGAATTCTGCAGAGAAGTAGATAATTTCATCTATATTAAGTATCCAGAATAGGGAAATCTACAAAGACAGAAAGTGCATTACCGATTGTCAGGTAATGTGGGAAAGGGAGAATTGGGAATAAGGGCTCACAGATATGGAATTTGTTTTTGAGGTGATAGAAACATTCTGGGATTAGACTGTGGTAATAGATGCACAAGATGAGCATATATATATAAAAACCACTGAATTTTATAATTTATATAGGGGTAATAAGGCTATTGTTTTTTGTAAGTTCTTCGATGATGATTCATTTAGGCAGGAACCCTGTTAATGGGGGTAAACCTCCTAGGGATAGTAGAATTAGTGGAATTATAGGTGTCAACCATGCTCATTTGTCTCAGGCATGAGATAGTGACAGGGTTGTGGTGCTTATACTCAGGTTGAGTGCTAGAAATGCGGTTGTTGTTAAGATAAGGTAAATAATCAGGTTTAGGGTGGTAATATTTGGGTTATAAATTAGTACTGCTATTATTCAACCTATGTGAGTGATTGAGGAGTAGGCCAGGGTTTTACACAGTTGTGTTTCATTAAGTCCCCCTCAACTGCCCACTCTAATGGATAGGATTCTGATAGATAGGAGGATGTTCATGTTTGTTGATGGGAAAATTTGAAACATAATTGAGATAGGGGCTAGTTTTTGTCATATCAGGAGAAGTATACCAGACATTAGAGAGATTCCTTGGGTTACCTCTGAGACTCGGAAGTGAAAGGGGGCTATTCCTAGTTCTATTACTAGGGCCACTATTATTAAGAATGAGAATTGATTGACAGTGTTTATAATTATTCATTGTTTGGAAGCCAGGTTATTGGGAGGGATGTCTATCATGAGAATTATAGATGTGCTTGCTTGTGTAAGGAAATATTTGGTGGCTGCTTCTGTAGAGCAGGGATTTATTTGTTAAATTAAGATTGGAGTAAGGCTAGTTTGTTTATTTCTAGGCCTGTTCAGGTGAGAAATCAGTGTGAACCTAGCATTGTGATAAGAGTTCCTGTGAAAATAGTAAGAGAAATACTAAGTTGAGCTAAGGGATTAATTAGTACAGGAAGGGTGTAACCTACATTTGTGAGGTATGGACTCGATAGCTTATTTAGCTGACCTTGCTCTAGGCTGTGGTGTAATAGACAGCACAGAGAATTTTGGATTCTCAGGGGTAGGTTCAATTCCTATAGAACCTAGGAATTATTTCAAATCCTAGAAATAAGAGGATTTTAACCTCTATTGTTTACTCTATCAAAGTAATTCTTTTGTCAGACATATTTCGTATGTTTGGGGTGGGATGCTGGAAATTAAGACAGGCATTGAGATATGTCATATGCAAAAATGCTAGTGTAAGTGGTAGGTTTGTTAAGATGGCAGAGCCCAGCAATTGCATAAAACCTAAAACTTTAAAATCAGAAGTTCAACTCCTCTTCTTAACAATATGCCTATAATTAACCTTCTCCTTATCCCCACTCTTACTGTTACAGCGTTCCTTGCACTCATCGAACAAAAAATTTTAGGCTAAATACAACCACACAAAGGACCCAATATTGTAGGTCCCTATAGCCTGCTTCAACCATTCACTGATGCAATAAAACTTTTCACCAAAGAACCTTTACCGCCCTCAATATCTACTATTACCCTTTATGTTATTGCTCCAACCCTAGCCCTTTCTATGGCTCTCCTCTTACGAAGTCCCCTCCCTACGGAGGTTGAATTATGCTCCGAGGTCACCCCAACCAAATTTTTTAATGCAGAGATACTAGGCTAGGGCCTCTAGGCTTGTTTGAGTTTTTATTTGCATTAATGAATTACAGCTCCATAGGGTCTTCTTGTCTTATTTGTTTATATCCGCCTCTTCATGGATAGGTCAATTTCACTGATTAAAAGTAAGAGACAGCTGAACCCTTGTGTGGCCATTCATACAAGTCCCTATTTAGGGAACAAGTCATTATGCTACCTTTGCACAGTCAGGATACCACAGCCATTGAACATATATCACTGGGCAGGCAGTGCCTTTAATACTGGTAATGCTAGAGGTGATGTTTTTGGTAAACAGTCGGGGTAAGATTTGCTGAATTCCTTTTACTTTTTGTAATCTTTCCTTAGAACATGGCTGTGTTGGGTTAACAGTGTAAATAATAGGGTGCTTATTATATTGTTTATTAATATTAGGCTGTTAACTATCAGTGGGTTATTCCGGTGTGATGTAAGCTTATGCAATGGAGAATGTCTTCATGTTACTTGTATAATAGGCTAAATGGTAAATGTTATGGTATATGAATTATCTCAACTTAAAAAAATCAAAATACATAGTTTCATGAATTATCACATAAATCATGGTTGTGTAATAGCCTCTAAGTCAAAAAGGAGGTCATTGTCAAGATCTCCTTTTCATATTTTCTTTCGTAATTTCACCACCTAGACTTGCACACCTAAATACTATATTCCTAATATATATGTTTTTGAATCTACCCTCTTTCCTGAACATTGTGTCTGTGAGATTCGATACTGTTGCATGTACTGTAGTATGTTCATTCGATTGTTCTATTTTATTACTATGCTACACTTCACTTAATGTATTACACACACACACACACACAATTGACAGATATTTGGATTTTTTCCTATTTATCATAATGTGGTAATCATTATCCTTATATATGTCTCTCAATCCACACATGTATGCAATTTTGTGTACTGGTTGCACATTTTATTGGAGATATATATATATATATATATATATATATATATATAAAATTCCTGGATTCACATATGTATGGAATTCCTGAAGGGGGTGAATGGTGGGTTATGAGGTAGCCATATGCTCAGCATTAGAAGATAATGCCACATTTACATTCTTAGCAGCAGGTATGAAAGTCTAGTTGCTTCACTTCCTAGGCATTTTCAACAGTTTGTTGGCAACATCCTTGGTATTTGCCAGTTGTCTTAGTCAACTTGGGCTACTGTAACAAAACACCATAGTCTGGTGGCTTAGACAACAGAAACATATTTCTCACAGATATGGAAGCTGGGATGTCTAAGATCAATGTGCTGACAGGGTAGGTTTCATTTTGAAAACTCCTCTTGGCTTTAGGCAGCTGCCATCTCATTGTGTGCTCACATGATCTATTTTTTTCACATGCATGGCATAATGGAGAGCAAGACAGAGGAACCGAGAGAGACAGAGAAAGAGAGAGAAAGACAGAGGCAGGGAGAAAGAGAAAGAGAGAAAGAGACAGAGAGGGACACAGAGAGAGGTTTCTCTGGGTGTCTCTCATAAGGCCAGTAATCCCATCATGGTGGTCCCACTCTCATGACCTCAGCTAACATTAGTTACCTCACAAACGCCCCATTTCCAAATGCTATCACATTGGGGGTTAGGACTTAACATATGAATCTGAGGAGACACAGTCAGTCTATAATACTAACACTGAGTATTGTCAGTCTTCTTAAATTTTAGCCATTCTGCTTGGCAAGTAGTAGTCTGTATGAACCTAGTATCTAGTGCCATCTAGTTGTACATTTAATTTGGATTTGCCAGATAATTTACAAGGTTGGGATGTATTCATATGATTATGTGCTCATTTTGTTTTGTCAGTTTCATGTTCAAGTATCTTGATAATTTTTCTGTTGTTTTTTTCTTACGGATTTGGAGTTTAAAAAAAAAATATGTTCTGGCCAGGCATGGTGGGTCATGCCTGTAATCCCAGCACTTTGAGAGGCCAAGGCAGGAGAATCACTGGAGACCAGGAGTTTGAGACCAACCTGAACTACATACTGAAGTAGTCTCTCTCCAAAAATAAAAATAAAAAAATAAAAAGCACACATCAGTAGTCCCAGCTACTCTGGAGGCTGAGGCAGGAGGATTGTTCAATCCCAGGAGATTGAGGCTGCAGTAAGCCATGATTGCACCATTGCACTCAAGCCTGCGTGACAGAGTAATAAAAATATATTCTTTGTATATGTATCTTATTAGTTTTATGTAGTTCACTCTTTTTCATCTCTTAATGGCATCTTTTGTTGAACAGAAGTGTCTAAATTTAATATCATCCAATTTATTAATCTTTTATGGTGAATTTTGTGCTCATTTAAGAAGTCTTCCTCTTACGGAGATAATAATCATATTTTTGTATATATTATATTCTAGGTCATTCTAGGAGGTTTACTCTTATGTCTTTCACATTTAGATGGATAGACGCTCCTCCACTTATGATGGGGTTACATCCTGATAAACACATAGCAAATTGAAAATATCATAAGCCAAAAATGCATTCAACACATTCAATTTACCAAACTTCATAGCTTGGCCTAGTCTACTCTAGACATGCTCAGAACACTTACATTAGCCTACAGTTGGACAAAATCATGTAACAAAAAGCTTATTTTATAATAAATTGTTGAATATTTCATGTAACTTATTGAATACCATACAGAAAGTGAAAAACAATGGTTGTGTGGGTACTCAAAGTACAGTTTCTACTGAATATTCCTTTCATAGCATTGTAAAGTCAAAAAATCCTAAATGAAACCGTCATAAATTGGGGAACATTTGTTCAATAAAGCCCACCTGGAATTGATATTCACATAAAGTAGATGCGGGATGTCAGGTTTCACTAATTTTTCTGCATGGAAACAAAGCTTTAGCCCATCATTGAAAATGCCCTTTCTGCACTATTTTGCAGTGCCCCATTTGTTGGAAATCAGATATCCCTCCGTGTGGGTGTCTGTTTCTGGGACCTCTACTCTTTCTCTTCGGTTTGTCTATCTTTATAGATAGACAATATCACAATGTGAAAATTATGCTAACTTTATATATGATCTTCGGTAAAGAATTCCTCACACCACATTCTTCAAGACTTTCTTAGATAATTTTAGGTCACTGGATTTCCTTATGGATTTTAGAACCAGTTTCTCAGGGCTTTAATATCTGGCAGAAATTTGGTAAGAATTTAATTGAATCTTTACAGATCAATTTGAAAAAGTACATAGCATATGTCTCTATTTATATGTCTTCTTTAATATCTCTCATTAAAATTTTGAAGTTATATGTGTCTTTTGTAAAATTTATTCTAATGTATTTATTTTTACTTATTATTTTACTTATTTTATATTTGTTTCAAGATCTATAGCAATTCAATTAAACATTATATATTAATCATATAACTAACAAACCTACTGAAGTCAATAATTTATTAACCTTGAGATTGTTCTAAACTTTCTGTGTAACCAATCATACTATCTGTAAATAATTACAGTATTTTTTTCCTTTTCAGTTCTTATACCTTATATTTCTTTTTCATGTCTTATTTTCTCAGTAAGATACCCAGTAAGCAGTTAAAATATCTTGAAAGAAGTGGCAATAGTGGGTATACTTGGCTTATTCCTCATATCAAAGTGAAAGTTTTCAACATTGTACCATTAACTATAGCTGTGAGTTTTTTTTGCAGTTGCCTTTTATCATATTAATAAAGTTAACTTTCCTTCATTTCCTAGTTTTCTAAAAATTTTTATTATGAACAGATGTATTTTACCAAATGTTTTCTATGCACCTATTATAATTATCATGTACTTTTTTCTCATTCCGCTAATGTGTTGAGTTACACTGACGTTTTAAGTTAGACCAAACTTGCATTCATGGAGTAACTATAAAAACAGATATATATATATATATATACATATAATATATATATTATATATATACATATAATATATATATTATATATACACACACACACACACATACACATATATATTTGGTTATTCACATATATCATATATTTATATTATGTATAACATATATTTATTACTTCACATCATATATTACATAATATATATTATATGCACACAATGCTTCACATTTGTGTTTATATGTAACACTGGCCTAAAATTTTTCTTTCTTACAATGTCTTTGTCAGGGTTTGTATCAAAACTATGCTGTGCTCATGACATGTATTGGGAAGTATTACATCTTTTCCTATTCTTTGAAAGTACTTGTAGAAGTTAGTCAATTCTTAAATGTAATCAATTTAAATGTAATTAAATTAAATTAATTAAATATGATTAATTTTTTTTTTTTTTTTGAGATGGAGTCTTGCTCTGTCACCCAGGCTGGAGTGCAGTGGTGTGATCTCAGTTCAATGCAAGCTCTGCCTCCCAGGTTTCCTGCCTCAGCCTCCCAAGTAGCTGGGACTACAGGCGCCTGTCACCACACCTGGCTAATTTTTTTGTATTTTTAGTAGAGACGGGGTTTCACCATGTTAGCCAGGATGGTCTCCATCTCCTGACCTCATGATCCGCCCATCTCGGCCTCCCAAAGTGCTGGGATTACAGGTGTGAGCCACTGCGCCCAGCCACATGTGATTAATTCTTAAAAGTTGCTAGTGATGGAACAGGAATTAAAAGAAATTAAAGAATGTGTAAGCAAAAATTCAGTTGTATGTAAGAAAACCCAATTCCCCCTGAAGAAGAGAAAGAGCTGGAGTCCTTTAAAATTAACTGCCTGTTTTTCTGTGGCTAGTGAGCCTTATCTCTCCCTTTCCCAGGCATTGTGAAGACCCTGTTTCTCTAGCTGTGCAGCTGCAAGGTCACTAAGCAGATAAACTCAAGTCGTAAAACGCGTTGTTCCTTGAAAAGTAAGAAATGATGTAATGCGTGTCTTAATTGAATAACTGTCTTTGTTTCTCGCTTCTGTAATATGCTTCCCCCTGCACAGATCTCCCCCCACCCCACAAAATGTTTAAAAGGTAACCAGACTCTTTGTTCAGGGCTCAGTCCTTTGGATGTTAATCCGACTGGGTCGGTGCACCTAAATAATTAAATAATGCCTCCTCAACCCCTCGGTCTCTCTGATTCCTTAATTATGCCACTGCAGTGAAACTTATGAACTTAGAGTTTGTTGAAGGAAGATTATTTAACATGAATCAATTACTTTGTTATAGGACTACTTAGCTCTTCTATTTCTTATGTTTGTTTTAGAAAACTTGCATTTTTCAGAAATCTATTTCCACTGAATTTTGATTATTTTTGTCATAAAGCTTTTCAATAAACAACATTTTAATTATCCTCTTAATGTTTGTAAGATCTGGGGTGATTATATCATTTTTATTTCTGACATTGGCTATTTGTGCATTGTCTTTTTTCTCTGATTTTTAAGTGTTTATTATTAATTTTGTAATTTGTTTTTGCCAGAGGTTTATCAATTTTTGTTTCATCAAGGATTTATCACTGTTTTCATAAAAGCAATATTTAGTTTTGTTTACTGACTTCATTTTATATGTGTTTCTATTTTATTAATTTCTTACCTTGTATGCTTGAAAAAACTCCAGTACTGATGAGAGAATAATTACGAGGCTGGCATCTAGAAGGCAGACGTCCTAGGAGGATAGATGGGCAATGGCCACATTATACACATTGTTTGTTACTCAGCTGTCATCTCACTTCCTCATTGCCTTCTCTTACTTCTTGCACTATAAAAATTCTTTACAAAGATTTGTCGATCAAATTAACAGCAAGACAAGTTTTGTCACAGTGACTAAATCTTTTCTTTAACCATTAGTTTATGGTTATTAATAGATTAAATATTTATGTAATAGTTTTAGTAAGAACTGGATTAAAAAAACTAGATTTGTCATTGCTGATCTGTTAGGATGACATTTCTTTTATTGGCCCTAAATTATATTACACTGACTGCAGATAATTATTCTAATTTACCAAGCAGATTTCTCAGTAACAAAACTCTGGATAGATACTATGAAGTTTCAAGGGAGTTACCTCTAAAAAAGCCAGACCAGGCCTAAATAAATAAGCAAAAATTTAAATAATTAGAAAAACAAAAAACTCTTTATTATTGCGTCTCCATTCTAGAGAAGAAAACGTGCTTTTTAGAGCACTTTACTTTCTCAGAATGTTTAATGACATGTATCACTGTGAATTTTTAAGTAGGTCCTTAAATATTATAATCATTTATATTTGTTCATGCATACTCAAATTGATTCACAGATATAGAGTCCTTTAATTCAAGATATAGCTTGTACCTAAGTTTCATTAAAATTTCACAAGTGGATGCTTGTAGAAAGTGGTGCCTTCTACTTGTAATTAATTATTTAAAGAGTAGGTTCTTGAGTTTGATGATTACTTGCTTTAGGTAATAACCCTTGCATTGGTTTTATAGACATATTAACAATGAAATGCAAAGCATTTTGCAAGTTGACACCAAGAAAAGCAGAATATCATTAAGAACTGCAAAGCTGTCATTGGTTTGACATTGAAATATACACTTAACGTTTGATTTTTTTTAAAAGGCCACTAGGGAAAAAAAAAGTCCAGTCTTTTTATATTTCATGATGAATTTTCCCTGGTTTTTATTTATAGGAATGAAATTTAAGACTACTTATTGCAAAAAACATTCCCCTGGATATAGTAATTGGTTTATCTAAATGCATACCCTTAAAAACCAAACACAATGCAGTTAGTAGTTCAAGGAGAACATGAATCTTCAGTTCTTAGTGTGATAAATATGAAAAATGACTGAAGAACAGGAAGCTAAAAAGGGAAAAGCAAATTCTTACATAGTTTTTTCAATGTTCCATCTAAATATAAAAAGGAATATTCAAAGATGATATGGATATAATAGAATGACATAACACATTTATATTGTGAGAAAACATTAAAATGAACTTCACATACATTTGTTTTCAGCTCAATATCCTTTGTATTATTTTAAATTTATTATCATGTGAAAATTGGCTGTTTCTGGTTAAAATACACATATGGGGAAATAATCAGAGCACCAATTAGATTAATAAAGATTACTCTACTATATATATATTTTTTTTGAGGCGGTGTCTCTGTTACCCAGGCTGGAGTGCAGTGGCATGGTCTCAGCAATCTCAGCTCACTGCAAGCTCCACCTCCCGGGTTCACGTCATTCTCCTGCCTCAGCCTCCTGAGTAGCTGGGACTACAGGTGCCTGCCACCATGCCCGGCGAATTTTTTTGTATTTGTGGCAGAGATAGGGTTTCACCGTGTTAGCAAGGATGGTCTCGATCTCCTGACCTTGTGATCTGCCCGTCTCGGCCTCCCAAAGTGTTGGAATTACAAGCATGAGCCACTGGGCCCGGCCTACTGTACTATTTATAGTACATTATTTCAACATTGTTCTAAGCTAATGCTCATCAAAAGAACTTATTGTGATGATGACAATGTTCTCTAGTTGCCCAATATAGTAGCTACTGGCACATTTAGCTACTGAGCACTTGGAATGTAGCTAGTGTGTCTGAGGAACTACATTTTAGATTTCATTTAATTTTATTGACAGATGGAATCTAATTAAACTAAAGAGCTTCTGCACAGCAAAAGAAGCTATCAACAGAGTAAACAGACAACCTACAAATGGAGAAAATTTTTATAAACTATGCATCTGACAAAGGTCTATTATCCAGAATCTATAAGGAACTTAAACAAATTTACAAGAGAAAAACAAACCCCATTAAAATGTAGGTGAAGGACATGAACAGACTCTTCTCAAAGGAAGACATACATGCAGCCAACAAGCATATGAAAAAAAAGCTCAACATTACTGATCATTAGAGAGATGCAAATCAAAACCACAATAAGATACTATCTCACAACAGTCAGAATGGACATTATCGCAAAGTCAGAAAATAACTGAAAAGATGTTGACGAGGTTGCAGAGAAAAAGGAATGCTTATGCACTCTTGATAGGAGTGTAAAACAGTTCAACCATTGTGGAAAGCAGTGTGGTGATTCCTCAAAGAACTAAAAACAGAACAACCATTTGATCCAGAAATCCCATTATGAGAGATCTACCCAAAGGAATATAAATTGTTCTATTATGAAGACACATGCACGCATACGCTCATTGCAGCACTTTTCACAATAGCAAAGACATAGAATCAACCTAAAGGCTTGCCAATGGTAGACTGGATAAAGAAAATGTGGTACATATACACCATAGAATAGTATGCAGCCCTAAAAAAGAATGAGATCATGTCCTTTACAGGAACATGGGTGTAGCTAGAAGCCATTAACCTTAGCAAACTAACATGGGAGCAGAAAACAGAATATGCTTAAGGGTATGCATATTATCACTTATAAGTGGGAGCTAAATGATGAGAACACATACTGGGGAACAACAAACACTGAGTCCTATTGAAGGGTAGCAGATAGGGGGAGGGAGAGGATCAAGAAAAATAACTAATGGGTCCTAGGCTTAATACCTGGGTGACAAAATGATCTGTACAACAAACTCCCATGACACAAGTTTACCTACATAACAACCCTGCACATGTACCCCCAAACATAAAAGTTTAAAAATGTATATGTAATTTTAATTAATTTAAATTTCAAATTAAATAGCCACATATGGCTAGTTACTACAGTAGTATATGGTATGTTATTCACATTTACATGAGTTAAAATACATAAAATACTTAGAACAGTATTTGGCAGATAATCCATACGTACTTGTGTTTCTTGTTGCTATTGTTATATAATTTTATGCTTAAAGTATGTTTTGGAAAATAGGTTGTATAATTGTGGGCACTGTACACTGGTTTTTCCTTCTTACACCTTTGCCTGTTTTTACAATCACAATGGTGCAAATTTGGACTTATGCCAAATGTTTTCCAAAGAAAAATGATGCAAAGAAAACTAAATTCTTCATTCCTGAATCTCATATCAAATAAAGAAAACTGAACAAGGGCACTGAAACTATTTTACACATTGAATAAGAAAAATCAGTTTTATTCTTTTAGTTTCACAGAATTGCAATCTGTATTTATAACATCTTACTAACTTGCTTTAAGCAGTTTAGGGCGCATATAACTTGCACCTGAAGAAAAACTTAAATACCCTTAAGAGTACTCTCCTTTGGGCATATACCCAGTAATGGGATTGCTGGGTCAAATGGTATTTCTGGTTCTAGATCTTTGAGGAATTGCCACACTGTCTTCCACAATGGTTGAACTAATTTGCACTCCCAACAACAGGGTAAAAGCATTCCTATTTCTCTACATCCTCTCCAGGATCTGCTGTTTCCTGAATTTTTAATGATCACCATTCAAACTGGCGTGAGATGGTATCTCACTGTGGTTTTAATTAGCATTTCTCCAATGACCAGTGATGATGAGCTTTTTTCCATGTTTGTTGGCTGCATAAATGTCTTCTTTTGAGAAGTGTCTGTTCGTATCCTTTGCTCACTTTTTGATGGGGTTGTTTTTTTCTTGTAAATTTGTTTAAGTTCCTTGTAGATTCTGGATATCAGCCCTTTGTCAGATAGATTGCAAAATTATCTCCCATTCTGTAGGTTGTCTGTTCACTCTGATGATAGTTTCTTTTGCTGTGCAGAAGGTCTTTAGTTTAATTAGATCCCATTTGTCAATTATGGCTTTTGTTGCCATTGCTTTTGGTATTTTAGTCATGAGGTCTTTGCCCATGCCTATGTCCTGAATGGTATTGCCTAGGTTTTCTTCTAGGGTTTTTATGGTTTTAGGTCTAACATTTAAGTTTTTAATCCATCTTGAGTTAATTTTTGTATAAGGTGTAAGGAAGGGGTCCAGTTTCAGTTTTCTGCATATTGCTAGCCCATTTTCCCAACAGCATTTATTAAATACGGAATCCTTTCCCCATTGCTTGTTTTTGTCAGTTTTGTCAAAGATCAGATGGTTGTAGATGTATGGCATTATTTCTGAGGCCTCTGTTCTGTTCCATTGGTCTATATGTCTGTTTTGGTACAAGTACCATGCTGTTTTGGTTACTATAGCCTTGTAGCATAGTTTGAAGTCAGGTAGCATGATGCCTCTAGCATTATAATCTTTTTGCTTAGGATTGTCTTGGCTATACAGGCTCTTTTTTGGTTCCATATGAAATTTAAGGTAGCTTTTTTCTTATTCTGTGAAGAAAGTCAATGGTAGCCAGATGGGAATAGCATTTAATCTATAAATTACTTTGGGCAGTAAACCATTCTACTATAAAGACACATGCACACATATGTTTATTGCAGCACTATTCACAATAACAAAGACTTGGAACCAACCCAAATGCCCATAATTGATAGACTAGATAAAGAAAATGAGGCACATATACACCATGGAATACTATGCAGCCATTAAAAAAGAATGAGCTCATGTCCTTTGCAGGGACATGGATGAAGCTGGAAACCATCATTCTCAGCAAACACACACAGGAACAGAAAACCAAACACCACATGTTCTCCCTGATACATGGATGTTGAACAATGAGAACACATGAGCACAGGGAGAGAACATCACACACTGGGGTCTGTTGGGGGGTTAGGGGCTAGGGGAAGGAGAGCATTAGGGCAAATACTTAATGTAGATGAGTGGTTGATGGGTGCAGCAAATCACCATGGCACATGTATACTTATGCAACAAACCTGCACTTTCTGCACATGTATCCCAGAACTTAAAGTAGAATTAAAAAAAAAAAAAAAAAAGAGTACTCTCATTTCTGTTCTTTGTTGATTTTCTGTCACTAACCTGTATTTGGGGCTCCTTATATGTCATGAATTCTCTCAATATCCCTGTGAAGCAGGCCAGTTGAAGTTGTAGAATAATCTTTATTATCTTTTGTGTAAGGAATTGCATTTTCCTGCATTTTTCATGTAGTAGCCTCAAGTTCTTTACTGAGACCATAGCTGAATTTTAATTCTATTCTTTTTAAAAGAATACTGTATGCTTAAGCAAAGATTCTGAATCTATGTGGATAACATTAGTAGTTTTAAGCTAAAACAAATGCAACTTTCAAAAGTGCATATGTCCCACAATGCCAAGATTCAGACTGAGTCAAGGACAAGAACAACACCTGCTACTACTACTGATCTTTCCTTGTGTGAATATTTCTGAAATCAAAAAACGTTGATGTCAATATGAAGGCAGCATTTAGTAAAAGACAATACAGAGCAAAGGAATAATGCATTCAAAAAAATTAATTTAGATAAAATTTGAGATTAATTTACTGCAAGACTGATGAGAAATAATATTTCTCCGCCAGTCTGTACTTTTACAAAAGGCACTAATAGAATAATGAAACTTACATGGTGTACAACTGACTTTCTATTGGGCTTAGAAATGTCCCAGATTATCACGTGGTAGTGACTCCTGGCTTTTTCTCCTCTTCAACCCCTTCAGGGCAAAGGCTGGGCAGATTGCTAATCCATTCTATCTAAATCCACTGAAATGACTGCAGGGCACATTACTAGAGAGAGGGACATTTCTTTCCTTTAGATGCTGATTGCTGCCTAATAGATATAATCCCCTTCACCTTTCCTAACTTCAATTTCATTTAAGAACCTACCGTCATCTGCTTCACAAGGTGCTTCACAGACACTCTCAGCGCCAGGGGGTGTAAGTTGAGGGTTCCAGCCAATCATGGTGGCCTCATCGCCTTTGAAGCGATTGGCTTAGCCTGAGCTCCACGTTTATGCTGGCCAATAAGAAGAATGCTGTGGAGGGAAGTGCGTGGGGGAAGGGATTTTTTTGCTGGTAAAAAATGAAAAGCAGAAAGAAATGGGCCTTTCTCTGCCTCTGAACTTTACTGCGAACACAACGATGCTGCAGCTTATGGAGCACTCATCTAACCTGTAGGGGAGCTAACCTGAGAACACATGCTGGGAAGTGAAACTCATCAACCGATGAGGTCCTTACTGGGGTCATGGAAGTGTTACAACGACCATCCTAAGAAGGGCTCCATCTCCTAATTTCCTGGTTTGGGAGGTAATTATTGCCACATGATTCAAGACATTCGCTTGGGGAGTTTTCAGTTTCTTGTAGCTACAAGCTTCTTAACTCATAGGTTTAGCATTATTTGTATGCCTATAGAAAAGCATTAAGTAATTATTTGAAAAAGGTAAGAATAGGAGGATAATTTATCACATTTTTTTACAAAGTGCTGAAACAACTTATGATTATGTTGCCTTGGATTTCTTTGATTTGTCCATTTCTGCCCGTGTGTATACCAAGTCAGTTCACCTGTGTTTCTAAGCTATACGGCAAAGAAAGAGCATTTTAAAACGTGTTTATATTCAGAATCTGAAACAAATTGATTCATCATTTTAAAAAAAGATAAAATCAAAGAAAAACAACAAACTTGATTAAACAGAAATTTTATTAAAATATTCAGATGTTCAGTGAAGATAAGGTACTGATTCTGATTCCATATAAACATTCTCTATATTCTGTAAGAAAATTCATTCATAAATGTTATAATTACACTGGCATTTACAATCCTTTCTCTTTTTACCATTGTAGAAGATGAGTTTCTATCAGATTGTGGAGACTTCAATTTTCTAGAAACTACACATGTTGGATCAGACTTGGTCTCGATGCTGCTGTTTGAGATGATGTGACAGGGTATCCAGGCTTCCTGATGTTGTGCCATATAATGGGTTTGAGAAGGAATAGACAGAACTCTGACGAAGAAAAACACATTTGAAAGGGTGGAATTTTAGGCATTAAAATAAGAAACCTCTTTAAAGATCAGGCAGAATGCAGCAAAGGTCCCAATGGATTTTCACTGGAGTAATAACTAGAACATCCCTGACGCTTCTTCCAGCACCTACATCCCACACTGCTTGAGTTTCTGACATAAGCCTAGATTCCATGTATCCTGGGGTCCTCAGGACTTAGGCACCACTGCCTCACCTCTGGTGGGGTGGGGAAATGCAATGACCAATATTTTGGCTACTTCTTTCTCTGGTGCTGGTTTCACTAAGGCTTCTGTATTGAATATAGTTAGGTTAGACAAAACAAAACAAAACCGATGGCTTTAAGTAAATAAAGACATTTTACATAAGTTTAAATGCCATTTCATTTAAGTTTCCTGTAAACTATAATTATATAGTTTACAGGAAAATCTACAATGTGCGAAATTCTATAGGACAAGCAATCTGGTTTCTTCAACAAATAATGTGCAAGAAAAAAAGTGAGAGAATGGAACCTAGAGATGAAAAGAGATTTAAGAGACATATCTACCCATTTGGATGCATATACCTTCTAAAATTTCTGATTTTTAAAATATAGCAACAACAAAACCCCTACAGAAAACCTTTTAGGTTTTAATGAGACAATTGGCGTAGGTTGAACACTGAATGTTTGATGGCCTCAAGACATTACTGTTAAATGTTTAGGTATGATCCTGCAGTTATATTTTTAAAAGTCCTTGTCCTTTAAAAACACAACTGAAGTCTTTACAGTTGAAATAAAATGATATCTGAGATTTGTTTGAAAACCTTCTGGAGGGTGAGGAAATGGAGGGCAGTAGAGGTGAAACAACAATGACCATGGGTTGATAGTCCTTGAAGCTGGCTGATGGCACGTGGCAGTTGCTTACAATGAATATTGCCATGAATATTGGCATGAATTGCCAACGAATGTTGCCATGAATATTCTCTCCATTTCTGTATCAGAATGTGAGAGTTTTCTCCAATAATTTAAAACATAGTTTGAAGGATAGACTTAGAGAAGTCTGTCTTTCTCATGATGGGGAAAGTAGACCTAGTTTAATCAATACAAAGTCATTTGTTTCTGAAACAATAGAAATCAAAATAGCCACAAAGGTCAGGAGATGTGCCAGGATTTCTTCTTTAGCCATTCATAATGAAAGGAAAACAGAAAATGAAAAAGGAGTTTTTCTTTTATCGAAATAGAAAATAAACATAAATCACTTCTGAGGTGCTCTCAAGTCATGCATTATGCCACCACACTCACACACAGTGGAAACCATCTTGAAAGCAGGTTGAAAGGTGGGTCTTTGATGGAGGCCCCTTCCTGTACTTGCTGAGAAGTACAAATCTGAATGCAACAGAACCCATCTCAGTAGAAAGTAAAGAATCCATAACACCTACCGAGCCACTTTTTAGTTACTACAAGTTTATGAGGCACTAATACAAAAAATATAAAATTTAAAAGATCTCACTTTAATTCCTTATCTCATGTGTATCTTTCAGACAGTAAAAGTTAAACTAATCTGAGGATAAAAAATATTAAATGTTCTGGCCAGGTACAGTGGCTCACGCCTGTAATCCTAGCACTTTGGGAGGCCAAGGAGGGCGGATCACCTAAGGTCAGGAGTTCGAGATCAGCCTGGCCAACATGGTGAAACCCTGTCTCTACTAAAAATACAAAAATTAGCTGGGCATGGTAGCGGGCACCTGTAATCCCAGCTACTCAGGTGGCTGAGGCAGGAGAATCACTTGAACCCAGGAGATGGAGGTTGCAGTGAATCGAGATCACACCTTTGCACTCCAGCCTGGGTGACAACAGTGAAACTCTGTCTCAAAAAATAAATAAATAATAGATTTTCTTTCTCTAGTAAAAATGAAAATATATTTCTATTACACCATCCTATTTTGTCAAAAAGATATATTACATTTGTCTTCTTAAATGTGTATGTGTTTTTTTATCCATGAAGTAAGTCTACCTTTTCATTTTTACTCTGTCTTGATTTATTTGTCAAATCATCTAAATTCATTTTCTTTGTGCTTTAGGAAATCATTTACTTCCTGTTTTCATTCCTATCAAAACAATACTAAAAGTGTGTATCATATCATTATTGACTGAAGCACAAAAAATAAAAAAGTCAAGTGTTTTGTTAGACTTCGGCCACAGTACTCAAGGCTCTTAAACTACTAGAAACCACCTGACCTGATACCTCGCTACTCATTTTCATAACCAGAAACAAGATAAAAAACTAAGACCTATTTTCATAAAGAAAGAGAATAATTAAAACTTTAGCTTTTTATAATACTCATTTTATAAGGAGTGAATTTTATATAGCTCTAAACTCAGATGTAATAAACTTTTACAGTTCGGAAGTGGTGTGTCATAACTAAACTTACTTTATATCCAGATGAATTCTCATAACACTTACTTAAGAAAGGAATGGGAAAATAAAAAGAAAGGAATGAGATATTGATCAAAGAGTGCAAAGTTTTTGTGCAGGATGAATAAATTCTGGGGATCTAATGTATAGCATGTGACTATAATACTGTGTGATATACTCAAAATTTGCTAAGAGAGATCCTAAATGTTTTCAGCACACACACACACACACACACACACACACACACACACACAAAGTTAACTATGTGAGGTGATAGATATTTTAAATAGTTTTATTGTAGTAATCACTTCACAGTGTATACCTATAGTAAAATATAATGTATACCTTAAACATATAAAAGTTTTATTTGTCAACTATACCTAAAAATGACTTAAAATTAAAAAAATCTAAAAAAGGAACAAGAAAGGTTTTCCTTGCCATTTTCTCCCTGCTTATAAAAATAAGGGGTACTCCCAAAAAGAGCCAAGGAAGATGTAATACATTCTCATTTCTTTTTTCTCTTCTAAGTTATCAGGTAATGGCCCTCACTAGTCACCCTAAATTTAAACAGAACATAGAATGCTATCCTCTCTTTTGTTTTTGAGAATAAAATATGAAAGACATTCAATGAATAGTTACTGTAAGTAGCTGACTAATACTCTGTGGGTTAAACTGATATTTTCCAGATTTGTCAGCTCTTTTTGAGTATAAACAGTGACCACAACGCCATTTAGCAGTGAACTGATCTTACAAGCGGACTGAAA
Source organism: Pongo abelii (assembly GCF_028885655.2). Classification (NCBI taxonomy): domain Eukaryota; kingdom Metazoa; phylum Chordata; class Mammalia; order Primates; family Hominidae; genus Pongo; species Pongo abelii. The sequence goes on along the minus strand of NC_071993.2, from coordinate 19,816,580 downwards.
CTGTCCTGAAATGGACAATTGTCACAGCATATTTATAGAGACAGAAACTCCTTTCTACCCCCAACTGAAATAACACCACTAAAATATTTCTTTTAGTTATGATGTAGAAACATGTTCAAGCAACACTGGTTCAGTGTGTGTGTGTATGTGTGTGTGCATGTGTGTGCATTTGTGTGAAATGATACAGTTCACCCTTGCCACTTACCTCTGTTTTTTCTGGGTTGCTCCAGTTCCCGTAAACTGGATTGACAAAGGCACAGTTACCACTTCCCTCGGTTTTCCTTAAAGCACACAGGGCCATCAAAAATAAAAAACGATTGACATTTACCATAGTACATTTTCAGGTTATTGTTTGTTAGAAACTTTTGAGAGACATGTCGTCTAGCGAGCACACTTATTTTCATGAATGTATTACCATAAGTAAAGTTTGTTTCTCATGTTTTATTTTTTGCAAGACACCAAGTTGATCACATTCATGAAAGCAAATGTAATTTGAACTCTGAGTGTTTAGATCCAAATAAACCCAGGCAAATAAAAGAAATGGCAAAAGTTAGTCTTAATGTTGATTTCTTAAAATATGACTCAGTGCAAAGTGTCCAACATTAGAAAGAACAATGTAACATGAAGCTGTACTGGTGATAAAGAAAGGCCATCTTCAAGTCCTTGACACTGCAAAGTGCCAAACCACTACATCCTGAAGACTGTTTTCCATGACAGTATCTGTCATAAAGATCTGTAGCACATGAGTCATAGTCTTTAACATTTTAGTCAGCAAATTTAAATACAAGTGCTTTGAAAAGTTCTTTAGGGTAGCGTTTCATGAAAGTCAAAAACAGCAAGCCCTTGGTAATATCACATATTGGACTAGATATGCATAATTCATTATAATTAACTGGGCTCCATATGATTATTTTCCTTTTATACTTTACTTAAGAATAGACTTATTAGAAGACACGCAGCCCTGGACTACTTGGTGACAACTGATGAAGAAAAAATGTCTATCATAGGAACAACAACAAAAAATAACCAAAAACTAAATAAACACACACACACACACAAACACACACAAGAAAGGATCGTATGCATGCATGTGTACACACACACACACACACACACACACACACAATGGAGAATGGAAGATCAATTCCAGGATGATTGTTTTAAGAGCTTAATGACAAGAATAACAAATATATAATGTGTGATAATTGTATAATACAATGTATAATGTATGTATAATGTATATTTTTGCCTAATCAGGATATAGTGAAAATTAATGTTTGTCAGTAATATAATTCTAAATCCCAAAATAAAATGTAGCAAAAAGGGGGCTCTTACTGATTTGATTTCTGAAAACAAATTGCCATAGGCATAACTGCCTATTGTCATCTACCAAACCACATGGTCCTTTTCAAAGAAACTGCAGCATCAGTGAGCCTAACAGTCTAATCTGGCTAATTATGTTTGGCTGGCAATACATTTTCCCTGTGGATTCAGTGTCTTTTAAGCTTCCTGATCTCCACTGGCTTAAATATACAATAGATTAAATGTTTCACCCTCACTGCGGGTACATTTTGCTTATTGATGAATAGGGCCATATGCATCTATTTTGTGGGTTATTATTGACAAAAGTCTGAATTGAGTCAACAAATATCTGTTAATTCATTAACCACTAATTGAATGCTTATTAGGTGCTCTGATTAATTTGAATAAGTTGTGTTTGACTCTTTGCCTTTACTTTATTCAAGACTAGTCTACATTAAATTCTCGGAGTAGTAATCTCAGTACATAGCATGGTTAGTGCATGAACTGAGCCAGGGATGATCTTGGAGTTGAGACTGGGTAGGGAGTGAAGTGTAGTTTTGAAATGCATCAAAATACCAAAGCAGGAAAAATTGGACATGGAAGTAGCGATGATCAAAACATAATAGAAATTAGGAACTAAGTAAAGATAAGACAGACACTGACACCAAGAGCTCAGAAAAATTAAGAGGCTGAAATCAGGCATTAAATCAGGAAGCAGGAGGAAACCCAAACCACAGGGCTAGACAGAACAGATGGTCAAAGCCTGAGCATACAACCAGGAGCTGAAGGGACCAGCTTGGCCGTCAGTTGCAAGGATGTGAGGCAGAAGCAACACAAAAGATCTTGATATGAAGCAATTATTTTTGGTCTTAAACTGCTGGGACTCCAGATGACCCAGACCATGGTCGGTAGGCAGAAGCCAGGTAAATTTATACAATTCTCAGCTCTGTTAATTCAATTATTGAAGCTACTTGTCTTCTGAAAGGGTTTTAAGTCTGAAATAATTTTCTAGTAAAATGAAAAAGCATTTGAAGGTGTCTGGCCTTCAAGATTTGGGTAACTACAAAGAAGGAAGATGATTTTTAAGAGTAAGGATGTGGAGTTGTAATAAAAGAAGAAAGGGTTTCAGTGTGGGTATTGGAAGGTGAGGAATGGCAAATCCTTCCTACTTCAACTTTTGTTTTTTAGTATTCCCAAATTGCTTTTATTTTTCCTAGATCAAAGATATATCTCCCATTCTTGAAAATCCCTGGATTATTAGGCTTAAATTTTAACATCTTTCCTATTTATTTATAAGGTAAACTATTACACCGTCCACAGATTCTTCCATGAAGGAAATTGCTAGTGTCACTCTATACATTTACTATTTCAAGTTCAATATTATGATTTTCCATTTTCATCAACTATGTCCATTTGATATTCAAATACAGGCAATTTTACTTAAAATGGTGGATCCTTACATGAGGGAAATAAAATGTTTGTTTCATTATAAAGTTTCCTGCCAGTTCTGAAACTCGGTGGTGTAATGATGAGTCTTCATCAGGCCAAAAAAAAAAATGCAATGTTTGACTTACTGTATTTGTCAATATGCCAGTAGCTCTTAAGCAATTGATTTTTTTACCCCCAATGAATAAGTGAGTTGTAAGAATTGAGGTTCTAAAGAATATAACCACTTCCAGGAATAATGATGATAAAGGAACTGACTTAGAAATTTTGAGTAGAGGAAAGGAAGTTGCATGGATCATGTAAGTTTTTCTCCCTTATCATGCATTCACATAAATTATTATTAAGTTTATCATACATCCATTACGTGCAGATACTGTGTGAAGTGGCATTCTGAATGTGCGACAAGAGACCTAGGTCAATGCACAACTAAGATAATTCTGATGGCAGTTTCCAATTTTAATTTAGTGAGCATATTTATACTTCTAATGGAATTCACTTATTAACTGACAACATTGTTTTAGTGTTGATAAAAGCATGGAAGTGTTTATAATAGTCTGAAATTATTACAAATGGGAAGGGAGAAAAAAAGAATAAAACAAAAACCAATCTATGTTACATCCAATAAATATGACTTGGAGGTGAATATTTTATATTTTTATTTTTAACAGCTTTATGGAGCTATAAATCACATGCCATACAATTCACAAACTTAAAGTACACAATTCAATGGTTTTCAGTAATGTTACTTTTATTAATTTTTAATTTTTAAAAGAGTGGTATATATCACATAAAATTTGCCATTTTAACCATTTCAAGTATACAATTCAATGCCATTAATTCCATTCACAGGGTTGTGCTACCATTACCACTATTTCCCACATGTTTTTATAACTCTGAACCGAAACTCCATGGCCAGTAAGCATTAATACCCCATTCCCCTCCAACCAATCCCAGGTAAATTCTGATTTACCTTCTGTCTTTATGAGACTCGAGGTACCTCACCTAACTGGAATCGTACAGTATTTGTCCTTTTGTGTTTGGCTTATTTCACTTAGCATAATGTTTTCAAGATTCATCCATATTGCAGCATGTATCAGAACTTTAATCATTTTTATTGCTGAATAATATTCCATTGCATGTATATGCCACATTTTGTTTATTCATTCACCTGTTGATGGAAATTTGGGTAGTTTCCATCTTTTGACTATTGTGAATATTGCTATGGGGAACACTGCTGCATGAATATCTGTTTAAGTCTCTATTTTGATTCTTCGAGGTGTATAACTAGGAGTTGAATTGATAGAACACATGGTAATTCTTATTTAGCTTTTGAGGAACTGCCAAACTGTTTTTGATAGTGCTGCACCATTTTACATTCCCACCAACAACGTGTGAGGGTTTCTATTTCTCCTCATCCTCATCAACACTTGTTATTTTCAGTTGTTAAATTATTATTATTATTGCTATCAATGGATGTGAATTGGTATCTAATTGTGGTACTGATTTTCATTTCCCTAATGACTAGTGATGTTGAACATCTTTTTATGTTCAACTATATGTAATCTTCTTTGAAGAAATGACTATTCTAGTCCTTTGCCCATTTTGAAATTGGGTTGTCTTTTCGTTCTTAAGTTGTATGGATTTTTATATATTCTGGATATTAAACTTTTATCAGATACATAATTTTGAATATTTTCTACCATTTTGTAGATTGTCTTTTCACTTTCTTGATAATGTCTTTTGTTGCACAAAAGGTCTTGATTTTGATAAAGTCCAATTTACTTATTTATTTTTTGTTGTTGCTTGTGCTTTTGGTGTCATATTTAAGAAAGAATCAATTTCCAAATCCAAGATCATGAAGATTTACCACTATGTTTTCTTTTAAATGCATTATGGCTTTTGCTCTTACATGTAGCTCTTTGATCCATTTTGAGCTAATTTCTATATGTGGTGTGAAGTAGGGGGTCCATCTGCATTCTTTTGCACTGCAAAATCCAGTTGTCCCAATATCATCTATTGAAGAGACTATTTGATCCCCATTGGATGGACTTGGCATCTTTGTCAAACAACAATTCATGATTGCTGTATGGGATTATATTTGAATTTTCAATTCAGTTCAATTCAATTGATCTATATGTCTGTTCTCATGCCTCATGCCAATACCACACTGTTTTGATTACTGTACTTTTGTAGTAAATTTCGAAATTTGGAAGTTTGAGTTCTCCAACATTGTTTTGGCTATTTTGTACCCTTGCAATTTATAAATTTGAGAAGAGGTTTTTCATTTTTGCAAAAATGGCTGTTGGAATTTTCAATAGAGATTTCCTTGAATCTGTAGGTTGCTGTATTAGTCTGCTCTCATGCTGCTGTGAAGAAATACCTGAGCCTGGGTAATTTATAAATGAAAGAGGTTTAATTGACTCACAGTTCCACAGGCCTGGGGAGGCCTCAGGTAACTTACAATCATGGCAGAAGGGGAAGCAAACATGCCCTTCTTCACACAGTGGCAGCCAGAAGTGAAGAGCAAAAGCAGGAAAAGCCCCTTATAAAGCCATCAGACCTTGTGAGAACTTACTCACTATCATGAGAACAGCAGCATGTGGGTAACCACCCCCATGATTACATTACCTCCCACTAGGTCCCTCCCACGACTTATGGGGATTATGGAAACTAGAATTCAAGATGAGATTTGGGTGGGAACATGGAGCCAAACCATATCAGTTGCTTTAGTTAGTATTAACGTCTTGACAATATTGTCTTCCTTTCCATGAACTTAGTGTGTCATACCATTTAGTTAGGTCTTATTTAATTTCTTTCAATAATGCTTTGTGATTTTAAGTGTATAAACCTTTCACCTCATTGGTTAAATTTATTCCCAGGTATTTTATTCTTCTAGATGCTATTGTCAATAGAATTGCCTTCAAGATTCCTTTTCTGATTGTTCATTGCTGGTATGTAGCAATACAACTGATTTTTAAGTGTTGCTCTTATACCTTGTAACTTCTCTGAATTTGTTTATTTGCTCTAGTAGCTTTCTTGTGGACTCTTTGGGATTTCTTATATATAGTATCATGCCATTTGTCAATACTGAATTTTACGTCTTCTTTTCCAATTTGAATGCCTTTTACTTCCTTTTTTCCCAATTCCTCTGGCAAAAGTTTATTTTTGATAACCACATTTATCCCTAGCTTAGTGGGGCTATAAAACTTCCTTAATATAAACAATTTAAAGCTAGTGTATAGGAAAATTATTATGGCAGTGTTGGACAGTTTCAGGGTAGAGTCTCATTGCCACTTAAAGTGAACATCTTTAGACTAGATAAGTGAATAAACCTTTATCTGGGTTGAAAGGAAACAAAGGTGACAGTGAGACTAGCTGTCACTCCGAATGCTGAAGTGTCTAGGACAGAGTGACAGCACAGTGTTCCTGCTGAGAGGCCTGTCCTTCAAAATGAACATCTTTTTACAAAGATTGCAAGTTTGTTAATTTTTAAAATACACTTTTATAATTTGTTTTACTGAGTGTTTTCTATTAACTTTATTTACTAAATTGATTGCCATTTTTGGTGATAAATGGGTGATTTAATTTCTTTATGTTAACTACAGATGTGTGCTTTTTTTTTTCTTCCCCCCTAATTTACAAGTAAGTCACTTGGTGTGTCTGTAAAACTGCTCAGACTGCTTAGTGAAACTCACCAGACACCTAGTTTCCACTACCATCTCATGGGAGTAACACTGTTGCAATAGTTCATATTTAAAATTAGGTTTAGAAAATATTCAAAGAAAAATGAGCTCAAAAGCTTAAATTTTTTTATTTTTTATTTTTAGAGACAGAGTCTCACTCTGTTGCCCAGGCTTGTATACAGTGGTGTGATCATAGCTCACTGCAGCCTTGAACTCCTGGGCCCAAGCGATCCTCCCGCCTCAGCCCCCTGAGTTGCTGGGACTATAGGTGCATGCCAACACACCTGGCTAATTTTAAAACTGCTCAAGCTGCTTAGTGAAATTCACCAAACACCTAGTTTCTACTACTATCTCACGGGAGTAACACTGTTGCAATATGTTCATATTTAAAAGCAGACTTAGAAAATACTCAAAGAAAACTTAGCTCAAAAGTTTAAATGTTTTTTATTTTTTATTTTTAGAGACACAGTCTCACTCTGTTGACTAGGCTGGTGTACAGTGGTGTGATCATAGCTTACTGCAGCCCTGAACTCCTGGGCCCAAGCGATCCTCCTGCCTCGGCCTCCTGAGTTGCTGGGACTATAGGTGCATGCCAACACACCTGGCTAATTTTTTAATTTTTTGTAGAGATGGGGTCTTGCTATATTGTCCAATCTGCTCTTGAACTCAAAACTCCTGACTCAAGCAATCCTCTCATCTTGGTCTCCTAAAGCACTGAGATCATGGGTGTGAGCCACTGTGCCTGACCTGAGCTCAAAACTTTAGGACGGATGTTTTAAGTCAAAGGGAATACCATTTGTGAGGGTCATGGATGATTATTTCTATCGTATCTTGGTGGACTGTGTGATAAAACTTTAGTGTGAAAACCTGTCCACTCGAAAGTATGAAGAATCATACTGTCTGAAATTAGGATAATTACAATGCAGCTGTCCAATGATGTTAATGGATAAACATAATAATTTATCTATTAAAAGATATTTTCTCTGTATTTCATCTGTGGAGGATTGGTTCTCATGCTTTCATGAGTGAAATGATTTCTAAACATTGTTTCTAAGATGTCAGACAATATCCTAAAATCTGAGACACAATTGTCATGAGTTAAGTGCCTGAAAGGAACTGATGCTCTCCAATGTGGTAACTCACTCCTTAAGATGGTGGAAAGAGAATTTTTAAATGTTACTTATCATTTTTCTTCTTTATTTATTGACATTCACCCATGTCTAGGACACATACTACGTAGTAAATGTTGCACTGGGTCCTAGACTTACTAAGTTGATTAGTATACGGCTCCTACCCCTAGAGCTTTTCAGAGGGTGGCAACTGCTGGTTTCTGTCTCTCAGATGAAATGACGTGTTTATAAAAATGCTTATCACAAGTAGTTGCCCACCAATAGTTGAGTGCTATTCTCTTCACCTTCTTTCCTTATGCTTTCCTCCTTTTGTCATTTACATCTTCTTTTAAACTTCCTGCTTCTTTCTCCTGATCCCCAAATTTGTGAAATGAAAGGACATTGGTATGAAGAACAATAATAAGGAGGTGTCAAAATTAATAATCACTGTAGTACTTTGAACTTTTTCCACCTTTTTTTTTTTTTTTTTTTTAGAGACATGTTCTTGCTCTGTCACCTAGGCTGTAATACAGTGGCGTGATCCTACCTCACAGCAGCCTCCAACTCCTGGGCTCAAGAGATCCTCCTGCCTCAGCCTCCTGACTAGCTGGGACTACAGGAATTTGCTATCACACCCAGCTAATTTTTAAATTTTTCATAGAGATGACATCTCACTATATCTCCCAGGCTGGTCTTGAACTTCTAGCCTCAAGCAATCCTCCCACCTCAGCCTCTGAACGTGCTGGGATTACAGGTATGAGCCACCATGCCTAGCATTACTTTTAATTAAAAAAAATAGATTTATTAATTTAGAGTCTAGCAAGAACCCTTGCAATCATCTTGTCTCTGTCTTCTATTACAGATGGAACAACTGAGATTCTTCCCCAGCTAGACTATAAGTCCTCTGAGGGATAAGGAACACATCTGTTTTCCTCATCTCTCTGTCACAGCACCTTGTGAATGCCTAGAAGACAGTAAGAATCAACTGAATATTTGTAGAAAGAATAACGATAATTACCTATAGTCTAAAGGTTTAGTGATGAAATGAAGTCCACTAACTTCTCTCTGCTTATTTCCACCCTCAATAATATATTTCCTCAACCCCCACAGAGGAAAGACAATTCATTTTTTACTATTGTTTAATACAGCCATGTTTGTACGTAGCTTCCTGTTCTGCTTAGCCCAAGACGTTAAGTGGGTCAGGAGTAACCTCTGCCCTCTGTTTTTTTTCCATTCCTCTGTCACCTGCTTAAGTGGCAGCCCAGAGTAGCTTGGGGGCTTCCCTGAAGATGAGCAGAGTACAGTAGATTAGGCATGGCTTTTCTATCTATTTCTACTATGAAGAAACTGAAAAAGCTATATGGCTGGAAAAAAATCACCTTGGTACTAATTTGCTATTTTACAATATTTGAAAATAAAGACCTGTGGTCTTCCTATGTATTTATTTTGAAACAACGAGGGGTATGGAACAACATCTATGCATAAACATCAAGGTCTTCAAGTGAATTTTCAGGTTGTGAAGTATGTGATTTGCTACTACGAGGGAGAGATGTTTCCTAACCATAAAAATGAATGTGACTTTTTTTTAAAGGATGCATCTAAATTATAAAAGACAATAATTTCACTGGCGGGAATAGAATTCACTTATTCTGAGTCATGCCTATTACATTATATTTTGTTTAGCATAATTAATGGTGAATCTGAGTTGTCCCAGAGAAGTAAACCTTAATTCTCCTCTCCCTACTTCCACCTCTCTCATTTTAAAGTCTTCGATTAGTTTTTCCCAAATGTTTCCAGTCTTAAGATTTAAGGAATTTGAAGCCTTTCCCAAAGATCCAATCTTCCAGATAAAAGGAAAATATAACACAGCATTCCAATAAAAATAAAATATTCTTGGGTTTCCATTTTTAATTATACCTATTTTTAATGCTCATTAAATATATTTCCCTCTGCCAAGAAGAGAGCTTTTTAGAAATGTTTGTTTCTTAACCAGTGTACTGTTTTCTTTTTTTTAACTTTGTCTTATCCCAAAAATCAATGAGCAATGTTCTTTTATTTTTTTTTTCTTCCCTGGCTTTATAACCTAAGGAAATAGGTTTTGTGGTATGTTTACTTGTTCATTTTTAACTTGCAGTAATCATGAGAGATTGGTGCCCTGTGTTTCCTATGTAACTCACAGTCTCAAATGATTCACATGTATCATCTTTCTTTTCTCAAAACCTTAAAGTGTTATTTTACACCTGGTCTCTGATCATTTACAGTCCATTTTTTAGCCTGTTTGAATAGACTGTTTTTTCAAGGAAAGTAATCATAAATTTTAATTTTAGGCACTATTTTGTCCTTTTTGTACTAAGGACAGATTTATAGCATTTTACAAAAAAAAAAAATAGCACAGTAAAAGAACATAAAACAAATATGAAATAGGAAGTTGGAGAAGGGGAATCTGAGAACAGGAAAATAGAATTGAGGCAAAGGTAACAAGACGGAGAGTTCATGAAATGGATATCATCAGAGTATGTATATTTATTAGAGGCAGGATGCAACTTAGACTTTAAGATTCTAGAAATCAAATTTAAACAGGACAATCAATTACGCAGGCTATAATTTCAAAAAGAAACAAACAAACCGGATGCTTAGAAGCACTTCTCTAACTCAAGAGATAAAGCATTTATTTTGTGGATCCTGTTACTGTAATCTAATGTAACAAAGTAACAAGTCCCTAACCACATTATTTTAGGAAAATCAGCAAAGGGTTACACTAGGTTGTTTCAACTAATACTTTTCAAACACCAGGCTGAAACGATGCCAAGATGCGCTTCAGTAAAAGCTACCCAGAAAGTGTTGGCAAGGAGGGAGGAGAGATTTTATGGAGATCTTGAAGCACAACAATGCCTTAGAGAATTTGATTTTGGGGGCATTTTCATATGTTCATGTTTATCATAAAAAAGTCAACACCAAGCTTATAATTTATAGTGCATCATTGCAGTGTAACACATTAGATCTGTTATAAAAGTCTACAGGTAGAAAAAAAATTGCACAGAGTCATAAGGTAATAGAAGAAATAAGTTGAGTCTATGAAGTCAACCTATTCTCATTGAGTGTACACTCCCATAAAATACCATGTTATCTGACTACTGCTAATAAAAAGAGAGACAGAGAGAGAAATTATAAGAGAATGTAAATAGTAAACTATCTAATTGTCTCTATTCCTGTCAAAATGATGATTTTTTTTTTAAAAAATAAACAATCTGGAGGAAAAGGAAGAAAGAAAAGAAGTCAATTTGAAAAAGCAAGGATACATTAGGGGGAAATGTCTATGAGTTCACATTTTCATTTCCAAGTCCTTAAGGAACAAACTGAACCAAATGTTTGGGTGAAAAAGTTCAGAAAGAACTGCGTTTGCAAACACAACCAGAAATGCCACAAAAGGCAGAGGAAAAGATTCATCACCCAGGGTCACAAAACCAAACAACTGGAACACCAAATTTTGCCAAACTCATTCACATGATACAGCAGCTGCTTTATTTTTCTTCCACTCTTTTCAGGCAGGAAGTAAATATGCTGACCACAAAAGCTGTCACCGTTTAAGCACTCTTGCTGTGGCAGAGCACTTTAACGGGAACATGCCCAGGAATATGGAGGCAATTAGTAGGAATAAAACTGACCCAGGTTTCTGTAACTTAATCTTAAAGAAAACCCAGGCTGCCAATGGGAGCTCCGTCTTCACTCCACTTCACAAGTGCAGTGTTAGCAAATTCACAACCACCTAATAGAAACCAGATGCCTAGCAGGAAAGTCCCTTTGGAAATATATTTTATAGCATATATATATATATATTTGGACAGTGTCTTGCTCTGCTGCCCAGGTTGGAGTGCAGTCATGGGATCATAGTTTGACCTCCTGGACTCACGCAATCCTCCCTACTCAGCCTCTTGGGTAGCTAGCCCTACAGCCACGTACCGCTATGACCAGCTAATTTTTTTTTTTAAATTGTTTTGCCAAGATGAGCTCTTGCTGTGTTGCCTTGAGCTCCCGGACTCAAGCAATCCTCCTGCCTTGGCCTCACAAAGTGCTGGGATTAAAGGCATGAGCCACCATGCCTGGCCTAACAGCACATTTTAAAAATCCATCTTGGCCTAGTAAAAGTATTGGAGTCAGTCTTTAGGTAATAATTAGAGAGAAAGACAAAAATGTATATAGAAAAAGGTTCATCACAAATTAGAAAAATTAGACGCAAGCTCAATGTCTAATAATAGGAGAATGGTTAAATGACAATGCATGTACTTGACACAGCATTATTCAACCTCTTCAAGTCATGCTTTAAAGAATGTTTAGTGGTACAGGGCTGTGACATGGTTTGGATGTTTGTCCCCTTCAAATCTCATGATGAAATGCAATCCCTAATATTGGAGGTAGAGCCTGGTGGGACCTGACTGGATCATGAGGGCAGATCCCAAGGAAAGGCTTAGAGCCACATCGCCTAGGTGATGAGTGAGTTCTTGTGTTGAGTTCATGTGAACTGGTTGTTTAAAAGTGTGTGGGACCTCCTTCCGGTCTCTTTTGCTCTTGCTCTTGCTACATGATGTGCTTGCTCCTGCTTCACCTTCTGCCATTAGTAAAAGCTCCCTGATTCCTCCACAGGGGTTGAGTAGATGCTGGCACCAAGCTTCTTATGCAGCTTGCAGAATTGTGAGCCAATTAAGTCCCTTTTCTTTATAAATTATCCAGCCTCAACCTCAGGTATTGCTGCTGCTGCTGCTGTTGTTGCTTCTTCTTCTTCTTCCTCTTCTTCTTCCTCTTCTTCCTCTTCTTCTTCTTCCTCTTCTTATTCTTCCTCTTCTTCTTCCTTTCTTCCTCTTCCTCTTCTTCCTCTTCTTCTTCCTCTTCCTATTCTTCTTCTTCCTCTTCCTCTTCTTCTTCCTCTTCTTATTCCTCTACTTCTTCTTCCTCTCCTTCTTCTTCTTCCTCTTCTTTTATTTATTTATTTATTTTTTGAGATAGAATCTTTCTGGAGTGCAGTGGAGCAATCTTGGCTCGCTGCAGCCTCCACCTCCTTGGTTCAAGTGATTCTCATGTCTCAGCCCCCAAGTAGCTGAAATTGCAAGTGTGTGCCACCATGCCTGACTAATTTTTGTATTTTTAGTAGGAACAGGGTTTTGCCATGTTGGCCAGGCTGGTCTTAAACTCCTGACCTCAAGTGTTTCACCAGTCTTGGCCTCCCAAAGTGCTGAGATTATAGGTGTGAGCCACTGCACCCAGCCCCAGCCTCAGGTATTTCTTTATAGCAACCCAAAAATGGCCTAACACAGCCTGTGGTTTTCAAAGTGTGGGCTCTGGACTTCTGGAGGTTCTAAGACACCTTCCAAGGATCTACAAATTCAAAACTAATTTTCTCATTAGTAATAAAACACATGGGTAAAATATTCACTGAAATTTCAAGCTAGATTAATGAATTTTTATTATAATAGACTTTTTACTGGGATGACATTTACACTGATGGCCCAGATGTGATGGAGGGGAAAACTGCTGGTATCTTAGTACTAGTTCTTAGCACTAGTTAAAGCCATGGTGCCAAATTATACACTGTGTTCTTCATCACCATCTGCTGCCAGTAAAGCCAGTTACGCTGCAAAATGACTTTGATAAAGCCTCAAAAATTATTAATCATATTAACTTTCAAGTCATTACTACAAGTCATTTTTATATTCTGTGAAGTATGCATATAAAGCATCTTTGTGGAATACTGAAGCACATGTTGTCTTATGGAAAAGCACTGAGATTGAGTTGCATGCTAAACTAGCCACTTTTTCATCCCGGAGCAAAACTTGTATTTGAAAGAATTACTGACAGAAAAACTATGGTTCTTTACACTAGGGCATTTGGCAGACATTTTCATAAAAACAAGTGAAGCAAGGCTCTTAAATCAAATAAAACACCTGATAGTATCTATTGCTGATGAGAAACTTCAAACTATCCAAAGAAAAATGAGAATTTTGAAAAATAAATGTTGTTCACCATGAGTATGACAAGTTCCCCATACTTTAAATACTTGATTGATGAAGGTTTTGTTTTGTTTTGTTTTTTGTTTTTTTGCTAAATTGCAGAATGAAATGGGTCAGCATCTGACACACTGCATAAATCACTGAACCAATATTTTCTAAATGTAACATGCATGATGCTACAAAATCACACATAGGTAAGTGATCCATTCAAAGTGAAAAATAGACCAGTGAATTTTTAACATAACCGTTCAAAAATTCTATGGATGTGGTTTCAGATTCTGCATTACAACTGCATTTTAAGAAACTACCCCATGTAAAGTTTTGGTGTAATAGAAAAGTATCAATAATTATCTCAAAAGCTAGTAAAATACACCTTCTGTATTTTTCCATTCTTGCATTGCTATGATGAAATACCTGAGACTGGGTAATTTATAAAGAAAAGAGGTTTAATTGGCTCACAGTTCTGCAGGCTGTACAGGAAGCATAGTGGCTTCTGTTTCTGGGGATGCCTGAGGAAATATACAGTCAAGTGGAAGCAGGCATGTCTTACATGGCTGGGGCAGGAGCAAGAGAGAGTCAGGGCAGGTGCCACACAGTTTTAAACAACCAGATCTCACAATAACTCACTCACTATCAGTAGAACAGCACTGGTGGGGATGGTGCTAACCCATTAATGAAAACTCTGCCCCCATGATTCAATCACCTCCCAGCAGGCTCCACCTCCAACAATGGGGATTACAATTTGAGCTGAAGTTTGGTGGGGACACAGATCCAAACCATATCACCTCCTTTTTAAAAATACATATCTGTGTGAGGTTGAATTGTGTTTAATATATTTCAACAAATCAAGATAATGGCTTTAATGCAGGAGTAGATATAAGAATCCCACACTAGCCCTCACTAAAGGTTTGTTTTAGTTTGAGTAGTGATATGATTTGGATGTTTTGTCCCCTTCAAGTCTCATGTTGAAATGTGACCTCCAATGTTGGAAAGTGGGCCTACTGGGAGGTGTTTGGGCCACGGGGGCAGATCCCCCATGAAGGGCTTAGTGCTGCCCTTGCAGTAATGAGTGAGTTCTCACTCTACGAATCCATGAGAGGTCTAGTTGTTTACAAGAGCATGGCACCTCCTCCCTCTCTCTCTCGATCACTCTTGTCATGTGATGTTCCAGTTTCCCCTTTGCCTTCTGCCATGATTGTAAGTTTCCTGAGGTCTCACCACAAGCAGATGCCGGCATTATGCTGTTTGTATAGCCTGCGGAATCGTCGGCCAAAAAAATCTCTTTTCTTTATAAATTACCCACCCTCAGGTATTTCTTTATAGCAATGCAAATGGAGTAATACAAGTAGCTTTGTTCTACTAAGCACTGGGGGTTCAAATATGAGTAAATACTTATTTACTTGGCTAACATATACTTTTCTCCAGTAAATTTTTGCTAGTTACCTATTCTGGAAATATTTTTTTCCCACACTTTCTTCAACAAATGTGATACCTCAAAGCCCCACAGTTGGTAAAGGTCATTTTTAAATAGAATGTTATATTTTATATATAGATAAATATTATACATATACTTTAAATATACAAATATGTTTTCATAATAGGTTATAATGGATATCTTGTCATTTTAAAATATATTAACAAATATAATTGTAAATATTTCTTAGTTTAATTTCTTATATGGTAAGTCTTGATAGGTATAAACCACCTTAAGAAAAGTCTTTGGGGTCTTCAGTAAGTTTTAAAGGTGTGATGGTATGTTGAGACCAAAATGTTTGAGAATGGTCAGTATAGGGAAATAAGGAGAAATAAATTTCATAGCAATATCAATTTTAAGAGGAAAGAGTGCATGTACATATTTATACATTGATAAAAGTTCAAAAGAAGATACATCAAAATGTTAACAGTATGTAACTCTGGGTGATGAGATTAACTAACATTTTAAATTATTTTAAACCCATGTAGTTGGATTTCCCAAGTTCTATTTATGGGGTTGTTGTGCATTGGAATCTCAGGGTAGGGGTGATAGTTTCACAATTTGGAAAGATCACAAGCTGTGTCCCCAACTTGAGCTCCCCACCTCCACCCTGCCCACACACCTTGTAGGACATTCGCCTAAATAAAAGATGCGATCCGCATGCCTCATGATCTTCACGTTCCCTGTTTTGCTGATTCCCCTCTTTTATCATCTCTTCTCCTAGCCCTGCAGCACTACTCAACACTTTTTGGATGTGTTACATTGATATGGGGATGGGGACAGGGAAGTGCTTGGTAGAAAAGGCAGGTCCCTGGTGAGGGCTCTACCCCCAGGACTGTGCCCACGGACCTAGGTGAGGACAAGCATTTCTGCTTTCTTGCCCAAATGTTGCATTTCCCAGACCATCCCGGCCTGCCAAGCCCCCATCTTGTGCGTATAAAAATCCCGAGACCCTAGCAGACAGACACGCAGGCAGCTGGACGTCGAGAGGAACACTCTGGTGGAAGAATACCCAAACAGACGTCAGCAGAAGCCGGTAGACGCCGGCAGGCTGACCAGCAGAACGATGCGGAGTTTGGCCGGGGTGGTTGGAGGGGAGTCCGGCCACTGGGCAGCCCTACTCTGGGAGAAAACCACCTTCCCAATCCATTCCCTTCTGGCTCCCCCATCTTCTGAGAGCTACCACCACTCAATAAAAACCCTTGCACCCATCCTCCAAGCCCACGTGTGATCCGATTTTTCCAATACACCAAAGCAAGAATCCAGGAAACAGAAAGCCCTCTGTCTTTGCCATAAGGCAGAGGGTCTAATGGAGCTGAATAACACAAGCCGCCTACAGACAGCTAAACTGAAAGAGCACACTATAACACACGCCCACTGGGGCGCTGTAAAAACTCAACCCTAGACACTGCCATGGGGGTCGGATCCCCACAACTTGCCTGTCTGCATGCTCCCCCTAGAGGTTTGGGCAGCGGGGCATCGACAGAGCGAGCCCCACACACACATTGCATGCTCTGCAAGAGCGATAAGGGGACTTTTCCCATTTCAACATTTTTCTTAACTCTTGGATTTGCTTTTGAATCCCTTTCTCATTGGCCAGAACCTTTGCTAACTCCGGAACCAGACTGACCACTTCTCTGCACGTCACTGTGCATTGTGCATTTTACCACCAGGATGTCTAATACTTTCTCTCTTTGCAATAAAATACTTTTCCAACTAGATTGCTCTATATGCAAACTCACTCTACTTTCCTTATTAAATTTTCTTAGACATATAATCTCTTGGGTTGAAAATGAATTGCAATACTGCTCTTTGTGATTGCCCTTAGCAACCACCTAGCAACTTGCTTCTTAAATATTTTTCAGACAATTAAAAGTTGACAACCTATGTAAGAATCTGACCAGAAAAATGGACTTAGTGGCATCTATTTATTTACATTCATGTCTCTTGAAGATTAACTTCCTATGGGCAGAGCCAAAGTCTTTATTTTCCAACTTACTTAGGAAACATTATTTGAGCTCCAACTATATGCTTTATCCCCTACCACAGAGCTACTCAGAGTGTGGTTTATGTATGGTTTTGGTCTTATCTGGATATGGTTCCAGGATCAGATAAGTATAAGAATGAAGAATAAATGTTTAGAAACATTCATAGCAATTTGACAGAGTAATTTTATGTCTGTTGATGATAAGAATAAGAAAGTTGGACTAGTATTTTGTGTGTCTTTTTATTTCCTGTTTCTTTTTTTATGTGTGGTTTTAAGGAGTGGAGAGTTTAATAGGCAAGAAAGAAGGAAGACAGCAGAAGAAAGAAGCTCCCCTGTACAGAGACAGAGGGAGGCGGACTCCTCCAAAGCCAAAAGAGGAACCTCCCCCCTTCATTTCTGGTTTCTAAGAATTATTTTTATTATATTTTACAAAACATTGGCATATAATGGATTGGAAACAAAAACAAAAACAAAAACACAAAAACAGAGATGTTCTTTCAACACACAGCATTTGAGTGGCTCTGTTCTATTGACAGGGATATGAGTAAATATTGACTTACATGGTTGACTTCTATTTTTCATTCAACATGTTTTTGCTGGCTATCTCTTCTAAAAATAGTCTTTTCTCTTCCTTTCCCCTTATGAATGTGATATCTCCAAGCTTCCACAGTTGGAAAGGTCCAGGTACTGCCTAACCTTCTCTGATCATAAGGAAATATTTTTTCCCTACAAATGGCTCTATATGAAAACTCACCATAATTTTTTATTGGGTTCTTTTAGACACATAATCTGTTTGATTGAAAACTAATTCAATGTTGAAGTTAATTATCAGCTTTCATGATTTCCCTTAGCAATCACCTAGCAGCTTCCTTTTTCCTATTTTTTAGACAATTTAAACTTAATAGCCTTATGTAAGAATCTGTCTAGAAAAATGATCTTATTTCATTATGACTCCTGCATATCCACAAATTCCTTTACATATATCTCATTTTGGGTTTATTAATACATTGAGTTAAACTGTTCTGAATCTATGAACAATTTCAGCTTTTAGGACAATGGAAACACTGCAAAAGGCAATAAAAGTGCATTTTCTTGTAGTTATTTTAAAATAACCTATTTAAAAACAAATTATAGGCATACAAAGTTACGATTAGGATTTTATTCGATTTCTTAAAAGTGATCTTTCTCTATTAAATTCCTAGTCAATTGCCCACCATTTTTTCATCCTTGACCTGTGTTCTATTCATAGTAACCATGCAATTCTGAAGCTGACCCAAGTGTTCCATAGAGCTGATGTTTATAGTTTCTTTGACTAAACACAGAAATTGATATTTGTCTTATTTGAGTTCCTTTCTTGGGAAACCAACCATCAGGCCTCCCAGATCGTATCAAGGACCTGAAACTCATCAGACCACTGGATCTGGACAATGAGATGTCAGACCCCTCACCCATTATGATTTTCCCACTGACCACCTGTCCCCTTTTGACCAGTTCCTCTTCCTTACCCCTCTCTAATTCCTGTTTTCCCACAGATAGTTATATTTCTTCCCTGCTACTCCATGATTTTAATTGGTAAGGGAGATGGATTTGAGACTGATCTCCCATCTCCTTGGCTACAGAACCCCATTAAAACCTTCTTCCCTGGCAATACTTGTTGTCTCAGGGATTGGCTTTCTGTGTGGCGAGCGGCAGGGCCTAGATCAAACCCCTGGTGTTTCAGAAACAATTCCCTGTCACAGTCTGTGTCACACACATATACACAGTTTGCTCTATTTTTTGGGGTGCTCTTCTTTGACACTTGGTGGATTTCAATCCATGAGTCCAGGTTGGAGTGATACAGCACCTCTGCACCAACCCTTTCTCAACCTTCCATATTATCATTACCTTCAAACCAAAGACTGTCTCTCCTTTTCCAGTGCTTTCTATGAAGTGACTGTATATGTTTGATATATGCTTATTGCAGTATTGAGATTATTTGCTTTTATATATACCTCCTCCATTAGAGCATAAACTATTATTTATTCTTATATTCCTAGCCCCTAACACAGTGACTAGCAAATAATAGGTGCTTAACAGATGTTTGTCAAAAAATATAAGAATGAATTTCTAAGAGTTTCTGACTTATATGTTTCTTTCTTTGAAAAGATGAAAATAAACTGGTCTTTGAAGAACTTTGATTCATTAGTGAGCTTGAAAACCCAACACAATAAACAGATAGTGGAAGTTGAAGGAGTATCCCTAAGGATGCATTTAAGGAGAAATGATGTGACAGAAGATTTGAAAGCAAAAAAGAATCTATCAGGAAGATAAGAAAGCAATTATTAAATAAAAATTAAGAAGCCAATTGCCCTCCCAAGTTTCTACCCCTTGGTAACATGATTGATTCACACTAGTCAAAAGTGCTGAATAATTTGCTACATGCCATTGGAAAACTATATAACCTACTACTAATAAAACACCTCACTTGTTTTTACTGTCTTTCTTCATTTACCCAAGTCACCTCTTTTAAGAGGCATCTCTGATTTGCCTACAACACATTCATCTACACTGATTGCTTGTACAAGAAAATAATGCAACCCAGAAATGTCAGAGACTGAAAGGTTGTCTTCTTGCTGTGTAAGATTTACTGTGAATAGAGGGAAGATGCGGAAAAATGCTACAACCATTGCTCCAGGGACTATCTCTGCCAAACAGAGATATTATACTGACGAAATGATAATGGTGAAATAGCTGTCAGACCAAATAATTAGAATATGGATCCGTAATACAGTAAAGTAGTCTTCATATATTTTATATAGTTTATATTGTTCTATAGGTTGCTTGGAGTTTGTATCCAATGAAAATGGATTTAGAACAACCTGGGATACTTAGTAATAACAACGCACAAACATATGTATACACACCAAAGAAGCGTGCATTATTCAATAAAAGTGTTCCTGATACGTTGCATGTAAACTGATTTTGTATGGTCAAATAATATCTTAAATGATCCAGGAATTGATTAAAGAAATATGAGATATTAGTTACAATAGGAAATCATTTTGAAATACATGTGAAATTTTAAATCATGTTCCATCAATAAATATAATTATTACTTTTTTAAAAAGGGTTCATCATGCACTCATTTCTCTAAAAAAATAATGCAAGAGTGATATCCTTATTAGTAACATTGGTAAATACGTTTTCAGCTGCCAGGCACTGCTTTTCAGGAACTTAGGGGCAGACTCTGTCACACATATAGATATCCAAATTAAATAGTCTAAAGTGAGGGCAATATTGGAATGACTGAGCACAGTCCCTCTGCTTGTTTGGTTTTGTTTGGTTTTGTTATTCAGATAGGGTCTTGCTTTGTTGCCCAGGCTGGAGTGCAGTGGTGTGATCATGGCTCACTACAGCCTCCAACTCCTGGGCTCAAGCGATCTTCTCCCTCAGATTCTGATTTTGCACCTGCCCAACATGTTATTTATAAAATTCCCACAATGTGTTAGGGAAGATGCAAGACAGGCAGTGCTGTCCCTACTTTCCAGAGGTTTTTCAGCAAATAGAATTACAACAAATGAGCCCCAGACTTTGTTGTTTTAACCATCAGTCAGTTGTGTAGTTAAGACCAGCATACAGATAAACTTGCCGAGTGTCTCATCTAATCATGAATTGTAAATTAGGCATCTTTTTAATTTTTAAAATGAGCATTAACTCTTTCAGGGAGTTGTAATGCAAAGATAAGTACAGAGCACTACTCAGTCAAATTAAAGACACCCTAATAGCTGAAAGATCTAATGCCAAGTTACACTGCAACTAGGGAATACTTAGGACCCAAAAGAACTAAGCTCAATATTCTATTTAAATCATAGAATTTCAGAGTTGGGAAATAACCTTAAAATAATTTATTATTTCCCATTATCTTGTGGGTGTGAATGGCTCATAAAAGAGATTAACTTTAGGCAACACAAAGATTATAATTTTATAGATAAATTTCATATTAAAGGTATAATGAAAAATAATACATATTTAGACAGAATCTTGCTCTATCACCCAGGCTAGAGTGCAGCGGCCAATCTCCAATCTTAGCTCTCTACAACCTTTGCCTCCTGGGTTCAAGGATTCTCCTGCCTCAGGCCCCCAAGTAGCTGGTGCATGCCACCATACCTGGCTAATTTTTGTATTTTTTTTTTTTTTAAATACAGATGGGGTTTCACCATGTTAGCCAGGCTGGTCTTGAACTCCTGGCCTAAAGTGATCTTCCCACCTTGGCCTCCCAAAGCACTGGGATTACAGGCATGAGCCGCAGCATCCAGTCATAACGGAAATATTTTTAAATGGCACATCAAACCCATGGCTTCATGAATATTTTTGCTTAGGAAAGAGCAAAGTAAAAAGTCAATTTTAAAAAATGAAAAAAAAAAAAAGGCTTATCCATGTTTCTGAGATACACTGTTTCCATTTCAAAATAAATGTGGCCCGCCAGGTGTGGCGGCTGATGCCTGTAATCCCAGCACTTTGGTAGGCCGAGGCGGGCAGATCACCTGAAGTCAGGAGTTCCAAGACCATCTTGGCCAACATGGTGAAACCCCATCTCTACTAAAAATACAAAAATTAGCTGGGTGTGGTGGCGTGTGCCTGTAGTCCCAGCTACTCAGGAGGCTGAGGCAGGAGAATCGCTTCAACTTGGGAGGCAGAGGTTGTGGTGAGCTGAGATCGTGCCACCGCACTCCAGCCTGGGTGACAGAGCGAGGCTCCGTCTCCAAAAATAAATAAATAAAAGTAAAAAATAAATGTGGCCAGGCATGGTGGCTCAGGCATATGATTCTAGTACTTTGGGAGGCCCCGGGAGGAGAATCACTTGAGCCCAGGAGTTTGAATCCAGTCTGGACAATATAGCAAGACCATGTCTGTACAAAAAAAAAAAAAAAAATAGCTGGGAGTGTTGGGTACACGCCTGTGGTCACAGCTATTAAGGAGGCTAAGATGGGAGAATTGCTTGAGCCTGGGAGGTTGAGGCTGCGGTGAACCATGATTGTGCCCTTGCACTTCAGCATGGGCAGCAGAACAAGACCCTGTTTTAAAAAAAAAAAAAGTAAAAAAAAAAAAAAAAAAAAACATAACATCATATGTAGTCATGGTCTAAATTGTGGGGGTAGTCTATACATGATAGAAGTTTGGATAAAACTGATTTATGCCAACTGCCTCATTTTATACATAAGAAGATATACATTATCAAAATAATTTCCTTCCCTACTGCCCAAATAAGCTTTCCTCTTCAGTTTTCAGATCTCAGCATTACCAACTGTGCAGTCACCTAAGTATAATACTCTGGGATCATCTTTGATGCTTGCTTTTTTTTTTTATTTTCTCACTTCCTGTATTAAGTCAATCACTGCTGCTCAGGTTCAAGTCCTCATCATCTCTCATCTAACTCGTCTGAACAGGCTTATGCCCTTTAGACTGAAAATCTCTCTCAATCTTTTAAAATCTATTCTCGTACTCCGCATTCTTCTCTTAAACACAGACATCCTCTTGTCTTCTTCTGCTTAGAGCACTTGCCTTGTTCGTATCAGTTAGAGCCCTAGCAGGAACCAGCTGACATACTTAAATTGGAAAATTTGAAGTTTTGATAAAGTGGCAATTTACGAAGGTGTGGCCAGAATAAAGTGAAATCCTAAGTGATGTGCATTGTGCTGGGCTAACAATATCTGGCCTGTTACCACCTTAAGCTGGACGGAAGAAGAAGGAGAAGGAGGAGGAGAAGGAGAAGGAGAAGGAGGAAGAGAAGGAGGAGGAGGAAGAGGAGGAGGAGGAGGAAGAGGAGGAGGAGGAAGAAGATGAAAGGAGGAGGAGGAGAAGGAAGAAGAAGAAAGGAGGAAGAGAAGGAAGAAGAAGAAGGGAGGAACAGGAGGAGGAGAAGGGAGAAGTAGAAGAAAGGAGGAGAAGGAAGAAGAAGAAAGGAAGAGAAGGAGAAGGAGGAGGAGGAGAAGGAGGAGGAGGTAAAGGAGAAGGAGGAGGAAGAGAAGGAGGAGGAAGGGTTATTGGAAGTTGTCAGTGTAAAGGTATGCTGACAGACCTGTCACTCCAAGCAGCCAGCTGGAATTAGGTTGCAGGAAGGAATCCAGGGTTGTGAATATCCAGTTCTCCCTATTTTTCCTGTCTCAAGGTGCTCCAGTTTGGTCAAACATAATGTAAATTCAGATGACAGGGAGCCCATTAATGAAATCCATAAAAGCCAGCTCCTAGATCCAACTGCTATCCTTCTCTGTCTTGTTTGGTGGACAATGGGTGGAGGGTGGATCTGAGAGGGAGACAGGAGACAACACTCGGCCCTTTTTTTCCTTTTTAAAAATAAATTACAGTCAGTGGCTCATGCCTGTAATCCTAGCACTTTGGGAGGCCGAGGTGGGCAAATCACCTGAGGTCAGGAGTTTGAGACTAGGCTGGCCCACGTGGCAAAAACCCTGTCACTACTAAAAATACAAAAATTAGCCAGGCGTGGTGGTGGGCACCTGTAATCCCACCTACAAGGGAGGCTGGGGAGACTGAGGCAGGAGAATCACTTGAATTCGGGGCCGAGGGGGGCGGGGGCAGAGGTTGCAGTGAGCTGAGATCATTCCACTTCACTTCACTCCATCCTCTAGCCTGGGCGAAAGAGCAAAAGTCCATCTCAAATAAAATAAAATAAATGAAAATAAAATAAATGAAAATCACTTTCGTTAGCTTTCAAAGACCTTAACCACGTTTCTACAACACACTTTTCTAAGTGTAATCTGTTTCCCTTCCCATACTCTCTAGCTGTGTTCATCATTTTTGAAACCACAAGTTTCTGCATTTTCTTTTATTTTCTTGAACTCCCTTTCCGCATCTCTACCAGATTTCTCCATCCTTCAGATCTCAATCCAAATGCTATCTCCTTTTATAGCCCTGTGAATTCATCCATCCAAATTGCTGGCTCTCCAGTATCCTTCAATACTGGAAGCTCTTCAATACTGCTGGCTCTTCAGTGTCTAGTATGACCTTCAAGTCGTATATCAAGGTGCACCTCTCATTTGACTCTGAACAAGGAGGTCTAACTTCATGAAATCTCTGGAAAAAGGGTAAGGGGTAGAACGTTTTCTGGGTGGAATAAATAATGACTGGCTTGAAAAAAAATACTTTCTTTCCTTTGAAGCCTCTCTTGTGGGCCTTTTTTTTTTTTTTTTTTTTTACTATTGCAGGACATGAGTACAAGGTTAGGGAGTAATGAAAAAATCAGAGATCAGGCTGTTTAGGCTTCTCTTTTAAAATAGAAAAGAAGAAAAAAGAAGGAGGAGGAGGAGGAGGAGGAATCACGCTGGTGGCCTAACCCTGTTTTTAAGGCTAAGATTTCAAAACCCTGTTCTCAATTTCCCTTTTCTTGCTCAAAGTTAACATTTAGCAGGATTGTCAGAGCGTGGCCAATATATGCACAAGGGACTGGGATTTGGGAGTGAGGTTTGTGGATCTCAAACTGTGAGAACAGCTTTACTTCTTGTAGGCGAAGGCACATGTGGACACGTGGAGAGAGTAACGGTTTTGCCAGCATTATGAGATGACCTCGGTCACTGTGCTAGTGAAATTCCAGTTTGCTAAGGCTAAGTATTTCTGGGACCAGGACATGCTCACTCATGACACTCTAGCTGCAAAAGCAGCTGTATGCCTTGAGGCACAGAGTAAGTAAGATTTTGATTTTTGCTAAGGATAAATATTCATCGGTGGGTGCAGACTAGGCCTACCTAGGGATGTCAGGCTTGGACAGCAGCTAAACTTCTGCCTTCAAGGATTCACATTATCATACAAATGTCTGAGGTGAGAAAGGGTCTGATAGAGAGAATATAATATTACAGGAACAGATATTTCATTTGGGGCCAGGACCAACCATTCAAGAATCTCAAACAATATTCTGTACCTCCCACGGGGTTAGCTAGTCCAAGATTTGGGATCCTAATCACCTCTCTTTCTTTCTTTTTTTGTAGAGACAGGGTTTTGTCGTGTTGCCGTAGCTAGTCTTGAACTCCTGGGTTCAAGTCATCTGCCTGCCTCGTTCTCCCAATGTGCTGGGATTACAGGCATGAGCACCCACTCCTGGTCTCTTTCTTTCCTTATCAGAAATATAAACAAGCATCATTCTCTTGATCATTCTTTCCTTCCAATTTACCCCCAAAGTATTTCTATCACAGCATTCATCAGAGTCAAACATATATTATAACTGAACATATTCAGATGAACCAGAAAGTGAGGGTATTATTTGCTGACACAAAGGAAGTTTTAATAAATGTTTGTGGAAGGGAATTATGAGACTTGCTCCAGATCACATTCACATCTTATAATTTCCTACTCAACAATCTTTCTACCATTGCATACTTACTGTGATGAACTGAACGTTTGTGTCCCCCCAAATTTATATATTGAAGCCCTATTAAAGCGATGGCATTAGGAGGTGGGGCCCTTGGAAGTAATTTGGCTTACATGAGGCCACGAGGGTGGCGCCCTCATGCCCTTATAAGAAGGGAAACAGGCTCCAGATCTTTCTCTCTTTGCCATGTAATAATACAAAGGAAGGTGGCTGTCTGCAAGCCAGAGAGAGGGTCCTCACCAGAAACTGAATCTGCTAGTTCCTGGATCTTAGACTTTTTAGCCTCCAGAACTGTGAGAAATAAATGCTTGTTTATACCACCCAGTTTATGGTATTTTGTTATAATAGCCCAAACTGACTTATGATTCTATGAAATTACTCAGAATACTTCCAGATCTAAACTTTTCAAACAACTTTTCACATGAATATATGTTATTTCTCAGCATAGCTAAAAAAAAATTCTGATTTTTAACTTTTGTTAGTTTATTTACTAAATTAGTACAATGCTTCAAGAGGATATGCCCCAATGCTGAACAGTAAACAGTTATTTATTGCAAATGTTTCCCCAGTCAAAGATGATACAGTCTAAAAAGGAAAGCAATGGGCATAGTCAGGCTGCTGGTAAGGTAAGAATAAATGGCTTACTGTTTATTTTTACCCTTTATTTTTAAATTTTTATTTAATTTATTTATTTGTTTTTGAGTCAGAGTCTTGCTCTGTCACCTAGACTGGAGTGCAGTGGCACAATCTCAGCTCACTGCAACCTCCGCTTCCTGGGTTCAAGTGGTTCTCCTGCCTTAGCCTTCTGAGTAGCTGGGATTACAGGGACCTGCCACCACCCCTGGCTAACTTTTGTATTTTTAGTAGAGATAGGGTTTTGCCATGTTGGCCAGGCTAGTTTTGAACTCCTGAGCTCAAGTGATCCACCTGCCTTGGCCTCCCAAAGTGCTGGGATTACCGATATGAGCCACTGCACCAGACCTATTTGTACCCTTTAATCTTGATTTACAGATACAGATTTGATGATTACATTTCTCTTCTTTTACTATGAACTCTTGAAGGCTGCTGTATTTCCTGCTTCCTTGAAGGTGTCATGAATGAGAATCTTCAGTATTTTAAACCATAAGGATAGATGTAGAAGACAGCTTTCAGAGATCTTTCATGATGACTTCTTTTTTGGCCCGTCCCCGCCACGAGAGTGCCTTGGTATGTTTCCCTGTAGCTATGGTGTGCTGTGGCCCTTGCCCCATATACAATCACCCTCTAGGCAACACTATTTTGTCATAGGGACAGGAAGCAGAGAAAATATACCTGCAGAGAGAGAATCAAAATAGACAAGCAAAAAGAAGCAGAGATGAGAGGCAGATGAAGAATTCCTCTGGCTCAGGCCTTTCTGAGGCCCCACTCATTCATTCTCACCCTTGAGCTCTGTGAGACATCCTGTGTCTTTACCTTGAATTCTTTATTTTGATCAAATCATCATGAGTTGCTTTTGTTCCCCTGTAATCAAAGTGTCCTCACTAACACATTAGGTGGCAAGTAGCCAACAGAAGAGTCACAGAATGTGTAATAAAATCCAGGAAATCAAATCTCTAACAACAACTTTAAGAGGCTTGTTCCTGTGCTTAGCTTTGTCTGAGCACACCATGCTCCATTCCATGTTTTTAAAAAGCAATACAAAAATTTTACTTCAAGTTATTGAAGTCCTCTTACGCCACAAATTCTTTGTACAAAATCTAATGAAAAATCTTAAGGTTAAGGTTAATTTCAAGAGGGTGATGGTTTTCTGCTTACATGAAGTTCTGTGTAGCTCAAGGTTTGGGCATTATTTTCAAGGTGAGCCACATTATTTCATTTAGCCATCTCTTGCCCAAACATTTTAACTTACTTTAGGGCTTAAATGATTTCATGCAAAAAGACTGATTTTGAGGTTTAACTTGTAATATCATTATGTGGATGTAATCAATGGATATAAGCAATGGTTTTGGTGATGCTTTCAAGTAGATAATCTTAAATAAAGTCTAGATAATCTTCGGCAATCATATATTGGATACAAATTATGCATACAATCCCAGATACCAGAAATATAAAAATAAGGATTAATATGGAAATAGCTGTTACAACATGATGTCATCATTGCTATAACATTGTTGCTGAGGATAGCATTCTGAGTGACTCACCCTGACAGGATGGCAGGAAATATTTGCCTGGTATCAAATATATATGTGGTTGAATAGCTCTGCCAGGCAGAGGGCATGAATAGTCATGTGCTTTTTGGAAATAGTGAGACTTTTCCCAAGAGTAGGGTGTGGAAGAATGGGAACAGTGAAAAATTAAACTTGCGGTAGTGGTTTTTGAACATTATCACTTGAATATTTCTTAAAATAATTTTGAAAAGCTATGCATCTCCTTTTGCATCTTTAAGTTCATACCTAAGACTTTTACTATACATTTACATTTCTAACAAATTTTATGTTGTAGATGTGCTTTAAATATAATAGCATGAAATTCTGAAGATGTAAATTGAGTTCCTTAAAACTAGAGAAATTGTCTTTCATTTAGTCTAAAGGACAAAGCCAGTTGGGCTGTCTGTCCAGTCAATGAAATCAGAATTTTCTTTTGAGAAGTTTAACTTTAGTGTCCAACTCAAATAGAAATGTTAAAATATGTCCTAGCACAATCATCTCTATTGATTGTGATTTCTAACTCTAAGGGGTGAGAAGAGAAAGGAAGAAGAGGGAGAAGGGAGGAGGGAGAAGGGAGAAGGTAAGGGATGGAGAAGAGAAAGAGAAAAGAAGGAGGAAAAGGGGGAGGGAGAAGAAGAGAAGGGGAGGGGAGAGGAGGGGAGGGGAAGGGGAAAGGGAAGGGGAGGGGAGGGGAAGTGGAAGGGGAGGGGAGGAAAGGGAAGGGAAGGGAAATACAGAAACTTGGTAAAGGTTTGTCTCCTGCTCCTTTTTCCATACTGCTTGTCTCAAATCTCATCTTTTGCTACTTAAGTTTCTTTTTTGGGTGCTTCAGTCCCTGACTGTCCCTCCGCTCCCTTCTTCCAGGGCATATTCCTCCATCACCCCAACCCAGTTTTAAGATAAGGAAAAGGACATTTGAGAAAGAGGAAATGACAAAGAAGGCCCAGCAGGCTGGTGCACCTTCCTCAATCAGATCTCTTTCAGAAGAGAATATATGACATTTGAGCATCTGCAAAATGATTCCCTAGAACTATCTGGGCCACATCCACTCATGAGGTCACTGAGGCCTGAGAGTAAGCATCTGAGGATCTAAAGAACTTGAGTAGGGTGAACCTTTGGGTCTGCCTAGCCATCTGCTGGGCTGGTCTGCTTCCTTTGAGGGACTCCTTCTCTCTCTCTTTCTCACTTTTTAATTTATTTTATTTTATTTTTAGAGAGACAGGGTCTTGCTTTGTCACCCAGGCTGGAGTGCAGTGGCACAATCACAGCTCATTGAAGCCTTGACCTCCTAGGCTCAAGCAATCCACTCACCTCTGCCTCCGGAATAGCTGGGACTACAGGCACATACCACCATGCCTGGCTAATTTTTGTATTTTTTTGTAGAGGTGGGGTTTTGCTATGTTGCCCAGGGTAGTCTTGAGCTAACGATCCCTCACCTTGGTCTCCCAAAGTGTTAGGATTACAGGTATAAGCCACTGCACCCAGCCTGAGGGAATCCTTCTCTCTTGAGTGCAACTTGTAAGAACTTCATTATCTTGGTCTTAAGAGCAGGTGTGGATCAAATGACTCAAAAGGTCACCCAGACTGACAAAAGTCTTGGGTGATAATTGTTTTTGGCAGTCATAGAGAAAAAAGCCTTTTGTTTGGAGATTAGGGAAATCAGAAGAGAAGGTTATCAAGGAAAGGGAAAATGACAACAGGAAGATAATAAGAGGGTTAGAGACAGATATTATCTTGGACCTAACCCACTTCTGTTAGGTAGTAGAGACTAAGACTTGAGTCACTCATAGATCGAGTAACACAACAAGGTAGTTTAAAAATATGAAAGTGCTCCTATTTTTTGCAATTATTCATTTCTTTCATATTTTATCAACCTCCTCCCTTCCTGGTCCAGTTCATCTATCTTGGGCAAATTTCATAAATTCATGGTCACTTTTAATGATTAAAACTTAGTCCAGTCCCCTTTAAGGCTGTCAAATAAAACCAAATTCCAACCTCTATTTGCCTCCTACCCTTTCCTCATGGCAGGTTGCAGATTTGTACAAGGCTGCTGCCTCGAGCAAGGAAAAGGGGGAAAGTTATGTTCTGGCTCTGAAGCATGCCCCTCTCTTTTCTCAAGGCTTAGCTGTAAGGTGTAGACACAGAGAAGAGATGGAAACAGAGGCTGGAAACTTCTTCAGTAACTTGTTACTTGTCAATAGTAGGGAGGTGTCTTCTATTGCAGTGGGTTAATGTAGTTCTGACCTTTTGGCTTGACTTTTCTGTTGTTGTGGACTTCATGGTGACAGTGTAATGATTTCGTGTGTGTGTGTGTGTGTGTGTGTCTAAATCAATTTCACTTGGGACGCTTCTATCATTGGATGTCTTTTGATATACTATGATATATTAATAGTTTGGTTATTTATTGCCACCCAAATCTCATGTTGAATTATAATCCCCAGTGTTGGAGATGGGGCCTGGTGGGAGGTATTTGTGTCATGGGAGCAGATCCCTCATGACTTGGTGCTGTTCTTACTGTAGTGAGTGAGGTCTCACCAGATCTGGTCGTTTAAAAGTGTGTGGCACTTCCCCCCTACTCTCTCTCTCTCCTGCTCCTGTTTTCACCATGTGACGTGCAAGCTCCTGCCTTGCCTTCTGCCATGAGTAAAAGCCTCCTGAAGCCTCCCCAGAAGCAGACGCTGGTGCTATGCTTCCTATATAGCCTGCAGAACTGTGAGCCAATTAAACATCTTTTTAAATAAATGACCCAGTTTCAGGTATGTCTTTGTAGCAATGCAACAATAGCCCAATACATCTTTTAAAGGAAAGGTAGCTGTGTCTACCTTCAGCTCAACCCTGCCCCTATTGCCCTCTCCAGGAAGGGCATCACCTCACCTGAATGAGCACTGCCTGAACAACCCTACAGTTCCAATTTATCTCTATTTTCCATGTTTCCTCAAATGGACTGAAAGTAAACTCCAGCTTCCACATCTTCCATGGATCTGCATAACTGAGACATAATACAATTTCCTCCCTCCCTCCTTTCCCTCCTTTCCCCACAGTACAATTTTCTCCCTTCCCAGGTACATATTACACCATGGTCTTTATTATTATTATTATTATTATTATTATTATACTTTAAATTCTGGGATACATCTGCAGAACGTGCAGGTTTTTTACACAGGTATACATGTGCCATGGTGGTTTGCTGCACCCATCAACCCGTCATCTAGGTTTTAAGCCTTGCAGGCATTAGGTATTTGCCCTAATGCTCTCCCTCCCCTTGTCCCCATCCCCCAACAAGCCCCAGCATGTGATATTCCCCTCCTTGTGTCCATGTGTTCTCATTGTTCAACTCCCACTTATGGTGAGAACATGCAGTGTTTGGTTTTCTGTTCCTGTGTTAGTTTGCTAAGAATGATGGTTCCCAGCTTCATCCATGTCCCTGCAAAGGGCATGAACTTATTCTTTTTTTATGGCCACATAGTATTCCATACCACAGTCTTTTTAAGACTTGCTGAGACAGAATACTCCAGTGGCCATCTACTTTCAAAACATTAAGCCAAAAATTGTCTTTACACTCCTAGAAACGTTTTCTTTACTCTCTACTCTGATGCAGCTCCAGGGAGATTTTTGTAGATTTTGCACCTGTTTTCCAGGCATCATCAATCTAAACTATTGGTTCTTTTGGAGCCTTTCCATCATTGGTTTTGGGTAGTGCTGGTGATGGTATCTTCCTCTCCTTCCCCATTTCTTCTCCCAGAAAAGAGGAAAAACTTCCCACCAAAGATACTGCACTATTCCAAAGACAATAACTTCAAAACTCTCATCCTCCTTTCTTTCCAGTTGTCTCCTGGTACAGACTGGGAAGAGGAAACAGATGGTTCAACAGAAATGGTTCTGCTTCCTTTTGTGAGCCTCAGGGATTTGTGTCTGACCCCAATTATTAGTAGTATTTGGCAGTTGATAGAACATCTGTTACTTGGACCTCTTATTTGAGGGGTGTAGCCAATTTTACTCAATTCCTTGTGATACTTGTATATGAGGGATTGATACTATTAGAGTTCTGATGTGTTTGGTAAGATAATAAAAACAGCTATATCTGAGCTTTAAACCTCAAATAATGAGCTACCCTTTATTCCTCAGGCTTCACAGGTAGATTCCAGGATATAGAAATTATAAGCACTAATATCTCATATGTTAAGGTCAAAGTAGTTAGAGAAATATTCAGCTGGAAAGTCTAACAAATGGTTGAAAGCATGGTATGGATCTGGAGCTTGGAAAAATATTTCAGTAAAAGAGAGGCCTGACTTGAAAGCATTCACATCTAGATGTCACTTAAAACCTTGAAAACGAATGACATCTGTGGAGAATGTGTAGAGGAGGAAGAAAAGTGGATGGAGAGGCAAACCCTGGGGAATCTAAATAAGTTACTGGAAGAAAATACTCTTAGAAACAGGGAGACAGAAGAAAAATTGAGGTTAAGAGAAGATGGACAAATAAATAGGGAAAGGGTAAATAGGAGTAGAGCCTGGCAAAGAAAGAAGGTAAGAAGCAAAGAGAAAGGAACATGTAAAATTAAAGAAAATGAGAGAAATAGAAGAGAGCAAGAGAGGTGGCTCTGTTGCACTGTGGCATAGTGCCACCAATATCTGCCCGAGGGGCCTCTCAATAACTTCCATATGATAGGCTGTTCAACATGAATCTGGAGAAACTGTGAAATTTAGAATTCTTTTGGAATGCTCTTGCTGGGGGTGTGAAAATGACAGCTTGTTTCTATATTATGAAAGTAAACTTTTTGTGTTAACTTGGCTAGGCTATGATGCCCGATTGTTTGGTCAGACACTAGTCTAGAGGTTGCTGTGGAGGTAGTTTTCAGACGTGATTAACCTTTATAATCAGTAGACTTTAATTAAGGCACATGGCCCTCCATAATGGGGGCGGGGGCGGGGGCTCAAGTGCAGACTGGGATTTCCTTATGAAGAAAGGGTTCTGCCTCAAGACTGAGATGCAAAAACTCTGTCAGAGTTTCCTGCCTGGTGGTTTGCCCTGCAGATTTTAGACTCAAGACTGGACCATCAACTCTTACTTGGATTTCTACTCTGCTGGTCTGCCTTATAGGTTTCAAGCTTGCCAGTCCCCACAATTGCACGAGACAACTCCTTAAATCTTTCTCTCTCTTTCTCTTTCTCTCTCGGTCTCTATCTCTATATCCTATTTTTTTGTGTGTTTTTCTGGAGAAGCCAGACAAACACACGTGTGTATTCCAGCATACAACTAGTATTTCACCTAGTGGTTTATGTATCTGCTTCTTTCCCTAGATTACAAACTTCTTTAAGTCTAGACTGCTTCTCATTCATGTTTGTGTTCATGTTGTCTAGCATATTGTAGGCTCATAAAAAATAAATAAAGAATTAATAATGAATAAGATATCCTTTTTTTTTTCTGGAGTCTCACTTTGTCACCCAGGTTGGAGTGTGGTGGCATGACCTCAGCTCACTGCAACCTCTGCCTCCCAGGTTCAAATGATTCTCCTGTCTCAGTCTCCCAAGCAGCTGGGATTACAGGCATATGCCACCACACTAGGCTAATTTTTTTTTTTTTAATTTTGGGCAGAGATGGGGTTTCCTCATGTTGGCCAGGCTGGTCTTGAACTCCTGACCTCAAGTGGTCTGCCCATCTTGGCCTCCCAAAGTGCTGGGATTACAGTTATGAGACACTGTGCCCCGACCAAGATAGTCTTAATAGATTAAAAATACCATTTTTTTTCTAATGAACACCATAATTCTCTAATAACCTTGCTATAATTGCTGTTATCAAGATAGCTGTCTGCTTATTCACATGATTGCAGGCTGGAGATCTGAAGAGAATTCATCAGGCGGATGTACAATTTGACATCAAGGAAAACAGTGAATTATCCTTTGCTCTGTGACATGTTTGGTGTTGCAGCAGAGCTGAATTTCTGACCACAAACTCAGGTATTCAAGACATGATGTATTTCTTTAATTTCTAAAAATGTTATTAAATATTTTAGTGAGCCCTTATCTTGCTGAGTTCATAAAAGCCAATCACATTCGTTACTTGGTTTACTCAGAACCCATATACTAGGAATGAGAAAATGGGTAATGGGTTGAAAAGATCCAGGACCCTTAGTGTCACTGTTGATTGGCAGGGTCTCTGAGTCTTGCATGAGCCCAGCCTGCAGAGTTCCTTCATGCAGATGCAGCAGCTCTTGGCCCCCGTTTTGCACATGCTCAGTACATGGGATGCTTGGGCTAAAACATTAGTGCCAAGAGTCCTGCCTCCCTATGTGATACGGTTCAGCTGTGTCTCCACCCAGATCTCACCTTAAATTGTAATAATTCTCATGTGTCATCGGAGTGACTTGGTGGAAGGTAATTGAATCATGGGGGTTAGTTTTTCCCATGCTGTTCTTATGATAGTGATTACGTCTCACAAGATCTAATGGTTTTATAAAGGGGAGTTCCCCTACACAAGCTCTCTTGCCTGCTGCCATGAAAGACATGCCTTTGGCGGCCGGGCACGGTGACTCATGTCTGTAATCCCAGCACTTTGGGGAGGCTGAGGCGGGTGGATTACGAGGTCAGGAGTTTGAGACCAGCCTGGTCAAGATGGTGAAATCCTGTCTCTACTAACAATAAAAAATAAAAAATAAAAAATTAGCAGGGCATGGTGGCAGGTGCCTGTAATCCCAGCTACTCGGGAGGCTGAGGCAGAAGAATCACGTGAACCCAGGTGGTGGAGGTTGCAGTGAGCCGAGACTGTGCCACTGCACTCCAGCCTGGGCAACAGAGTGAGACTCCATCTCAAAAAAAAAAAAAAAAAGAAAGAAAGAAAGAAAAACATGCCTTTGCTTCTCTTTTGCCTTCTACCATGACTGTGAGGCCTCCCCAGCCATATGAAACTGTGAGTCCATTAAACTTCTTTCCTTTATAAATTATGCAGTCTTGGTATGTCTTTATTAGCAGTGTGAGAACAGGCTAATACACTGTGTAAGTGAAGAAAGAATTTCCTTTGCCGTTCTGCTATCTTCCCCAGGCACCACCACTAATGGCAAATCTAGCCCTTCATCTCTTTTTAGTCTGTGGATAATGTCATATATATATATTTCATATATATTTATATATTTCATATATATTTATATTTTTTTATTATACTTTAAGTTCTAGGGTACATGTGCACAACGTGCAAGTTTGTTACAACTGTATACATGTGCCATGTTGGTGTGCTGCACCCATTAACTCGTCATTTACATTGGGTATATCTCCTAATGCTATCCCTCCCCCCTCCCCCCACCCCATGACAGGCCCTGGTGTGTGATGTTACCCTTCCCCTGTCCAAGTGTTCTCATTGTTCAATTCCCACCTGTGAGTGAGAACATGCGGTGTTTGTTTTTTGTCCTTGCGATAGTTTGCTGAGAATGATGGTTCCCAGCTTCACC
The DNA here is from genome assembly GCF_028885655.2 of Pongo abelii. Lineage (NCBI taxonomy): Eukaryota > Metazoa > Chordata > Mammalia > Primates > Hominidae > Pongo > Pongo abelii. The sequence goes on along the minus strand of NC_071993.2, from coordinate 19,781,591 downwards.
CATGTCCCTGCAAAGGACATGAACTCATCATTTTTTATGGCTGCATAGTATTCCATGGTGTATATGTGTCACATTTTCTTAATCCAGTGTATCATTGTTTGACATTTGGGTTGGTTCCAAGTCTTTGCTATTGTGAATAGTGCCGCAATAAACATATGTGTGCATGTGTCTTTATAGCAGCATGATTTATAATCCTTTGGGTATATACCCACTAATAGGATGGCTGGGTCAAATCGTATTTCTAGTTCTAGATCCTTGAGGAATCACCACACTGTCTTCCACAATGGTTGAACTAGTTTACAGTCCCACCAACAGTGTAAAAGTGTGCCTATTTCTCCATACCCTCTCCAGCACCTGTTGTTTCCTGACTTTTTAATGATTGCCATTCTAACTGGTGTGAGATGATATCTCATTGTGGTTTTGATTTGCATTTCTCTGATGGCCAGTGATGATGAGCATTTTTTCATGTGTCTGTTGGCTGCATAAATGTCTTCTTTTGAGAAGTGTCTGTTCATATCCTTCACCCACTTGTTGATGGGGTTGTTTGTTTTTTTCTTGTGAATTTGTTTGAGTTCTTTGTAGATTCTGGATATTAGCCCTTTGTCAGATGAGTAGATTGCAAAAATTTTCTCCCATTCTGTAGGTTGCCTGCTCACTCTGATGGTAGTTTCTTTTGCTGTGCAGAAGCTCTTTAGTTTAATTAGATCCCATTTGTCAATTTTGGCTTTTGTTGCCATAGCTTTTGGTGTTTTAGACACGAAGTCCTTGCCCAGGCCTATGTCCTGAATGGTATTACCTAGGTTTTCTTCTAGGGTTTTTATGGTTTTAGGTTTAACGTTTAAGTCTTTAATCCATCTTGAATTAATTTTTGTATAAGGTGTAAGGAAGGGATCCAGTTTCAGCTTTCTACATATGGCTAGCCAGTTTTCCCAGCACCATTTGTTAAATAGGGAATCCTTTCCCCATTGCTTGTTTTTGTCAGGTTTGTCAAAGGTCAGATAGTTGTAGATGTGTGGTATTATTTCTGAGGGCTCTGCTCTGTTCCTTTGGTTTATATCTCTGTTTTGGTACCAGTACCATGCTGTTTTGGTTACTGTAGCCTTGTAGTATAGTTTGAAGTCAGGTAGCGTGATGCCTCCAGCTTTGTTCTTTTGGCTTAGGATTGACTTGGCTATGAGGGCTCTTTTTTGGTTCCATGTGAACTTTAAAGTAGTTTTTTCCAATTCTGTGAAGAAAGTCATTGGTTGCTTGATGGGGATGGCACTGAATCTATAAATTACCTTGGGCAGTGTGGCCATTTTCACGATATTGATTCTTCCTATCCATGAGCGTGGAATGTTCTTCCATTTGTTTGCGTCCTCTTTTATTTCGTTGAGCAGTGGTTTGTAGTTCTCCTTGAAGAGGTCCTTCATGTCCCTTGTAAGTTGGATTCCTAGGTATTTTATTCTCTTTGAGGTAATTGTGAATGGGAGTTCACTCATGATTTGGCTCTCTGTTTGTCTGTTATTGGTGTATAATGTTTGTGATTTCTGCACATTGATGTTGTATCCTGAGACTTTGCTGAAGTTGCCTATCAGCTTAAGGAGATTTTGGGCTGAGACGATGGGGTTTTCTAGATATACAATCATGTCATCTGCAAACAGGGACAATTTGACTTCCTCTTTTCCTAATTGAATACCCTTTCTTTCTTTCTCCTGCCTGATTGCCCTGGCCAGATCTTCCAACACTACGTTGAATAGGAGTGGTGAGAGAGGGCATCCATGTCTTATGCCAGTTTTCAAAGGGAATGCTTCCAGTTTTTGCCCATTCAGTATGATACTGGCTGTGGGTTTGTCATAAATATCTCTTATTATTTTGAGATATGTCCCATCCATACCTAATTTATTGAGAGTTTTTAGCATGAAGGGCTGTTGAATTTTGTCGAAGGCCTTTTCTGCATCTATTGAGATAATCATGTGGTTTTTGTCTTTGGTTCTGTTTATATGCTGGATTACATTTATTGATTTGCATATGTTGAACCAGCCTTGCATCCAAGGGATGAAATTTTAAATATATATACATATAAAATTTCATATATATATAAATTTCATACATATATAAATTTCATATATATATAAATTTCATATATATATAAATTTCATATATATAAATTTCATATATATATATAAATTTCATAAATATATATATATATAAATTTCATAAATATATATATATATATATATATATATATATATATATATATGCCCTCAAAAAGGCTCCTAATATAATCTGAAAAGTAAACTTCAGGCTTTATACTAAAAAAAGAAGAGCAATTCTTGTTAGGTAGCTCCTCTTTTCTGACCAGAAAAAGAAATCCATAAAGCAGCAAAACACTAAAGTTTCCTGCATGTAATATGGAGTGAAAGAAAAAAGTAGCAAAGGAAATGTTGCAGAAAATTTTTCTGCTATGGTGTATTTCATTTAGTAACTAAAGGCATCACTTACCTTATTGGTACTTTCCTGTTTGCAAGAAAACACAAGACTGCAACTGTGATATGAATCATCAGGAATGCTAATCCAATACCCAGGAGAGTCCATATATCTGGAATTTTAAACCAAAGAAAAAGATAAATATGCAGTCAAATATATTAGAGACCACCCCAAACCAAGTCATTTGTTTAGTCATAATGTCACCTACTATTCTGAGCGTATGTAAAGTCTGTAGTAGGAGGATTAAACTTGATATGGCATCGATTTCCTTTCCATCCTTGTCTACATCTGGAAATGGATAAAATGAAATAGTTGGAAAAAAGAAAAGTGAAAAGATATCTGAACACAACCAGCATGGGATAAAATCATGAATGTCAATAAATAACGAGATACTAGGAACATGGATAACTTTGATAAAAAACCAAAAACTCTAAGCCAAAGCAAAACCAAAATTAAATTGTATCATTTTCATATCGTTGTGTAAGATAATTTTCTTCAATATTTATCTTCTTGACTTTATAAGGTAGAAACATGGTTTCCACATCATTCTTTGTTTTTAAAAATTGACTCATTTTTCACCAGCGTCCAATATTACTTTCCTTTATCCATCATTTGCTTCAAATCCAAAAGGTGGCACATTTTTCTATAGTGAAGAGATTCAAGTCATTTCAGAAAACCAACGGAGGAGATTCAAATTTTACATTACCATAAATACAAACCAGAGAACACACTTATTTCTCATTACAAAGGGATAATCCTTCAAGTGTTTAGATTTGGAAACAGGTTAATAATCTCATTTGATGTACTAGTAAATTCTCAGACACTTACTAGGGTTCCATCACCTTTGTTTTATTTAGGGATGTACATGATGAAACTTTTAACACTGGTACAGATGGTCTTGAGAAAGTTAAGAATGAAAGAGTACCTTCTGCCTCTAAGGGATAAGGTTTATTGCTAAGCAGTAAATGCATTGAAATTTTTCTGGTAGTATCTGAAAGTTCATGTACACACACTTGTTTAACAGCAGTAACAGGATACAAATTATGAAGGGTTTGGTCAAATTTCCTGCCAACTTCACAGTACATGCTACAAAATAGGATGAAAATGTAGCTTTTGCATATGAGTGTATAAAAACTGAGTGTTAGAAGCAATGCTTCTTCAGCCCAATGTATTGAATTTTCACTTAATGTCTTTTAAATTTGAAAATTTGTATGCTCAAAAGTAATTCCTTCACAAAAGCAATCAGCTTCTTTAAATATAAAAAGCTTAGAGGTTCATGGAGGCCTATCAGCATGCCTTTCTTTCTTTAGCAAATATTATTTTAAAAGTAGAAATGAAGACAATTTCATTGTTTTAACATTTCTGCAATTCAAGTTAAAATAAATTAGAATTGTGAGAGATTGGGGTATTTGTTTTTTTCCCTCACAATCCTTAAGATGCATTCCTTGTCAGTCCTCATTTGACCTTGTGAATCCTACCTGTCAATCTTTCACACGTGCGCACACTGGTATGATCTAGAGATGGGGACACATTTTCACTCTGAGTTAATTCAGTTCCTTTAAATGTTGAAAGTGCCACTTTCCTAGCATCAGGGCTACAGTAATCATCTTAGACAAATAGTACACGTTTGAATGTGCTTACTGATAAATTTTAGTGGAAAACTGTCTTGGATTATCAGTTAAAAAAATAATGGAGAAACCCAAGACATATGGAGAAAGAATATGAATGCTGTCTGTCTGTCTAACTATCTATCTATCTACCTACCTATTATTCTTTCATTCTATCTTCTATCCCTCTATCTATTATCTATACTGCCTATTTATCTAAATGTATATATATTTATATTTATATATAAAACCTGGTGATGAACAAATAGAGTACTGAGTGGCATTTTGACAGTTCCATGGAGAGTTCAACTAGACTGAAATAATTCTTATGTTAATTTTACAGAAAATACACATAGAATGAGGGATAAAACAAAAAATAAAGATAGAAAATTTGCTCTTATTGACAAAAGTTTGCCTATAAAAATAAAAATAACAGAAAGATTTGGTGAGAAATAAACCTCATCACCCATTTAGAGGCCCAGGATATTCTCTAATTCTGAACTTTGTAAAGACCTGCCTATTCTAGTGTTAGAAGTTTTATTATGTATGTTTCTAAATAAAACAAAGGAATTGGAATCTTCGTAGGGATCTTCCTTCCGATAGCTATGGAAATATATACTACTAATTGATTGATTGATTTTCCACAGAGCAGTTACGCTACAGAACAAATTAAAGTAATATCATCCTATCAGTTAACATGAGAAAATAACAGGGAAAAACTACTGTAAGGGTCAAAAGCAGTTTCAAAATATGTTGAATTTTAGTTATTTTTGGCCAAGGAAAACTTGAATTTAATAAGTATGATTTATTTGTATCGTTTTTTGTTGTGTATTTACATAACAAACTGTTAAAAAAATGATTTTAGAGAAAAATGAATACACTCCCCCCCAAAAATTTCCACTTCAGTTTTTTTTGTGTATCAGCCTGCCATCTTGAAACACAATAATTTCTATACATGTTTTCGAGATAATTTACCTTCTATAAATTTTAATAGATTTCAGTAAATTTTCAAATGGGAGTAGAGATTACTGAGATTTTAAACTTATATAGTGAAATCTATGATTCCAAAAATTTTAGTCAGTAAGTATGACTATAAATGAATATGTTGCTACTTGAAGAAAAAATTGCAATCTCCACACTAAAATTCTCAAATTATCCCCTCCTGCGTAACAATTTTTCTTGTACAATCACAGAACTGTCATGGGATAAAATGATGAATGTCAATAAATAATGAGATACCAGGAACATGGATAACTTTGATAAGAAACCAAAAACGTTAAGCCAAAGCAAAACCAAAAATAAATTGTATTATTTTCATATCATTGTATAAGATAATTTTTTTCAATATTCATCTTGTTGACTTTATAAGGTAGAAACATGGTTTCCACATCATTCTTTGTTTTTAAAAATTGACTCATTTTTTACCAGTGTCCAATATTACTTTACTTTATCCATCATTTGCCTCAAATACAAAAGGGAGTGCATTTTTCTATAGTGAAGAAAAATGTTCTATAGTGAAGAAAATTTTCCTTGTAAAATTGTCACTTGACGTTTATTACATTAAAAATAATATATGCTTGAAGTGTCAAGGAAATTACCTGCCAATGTATGTTAAAACACAAACCTTCATTCCTATATGCAATTCCATCCTCCCAAGGTAACTAAGGTATGTCTCCTACTATTTTCACCTTCTCATAGAACACACACACGTACAGATACACACAAACACACACAGAGGTATCTATATATCAGTTTTGTATGTGTGTTTCCTGTAATAGAAGCATATACTTCTCTCTGCACCTAGATTTTTCTCTCAGCAATGTATCACGAACTTCCTTAAGGTCAGATGTCTGCACAAATAACTGTCACAGACATTTATTTTTAGAAATTATCATACTGTATGTGCATACATAAATATATATTTTTAGTTCAAACTTTTTGTTGCTGTTGCTTTTCTTTCCTCTTCTTCTTTCCTCTTCACCCCAATACATAAAGGTGGAGGGGGAGGAGAAGGGAGAGACATTTGCTTGGTTGCAGAAAGAAGCAAGTGAGAATATTTAACATGCATTTTCATCTTTGTTAAACTAAACCTCCTCCATGGAATATCCAGTGTTCAAAGTAGTTGTGGCAGTCTGATTCCTGGATTTCTTTAAAATCTCCCTGAAAGGGGTGAGTTTCCAACCCTTCTAATGGCACGCTGAGAACAGCATTAATCACATGCTAGAATGGTGTGTTGAAGTTCCACCCATTCTTTGAGCAACAGCAGTGAAAGAAATTTCTCTCTTACCATCCCCGAGTACTGTGGGCTGGAAGCGAAAATAGAAAATCCTGTCTGCACTAACTAGAGCTTGGTGGACTCTCTTATCTTCCAAGCTGACCATAACTACCTATTAAGAATCATTAGAGCTGGGCATGGTGGCTCATGCCTGTAATTCCAGCACTTTGGGAGGCCGAGGTGGGAGGATTACTTGAGGCCAGGAGTTTGAGATCAGTCTGGGCAACAGGGAGAGACCTTCTTTACAAAAATTTAAAAAATTAGCCATGCAAGATGGTGTGCCCCTGTAGTCCTAATTACTAAGGAGGCTAAGGTAAGAGAATTGCTTAAGCCCAAGAGTTGGAGGCTGCAGGGAGCTATGCACTGCATTCCAACATGGGTGACAGAGCAAGACCCTGTCTCAAATAATAATAATAATAATAGGCCGAGCACAGTGGCTCATGCCTGTAATCCCAGCACTTTGGGAGGCCAAGGCAGGCAGATCATCTGAGATCCGAAGTTCCAAGACCAGCCTGGCCAACATGGCAAAATCCCTTCTCTACTAAAAATACAAAAATTAGCTGGGTGTGGTGGTGGGTGCCTGTAATCCCAGCGATGTGGGAGGCTGAGGCAGGAGAACTGCTTGAACCTGGGAGGCGGAGTTTGCAGTGACTCGAGATCACTCCACCGCACTCCAGCCTGGGCAACAGAGTGAGACTCCATCTCCAAAAATAAGATAAAATAAAAATAAATAATACTAATAATAATTAAGGTGCTTTACAAAGAAAATGCTACAGTGATTTTCTCCATTATTTTTCACATGGAATCTGGGTAGGGAAGCTTAGCTATCTTCCTCATCTATTTATTAGATTGGTGCGAAAGTAACTGCAGTCATTGTCTCTAAAAGGAATGGCCAAAAGCGAAATTACTTTTGTACCAACTTTCTCAATAGTAAATCAGTAAGATTTGTATAACAAATGAAAAACGAGAAAATGTCTAATCCTGAAGGGATAAAGCAAGTATTTGTTTTAAAATGCTGTGTTGGGTATTTTTATAGTTGGTTGGGGTAAAGGGTGAAGGCTCCTGTAGAGAGAAATAGGACAAGGAAAGTGGATAAGCTCTGTGAAGGTAATTCAGTGGGTTTAGGCTAGGCTGATGCCAACCAGAGAAAACCAGTGCAAGTGGGGACATCTTAGGCATAGCTGTGGGAAGCTGAGTGGTTGAGTGGGTTGGTGGGTGGGTATGGGAAATGCTGAACCATTGTCTGAGTCCAGAAAGAAGGATCCTAAAGGAATAGCACAATGAGATTCACCTTATGAGCTTGACAATTACTTAAGGACTAGAAGAGCCCTTTGCAGGTAATCTCTGCTATTTTACGACTACACAAGGCTGAATGCAAATATGATTCTGCCCCTTGTGTAATCCAAAAAGATCCATAAAGACCATGAACATTAAATAATACTTGTACTAAGACACATCAGTCTAAATTAGAATGCTTGTTTGTTTTAATGTCAAGAAGAAAAAAAATGTTAGATATGATGTAATTACTTTGGCCATCTTATAGGAAATTATTAGAGTCAGTTTTACTCATAAAATTAACAATTAAGCTTAATAGAAGGGAAAAAAATCCACTCATTATTTTTTTTTTTTTCAAAGAGCACTCATAAGTAAAAAGCATCCCGGGAGGACCTGATGTATTTTGAGCTTTTATGGGGCTCTAAATTTTACCACTTCTTTTGTGCGTCTAGTAAGCGTGACTGTAACACTGCGACATTTCAGCCTTATTTTTTGAACTCTGGAAGTTTAAACTATTACCCAATGTATGTTGCACATGCTGTGGTTGCCGCCTTCAAATTCATTTAGCCTTCCATCCTCACTCCCTTTCCTCCACAAATTGTATAGCATTTCCACTATTTGGTTGGGATTGTCACAGTAGGTCGCTAGTCAGATATTAACAGGGCAGGAGAAGGGACCCCTCCACCAGAAATGCCAAGTGACCATCAGGTGAATGGTTAGGCAGTTGTTAAGCTGCCTCTCTAAAATAATAATTGGCCACAGCCGGAGCAAGGGAAAGGCAGTCTCCCATTGGATAGAAACATCTGAAACTGGAGATCAGCAGCTTCCTAATAAGATCTCAGGAGTTGAGCAAATGGGCTCACACATGCACACTAAGAGGCAAAACGGCAGAGTTTAACTGGTACATGACCTTCCTCTAGGGATGTTGGACTGGTAAGGGAAGAATGCCTCGAATGAGCATGTGCACAAGTCCAGCAAACACGCCATGCACGGCCACTCCCAAGCATCGGTGGGCCCCCACACATGCAGACAGCCCACCCCAAGGGAAGAATCACGGGAGAAGGGATGCAAGACCCTGGAAGTATGCCAACATGTAAAACTCCAAGTCAAACGTCAAACTGTGCTCTTGATCTCTCAAGTTTCCCTCTTGGCCCTCTTCCAGGTGTACTTTACTCCTTTTCATTCCTGTTCTAAAGCTTTTTAATAAATTTTCACTCCTGCTCTGAAACTTGCCTGTGTCTCTCCTCTGTCTTATGCCCCTCGGTGGAACTCTTTCTTCTGAGAAGGCAAGAATGGAAGTTGCTGCAGACCCATAAGAATTCACTGCCTACAGTAACATACTTAGGTGCTGCATGACTCAGATACTCTCCATTGCTAACAGAATTGGACCCTCAACCCGATTCCTAGGGCCATGCCATTTTTCTTCCTGTAATTGGGCTCAGAACCACACCTATCACCACACGGCATTGCTAATCCATGGGACTGGTTCATAGATAGACATGGATGTAAGTTTGTCCAGTAAGAATTCTGGCACAGAAGGGTATATTTCGATGGATAATTGTGGTAAGAGACCTATTTTCCCCAACTCTGATGTAAAAGGAAGCATCCAGCCCTCTTAAGTTCAGGTACTCATATGCTACCATTCTGCTACAATAAGCAGCCTAGGGATAAAATCAGTTGATAGGAAGACAGAGCCTTCAAAGTCATTGAGAAACAGCAAAGCAACTTTGATGGCATTGCAAACTTTTCCACCAGTTCATGTTCCAAGCCTGCTCTGCCTGTAGACTTTTAGTTGTATAAGTCAATAAATTCCTGTATCATTTGAGCCAGTTTGAATTGGGTCTTCGATTACTAGCACACACACACATCTACACACAAACTTTAATTCTTCTACTTCTCCATTTTGCTCCCTACAGCTCTTCTCATTAAATCAATAATCCTGTGTTCATAAAATATTTATTGAACGTCTACTATGTACAAGATACTCTACCAGATATGTTGAGGATATAAAGATGGACAAGCCATGGCTGGGGAATTTGTAGAAGCATGAACTTAGAGAGAAAATGAAAAATACATGTAAAAATAACTAAGATGCAAAATAGAAAATAAAATAGAAGAAAGACAAAGAAAAGTTCTTAAAGAGAGCATGAAAAAATTGCTTCATGAATCTTTATTTTTCCAGACCTAGAAAGTAAAAAATGTGCAATCTCACCTGGGCATTTATGGACCATATGATATATTAAATTATATTTATTCCAAAGAAGGAAGTGTTTATATATGTATACTGTATCTGTGCTTTGAAAAAATTGGTTATCCAAGTATACAGAAATCCTATAACTGATTTTTTCTGGAGAGATACATCCAAATATGAGTTATTAATAGGATCCTACACTAACCTGCAGATTTACTAATTCTATATCATAGTATACTGATTCCATACCATGCTCAGTCTCTAATTTTGTAGTTTTAAAGGATGTGGAAGAAAAATTCCTTCAGAAGCAGTATGTTTGGAATATATTCCAGATTCGATTTATAATTTAGTTTTACAGTACGTAGCCTTGTTTTTCTTTTTAGCAGGCTATGTTTATTTATTTATTTGTTTTTGAGTTAGAGTCTTGCTCTGTCACCCAGGCTGGAGTGCAACGGCACAATCTTGGCTCACTGCAACCTCCATCTCCCAGGTTCAAGCGATTCTCCTGCCTCAGCCATCTGAGTAGCTGAGACTACAGACATGCGCCATCATGTCTAATTTTTGTATTTTTAGTAGAGATGGGGTTTCGCCATGTTGACCAGGCTGGTCTCAAAATCCTGGCCTCAAGTGATCCATCTGCCTCGGCCTCCCAAAGTGCTGGAATTACAGGCATGAGCCACCATGCCCAGCCATTAGCAGGTATTTTTTACAGCAACATAACTATGAAACTCATGTCTACCATGTTGAAAGGTGATGGTGTCACTCTCCATTTACATGACATGCTTTAGAAATTATATAAAGCCCACCCAATAAGAAATATTTATTGAGCACTTGTTATGTGCTAGACAAGATTCTAAATGCTTTCTAGATTTTTTTATAATATGATAATATTACAAAGTCAGAATTATTTCCTCATTTCACAGTGAAGAAGATGAAGTCACAGAGAGATTGCACTGTAAATCACCAAAGGGTGCAATCTGATGGAGATTTTCAACTTTGGCTCTGTTGACTACACGGTTTTGCTTCACTAAAGTTAAAATACGCAGACATAAAAAAGAATGAGTTCATGTCCTTTGCAGGAACGTGGATGAAGCCGGAAACCATCATCCTCAGCAAACTAACACAGGAACAGAAAACCAAACATTGCATGTTCTCACTCATAAGTGAGAGCTGAACAATGAGAACACATGGACACAGGGAGGGGAACATCACACACTGGGGCCTGTTAGGGGGTGGGGGACAAGGGGAGGGAGAGCATTAGGACAAATGCCTAATGCATGCTGGGCTTGAAACCTAGATGACGGGTTGATATGTGCAGCAAACCACCAAAGCACACGCATACCTATGTAACAATCCTGCACGTTCTGCACGTGTATCCCAGAACTGAAAGTAAAATAAATAAATAAATAAAAGAATATAAAAAATCTTTTGTAATGCTAATTAACTTTTCAATTTTTATCTGTTATGAGAGCAACACTCTCATAACATAATAAATTTCTGGCTGTAAAGGTCTGAAAATGTCTGTTTATCACATTAAGACTCACCCTGCAAACATCTCAAGATATAGAGAGGCAGCTGTGACGCTGGAAAGAGAAAGGAATGCAGGACTTAGGGCACCTGGAGTTCAAGTTAGACTCTGCTGCTTTCTAGCTATGTGGCTTTGGGAGAGTCAGGGAGATTCAGTTTCCTATTTACAAATCGCAACGAGTATCACTCTCAGAATGTGTATGAGAATTAAATATTACGATGCACATGAAAATACATTGTAGACTGTAAAGTGCTATGCCAAGCTGTTTGCTACACAATCTTTAGCTTTCTGCTATAAATTCTGGTCGTGGCTTTTCCCAGCTGACCTTAGGCCCACATTCCCTAACAGCCTGGCCTGCCAGGGAGCTGGATCTAACAAAGGCAGTCTCCGATCCCATTGTGAGCATTTGGTTAAGACTTAGAAAGAGTAAAAGGTCACAGCCATAGTTTCTGTTTTCATGGCTTACCAATACTTCCATTTCGAAACCTCTTTTTTTTTTTTTTTTGTAGAGATGGGGTTTCCCCATATTGGCCAGGCTGGTCTTTACGACCTGGCCTCAAGTGATCTGCCTGCCTTGGCCTCCCACAGTGCTGAGATTACAGGAGTGAGCCACTGTGCCTGGCCTCAAACCCATTTTGATGTCTCAGTAGGCTGGAGGCTTTTGATCCTGTTACACAGGAATGGGAAGAATCAGCAGGTGCTGAAGATGCTCAGGGCCTGACATGTGCATGACTTTTCCCTATGCCCAGGTGAGGTTTCTATCCCATCAGAAGGGCTCCAGGCGGGAGAAAGTACTACTCTTCCAACTTAACTTGAAAGCTGCAGCTCAGATCGAGTGTTTTCTGGGCCATATGCTGAACCTCTGTCAGCAGAAGGGAAAATTGAGGTAATCCTCAGCAAGCCATTTTCATTGTCATGGGTGAATTATATCGTAACAAAATGAGAAAGCAAGAGAAGCCACTAAATAATCTCTGAGCCACAAAGCGCTAAAATTCCACATTGAGTAGCAGTGATTAATTTGCTTGGACTAATTTCTTCCACATCTAATTAGCTCTGGCATGTTTCATAATGTTTATAAGTATTAGGCAGAGCCCACCTGAAAGAGAGAGATAAACATCCCGCTCCATTCATGCATAAGAGCCTGTTTTCTTAGCATGAAGAGGAGAAAGGAAAAAATAAAATATAATTGGACGCTTTCAGCCACAGCCAACCTAATCAAATCTTTCTTAAATTCTAACAGGTCTTTTGCTATTAGTAGGTTATAACGAAGGAGTTTTTGAAATAACTTATTTCTGAGTGTGCCTGGTAACACCCATTCATTACTCACTAACACCTGGAACAAAAACTCCTCCCACCCTTATTGTCATTGTGTGCCCATCTCAGCTCATTTGTCTCATTGTCAGAGAAAACAAACGAGGAACCTCATATTTTCTAAGCATGGGTTTACGATTAATTTGGTTGGAACTGGCAGAGGTTTACTCCAGTCTTTTAATCAACTTGAATTGTTCTAATAAGTCTAAAGTAAAAAAAAAAGTTTTATTTATTTATAATTGTTCTAATAAGTCTAAAGTAAAATAAAGTGCTAACACACAGATGTAGTTATTCCATAAAATGTTGGTGTCCCAGAAATTAGCTGGGTGTGGTGGTGCATGCCTGTAGTCCCAGCTACAGCTAATGTGGGGAGACAGAGGTAGCAGTGAGCTGAGACTGTGCCACTGCACTCCAGCCTGAAAACAGAGCAAGACTCTGTCTCAAAAAAAAAAAAAAAGTGACATTTCCCCACAAAAACCCCATCCAAAGGTCAGTAGCCTTAAAGATCAAAGATAGAGAAAGTCATGAAGATGAGAAAGAATCAACGAAAAAATGCAGAAAACTCAAAAACCTAGAGTGCCTCTTTTCCTCCAAATGATTGCAACACCTCTCTAGCAAGGGCACAGAGCTGGGCTGAGGCTGAGATGGATGAACTGACAGAAGTCGGCTTCAGAAGGTGGGTAATAATGAACTTTGTTGAGCTAAAGGAGCATGTTCTAACCCAATGCAAAGAAGCTAAGAACCATGATAAAACATTACAGGAGGTGTTAACCAGAATAACCAGGTTTGAGGCAAGCATAAATGACCTGATGGAGCTGAAAAAACACAACACAAGAACGTCACAATGCAATCACAAATATCAATAGCCAAACTGACCAAGCAGAGTAAAGAATTTCAGAGCGTAAAGACTATCTTGCTGAAATAAGACAGGCAGACATGATTAGAGAAAAAAGAATAAAAAGGAATGAACGAAACCTCAGAGAACTATGGGATTATGTAAAAAAGACCGAACCCACGACTGATTGGGGTACCTGAAAGAGATGAGGAAAATGGAACCAGGTTGGAAAACATACTTCAGGATATCATCCAGGAGAACTTCCCGAACCTAGCCAGACAGACCAACATTCAAATCCAACATTCAAATTCAGGAAATCAAGAGAACCTCAGTAAGATACTCCAGAAGAAGACCAACCCCAAGACACATAATCAGATTCTCCAAGGTCAAAATGTTAAGGGCAGCCAGAGAGAAAGGCCAGGTCATCTACAAAGAGAAGCCCATCAGACTAACAGCAGACCTCTCAGCAGAAACCCTACAAGCCAGAAGATATCGGAGGCCAATATTTAACATTCTTAAAGAAAATAATTTCCAACCCAGAATTTCATATCTGGCCAAACTAAGCTTCATAAGCAAAAGAGAAATATTAATAAAATCCTTTTCAGGCAAGCAAATGCTGAGGGAATTCATCACCACCAGGCCTGCCTTCCAAGAGCTCCTGAAGGAAGAACTAAATATGGAAAGGAAAAACTGTTACCAGCCACTACAAAAACACACCGAAGTACAAAGACCAATGACACTATGAAGCAACCACATCAACAAGTCTGCAAAATAACCAGCCAGCATCATGATGACAGGATCACATTCACGTATAACAATATTAACCTTAAATGTAAATGGGCTAAATGCCCCAATTAAAAGACACAGAATGGCAAGATGGATATAGAGTCAAGACCCATCGCTGTGCTGTATTCAAGAGATCCATCTCACATCGAAAGATACACATAGGCTCAAAATAAAGTATGATACTGGCAAACCGAATCCAGCAGCACATCAAAAAGCTTATCCACCATGATCAAGTGGGCTTCATCCCTGGGATGCAAGGCTGGTTCAATATACAGAAATCAATCAATGTAATCCAGCATATAAACAGAACCAAAGACAAAAACCACATGATTATCTCAATAGATGCAGAAAAGGCCTTTGACAAAATTCAACCACCCTTCATGCTAAAAACTCTCAATAAATTAGGTATTGATGGGATGTATCTCAAAATAATAAGAGCTATCTATGACAAACCCACAGCCAATATCATACTGAATGGGCAAAAACTGGAAGCATTCCCTTTGAAAACTGGCACAAGACAGGGATGCCCTCTCTCACCACTCCTATTCAACATACTGTTGGAAGTTCTGGCTAGGGCAATTAGGCAGGAGAAGGAAATAATGGGTATTCAATTAGGAAAAGAGGAAGTCAAATTGTCCCTGTTTGCAGATGACATGATTGTATATCTAGAAAACCCCATCGTCTCAGCTCAAAATCTCCTTAAGGTGATAAGCAACTTCAGCAAAGTCTCAGGATACAAAATCAATGTACAAAAATCACAAGCATTCTTATATACCAACAACAGACAAACAGAGAGCCAAATCATGAGTGAACTCCCATTCACAATTGCTTCAAAGAGAATAAAATACCTAGGAATCCAACTTACAAGGGACGTGAAGGACCAATTCAAGGAGAACTACAAACCACTGCTCAAGGAAATAAAAGAGGATACAAACAAATGGAAGAACATTCCATGCTCATGGGTAGGAAGAATCAGTATCATGAAAATGGCCATACTGCCCAAAGTAATTTACAGATTTAATGCCATCCCCATCAAGCTACCAATGACTTTCTTCACTGAATTGGAAAAAACTACTTTAAAGTTCATATGGAACCAAAAAAGAGCCCGAATCGCCAAGTCAATCCTAAGCCAAAAGAACAAAGCTGGAGGCATCACACTACCTGACTTCAAACTATACTACAAGGCTACAGTAACCAAAACAGCATCGTACTGGTACCAAAACAGAGATATAGACCAATGGAACAGAACAGAGCCCTCAGAAATAACGCTGCATATCTACAACTATCTGATCTTTGACAAACCTGAGAAAAACAAGCAATGGGGAAAGGATTCCCTATTTAATAAATGGTGCTGGGAAAACTGGCTAGCCATATGTAGAAAGCTGAAACTGGATCCCTTCCTTACATCTTATACAAAAATCAATTCAAGATGGATTAAAGACTTAAACGTTAGACCTAAAACCATAAAAACCCTAGAAGAAAACCTAGGCATTACCATTCAGGACATAGGCATGGGCAAGGACTTCATGTCTAAAACACGAAAAGCAATGGCAACAAAAGCCAAAATTGACAAATGGGATCTAATTAAACTCAAGAGCTTCTGCACAGCAAAAGAAACTACCATCAGAGTGAACAGGCAACCTACAAAATGGGAGAAAATTTTCGCAACCTACTCATCTGACAAAGGGCTAATATCCAGAATCTACCATGAACTCAAACAAATTTACAAGAAAAAAACAAACAACCCCATCAAAAAGTGGGCAAAAGACATGAACAGACACTTCTCAAAAGAAGACATTTATGCAACCAAAAAACACATGAAAAAATGCTCACCATCACTGGCCATCAGAGAAATGCAAATCAAAACCACAATGAGATACCATCTCACACCAGTTAGAATGGCAACCATTAAAAAGTCAGGAAACAACAGGTGCTGGAGAGGATGTGGAGAAACAGGAACACTTTTACACTGTTGGTGGGACTGTAAACTAGTTCAACCATTGTGGAAGTCAGTGTGGCGATTCCTCAGGGATCTAGAACTAGAAATACCATTTGACCCAGCCATCCCATTACTGGGTACATACCCAAAGGACTGTAAATCATGCTGCTATAAAGACGCATGCACACGTATGTTTACTGTGGCACTATTCACAATAGCAAAGACTTGGAACCAACCCAAATGTCAAACAATGATAGACTGGATTAAGAAAATGTGGCACATATACACCATGGAATACTATGCAGCCATAAAAAAGGATGAGTTCATGTCCTTTGTAGGGAGATGGATGAAATTGGAAATCATCATTCTCAGTAAACTATCGCAAGAACAAAAAACCAAACACCGCATATTCTCACTCATAGGTGGGAACTGAACAATGAGAACACATGGACACAGGAAGGGGAACATCACACTCTGGGGACTGTTGTGGGGTGGGGGGAGGGAGGAGGGATAGCATTGGGAGATATACCTAATGCTAGATGACGAGTTAGTGGGTGCAGCGCACCAGCATGGCACATGTATACATATGTAACTAACCTGCACATTGCGCACACGTACCCTAAAACCTAAAGTATAATAAATAAATAAATAAATAAATAAATAAATAAATAAAAAGACTAAAATTTAAAGAGTAGGGAATTAAAGAGCTAGTTCAATGAAGACATTTTCAAGAAAAAAAAAAAAAGATAAAGTATGGAGGGAAATTTACCAAGCAAATGGAAAGCAGACAAAAGCAGGGGTTGCAATCCTAGTTTCCGGCAAAACACACTTTAAAGCGACAAAGATCAAAAAAGACAAGGGCATTACATAATGGTAAAGGGGTCAATTCAACAAGAAGAGCTAACTATTCTAAATATATATGCACCCAATACAGGAGCACCCAGATTCATAAAACAAGTTCTTAGAGACCTACAAAGAGACTTTTACTTCCACACAATAATAGTGGAAGACTTTAACACCCAACTGTCAATATTACACAGATCACTGAGACAGAAAATAAACAAGGATATTCAGGACTTGAGCTTATCTCTGAATCAACTGGACCTGATAGATATCTGTAGAACTGTACACTGCAAAACAAAAGAATATACATTCTTCTTGGCACCACATGGCACTTACTCTAAAATTGATCACATAATTGGAAGTAAAACACTCTTCAGCAAATGCAAAATAACTGAAATCACAACAAACAGTCTCTCAGACCACAGCACAATGAAACTAGAACTCAAGATTAAGAAACTTACTCAAAACCACACAACTAAATGTAAATTGAACAACCTGCTTCTGAATGATTCCTGGGTAAATAATGAAATTAAGGTAGAAATGAAGTTATTTGAAACCAATGAGAACAAAGGGACAATGTACCAGAATCTCTGGGACACAGCTAAAGCAGTGTTAAGAGGGAAATTTGTAGCACTAAATCCCCACATCGAAAAGCTCAAAAGATCTCAAATTGACATCCTAACAGCAAACTAAAAGAACTAGAGAACCAAGAGGAAAAAAACCCCAAAGCTAGCAGAAGACAAGAAATAACCAAGATTAAGGTGGAACTGAAGGAGACACAGGCATGAAAAACCCTTCAAAAGATCAACGAATCCAGGAGGTGTTTTTTGAAAAAAAATAATAAAATAGACCACTAGCTAGACTAATAAAGAAGAAAAGAGAGAATAATTAAATAGACACAATAAAAATGATGAAGGGGCTATCACAACTGAACCCACAGAAATACAAACAATCATCAGAGAATAGTGTAAATACCTCTATGCAAATAAACTAGAAAATCTAGAAGAAATTGACAAATTCCTGGACACATACACCCTCCCAAGACTGAACCAGAAAGAAGTTGAATCCCTGAATAGACCAATAACAAGTTCTGAAATTGAGGCAGTAATAAATAGCCTACCAACAAATAAAAGCCCAGGACCAGTTGAATTTACCACTGAATTCTACCAGAGGTACAAAGAGAAGCTGGTACCATTCCTTCTGAAATTATTCCAAACAATTAACAAGGGAGGACTCCTCCCTAACTCATTTAATGGGACCAGCATCATCCTGATACCAAAATCTGGTAGAGATACAACAAAAAAAGAAAACATCAGACAAATATCCCTGATAAACATTAGTGCAAAAATTCTCAATAAAATACTGGCAAACTGAATCCAGCAGCACATCAAAAAGCTTATCTACCACGATCAAAGTGGCTTCAACCCCAGGATGCAAGGCTTGTTCAACATATGCAAATCAATAAGCATAATTCATCACATAAACAGAACTAAAGACAAAAATCACATAATCATGGATTGTCTCAATAGACGCAGAAAAGGCCTTCAATAAAATACCACATCCCTTCCTGTTAAAAACTCTCAATAAACTAGGTATTGATGGAATGTATCTCAAAATAATAAGAGCCATTTATGACAAACTCACAGCCAATATCATACTGAATGGGCAAAAGCTGGAAGCATTCCCTTTGAAAACCAGCATAAGACAAGGATGTCCTCTTTCATCACTCCTATTCAACACAGAATTGGAAGTTCCCGCCAGGGCAATCAGACAAGAGAAAGAAATAAAGGGTATCCAAATAGGAAGAATTACAGATTACATACTCCTATATCTAAAAAACCCTATCATCTCAGCCCAAAAGCTTCTTAAGCTGAAAAGCAACTTCAGCAAAGTCTCAGGATACAAAATCAATGTACAAAAATCACAAGCATTCCTATACAACAACAATATACAAGCAGAGAGCCAAATCATGAATGGACTCCCATTCACAATTGCTACAAAGAGAATACGATATCTAGGGATACAGCTAACAAGGGAAATGAAGGACCTCTTCAAGGAGAACTACAAACCTCTCCTCAAGGAAAGCAGAGAGGACACAAACAAATGGTAAGACATTCCAGGCTCATGGATAGGAAGAATCAATATTGTGAAAATGGCCATACTGCCCAAAGTAATTTATAAATTCACTGCTATTCCCATTAAATGACTATTGACATTCTTCACAGAATTAGAAAAAAACTACCTTAAAATTCATATGGAAATAAAAAAGAGCCAATATAGCCAAGACAATCCTAAGCTAAAAGAACAAAACTGGAGGCATCATGCTACCTGGCTTCAAACTGTACTACAAGGCTACAGTAACCAAAACAGCATGGTACTAGTACAAAAACAGAAACACAGACCAATAGAACAGAATCTAGAACTCAGAAGTAAGACCACACATCTACAACCAACTGATCTTTGACAAACCTGACAAAAACTAGCAATGAGGAAAGGATTCCCTATTTAATAAATGGTGTTGGGATAAGTGGCTAGCATATGCAGAAAATTGAAACTGGATCCCTCTTTTACACATTACACAAAAATTAATTCAAGATGGATTAAAGACTTAAATGTAAAACCCAAAACTATAAAAACCCTAGAAGAAAATTTAGGCAATACTATTCAGGATATAGACACAGGCAAAGATTTCATGATGAAAGTGTCAAAAGCAATTGCCACAAAAGCAAACATTGACAAATGGGATCTAATTATACTAAAGAGGTTCTGCACAGCAAAAGAAAGTATCATCAGAGTGGACAGACAACCTACAGAATGGGAGAAAATTTTTGCAACTATTCATCTGACAAATGTCTAATATCCAGAATCTACAAGGGACTTAAACAAATTTACAAATATAAACCCCAAACAACCCCATTAAAAAGTGGACAAAGGACACAAACAAACACTTCTCAAAAGAAGACATTTATGCAGCCAACAAACATATTTTTTTAAAAAAGCTCAACATCACTGATCATTAGAGAAATGCAAATCAAAACCGCAATGAGATACCATCACACAGCAGTCAGAATGGCGATCATTAAAAAGTCAAGAAACAACAGATGCTGTGAGACTGTGGAGAAATGGGAATGCTTTTACATTGCTGGTGGGAATGTAAATTAGTTCAACCATTATGGAAGACAGTGTGACGATTCCTCGAAGACCTAGAACCAGAAATACCATTTCACCCAGCAATCCCATTACTGGGTATATACCCAAAGGAATATAAATCATTCTATTATAAAGATACGGGCTCACATATGTTCATTGCAGCACTATTCACAACAGCAAAGACATGGAGTCAACCCATTCTAGTCAATGATAGACTAGAAAAACAATGTGGTACATATACACCATGGGCTACTATGCAGCCACAAAACACAATGAGATCATGTTCTTGGCAGGGACATGGATGGAGCTGGAAGCCATTATCCTTAGCAAACTAACTCAAGAACAGAAAATCAAACACCGAATGTTCTCACTTATAAGTGGAAGCTGAACAATGAGAACACATGAACTCAGGGAGGGGAACAATACACACTGGGTCCTGTCGGGGCAGAGGGAGAGCATCAGTAAAAATAGCTAACGCATGCCGGGCTTAATACGTAGGTGATGGGTTGATAGGTGCAGCAAACCACCATAGCACATGTTTACCTATGTAACAAACCTGCACATCCTGCACACGTATCCCGGAACTAAAATAAGACAGTGACATTTATATGTTCCAGTTTAGAACACGTTATAAATGTAAACAAGATAACAGGATCCAATACTTTTCCCTGATTCAAGATAATGGAGAGAACACATCTGGCTGCATTATTCAAACTTAAAGGAATCATTAAGTCCATTTCAAATCATGACATTCCAGGCATCAGAAAGAGATAAGAATTTTATATTTAAAAACTTGTAGGTTAAAAAGTATGTCCAAATTCTCATATTCACTCCATCACTTTATCTTAGTCAGGACTGTCCCATCAATTTCGCCTAAATATCTCTAGGCTACTTTGTCCTGCCCATCCTGCATCTGCCATGTGGCAAAGGCCCTCATCACTCTAGTACTGTACCAGGATCCGAACTGCATTTCCTGACTCCAGACTGATGTCACGTGGTATAAGTTGCCTGACTCAAAAGCTTTACTACTTTCCCACAGCTTTTAGAATCTTGTCCCTATGAGGTGGTTTTACATACAGGCGTCTTGTTATCTGGCTTTTCGCTGGCACAGCTAGTTTCATCTCAATTCCTGCTTAACTCACAAACCCTCTGCTCTTATTCAAAGCCCCTTCCCCAAGAAACATACTGTCATACTTCAAGGGCTTTCCACGACATCTATTTTCATTGACTGGAAGATGGCTTCACTTCTTATCAATCTTGCTAACTCATCTTTACCTTTAAGGATACAGACCAATTATCATTTATCTCTGGAAGCCTTTCTTGGTGCCTGTGCTTTAGACATGCCATCTTTGGTCTCATGGAACCCAGCAAACTCTTATGACAGTGCTTAATCACACAGTACTTCCCTTGCCAGTTTCTTTATCAATCTTTGCAAGCTATATGCTTTTAGAAGATAAGATCTATACCTGTTTACTCTTGTACACTGCAATTAGCACAAGCTTGTCCATCAATATTTACTGAAAATAGGCATTACCATCACAGTAACAGTAGCTAACATTTGGATAATGTGTTATGGTTAACAAAGCACTTTTTTGGAGTACATATATTATCTCATTTAATAATTAAAATAATCACTTACAATTTTAGCATGCATCAGAATCATCTGGAAAGTCTGTTAAAACACAGATTATTTAGTCTCCTCCCCAGAGTTTCTGATTCATTAGGTCCGGGTTGGCCCAATAATTTCGTTTCTAACACTCTCAAGTGATGCTGCCTCTGCTGGTCTGGGGTACACACTTTGAGAACCACTGCCTTAAAACATCCCTGTGAAAGGTTAAATGTTATTCCCAATTTACAGAGGAAATTGAAGCTCAGAGAGCAATGGCTTTGTAAGTAGTAAATTCAGGGCCTCTGAACTGCTTGTCTGCTTGTCATTGTACCATGTGAATATTAGTGAAATGGTAAATTTATTTCAGTTCTTCATAAAAGGCAGTTTATATATTATCAAATTCTGTCCTTAGGAGATTATAATTTGAAAACGCAAATCATGTGCTCTTGTGTGGTTTTTATCGCAATTTTCATTTGAATTGGTAGTCAAGTTGCATAGAATTGCAAATGTAGGAAGGAAGCACATTTCAACATTATTTCAAAATTATTACAGTACAGTAGAAATAACTTTAATTACTTGAGTAGAAATGCAGCAGATAAAAAGTGTTCTTTTCCCTCCTTGTTCAAACAGGTTGATAGTATGATGTTATGGCTGAGATGATACTAAAAAAAATGTTTTAGTTAAAAAAAAAATGTCCTGAAGTTGGTGTTTTGAGCTTCTATTTCTCCTGCCTTTCCTTTTTTTCAAGCTGTTATGAAGTAATATTTCCCTGGAGCTGGATAGAAAAAAAAAGGAAGAAGAAATAGAGAGGAAACTAAATAATTCAGAAACTGGGCAATTGAAAATGGCTGCAAGTCAATAGAAATCAGTCTTGTTTTAAGGTGAAGAAGGTGAAGGCATTAAATTTTTGCTGTGGAGTGTAGTCCTTCCAAGAAACAGGTTTTTGAAATTTTTCTCCTCTTTTCATAGGAAGTCTGAAAAATTTTTCCTTTAAAATGTATATTCCGGCCTCTTATTTCCAGTAAGATCTTATTCATGTTTTCTCTTTATCACTTGAAATATACATAAAAGCACACAAATAAACAAAAATGGGAATGTTGAAATTAGAATAAGCAATGAATTGCTGGGCTCTGGAAAGAAGGAATTTCTACCAACTGCAGAATCTGTGAGGGGCCAGGCTGAGAATCTATGAGGCTCTAAGACTCTCTTTGACCTTTTGGGAAAACAAGGAGGTTCTCTACTTGCTCAACATAAAACAGGAAATTTTTCAATGGCTTTCCATCAGACGAAGATAAAAAGTGTAAACTCTGAACATGTTGGCTAGCGAGTAATCATTAAGTACCTTCTATTTGCTAGGCTTTGCACTAGGTTGTAGGCATCATATCCTATCAAACCATGTGCTTTCTGGCCTCTGAACTTACTCACTGGAGATAAGGTTACGCCATTCCCTAAATATACTAAGCTTATCCTTTTCTTAGTGACTTCATGTTTGCTCTTTCCAGTGACAGATACACTCTACCCAAATCTTAGACTATCTTGCACTTTCATGGAATTGAGGTCTTAACTCAAATTATACCCTCTCAGAGATGTCTTAGTCAACAAGTCTAAGATAGGCCACTGCCATCATCTCTTCCCCATATCTTTCTGCCATCTGCTTACCCTAATTCTCTTTATTTCATTTTTTACTACCCAAACTTTATGCACACACACATGCACCCAGACACATACAGGCACACGCATATAAATTATGTATATATATTTAAAATATATTTGTAAGTATAATAAAAGTACTTAAATATTATGTACATATATTAAAATAGATATATCAATAGACATCTGAAAACCTGAACAAAATGAATGATTTTAAAGCGATACTATAAATCATAAAAAAGTAACAGAAACTGTAGAAATCCATGATAGTTCAATAATATTTATGATACTGAAAAATTCTTACCACATGCTTCAATCCAGGCTATTTGGCTGTTTGTTCTTTTCAGGAAAAGGTAATCTTCATGCTATACATTTGGAAAATAAGCCAATATTTGCCTGGTAATAGAAGCTCAAAAAATCTTATGCACAGAAGAAAATCTGAAAACAGTGTCATTTATAGATGTGAACATCTTAACTAAATTATCGGCAATCTGAATATAAGAGTACATTGTACTGCAGCATTTAGTGAACACTGCCTCTTCCCTCAGTATACAGTTCTAATCCATAAGGAAAAGGCAAATAATTTTATTTATTTATTTATTTATTTATTTATTTATTTATTTATTTATTTTGAGACGGAGTCCCGCTCTGTCACCCAGGCTGGAGTGCAGTGGTGCGATCTCGGCTTACTGCAAGCTCTACCTGCTGGGTTCACCCCATTCTCCTGCCTCAGCTTCCTGAGAAGCTGGGACTACAGGCGCCCACCACCATGCCTGGCTAATTTTTTTGTATTTTTTTTTTAGTAGAGATGGGGTTTCACCATGTTAGCCAGGATGGTCTCAATCTCCTGACCTCGGGATCTGCCCTCCTCAGCCTCCCAAAGTGCTGGGATTACAGGTGTGAGCCACTGCGCCCGACCAAAGGCAAATAAATTTGTATAAAAAGCAGAGGACCTTGTGGGAGAGAAGTAAAAATACAGCAGAAAATCAATTGTCCTAAGTTATCCACAGACTACCTCCAATAATATTTCCACCAAAGAGCACTGTACTTATGAATTTCCTCAAACTCTTAGTGAATAAATAATCCTCATGTTATATAAGCTCTTCTAAAGATATAAAATGAGTAAAATCAAAACTACTTTCCTATTAATGAAGAATCTCTTAAGATATTTTCTGGCCTCCATCAATTTACTGGTGAATTATCTCAAAAATGTTTAATAAACAGGTAATTCTCAGGTTATATGTACTCTTTTAGAAAGATGAAGGCTAACTGATAGGTTTCAAAAAGATATATATCGGTCAGATGCAGTGGCTCACACCTGTAATCCCAGCACTTTGGGAGGCCGAGGCAGACAGATCACCTGAGGTCAGGAGTCCGACTCCAGCCTGGCCAACATGGCAAAACCCTTTCTCCACTAAAAATACAAAAATTAGCCAGGCATGGTGGCGTGCACTTGTAGTACCAGCTACTCGAGAAGCTGAGGCAGGAGAATTGCCTGAACCCAGGAGGCGGAGGCTTCAGTGAGCTGAGATTGTGCCACTATACTCTAGCCTAGGTGACAGAGACTGTCTCAAAAAACAAAATACAAAAAAAAAAAAAAAAAAAAAAAAAAAAGCTATATATCTCTGGTTGCATCAATCAAATATAACACATCTACAAAGTCAAAGATCAACCTCAAAGTTGATCTATGCAGTAGATAATCTCCTATAAAAGAGTCTAAAGAGCTGGCAGTAATATAATATTATATATAGAGAGAGAGATCTAAGAGCAATTCCACTGTTTATATCTTTGTTGTTAGATGACTTAATGATCTCTGAAATCTTCACACCCTTGGACAAAATGAAGAATGATGGTCTTTAATGTGTGACACCTGTGAAGATGGGGCTGGAGGTGACAGAGATGTGGACTCTCTGGAATAAGAATAGGGTGGCATGGCTAACAATGGAAGAAAAATGAGTCTCCTAGGAACTATTTCATGTTGTAATAATCTCATAAGTTTTAAGGACAATAGAACATTTACCACCTGGCCTGTGGACACTCTAGTTGGTTAGGGCAAGAGAAAAATTGGAAAAAAGAAAGAAAGAATGAAAAAAAAAGGCAGAGCAAGAGATGACTGCTACCAAAGAAAGGTTGCCTTATCTTCTGCTTCAGGTTCAGCAGTTTCTGTCACAATAAATCCTGGTACCAAGTGATTTTGCCCCATCCCATCTACAGAGCAACAGGAATTTTCTGTTAAATTAAAAATGTGTAGAGTTTTCATTATTTCCTGAGCATTCTACCACATTTTCCAGGAAACAAACGGACACTAAAATTCTAATTTTTAGGCAATGGATACATAGCACGTATTGGTGGTGTTTGTAGCGATAAATATTTACTTACTATTTATTTTTTGGAGACACAGTCTCACTCTGTCACCGAGAGTGGAGTGCTGGAGTGCAGTGGTGCCATCTCAGCTCACTCTATCCTCCACCTCCTGGGTTCAAGTGGTTATCTTGCCTCAACCTCCTGAGTTACTGGGACTACAGGTGTGTGCCACCACACTTGGCTAATTTTTATATTTTTAGTAGAGACGAGGTTTTGCCATGTTGGTCAGGCTGGTCTCGAACTTCTAACCTCAGGTGACCCACCCACCTTGGCCTCTCAAAGTGTTGTGATTACAGGTGTCAGTCACCGTGCCTGGCCAATATTCAGCTATTTTTGTAGCATGTTATATTTACATATGTAACATACACACAGATTGGTGCAAAATAATAAATGCATATCAGCATGGAATTTACATTCCATATTTATACTAAATAGAAGGGGTTTTAAGGTTTAGATTTTAAAAATCTATTCAAGTAGTCCTCATATTGTACATTCCACAGTGTGCACTATACATTTTATGCTAAAATATCTTTTAGAAAATCATTGTCTTATCCTGGCTAACATGGTGAAACCCTGTCTCTACTAAAAATAAAAAAAAAAAGATAAAAAAAATTAGCCAGGCGTGGGGGCAGGTGCCTGTAGTCCCAGCTACTCCGGAGGCTGAGGCAGGAGAATGGCGTGAACCCTGGAGTTCGGCTTGCAGTGAGCTGAGATGGTGCCACTGCACTCCAGCCTGGGCGACAGAGCAAGACTCCATCTCAAAAAAAGAAAAATCATTGTCTTGTTGAGAAATAAAGATATTATAGTGGCCAAAATATTTATTGAAGGCTAGGTGCTATGTATTAAGAATCAGGATAGCAGCACAAAAGATAAACTCCCTGACTTCATGAAGTTTACATTTTATTGAAGGGAGTGTGTGTATGTGTTGAGAAGGACAATATGCAAAGACATAAGTAACTAGGTTGTTGGTGGAGTCAGGGGTGTTGCAGTGCCAGTGGGAGGACCAAGTTGGAAACAGCAATGTGGTCAAATCTTTCAAGAAGTTTTATCACGAAATGAACAAGACGAATCTGTTGGAAGTTGGAATACGAGTGGGGACAAGTGAGGGTTGTTTTGTGTTTTTCTTGTTTTAGGGTGGCCGTGTGAATCTGCTTGTTGATAATTCAGCAGACAATTCAGTAGAGTGACTACTGTCTGAATAAGAGAGCAAGACCGTAAAGAAAATTCTTGGGAAGAGGAGGAGGAATGGGTTTCCGAGTGTTGGAGGCAAAGAGTCTTTTCTGAGGGAAGACATGGATCACGACAACACGTGAAAGCTGGCTGATGGGTTTGCTGATGGAACAACTTGGGAATTCTTTGATAATGAATCACTTAAGAAAATTCATGGGTAAATAATTCGCAGAAATGTGGAGTGGGAGGATTGAGGGGAAGAGAAGAAAGCATACATTTGGAGTAATTTTTAACTTCCAGAAAGCTAGAAACATATAGTGAAACTTTAAGGCAGGGCTGAATGCCTATTTAAGGTTATAACTGTGTGTGTGTGTGTGTGTGTGTGTGTGTGTGTGTACGCGCAAGAGAAGAGGGCATTATACTTTATTTTAATTATTTTATGCATATTGTTCAAAAATTCAAGTTGCACTAGAAGTCTTGAGCTCTGACAACAAAGAATTTTGATTTCTTTGTTTATTCTAGTGTAAACCTCCATTTTGATAAATAATACACATGTGTGAGGTTCTTTATCTATTTTATTGTTATAACTAAAAATTTTTCTGTATTATATAATCAGCAGTTTCTTATTCACTCACTGCTTCCTAGCAGCCTCTCTCTATCACCTGATATAATTAAATTCATATTCAGAGTTTATAACATTATTACTACATAAATAGTATTGTTTACTGCTGAGCCAATAGTGTATGAGGATTAATGATCATTTATTTTTTATTTTTTTTCTAGAGTTAATTATCTAATTTATTTTCATTTGCTCAGCTCTCTATACTTTATGGCTAATTCCTAAACTCTCCAATAACTTCTCAACATAATCTTATACTAAATTAAATTATTAGATAAACTATGAGTACCCTTTTCCTTTAGGAAAGGGAAACTTATAAATGTTTTAGAAGAAGACTCCCAAAACCCCCTGTCCCTTTGCTCCAACCTGAACGGCTTGTCCTCAAGGTCTTCCCCTTAACAACCTGTAGGCCTTCTCTCAAACATCAGCCCTGGGTCCCAGATCCCAGCTCTTCCTCTTCCTCAGTTTCCTCCCTCATTTTGCTAGAGTACAGGATGCATGGGAGGTTAATTTCTAAAGATTTTTGTTTGTTTCAAATACTATGTTCACAGTCCATTTTTAGTTTGGTTGGCTTTGGAACTCAGGTTCAAAAATTATTTAATCTAATGAACACAAATCTTCTAGCTTCTAGATAGCTTCTCCATTATCTTCTAGCTTCTAGATAGCTTCTCCATTATCTTCCAGCTTCTAGATAACTCTATCATCTTCCAGTTTCTAAGAAGATCACTCCAGTGTCTTCCAGCTTCCAGTGATTCTTTCAGTATTCATGAATCTTTTTATGTGAACAGTTATATTCACAGATAATCTTTATGGATAGTGCTGCCATCTCAGTTTCCCTGAAATTTCCCTGTGGAGGGCCTTGGCATAAATCTTTCCTAATTTGTACCTGGAAGTTAGAGGCTTTCATCAGTCTGGGGAAATTTTTGCATTATTTATTTTACCATTTTCTCCCTGGTCCATTTTCTCTGTTCTCTCTTCCTGAAACTTCTACTATTTGCATATTGAACCTTATGAATTGACCCTTAAATTTTCTTTTTTTTTCATATTTTCCTTTCCTTTATACTCTTTTTTTGGAGGAGAAGGGGTTAAATTTATATTCCAGTATTTTTGTCAATGTCTAAAATTTTCGAGTGTTGTATTTTAATTTCCTAAATCCCTTTTTTCCTCTAGTCATTACTTTTTCACAGACACCAGGTAAATATTCTAATTCTTTGCACATATTAAATAGAATTAAATGTTTCTCTTCAGCTCTCTATATCATTTCTGTTTCATCGGGGTTATATTTTTCTACCAGAATCTGTTGATTTATTAGTTTTATCTGCCTTTCTTATTAGTGGCATTCTGCCACATTTGGTTATTCTCAGCTTTCTGGGTGCATTGATGAGTAAAGCCTTGAAAAAATGATCACTGGATGCCTAGCATGGGCTGGACTGGGTGACTGAAGGGCTATGTTTTAGGTCACCAGCCTCCCTTTCTTGGTGCATGCCCTATTATAGAATTTTCAAGGCTTCATTCTGGTGTCATTTTGCCTCCCCATTGAGAAATACTTCCAACTTTCACTCTGTGGTGACAGTGGGAGTTTGGCATGGGGAAGATCTAAGTGTGGCTGCTGGTGTCCCAGGAACCAGGGAGGAAATGAGAATAGGTTTCTCTCCAATAAACATGAAAATGGGCAATTCTTGCGTGCTATGGTCTGAATGTTTGTATCTCCCTAAATTTATTTCTTGAGAACCTAATTACCAATGGGATGATATTCAGAGGTGGGGTCTTTGGGAGGTGTTGAGATCATGAAGGTGGAGCCCTCATTAATGGCATTAATGCCCTTATAAAAGAGACCCCAGAGGATTGCTTTGCCCCTTCCATCATGTAAGGACATAGCAAAAAGCACCATCTATGAACCAGAGATTGCTCACAACAGACACTGAATCTGCCAGGAGCTTGATCTTGGACTTCTCAGCCTCCAGAACTATGAAAAATAAATTTGTGTTGTTTATAAGTTACCCCTTCTATGGTGTATCAGGCCATCATTGCATTACCGTAAAGAAATACCCTAGGTAATTTATAAAGAGAGGAGGTTTGATTGGCTCACAGTTTTGCAGACGGTACAGAAAGCATGGTGCTGCATCTGCTCGGCTTCTGGTGAAGCCTCAGGGAGCTTTCAATCATGGCAGAAAGCAAAGGGGAAGCCGGCACATTACACAGTGTAAGCAGGGGTAAGCAAGCAGTGGTAAGCAAGAGAGAGAAAGAGACAGTGGCAGGGAGGTGCCACACACTTTTAAATAACCAGCTCTCACGAGAACTCACTATGGTGAAGACAGCACCAAGCCACAAAGAATCTGTCCCCACGACCCAAACACCTCCCACCAGGCCCCAACTCTAGCATTGGAGATTACAGTTCAACATGAGATTTGGGCAGGGACACAGATCCAAACTATGTCATGTGGTGTTTTGTTACAGCAGCCCCACAGGACTAAAACATTGGAACAGTACCTCATAGCTGGCCCCTGCTAAGTAAGCTGTTACTGAGTCCAGATTTTTTTTTTTCCTTTTTTAAATAGAGATAAGATCCACCTATGTTGCCCAGGCTGGTCTCAAACTCCTGGCTTCAAGCGATCCTTCGCCTCAGCCTCCTAAAGCACTGGGATTATAGGTGTGAGCCACAGAACCTGGCCTCAGTCCAAAGTTTTTAGCACAATTTTTCTAGAGAATAAATCTCCTTAATTGAGAGGCAGTGCTGGGGGTGGGGCCTTCTGGGGTGCAGCTGGAGTTTGGATATCAAAGAACTCCTTACAGGGTAGCAAGCAATTTCTGTCCAATTTAGTGTTCCATCCAGCAGTGTGAGGTGCAGGTTACCTCTAATTCCTGGGCCTCCTAGGGTATCTGTAAAGTGAATGCATTTGCTCCTCATTGATAGCTTCTTCTGCAGGTACACAATTTCTAGCTCTTCCACTCAGATAAGTCACTCCACCATCTTCTAAAATGTTATTAACTTTTTTTGTTCATTCTTCACTGCCCTGCCCTTGTGGATTTATATGGCTTTATTCTTTTTTGTTATTGTTTTGGTGAGTCTGGAAAGGGAGAAATTATAAAGGCTTATGCTACCAGCTACCTACCAGCATTTAAAATTTTCTCCATCTACTTTAGCTGCTCTAACGCAGTCACAGAAAAGACAGGTAGTTGGGTTCATTTGGAAGTATAGTTTTCCCAATAAACATGATTCAGGGAGAAAGGTAAAAAGAAATTGGCAATATTCCCAAGAAAATACTCTCAATAATGGATCATGTAATTTAAGTTTGGTAAGGATGGAGGTAAAGGAAGATGAGGAAAATAATGAAATATGTAAAAATGGGTTTGAGGTCAATAGTTTGAGAATCTGAATAAGAACAGAGAATATTGCCGTGGAAGTACTAGACTGATTCCATAGCCTAGTAGTATACAGCACTATAGTCAGAAACAGTGATATCTGAAATGGAAATACTATAGCTGTAGGTGGTGACAATGTCCAGAATGTGACAAAAAGAATGAAAAGATCTGAAAGTATAGAAGAAAAGCTAATTAAGGAGAGGTCAGAGAATTGAAAGGACCAACAGCATTTGGAAGATAAACTCATGGATGGTTAGGTGACTAAGAATGATTACAGGAATGGAAATAAATACAGGTAAAAGATACAAATCAATAAATGTGAGGAGGTCGATGCCAGGAACTATGAGGAATAGCAAACAGGGTAGCTAGATGGCACATGCCCCAGAGAAGCTAGTGGCTTTGAAAGAGGAGGGAGGATGAAAGTTTTGGGGGAAGCAAGGAGGGATGAAGAGGACACCTGTCTCCCTCCTGGGTTTGAATTCCAACCATTTGACTTGTGAATGTATAACCAGCTTGCACTGAGAGGGCCACAGCGAAAGCACTGTCCTCCAGGGACAGTCTGTTTTCGTTAGGGCAAGGAATTAAAAAAAAAAAAATCATTAGAGAAGATCTCAAGGCTACAGGACAGTTAGTTAACCACAGAGCCGGAGATCCAGGGAACACAAAGAAAGAGTTTGGGAAAATGGAGGGACGACAGGATTAATTTAGATGAGCAAATGTATTCTGCAAAATGGAATCAGAAATCCTGAGTGGTAATCGATGGCTTTGAGAGCAAAAGCATAGATAAGTTAATATTTAAGTTAAAGCGCTGAATGCCCACATTTTAGTAGAATTTCAGGGAAGCTGCTGTACCAGTAGTGTGACATGGTGAGATGTCTTGGGGGAAGAAGGTGAAGGGGATCTGAGTTATGTCACCCTAAAATGTGCCACTTTGGAAAAAGGATCACTTTGAGGCAAACGAGAAAAAAACCACAGAGGATGAACTCTACCATTCCCTTTATCTGCCTGAAAACAGAACAGAAATTCTCCTTAGGAAGGTCCTACCCCTGCTCTGCTTCCACTACGAGAAATGGGAGAACAACCTTATCACCGGAGGAAAGATGGCACTGAGATGCTACGCAAAGGAACCTTATTAGCTAGCCTTCATCTACCATTAGTTTCCCTCTATATTTGTCCCACAACTTTCCACCCCAGAAGCTCAAAATCCATTTTGTTTGTTTGTTTGATTTGTTTTGTCTTGTCACTTCTCTGTAAATATATTGTTCTCTTGTTAGGATGCTATGTAAGCCTAAATTCTAACCACCTCTGAGTTACTCAACACGGAGTTCTCCCACATGTATATATGCGTTAATAAACTTCTGTTTGTTTTTTGTCTTGCTAATCTATATTTTGTCAGTCTAATTTGCAGAGCCCTAGTCAATGAACCTAAGATGGGTAGAGGACAAAGTTATTTTCTTCTCTTACAAAGGGTATAAATATAATCATTCTTAATAAGTGCCTCTTGATCTGGTAAGATTCAAGGTAATTGGCCTTTGGTTTAAATCTAAATTTTTGATGATAGGTGAATGATTAATATTATTTTACAATAATATTTCTAATGAAATGCAAAAAAAGGTCATGATAAAAAGTACAAAAATAAGCATTCCAATGGTTAATAAACTGTATGATCCCACTTTTAAAGGTAAAGATACACAAACATATTAATTTTGGTTATTTCTGAGGTTTTCGGTTTAAATTGGATAAGCTTCTGAATTTTTAAATTATTTACAATAAATATATTAAAACACACTTTTTCAATATAGAAATCACACAAATTTAAAAATTGTATCAGTAATACAGGAATTACATCCTTTTCTTTCCTTAGATGTGGGGCTCCATTTATTTAAAGAAAGATGTTGTTATTCTGTGAAGCCTTTAACTTAATAAACAAGCTTGCTTTTGACATATACAAAGGCCATTAAATTGAATTAACACTTGAAGCCAGCAATTTACAACTACACTCATCATCAGAATTATCAGGAAAGCAATTAAAAACAGAAGGAGGAAAAAAAAGAGATCTCCTGAGCCTGCCCGAGAATTACTGAATCAAAAATCCCTGGAGCACATGATTATTCTGATGATTAGATAATATATAAAATTTTGAAACCACTGTCACAAGAAAGGCACAAAGCAAAAGAAATTAAATTAGATCTAATTAATCATTAAATTAACAATCTAAATTAGCAGGTAGATGAAACTAGTCAACATGTTTCTTTATTTTAATTTGTACTATGACACTAGAGTCGTAGATGGTTTAAAGGCATTTCATTTTATTCTTGCAGCTGATCACAAGAAAAACAACCCTGGAGAAAATATGAAAGTCACCTATGGAAGACTCTGAAGGTAGAGAAGAGAAGGCAAATTGTTCAGGGACTTTAGGAATCAATGAACCACTTAGGGATGAATTCCCTCTTGTTTTTGCTTGTTTGTTTGCCTTTTCCTTGTTTCTTATATGTCCCTGCCTGGCCAGTAGAAAAGGCCACAACCCAGAAATGTGTATGGGTGTGGCCAATAAAAGTTCCCCAAAAGATCTGTTCTGTCTAGCCGAAAAAACACTGGTCAAAGCTAGCCCAGCAGGACAGAACATTTTAACCATATCCACCTGTTGTCTGGACCAATATCAGGGAAAAAAAACTCCCATTTCTCTACCCTAACAAGCGAATTATTCTGAAATGGTCTGAAAGCAGTTCATCTGTTTCCCAGATGAAGGGTTTGAGAGCCAGATGCTGTCTGTCTGAGGGTTGTGGGAGCTCTGTGGAAGCTGAGTGCAGCCCCTACCATGCAACCTGGGTTCTGCTCTATCTTCTGACAACCCGTTAAAAATCCTGCTCCAATTTCTCAAAGAACTAAAACTAGAACCACTATTTGATTCTGCACTCCCTTTACTGGCTATCTACCCAAAGGAAAAGAAGTCATTACATTAAAAAAGACACCTGCATTTGTATGTTCATTGCAGCACTATTCACAATAGGAAAGTCATGGAATCAACTTAAGTGTCTTTCAGTGGAGGACTGGATAAGGAAAATGTCATAGATATATACCATGGAATACTACTCAGCCATAAGAAAAAATGAAGTCATGTCTTTTGCAGCAACATGGATGAAACTGGAGGCCATTATCCTAAGTGAAATAACTGAGAAAAAGAAAGTCAAATACCACATTATCACACTTATAAGTGGGAGCTAAATAATTTGTACACATGGGCATAGAGAGTGGAATAACAGGCACTGGAGGCTCAAAAATACGAAAGGGTGGAAGAGGGGTGAGGGATGGAAAATTAACAATTGGGTGCAATGTCCATTATATGGGTGATGGTTAAGCTAAAAGCCTAGACTTTGCCACTACACAGCATATCCATGTAACAAAACCGCACTTTTACTCCCTAAATCTATAAAAATAAATAAAATAAAACATACAAATCCAGTAATTACAAAAAATACCACTACAGGGCCACTCAAGCCATCCATGGATATGGTATACTCCTGTTCTGAGGGTCAACATTCCATGATTAACGAAAAATGGACTCTTCTCTTGAAGCTTTTTACCTTGGCTTTTCCTAGAATGAATTCTTGGCCTCCTCATCACACTTATCTGAGTGATCTCTGAGAGTTTTCAGATTTTTGATTCATTTTTCTTACTCCTATTGCTTTTGTTATGGAACTGGCATGGGTGATAGGCCAAGTCACACCTTGATGAATCATAATCAGGATCATGTTTTCCAAAGTTATATACAGAAATGCACAAAATGGTGCAAAAACATGAGCAGTTGAAAATCTAAAAACCAGACTGTTCTCTTTCCTTGAATAATTGGATGACCTTGAGTAAATCATTAAAACTCTTAATACGTTGGTCTGCACACACTGCTGTATATTCTTTACATCTTAGAAATGCTACAAATACATAATGTTTTAAGAGTGGGAGAGTCTTTTGGATTCTTCAAAAAGAATGACAGTATATTAAACTCGAAAATAGTATTTAATTTTGTTAAATAACAAATGGTGAATAAAAGAATGAGTTATCTCTCTGCTTTTTGCTTCTGCAACCTGCTGCTCTGTAATGAAATTAGTGTGCTTCCTAATCTCCCTTAAAGATCAGGTGAAGGAGAGCCTCAATGGAGACTTTCATCTTAAAGGTCCTTTAACTTCCATTCAAGCTTTGATTTTGCTGTATGCATTTTGCTTCAAATAACAAGTTAATTTATGTGTATTCAATTATAAATATGAAATAGTGTTAGTATTGAACAGTACCTAGTCAATAGCAAGAATATATGAAAAAAGTCTTATTCAATTATTTTTTGTCTTCCTAGGACTTAGAATAGTACATAATAATTATACTCTTTCATATTAAAATAGTCTGTGATTACATTAACAGATGCTACTTCTTCGGATAGTTAAAAAATAAAAATGTAGCAATGTGTGTCATATTGAATCCATTTATATATTGGAAAATGAATTTAGAATCTCAGTTTTTGAACCTGAAGTACTTATTTTGTTCATCTTGGTGTTAGCCATGGTGTTTCATAGATGTATCATTTCTGACAATAACAGTTAAGGCTGTTTTCCTCAGTTTGTTCTCTGTAATTATATTCTTGTTAATTTTCATCTGTCACTTGTTTTCCTTTTTACCAAACAAAAATTCTTTTTTTTTAAATTATACTTTAAGTTTTAGGGTACATGTGCACAACGTGCAGGTTTGTTACATATGTGTACAGGTGCCATGTTGGTGTGCCGCACCCATTAACTCGTCATTTAACTTTAGGTATATCTCCTAATGCTATCCTTCCCCCCTCCCCCTACCCCACAACAGGCCCCAGTGTGTGATGTTTCCCTTCCTGTGTCCATGTGTTGTCATTGCTCAATTCCGACCTATGAGTGAGAACATTCGGTGTTTGGTTTTTTGTCCTTGTGATAGTTTGCTGAGAATTATGGTTTCCAGCTTCATCCATGTCCCTACAAAGGACATGAACTCATCCTTTTTTATGTCTGCATAGTATTCCATGGTGTATATGTGCCACATTTTCTTAATCCAGTCTATCATTGTTGGACATTTGGCTTGGTTCCAAGTCTTTGCTATTGTGAATAGTGCTGCAATAAACATATGTGTGCATGTGTCTTTATAGCAGTATGATTTATAATCCTTTGGGTATATACCCCGTAATGGGATTGTTGGGTCAAATGGTATTTCTGGTTCTAGATCCCTGAGGAATCGCCACACTGACTTCCACAATGGTTGAACTAGTTTACAGTCCCATCAACAGTGTAAAAGTGTTCCTATTTCTCCACATCCTCTCCAGCACCTGTTGTTTCCTGACTTTTTAATGATCACCATTCTAATTGGTGTGAGATGGTACCTCATTGTGGTTTTGATTTGCATTTCTCTGATGGCCAGTGACAATGAACATTTTTTCATGTGTCTGTTGGCTGCATAAATGTCTTCTTTCAAGAAGTGTCTGTTCATATCCTTCGCCCACTTTTTGATGGAGTTGTTACCAAACAAAAATTCTTAAGTGTGTTAGGAAGAATGGTGTTGAAGTAACTGAAGTATCTACTACCTCTTCTACCTCTTTCTGCATGCAAAAAATAACAGGTTGAACTTAGGGGAAACATAGTTAAACAAGGAAATCCAATTGTAAAACAGTTCTTTGAGGAACGATGAGAACTGTGGCTAACTAGGTGTCTCTTTTATGAAAATGAAAGGAAGTGGAAAACCCTGCTAGAATTAATGCCACTGGTATTTTGACACATGCTATTTTATTACATTGGATACTTATGGGAGAAAATATCCCATGCTTTCAAGTGATGACAATTGCTCTTTACTCTCAAAAGCAAGTCAAGTCAAAATAAAACAAAACTACTTTTCACATGGAGGAAGGTGAAGGTAGTACATAAGGTACTCTGGGAATTTTAACATGGTGCCTGATGACTGTAAACATGCCTAGGATGCTGTTCTACTCCCATTAAACTCATCATGCATATAGAGTGACTCATTAAAAGTGTATTTCTCCTCTCAGCCTCTAAGGTCCAGGAAGGCAGTAGTACCATCTACCTTGGTCACTGCTTTGTCTACAGGTTTGGATAGGTTTGGTTTTTGGTCATAAAATTTACACATTTTGAATTAAATTGTGCTGATGTGGCTCTATAACCCAGAATGTCACAGAGAAAAAGAAGAAAACTTAAAATCAATATTGTCTGGGAGAAATTTCTCCAAATCATAAATCCGGCAGACTAAGACAAACATACCCGAGCTCTGACATATTGTCTGTATAACCAGACTTTAATCACAAGTTCAGAGTCAGTGCCTAGCAGAGAACAAAAAAGTCATTTTGTTACTACAAGGGTGTACTTTTCTCTCTATGTCCTTTCAGTGGAATAAACCCCCAGAGAGAAACACGGCCCAAAGGTACTGACTGGGGCATATGACGACTGTCTGATTTAGTTCTTACAGCTAAAGTCACTGTAAGGGGGGATGGAGTTAGGGAGAAATTCTCCTAATAGCTCAGGCTGTGCTCTGTATCTTAGAAAATTCAGTGCCTGTTATTTACCAATTCAGCAAATCAGACGACAAAATAGCATGGATAGGGAATTTTCTACCTCAGTAGAGTGTGGAGCTGAAAATAGAACACTCATCATTCGATTTGAGACGGGGCTTCAAATTACCCAGGAAGAAACGCAACAGGGGCATTAGTACTTCATATATTTTATTTATTGACTTTATATAAAAACATGAGAAAATTAAATATGCAATCTATGTGTAATCTTACAATTATGTTAGAAAAATTTAAAAAGTTGAAAGGAACATTATCCTGAAGATCCAGACAATGCGTTATTCTAAGCAGAAATGGCTTTTATGAGGCAGACGACTGGTGAAGAGAATGAGATCGACATGAACAGGAAAAATATATGGAATCCCATATTAAAATTTAAAATAAAATTTAAGATTATCTATATATCAGTGGTAATGAATATAGAAATAGGTATTTCAAAAAATAGTTGATTGATGAGGAGTAACTTAAGAATCTCATCATGTAAGTAAGAAGATAAAGACAATGATTTAATCCCTTTGTCCTTCTGTTTCCTTATTTGTGAAACACAAAAACATAATAGCACCCATCTCCTAGGGCTATTGTAAGTCTTAACTCATTAAGCACATGAAAGTGCCTAGAACTGTACATATTACATACTCTATGAATATTTGCTATTATTACCATAAATGATCATTTTATTAAGCTCCTAATATATGCAGTGTATAGTGCTAATTATTAGAAGTATAAAGGCTAAAGCAACTGACATATTGATAAAAGTTGTTCAGATAACTAGCAGAAGACTGAAATAGGAAGAGCTCTCTGTCCTAAAATAACCCTGATGTCTAAAGAGCAAAAAGTAGGAAAACACACAGACTAGTCATTTTTTTGGTCCATTTGGTAAACAGGCAGCTTTCTGCTTTGCCAATTAAAACATTTACAGATAATAAACCATTTGTTTTCCAAAGTAAACGTTTGGCTCAATTGATTTTTCATTTCTTTCTTAAAAAAATAACAAGATTGTTTTTAATGGCATTCTTCTAGGAAAATTCATGCAGCAATGACTACTGTCTGAGGTAAACCATCAAGAGAGACAGAGCGTGGTTTTCAACTCTGGCCAATGGTACAGTGGAAAAGAAATAGTATGCAATTGGAGGTCATACCAACTACCATGGTAGGTAAATAGGAGAGAGTAATAGAAATTCAAGTTGGCAGGGACCTTAATTGTTCTTCTTGTTCAAGTCCCTGCCTCTA
This sequence comes from Pongo abelii, assembly GCF_028885655.2. Classification (NCBI taxonomy): domain Eukaryota; kingdom Metazoa; phylum Chordata; class Mammalia; order Primates; family Hominidae; genus Pongo; species Pongo abelii. The sequence goes on along the minus strand of NC_071993.2, from coordinate 19,742,794 downwards.
CTTTGATTTACACATAAGAAAGTTGGCGATCAGAGAAGTGAATTAACTGGAGAGAAATAGCCCAGCTTTTGACAGAGCAGTTATTAGGCCGATAACTCTTGACCCTTACTTAATATAAAGATCTCTCTAATATTCCAAACTGGGGTGTGTGTTTGTGTGCATGTGTGTGTATGTGTGGTGTGTCTTCCTAACCACTAGACTACCAGGGATAAACTGTTTAGCTCTCTTGCTCTCTTTCAAAAGCTAAAATATCTTTGATGCTTGATATCTACAGAATAGAAGCTTCAAATGACTTCTATACACATTATTTTATTCAGATCTCAGAATAGCCCTATGAATCACCCAAGGCAAACATTGTTACTACATTTTACAGACGAAGACATTAATGTTTAAAGAGGTCTCAAAAGCAAAAATAGCAGAAGGCAAGATGTGTAGACTTAATGAATGTATAATGGAGATTCTTAATGTTTTATGACTTGTACATTTTGAAATTAGTGGGGTTTTTTTGTTTATTTTGTTTTGAGATGGAGTTTCGCTCTTGTTGCCCAGGCTAGAGTGCAACGGCATGATCTCGGCTCACAGCAACCTCCGCCTCCTGGGTTCAAGAGATTCTCCTGCCTCAACCTCCCGAGTAGCTGGGATTACAGGCATGCGCCACTATGCCTGGCTAATTTTTATATTTTCAGTAGAGACAGGGTTTCTCCATGTTGGTCAGGCTGGTCTCAAACTCCTAACCTCAGGTGATCCACCCGCCTCAGCCTCCCAAAGGGCTGGGATTACAGGCATGAGCTGCTGCACCTGGCCAAAGTTACTGGTGGATTTAACTAATTATTAAATGCATGTGTAAATAATCTATATTGTTTGATTCTTCTTTCATCATTCCTTTATTTTTGAAGTAAACCACAAAAAAAACCCTGTGAGACTATAGTCAATAATAATTAACTGTTTAATTTAAAATAGCTAACAGAGTATGATTGGTTGTTTATCTCAAAACATAAATGCTTGAGGTGATGGATACCCAATTCTCCGTGATGTGATTATTAATCATTCATGCTTGTACCAAAATATTTCATGTGTCCCATTATATATATGTCTAATATGTAACAACAAAAATTAAAACTAAAAAAAAAAAGTTAAGAAAAAAATCTCAACTCTGTAATTTACTGTCTTTGTAGTCATTTCTCAGTATGTAGGGAGGGCTCCTTCTTGACTGGGTTTCCTGACCCCAGATACAGATGCCCCTGATGTGGACCCTTGGGCTGGAGTGTGTTCTTCCTGAGTTCTTCTGGAAAGCCACTCTGAGCTCTGAATTTTTAAGAAAGAGAAAGTAAAGACCTGAAGATTGAGGATGGAAGAATTGTACATTGTTAGGATGTGGGAAAGGGGAGCTAATTCAACAAAGAATAAAAACTCAATTAGTGTAAAGGCCAGATTAGTCCTCAAAGCAAAAGCTGAAGATAGGTCAGAGAGAGAAAAGACTGAATTAGCTAATTAGGGAGTGGGCGAGGGGTCAGAACACCTTTGCCAGTGCATCACAGTATCAAGGGTAAAGGAATGAAAAGACTGCGAGAGAATGAGGATAGCAGCTGTGATCTATAGATTGGAAAAATTTGGTGGACAGAAGGAAGGACACAAAACCATCACTTACCATTTTGGCAAAATATTATTTGATCCATATCTATGTTGGTGCAATACATTGATTTAGTAGCAACTATGCTCTTAGATCCTCTAAATTAAAAATAAAAACAAACCAGATCGATAGACAGCTCACAACAAAACTGCAAGTGCTTGTAAGCAGAGTGAAGAAAGGTATTACAGCAAATGAGATTGAGTGTGTCATAATGAAAAGTCTCAAAATAAAATGCTTCATGAAGACAAGGTCGAGGTCACTATTAGACAAGCTGATAGACACCCTAATGAATAAATGGTTGTCTGCTCTAAAATCATCATACCACTCATAAAGCAGGTATACAGCTGAGAAATGTTCCCAGAATGCCAAATTTGTATCTATTGGGAAAGTTTTTGTAAGATTACATGGAGGCTGCAGATAAATACACAGGGCAGAGGTTAATTTGAGTCAGACATAAAAAACAAATGTTTGCTGTGTGAAATATTGCCAGGGTTTCTTGGGCCACAGTAGCAAAACGAATACTGAGAATGAATGGTGGCCCTTCAGCAAGAAGTAATTGGCCCTTATTATTATTCTACATCATATTTAATAAAGAAAAACACTTATTTATAGAATTAGTAAATTGGAAAGTTTAGGTGAATGTATCTGATTACTGTTCTCACAAAACACTAATTATAAGAGTAATATATAGGCTATTGTAAATAACACCAAATAAAGCACTCTAAAATAAGTGAACTTTCATAGATATTTTTCAAATATGAGTTTATAAGTGGTTAGCATAAATAAATCCAAGAATGGCTTGGAATCTCTAAACACCTCAAGTAGTATTAGGGCTCATCCATTTGGGTCAAGATATCAGATACTCTGCTTTTTGATAAATTCTGTAAAATGGTAGAGTTTTCCTCGGTGCAAATCCACTGAAATAATTATAAATCGTTTCAAGAACTGAGCACTTACTTTTTACCTGGCATTGTTTTACCAATATTCACTCATTTAATCCTTACACTTAAACTCTGAGATGGATTCCATTACTATCTACAATTTATATATGAGAATATTGAAGAGAATGTGATTAACATGTCCAAGCTCCTGCAGCTAGACAGCATCAGAGCCAGGTACCAACTCAGACACTCTGTCCTCAAATTCCATACACTTAATCAGCTAGATGGCATCAGACCCAGATACTTACTCACACACCTGTCCCCAAATTCCATACACTCTACTGCCTGAAATCAATGAAGGTAAGTGTGTGGCCCTTTAGCAGAATAGAAATATGTAGAAATTGGCAGAAGATAAATTAGAGATGTGGTAATAATGAGTCTTTCTATTTCAGTCAGTACCTGCCCTAAAAGAAAATCTTTATCCTATTGGTATTTTTTTTTTCGACAATGAGTATGTTGTATGTCTAGATATATCTCACAAAGCAATTATATCTCATGTATAATTAGAATTAGAATTGTGAATAAAATTATCTCCATAAATATATATATATACACACACACGTATACACGTACACACACACATATATATGTACACACACGCATATATATAACTTCCTGGGACCTCTAGCCTCTTTGATGTCAACAATATCTTCAAATCAACAATAATTACATTGAAGAAAGTAAGATCTGGAGGGCCAAATAATATGGAGAAATTGGGGCCAGAAATGGTTTATAAAATTACTTGTCTCTTCCTGCCATTCAGGCATACTAGGGACAAATTTCTAGAAACAGACCCTTTTTCTCAAGTCTTACTGCAGAAATTAAAAAAACCTCCAATTTGCATTTCATTTTCAAAATTAATTTGACCAAAAGACTGTGGGAGAACAACAACAACAACAAAACTTACATATGTATGTTTCTTTTTGATCTCAAATGCAGTTTCTATAACCTTTGCAGCTTTATTCTGTCTACAGATTCCTATTCTTCATGATTCTTATTCCATAGAACATGGCAAAGTATTGACAAATTGCATCGTGTTTGTTTCTAAAATGTATATTTAGTTTCACATAATTCTGATTTATTTAAAGTTATTATTAATAGGAAATAATGTGGCACTTCTTTAATCCCTACTGAACTCAAACAGCTCAAATCTTCATAAGATTTTTATGCAGCAGGTGGGGTAGGAAGCTGAAACAGTCCATAAATATGTAAGCGTCCAGCCCCAGCACACACAGATGTGTCTATCTTTTACATTCCTTTCTTGTGTCTAATTCTCTTGGTAGCCACTTCCTGATTTCCCTTCTGTGCCTGGATATTTTCAGCTTCAATTTTCATTCTGTCTCATTGGTATTTTACTGTACTCAACAACAAAGGCAGTTTCTTTCGGGAACTTTGTTTCCTAAGCTCTTTTTATTTTAAGAACATTGGATTTTAGATTCAACTGAAAGTTATTTGTTAGCAATTGAGAGTAAGTGAAAGCAAAGAAAAGGCAGTCATTTATTACCAGCAAAGGTTTCCTTTCTCAAATATAGTCAGAACAAGCAACTTCACTATTTAATATGACTCTCCTTTTGGGTTCATCTATGTAGAGATATTGATAATGGTCATTTGTCCCAGCTGAAGTCAGCCTTTATATTTGTTTCCATTGATGCTTACACTATAAATCATCAAAGCACTGATAAAATTAAACAGACATTTACACACAGGCTTGAATGATGACTGTGTTTGGTTAAACGTGTTCTGCTACACATCTTATTAATAAGACATGCTTAAAAAAACCCCCACTTTTTTGATAAAATTGTTTTCTTTCCCTTTTCTTAATCGTGGCTTAGTCTTTTATCCACCAAACGTGTTTGTTCCCACTGGATGGAGGATGCTAGGGGATGTATCATTCCTGCCAGGTAGATGGCAGTGCTTATGGGAGGTGATAAATCATTTTGTCATTTCAAAAAAATCACAAATTCATCTGCTCCCAAAGGAGACAATATTATGCTTTAAATAGCTATGGCTGCCTATTTTTAATGTGGCACATGTCAGGAAGTTACTCACTGTATTAATGATAACTCTGCTCATTGGTAACAAAGAGTTTAATTAAAAAGTTAACGCTTGTGATTAGTTGCGCTTGGATTTCACCCATCTGGATGACTCTGGTTTGAGATGTAGAATCATTTCTCAGCAGCAAAGGAGTGCCCAAATTAGCTCTCCATCAAAGTCTCAAAAAAATAGAGGAGAAAGACAAGACCTGATAGTGGAAAAAATATTGAAATGGATCACCATGGACCACCAAAGAATAACTTTGATATTACTCTGAAATTTACATAGACTATTTGGATGTTGCCTTTGAGTTACCTGCTTAGAGAAGAAGTTTGATATTACCCTGAAATTTACGTAGACTATTCGGACATTGCCTTTGAGTTACCTGCTTAGAGGTAAGAAACAAAGTCTCCCAGAGGCAAGAAGAAAAAATTTAAAATGAACAAATGAAAACCTCAACACAAGAGAACATAGGAACTTTAAGCTCTTTCCCAAGGATTTCTTTCTGCTACTATTTCTGTTTCACTTTTAAACCTATGGAACAACAATTTAGATCTGAGGAAACAAAAAATCTTGCTTCGGGAGGCTGAAGTGGGTGGACTGCTTGAGACCAGGAGTTTGAGACCAGCCTGGGTAACATAGTGAGACCTCCCTCTTTCTAAAGAAATTCAAAAATTGGCTGAGTGTGGTGGTGCATGTCTGTAGTCCCAGCTACTCAGGAGGCTAAGGTGCGATGATCACCTGAGCCCAGGATTTTGAGGCTGTAGTGAGCTATGATTGTGCCACTGCACTCCAGCCTGGGTAACAGAGTGAAACCCTGTCTCAAAAAAAAAATTAATAAAATGTAAAAGAGAAATCAGTAAGAGATGGAAACTGATCAGATGTTTCCAGCTGCTCAGGGATGAAAGAAAATGAATGGCTTCCCAAAACACTCAAGACTGCTGATTTGTACAATAGATTGCTAGGAATAATGACCTCTGAATCAGAGAGGCAGATACATTAGAAGGTTTTGCAAGATGATGTTGAATTCAATCTTAGACATACTGATATGTAAATTATGCCTATGGTGATTTCTCCTGGAGAGTTCTAAATGAATGTCTGGCACTTAGACAAGATTGTTGAGAAAGAACCAACGTTGCATGGTGTCAGGAGCCAAAGCTTTTTGTCAGACTCTTTGGTTTGAGTCTCTGCTCTACAACTTACAAGCTATATGATCTTGATAAGTTATTTAAATCTGTAAACCTCAGTTTCTTCAACTATAAAATGGGAACAATCTCTACCCCTAAGGTTTATATAAAGAGTTAGATAATGTATGCCAATCCCAGGGTATACAATTTCCTGGTAAGCTGGTAGTTCTTAGGTGTTGGGGTTACAGGTGTGAGTCACTGCACCCAGCCAGTTTAATCACCTCTGGACAAATCCTCCTTGCTTCAGTGCAGTATTGACCCACACTTGGTTCACAGAGCATCTCCCACAGCACACAGTGAATTTCATAAAACTCAAATCCCAGAATATCTCTTCCCATTTCTCCAAGGATAAAGTTTATACTCTTTACAGTATCATACACAAACTTTCATGATCTTGGTACTATCAAACTTTGAAATTTCACCTTCCATGCCTCTCTCATATGGGCCACATACTCAAGTACTACTAAACTACTTGCAGTTTGAAAATTATGCTTTTGCACATTTGGCTCTTTCTTCTCAGAACATGTAATTCCTTGCCTATTTAGTAAGCATGTATTTATTGTTCAATATTCACCTCAAGAGTGCTTTAAAAATGAAGTGGGAGGACAAACCAACCTTGTATGATAAAATCGGACACACCTGACACTTGCTTTTTTGGTTTCCACATCAGCCAGGGTGTTGGCACATGACACAGGCTCTGCCAAGAACAGGCTCTCATCCTGGACTTTGAATTTGGATCTAGTCATGCCACATGGTCACCCTCGCTGGCCCTGTTGGCAGTTTCATCAGTTGTCAGTTTCTGAGACAGTATCGCCCCAAGGCTAGCCCTAGGTTCAAGTCGCAGCCACAGTGGTGCCCCTTCTCCATCAGCTCTGTGGCATCAATTTGGCCCTTGTGCCTGGCTTCATAGACCCCAAGCCTTGTTCTCCAGACCTCCAGGTGTTTCTGTGGGTCATGCAACATTAAAAAAAACAAAATTCCTCCTCTGTATTTAAATTCATCAGAGTCATTTCTGTTGCTTGTAACTAAGAGCCCTGACATCATGCTCAGACAGAATGAATCAAGCCCTACTCTCTGATCTCATGGCATTCTTTCTACAGTGCTTACATGTCTTTTACAGTGAGATGTTGTGCAATATCTCATTATATTGTGGCTCTGTTGCTCATCTGTCTCTCCCATTATATTAACCATCTGAGAGCTTGGATAATTGCCTTCTTTATGTTTTTATCCACACCTGATCCCAGGTCCTTGTACATAATAATGCTCATTAAGTGTTGTTTGTTTGTTTGTTTTGTATGAGGGAACTATTTAATGAATAACTGAATAATTGTGGTTTTGAAGTAGTCTGCTTTTTCACGTTATGCTTTTTCTCCTTCAAATAATGGCCTTCTTTTAAAATAAGAATAATATGTAAGTAGGATGCATTGGCCTACCTTAAATCATTATTTATAGTGTTTTCTAAAGACACATGGTTGAGGGATGAAACAATCCCTTGTTTTTAATTTAGAAAGAAACTAACTTTTTTGAAGTTAGATAAGAACTAGATCACCATAGCACATCCCAACATATTCAAGGATGCTCCAGTCCCAATCAGTTTTACTAACTAATCTTCAGTTAACTAGAAATATCAACTTCCTAACCATGACAGTTAATTAAAATATTACTGTAACTAAGACAGTAACTAAATTCTTTGGACTTGTGGCCATTTAACATTTTTTTAAACAGAGAAAAGGAAGAGAAATGGTATTGTGTAAAATATGCCATTATTGACTTAAAGTATTCCATTTGGGTCAAGAACAGAGACCATCTTTTGATATGGACAAATAGTGGGGAGACTGGCTTTCTATTATCCACTCAGTGGGTTTGGAAACCACTCCTGATGCATTCTCTAATTTGCAGTACACTCTCCTGCTGTCAGGATTGACTGTCAGGCCAAAAGGACACCTATTCTCACTCTTAGTAGAAACTGCTGCTAAACTGCTGATACTAAACCTAATAGGAGACAAAGGAGGCAGCTCCAGGAGCCTGAGCTGAATTGAAAGGTGCTTGAGAACTGGTTGGAAATCTGGAATGTTAAAACGTATTAAAATGTGATTACAGAGACATTAGTCGAGCCTGCAATCTACTTTTATTGACTTTACACCTCCGTATAATTGAGAAACTCCCTATCTCCTACTTTACAAATGTAATAAATTCACAACAATATAATTCCATTTCCCCACCTCATCATTATTTTGCTATTATTATATCTCTTACTCTACATATTTCCTATTTCCTACCTAACGATGTTACAGAAAACTTATTACAGATTTTCTATAAGCTGTTAGTTGTCTTTTAAGGAAAAATAAGGAAAAACAGCATACTCTTCTACATTTATTTCTTAATTGCCATTCTTGATGCCTTTGTTTTTCTCTATAGATGCACGTTTCCATTTTGTATTATTTCTCTTCAGCCTGCATGTTATTTTTATGCATTTCTTATAGTAGACAGCTGCTGATGACAAATTTTCACAGTTTTTGTCTATCTGAAGTTGTGTTGTATTTCATGTTTGCTGTCAGTGATATTTTTATTGGACAATTCCTTTTTGCTTCATCACTGTAGACTTTTCCAGATAGGATAATTTCTGTCTTCAAAGCCACTGAATCTTTATTCTGCCATCTGTAATCTGCTAATCCTACTCAGGAAAATTTTCAGTCCAATTATTGACTTTTCAGTTCTGGAGTTTCCATTTTGTTCTTTTTTATAATTTCCATTTCTCTGCTAAGATTCCATATCTGTTTAAAAATTAAGATCATACTTTCCTTTAATTCTTTGAGCATATGATAAAAACAAGCAATGGGGAAAAGACTCCCTATTCAATAAATGATGCTGGGATAACTGGCTAGTCATATGCAGAAGACTGAAGCTGGAAACCTTCCTTACACCATATATAAAAATCAACTCAAGATGGATTAATGGGTTAAATGTAAAACAGAAAACTATAAAAACCCTGGAAGACAAGCTAGGCAATACCATCCTGGACACAGGAACGGGCAGAAATGTCATGACAAAGACACCAAAAGCAATCACAACAGAGGCAAAAATTGACCAATGGTATCTAAACTAAAGAGCTTCTGCACAGCAAAAGAAACTATCAACAGAGTAAACAGACAACCCACAAAATGGGAGAAAATATTTGCAAACTATGCATCTGACAAAGGTCTAATATCCAGAATCTATAAGGAACTTAAACAAAGTTACAAGAGAAAAACAACTCCATTAAAAAGTGGTCAAAGGACATGAACAGACACTTCTGAAAAAAAGACATATGTGTGGCCAAGAAGCATATGAAAAGAAGCTCAATATCACTGATCATTAGAGAAAGGCAATCAAAACCACATGACATACCATCTCACACCTGTCCAAATGGTTATTATTAAAAAGTCAAAAAATAACAGATGCTGGCGAGGTTGCAGAGAAAAGGGAACACTTACACACTATTGGTGGGAGTATAAATTAGTTCAATTATTCTGGAAAGCACTGTGGTGATTCCTCAAGGAGCTAAAAGCAGAACTACCATTCAACCCAGCAATCTCATTACTGGGTGTATAACCAGAGGAATAGAAAGCATTCTGCCATAAAGACACATAAACATGAATGTTCATTGCAGCAGTGTTCACAATAGCAAAGCCATGGAATCCATCTAAATGCCCATCAATGACGGACTGGATAAAGAAAATGTGGAAGATATCCACCATGGAATATTATGCAGCCATAAAAAAGAACAAGATCGTGTCTTTTGTAAGATCGTGGATGGAGCTGGAGGCTATCATCCTTAGCAAACTAACGCAGGAACAGGAAACCAAATACCGCATGTTCTCCCTTATAAGTGGGGGCTAAATGATAAGAACTTATGAACCCAAAGAAGGAAACAACAGACATCGGGGTCTACTTGAGGTGGGTGAAAGGAGGGAGAGGAGCAGGAAGGATAGCTATTGGGTACTGGTCTTTATACCTGGGTGATGAAATATTATGTACAACAAATCCCCATGACACACGTTTACCTATATAACAAACTTTCACATTTACTCCCAAAACTAAAAGTTTAAAAAATGTTACAATGAAAAATTGTTTTAGCATATATACAAAATAGATGCTAACTGCAATAATCAGATATTTTGGAGTTGGTTTGTATTGGCTGCTTTTTTCTTTGACTAAGGGTTACCTTTTTCTGAATCTTTAAGTTTGTATTCACTTGATCTGTAGGTTATACGCTGGAGATATTTTGGTCATCTTCCTCTGAAGAGTGTTGATGTTTTTCTCTAGCAAACCTCAGTTGTTCATTTATTGGTTGATTATCTTGAAACTTGTGAAAGCATGGTTTTAAGCTATGATAGGGCTGATCTGTGAAAGCCTAAGGGGTTTTCCAAGCTCCTCTAACTTGGTGGACTCAATCTCCAAACTTTCTCTCCCTGGTGCATTTGTCAAGGTTTGATTTTAGGCTTTGTTGTAATGATCTATAGAATAGGCCTTATTCTGGGGTGTGATTCTTAATCTAAAGTAAGGCTTTCTCTTGTAACAGATTTTATGTGTCTTGAATGAATACCAGTGATGCTAAGAAATGTCTTAATAAGATCTTTCTATTTGGTCATATTAGACTTCCAACACCTGTCAGAACTGCTTGATCTCTAGTATTTCTCTTTCATTTCTGGCCCCACAGCAGTTTCTCTGATAACCCATGAGGAGTTTCACACTGTGCATGTGGAACACAGCCTTCACATTCTTCTAGGCCTCTCTTCTGCAGAGGTTCCTCCTCCCTGAGTCCTGCTTTGCAAATTCCAGTAGCTCCAGCTTCCCTAGTCATCATACTCTGCTTGGACACTTACACTCTGTGCCACAATTGGGAAATTATCCCCAGGCAGAGAGTCTGCAAAATCATGGGACTTGCCTCCTGAGTTTCCCTTCTCACAGGGATTGCTGTGTGGTGCAGCCCTCTTGTCCAGTGTTGGAAAAGAGTTGTGTCATGTATTTTGCCTAGTTTTATGGTTGTTGAAAACAAGTTGGTTAAGTCTCATGTGAGTTATTCCACAATAGCTGGAAACAAAAGTTCTAATATTTCATATTATTGATGTAATGACTTCATTTAGTCTATCTCCTGCCAATCTTTTTGATACATAAGATGTCAATATCCCAGGTTAAACCAGTTGGACAGTTCTTGCTCTATCAGTTGCACAATTTACTTAGGCTCTCCCTATATAAATTAGATTACCACATGTCCTGGTTTACTTGGGACAGTGTTGCTTAATTTGTCCTTGCTAAATTGTGACCCTTTCACATTCAAACGTGTTCCACTTTCCGCTTTAGAAAATAAATCACTGGTCACTTTACTAGTCTATTCCTATTCCTATTCAGGTGCAGCCCATTTGTAACAGTCACTTTCCTATGGAAGGCCTACTTGCCATGTACTCCCAAGGAGACTGGGCTTGGTAAGCTCCTCTACCTTGGTTTTCCTCTAACAGGCTGGTCTAATAGTGGTGTGCTAGGAATAATCAAAACACAGTAGAAATGGCATGCTTAATTGTGAGACATCAATTAGATTCAATGAGTTTGGAAAAAACATTGCTATCTAAAGATACATGCAGATAAAATAGGGCGTACATTGCAAATTTTCATGACTTTTTCAAGATAAAACAGGGCACTTTGATGAAACGTCACATTTGCAAGGAGCTGCTTCAAGCTGTACCCTCAGATTTCTCCAGGGAAGTGCATTCGTTTCTTCTTGATGCTAGGGCTCTGTTGTTGAAACATATTTAAGAAACACTTCTAGGTCACCTGAGGACATTTTTCAAGTTTCATCCAGCTTTTTAAAGTGATCTCTGTTCCTTTCTCCTGTCTGCTCAATTACCTCTCATAGGTCTTTGATCACTCAGTGCTCAGCAGAGCTCAGTTAGGAGTTTTCAGCTAATGATTACACCTCCAGCACATTTCATATCTTAAACTACAATGCAATGCCTTCTGTCCCTTTCTTCTGTCACAAACAAGAGTGAAAGATTAAGTGTGTTATCTCTCATTCAACACACAAAACAACTTTATAAAAATGAGGATTATCATTAGCATTATATATATATATATTTTAAAGCACACATTTGCCAGACACTGTTTTGAGTGTCAGGGATACAGAGATAAACAGTACTTACCTCCTATTGTTGAGAAACTAATAGAGCCTAACAGAAGAAACTTCAAGACCTACTTTAAACTTATTATTATTATTTTTTTCTTGAGACACAGTCTCGCTCTGTCACCCAGACTGGAGTGCAGTGGTGCGATCTCGGCTCACTGCAACCTCCGCCTCCCAGGTTCAGGCAGTTCTCCTGCCTCAGCCTCCCAAGTAGCTGGTATTACATGTGCGTGCCACTACACCCAGCTAATTTTTTGTATTTTTAGTAGAGATGGGGTTTTGCCATGTTGGCCAGGCTGGTCTTGAATTCCTGGCTTCAAGTGATCTGCCCCCCTCGGCCTCCCGAAGTGCTGCCATTATAGGCATGAGCCACTGGGCCAAGCCCTAAAATATTTTATGTTCTACAACTATTTTGGTCATTGGTTAACCAAAAGCTGGAAGTCATGTAGTAGATCAGACAGTGTAGAGAGTTTTCCTATTAGTAACCGCAGCCAGCAGCCCCTACATGCCAGCACTCTTCCTAATGAACTGCTGTATAGGAAATGCTAATCTTTGGATAGTCTCAGAGAAAATAAACAAAAGAAGAAACAGTCTCATGTTTTAAAAAGAAAAGAAAAATTTTTGAAAAAACTTTATCCATGTTTATTATAAAAATAATTTCCTTTTTCTATTTCTACAAGCTACAAACTTACATTTAGTTCACAAGAACAAAAACAAAAATAAAGGCAAACCAGAATTTGTTTTCATAGGAAAACAGACAAGTTGTTGTTTAATTTACTATTTAAAAATAAAAAAAGAAAAATTTGACTCCTATCCATTTCTTTTTTTTTTTGTTGTTATTATACTTTAAGTTTTAGGGTACATGTGCACAATGTGCAGGTTAGTTACATATGTATACATGTGCCATGTTGGTGTGCTGCACCCATTAACTCGTCATTTACATTAGGCATGTCTCCTAATTCTATCCCTCCCCCCTCCCCCCACCCCACAACAGGCCCCAGTGTGTGATGTTCCCCTTCCTGTGTCCATGTGTTCTCATTGTTCAATTCCCACCTATGAGTGAGAACATGCGGTGTTTGTTTTTTTGTCCTTGGGAGTTTGCTGAAAATGATGGTTTCCAGCTTCATCCATGTCCCTGCAAAGGACATGAACTCATCATTTTTTATGGCTGCATAGTATTCCATAGTATATATGTGCCACATTTTCTTAATCCAATGTATCATTGTTGGACATTTGGCTTGGTTCCAAGTCTTTGCTATTGTGAATAGTGCCGCAATAAACATACGTGTGCATGTGTCTTTATAGCAGCATGATTTATAATCCTTTGGGTATATACCCAGTAATGGGATCGCTGGGTCAAATGGTATTTCTAGTTCTAGATCCCTGAGGAATTGCCACACTGACTTCCACAAAGGTTGAACTAGTTTACAGTCCCATCAACAGTGTAAAAGTGTTCCTATTTCTCCACATCCTCTCCAGCACCTGTTGTTTCCTGACTTTTTAATGATCACCATTCTAACTGGTGTGAGATGGTATCTCATTGCGGTTTTGATTTGCATTTTTCTGATGTCCTATCCATTTCGTATATACTGAATTCAGAGGTCATATCTAATATTTTACAAGATATAATGACACTATTGAAATGAGAAAATAAGAAAAATGATCTGATAATGTCTTTGAATTTGAATTAATGTGATTTATTCCAAGTTTTAATCAGTACTAGATAATTGCTTCATTCTATTATCAAAACAATATCAATTTTTACAGGGTCTGTTACTTACTCCACATGGACAATAGATTTGTGAACTACTGCTTTTTTATCTGCACTAAGAGGCTAGTTATGAGGGTTAAGAGTTATAGGAATATTACTTACAGGTAGACAAATTTGGTTTACATTCCAATTTTGCTGCTTGTTAGCTGCATGACTTTAGGAATGTATGTCTAATCCTCAAATTCATCATGTGAAAGTAACACCCTCATTATTTTTCTTAGAATTAAGTGAGACAATGGTGCCTGACTCATAATATTAAAAAATGGTGACCATTTATATTATTAGATGTTATATTATCTACTAACACATTTTTTTGGGGTCTTGTCACGGGATAAGATCTTCTTGGAAAGTGCTTATCTTTAAGACTGTCCTGGCTTAAGTTCATTTCATGGCTTAGAATAAGATGCTGTCTTGTATGGAAGGATAAAGTCATATAACCTTTACTTACACAAGCACAAACTGGCCCCCATCACTATGCATAATCTAAATGAAGTAACTGCTTCCTTTTGTTCATGTCTGATGACCGTAAGCAAAGCATTTGGGGGCATAAATTTCTTCTAGCAAAGTAGACTGATAAGGCAGTTGCAGTAAGAACCTTCTGAGCCTCCAGGCAACGTTAATGTCTCTTTCAAATGAATGATGATGGGATTTCTTCATCAGATCAGGTATCTAAAATGAGCTCAGGAAGATAGTATCCCACAGAATTTCTGGTTCCTGTAGTTAGGGAAGCTACAAACCTATAAAGCATTGCCTTTGAATCTTCTCCCTTCTTAACATCAAGAGTTTGAAGACGAGGAGTTTATCAGGGTTCCAGCAGAACACAGAGGACATAGTCAAGTTGGGTTTTTAAGGAGAGTTCATTGAAGGGAATTTTACAAAACACTGGAAAGGTTTAGGCAATGCAACAAAAGATGGAGCAGTATGTTAGGTCAAATAGCAGTAAAAAGCTGAAGAGGCAAGAGGAGAGAGCTCTTTGAAGAAATAGATCTCTAGTAGAGAGCTGCTTGCCAGAAGCTAGCTCTTGTTAAAGCACAGTCAACAGCGGTGCAGAAGGAAGGGAGCTGGGGAAGACACTCTCATTCTCCCTCTACCCTCTGACCTTTGCCAGTGCATCCCACTGGCTAATTCAGTTAGAAGCCAGAGGATAAGGGAGCCTCTTGATGCGGCCCAGGATGGCCAGCATCCCAGGAACAGAGTATGGGAGAAGAAAGGGAGAGAATAGATAGAAAAGGGGAAACGCAATGCATGCTTCAAGGAAGGGGACAGAATACGCAGTGTTTCTGGACTTGATACTGTATACTAATAAATGCGATTCTACTTAAAACATTCTGGTGTCTACACTTTAATCTGTTATTGGAGTAGTGTAGGGGCTCAAATCAGAATTAGTGCTGATTTTTCTACTCTAATGTCTTAATTAATATGAGCGTCTATTATAAAATTATGTTGAAACTATTGGGCATTTTAGTCAAATAATCAATTAACTTTGGTTAACTGAATAAATAATAAACACAGTCTTATTCATGAACGCTTAAACATTTTTTTTTTTTTTTGAGACGGAGTTTCTTTCTTGTTGCCCACACTGAAGTGCATTGGCGCAGTCTTGGCTCACTGAAACCTCCGCCTCCCAGGTTCAAGCAATTCTCCTGCCTCAGCCTCCTGAGTAGTTGGGATTACAGGCACCTGCCACCATGTCCGGCTAATTTTTTTTTTCTTTTTTCTGTATTTTTATTAGAGACGGGGTTTCACCATGTTGGCCAGGCTGGTCGCGAACTCCCGACCTGAGGTGATCCACCCACCTCTGCCTCCCAAAGTGCTGGGATTACAGGTGTGAGCCACCGCTCCGGGCTTAAACAATTTTTATTTTACCCACATTACCACTAATTACCACATTACTACAAATTCTACAACAGAGAGAATATAAAAAAAGAAATATGAAGACAACTGGACTTGATCACTAGCCACAAGGATGTGATAAGATGGCAACGTTCAAACTAACTACAAAATTACTACAATTATTAAGTCATAGTGTGAATAAAGTTCAATGAGAACCTGAAGAAGAAGGAATTTCTGGAGCCAGTGGTAACAATGCCTTTGTTTGCTCACGCCTATCAGCATCTACTCCCTGAAACCTATTAGAAATGTTCTCTCTCATGCCCTCCCTCTTCCCTAACAACCTTATACCCCCTACTAGTAATACATAGATGCAATAATCTTTGACTCTTTCCCTTTAGGCTCTCAAACTTGAGACATTTAATGAAGGACTTCAAATTTCAGAAGCCTCAGATCTTCTCCTAGGAATGTTACCCACATTGAACTTGAGGATTTCTATGCAGAATGTGTTTTTTGTTGTTGCTTTTAGATCTAAATTGTTCCTAGCTTTAGAAGTAGATTTATCCAGATAGATGGTAGGTATTAGTTACTGTACTGCTAATTTTGATATTTTTCCCCCTGTGATTCTATTCAATACATTCTAGCTTGTTTTGTATTATTTTGCTTTTCCTTTATCTTCCACTTTTACTGAGGAATGGGAAGTAGCAATGTAAGAGGGTCAACTATGCAGGCAGACTGAGTTTCAAATAAAGAAATTTGTCATTCTTGTTTGCTTTGGTTAGCTCTTTGTAAGTACTTTCTGTATCTCTGAATGGATTTCAAAAGCAGGAGTACAGTCTCATTAAAAAAAGAAAATTTTTAAAATGACCCATTTGCTGATTCTCGAGATCACAGAATTCAATATACCTTCACAGAAGAGTGACACAATTAACTACCAAGATTCATTAGATTTTCTGGAATAGTCTGTCATCTGGTTTCTACAATTCAAGCCAATATGAGAAGATGCATAAACTAACAAGCCAAATATATGTTTTGCTGATATAACCCTTTGAAACTAAGCATGCTATGAACTTTTAATAAATTTAGTTTGGGGTTGAGTTTGTAATGTATCATTTGAAGACATTTTTTAGAAATATTCTCCAAATGATCAAGATTAGTTTTAATTTTGAGGCAGATTATGCATTAATCTTTTTTTCACTCAAAGACAATCTTTGACTCCTACTATTCTGAACTACCTGTTATTGCCAATAATAAAAGGACAGAGTTTAGATCTGTGGGTTGTAACACCACTTGGGTCATTTAACATACATGAGCATTCAATTTACAATTTCCCTCTGGGGAAGCCATGTCTAGTGACTGGGAAATATTTTGTAAAATGCACCTGTAATTAAATTTATGCTGCTTGTACCAGCCATGAAAAATCAACTAATGAGCTTGCATAAGGGAGAGGCAAGCTCACGTTAGATTATAAATTGAGAAATTGAGAAACATAGCCACAATGCTAATTCTTTCCGAACAAAGGTTCTTGACTCCAAGAATATAACAAATGGTTTCTGAAGGTCCTGTTTTTTCTGTAATTTATATGTTGCCTCCCATGATATGCAAAGAAGAACTAGAGTCTAACAAAGAACCAGAGTCTAACAAAGGGTTCTAAATGATGTCCAATGTGGTACTGGGGAGAAGACATTTGTTCAATAAGTGAAACAAAATTATACATCTTTCTTAGTGCAGGTGTCTTTTGCTTGTCCGAATCGTATTCTTAAAATAAAGTATTATCCACTACCTTGTTTCCTTTTTGTATTTCAGAGTGCATTCTTTTCTTTTGCATGTAAAGCCTCTGTTTAGTGATCAAAGGGCAATGAGTGGTGTACATATAACTATTGCTTTACACTGTGACATGTACAGTTTATCTATAATATCTTCGGTGTTGCATTATTCAATTACTTTATCCGAGAACGAGGTTTTGAACGCTAAATCTGGAATGTCACTATGTATCTAGCTGTTCGTCACATTCATCCTACCATATTTGTTGTCCTAAAAAAATTACCCGCCATCACAGGGACTGTATTACATTAAATATACCTTTAGGGATGTTTTAATCGGATAAATGGATGCAATAGTCTTTTTCTCTCATTTAAGCCTAGCTTTTTCTGCCAAGGGACCATTAGTAAAAGTGAATATCCAAGATAAATAAATGTACATGGCATTAAAATGATAATATGGGTAGAAAACAATTCTTAGATGATTTCCTATTGGATATGAAAACTATTTTTTTTTCAAATACAGAACTCCATTATTTTAACAAATTATTTTATTTGCCTTTTAAACAATTTTCATTAGATAAACGAGAACTTACTATATCATTTCCACATTTCAGCAATTTTGCTGTGTAATACCACAAATACAGTTATTTCTGGATTGGGTAGAAAGGGGAAAGGAGGAAACTAGATAAGTTCAAAAAATGAAATTTAAAAAAAAAAACCTTTTTAACCACAGGGTAACAGTGACCTAGAAAGATACAAATTAGAATTAGATGCTGTTGGATACCACATTTTCCAAAATAGTCTCATGCTAGGAGACTTCATAAAATACCTTATATAGAACAGGGTTAGGGTAGAAAGGAACACGAATAAATGTTGCCTCAATTAGCAACTTTTTTGAAATTCCCCACAGACATTTATTTATTTGAAAAAAAAAATTAAAACATACTTTCTTCTCCTGTCGCTTCTTTTCCAGGAATGAAAGTGCCTTTGGATGTTGCGATGGGACCGTAAGGAATGTTAGCCAGTGAGTAGAAGACAATGAAGGCCAGGTGCAGTGGCACATGCCTGTAATCATAGCATTTTGGGAGGCCAAGGTGGGTGGACCACCTGAGGTCAGGAGTTTGAGACCAGCCTGGCCAACAGGGTGAAACCCCATCTCTACTAAAATACAAAAATTAGCCGGGTGTGGTGGTGTACACCTGTAATCCCAGGTACTCGGGAGGCTGAGGCAGGAGAATAGCTTGAACCCGGGAGGTAGAGGTTGCAATGAGGTGAGACGGGGCCACTGCACTCCAGCCTGGGTGACAAGAGCGAAACTCTTTCTCAAGAAAAAAATAAAATTAAAAAAGAAGACAATGAAGCATCCCTTCCCCCATGGTGGGCCTCACAGTCAATGGGGAGTAACTGCATTTACTCCCTATGCACTTGGGGGAAAGAAAGTGACTTGACTTATTTCAATGGAACCTGCACAGCTTTGCTGTGGACTTAACCTCCATCTCCATTCTTACCACTCCCCCCAAAATCCCATATTTTCTAATATATGTAAAATATAGATAAAAAGCCACATATTGACTCTTTAGGGCAATGGTAACTCTAGGTTTAGTTAATGGTGACTGAAACTACAACTTGCCCTGTTGTGTTAAAAACATTCATATTACCTGTATTCTGAAAACGATACTGTGCTTAGCTTTCCACCAGAGGCATATATGTTGGAAATAGGATCAGAGAGCATACTAACATTCAACTGCTATACATTTATACTCTTTTAGTCTCCTCTCTCAATAAAATCATTTGTGTCTGTCATTTCTCACATTAACATGGTGGAAGGCTTGAGATGCACACTAATGGTTCCCGTGAGCTACAGGAATGGACCACTGAGATTTAAGTGACTCCTTTAGGGATACTGTGCAGAGTGAAACTCCGATTTTGAAGTGTTATTTTTGTTGCTGATGTCTCAAAATGTATGGTGTGAACTGAGGAAACGTTGCCTTAAAGGGTATGGCATCTCCATGTGTGGTAGGCAGAGAATTATTTTATAGGATTCTTGTGGAGATCAAAGAGATGTGTCTATTTCATTTTAACTCCATCTCAGCCACTTGCCTAATCAAGATCCCTTAGAGACGACTATATCCTGGAGTGTTCTAGAGACAAATAATAAACTCATTTAAGTTTCACCCATCTGTGTACAGCTGAGTCTTCCTTGATGATATAATGGATACTTTTTCTGAAATAAAAGTCCTGGATCAAGACTATTTTATTTTTCTTTGCTACACAATCACTTTTTGAAGGAGAAAAATATTGCTCATTTTTAACCGTATATGTGTTTCTACATCTGAACTTCTGGACCATGCCGTACTTCCATTTCCTAATTTTTACTTTTGGTTTGGTTTTCTTTCTTAGGGAGCTCTGGTTGATTTCTTCCCCAACCTTCGCCCCCCTCCCACCCCCAAACAACCCTTAGATAAATCAAATTTTGAGAACTTAGTATTCATGAGGCTTCAATTACAAAAATAAAACATAAAATAAAATAAAGACTGGCTTCCTGTTACTATGGTCACCCACATGACAAAAAGGAAGTTAAACTGTTTGCTGACATGTCTCTTATGGTTTGAGTCTGAGCTCCCTTCTTAGGAGTCTTGCCAAATACTCAGCTTCCACAGACAACCTTATGTGGGTGGTGATCTCACTGGAATCTGAGGGCAAAGGCTAAAATACATGCCATAATCATTGCAAACAAACCCTAGCTCTGGTGCAGGATTGCTTGACTCACATTCCTGAAGTAGCTGGAAATATGCTTTTTGGACAGTTTAATAGAACAGTAGGTCTCTTCTCTTAAAAACAACACTTCTAGACATTCCACTTCCTTCTTAAAGTACTACCATTTTCCAAGTGATTAAGAAGGCTCAGCGTACTTTGATTTTTCTTTCTTCTTGATCATCCCTCACTCATACTCAATTAATTAATAATTCTAAAATCTCTTTTCTAAAATAAACCTTCTGCTACTCCCTTAATGCAGTATAACTTTACTTTTAGATGACTAATAGAGTGTCTGTCACTTTTATTATTTTCAATCTCTGTAAACAATCTCTCTACTTTCATCCCCACCTCCTTTTGTTTTCCCTGTGTCTGTAACATACTTGACATGTTTATATAATTCATGGAAAGCAACAAAAAGGAAAAAAAAGTAGCCTTTGGCATGTGACCTTATTCACAGCCTTTGCTTAGATACTTACCTTATAAAACCTTGGTCGTCGTTTTGTTGACAGATTAGCATGGATAGTTTTGCTATAGCTACCGAATTCTATTTTTTTTTTTTATTTTTTTGAGACTGAGTTTTTCTCTTGTTGCCCAGGCTAGAGTGCAGTAGCACAATCTCTGCTCACTGCAACTCCTGCCTCCTGGGTTTAAGCAATTCTCCTGCCTCAGCCTCCTGAGTAGCTGGGATTACAGGCACCCGCCGCCACCACCCCTGGCTAATTTTTGTATTTTTAGTAGAGATGGGGTTTCACCATATTGGCCAGGCTGGTCTTGAACTCCTGACCTCAGGTGATCCACCTGCCTCGGCCTCCCAAAGTGCTGGAATTACAGACATGAACCACCGTATCTGGCCTACCGAATTCTTAAATGTGCCGCGTGATGCTCTCTCCCTAGGATCACCTGGCTGCTTTTCAAGAAAGTGATCTCAAATCGGTTTTGGGAACTACATGTACTTTCATTACCGCATACCAGTGCCCTGACTTAGCCCCAGGTGCCCACCACGTCACGTGGCTGCATGTTGGCTAAGGCATTTCTTTTTTCTACAAAGTGAATAGGACAATAACCTCTCTAAAAATAATTTTAATCATGTGGCTTATGTAGTCACACACCATCAGCAACTCCTCTCTCAACTGGATTTCTGGAGCCAGGTCAACATGGTATCCAGTTTTATCGTGAGCACAAGGGCAAGCTTCTGAACCTCTCTATGACTAAGTCACTTTACCTGGTAACAATAAACTTGATTTTCTAATAATTTACTTTTGATTTAAGATTAATCTGTACTTCCTTTCCACTGTCCTTAATCATTGTTGATACCATCATTATCTCAAGTCTTATCCGATAAGTAGGATAGTTTTCTACCTCTTTTTTTGTTCATTTGTTTCTGAGATAGGTGGCATGAAACTGACATTATTGTTGAATGAAAATTTGGTAAAGTTAAGCTTTAAAACCATCAGATATGGGAGTTTGCTTTGCAATTATTTGTTAGGTTGACATATGTATTTTCTTCAATTTTCTAAATGTATATTTCACATTAAAAGGTGAAGGAAAAAGTAAACTTATCAAGTCTTATTGGCCCTTTAATAGGATGACTTTTTGGTTATCAATTTAATTTATTTAGGGTGACAAGTTTACTTTTATTTCATCCTAAGTCATTTCTGGTAATTTAAAATTTCCAGATAATTACCAATTTTGTATAGTTTTAAAATTTATTGACAAAATAATATAGTAATCTCATATTTTAAAAAAAATCTACTCTGAATGCCTTTTATTTTTTATTTTATTTATTTATTTTTTTTGAGACGGAGTCTCGCTCTGTCACCCAGGCTGGAGTGCAATGGCACAATCTTGGCTCACTGCAACTTCTGCCTCCCAGACTCAAGTGATTCTCTTGCCTCAGCCTCCGGAGTAGCTGGGATTACAGGCACATGCCGCCGCGCCTGGCTAAGTTTTGTATTTTTATTAGAGATGGGGTTTCACCATGTTTCTCTGGCTGGTCTTGAACTCCTGACCTCAGGTGATCCACTCGCCACAGCCTCCCAAAGTGCTGGGATTACAGACGTGAGCCACTGTACTGGGCCTAAGTTTTATTCTTTCTTCCATCCTAGAAATGTATTTTTCTTGTAATTTGGTCAATTTTTACTATACATATTTATTTTGAGGCTGTGTTGTTTTGTGTATTTAAGTTCATGAGGAATTTTTTTTAATCCACCTTTATTCATAAGAAAGATTGGTCTATACTTCTTTTGTTCTGTCCCTAAGCATTGTTGATACCAACATTATCCCAATTGTTTTGTTTATCTTCCTGTTCTTTTAGGGGATAAACTTCTCTTTTTGCTTAAATACGAATTACCAGGAATTATTTGCTTTATTGGAAAGTCAATGGGTAGTAAATGTTCCTAACTCTGTTTGGCTGACAATGTCTTTATTTCACCCTCCTGTCTTAATAGAACTAATTTACTTGGGCATGAAATTCTAGTTTGACAATTTGCCTTAGTATTTTCTTTCTGTTGTCTTCTGATATCTATTGTCCTGAGAGAATTCCATGGTCAATGTAGTTGTTAAAACTATATAGGTAATTTGTACTACTTCTGTGAAGGCTTTTAAAATATTTTATTTTCCAAAAAATTAGCCGGGCGTGGTGGTGCTCGTCTGTAATCCCAGCTACTGGGAAGGCTGAGGCAGGAGAATTGCTTGAACCCAGGAAGAGGAGGTTGCAGTGAGCCAAGATTGTGCCATTGCACTCCAGCCTGGGTGACAGAGTGACACTGCGTTTCAAAAAAAAAAAAAAAATTAACAATAAATAAATAAATACAATAAAAATTTAAATATTTTATTTTCCTTGTTTTCCTGCAATTTTACAATAATATGTCAAGGTGTGCATTTTTAGTTTATTTCAGTGTATGTTTTGCATGCATGTGTATGAGAGCATTTTGTGTGTTAATTTTGAGGTTATTTTATGCAAATTTATGCAAATATGAAATATTCTCAGATATTTTATTCTTTCACTATGTTTAAAAAATATTTTAGCTAAGACTTCTAGAAATCCTAGCAGCCATACATTGTAGCTTTTCCATCTATTCATCCATATATCACATATATCATCACTGTTCTTTTATATTTTTTTATCTTTTTTTCTTTCCATGTTGTATTCTGAGTAAATTCCTTAATGATATCCTTCACTTTATTACTTCTCTCTTTGACTGTATTTAACTTGGATTTGATTTTAAATTTCCAGGGACTAGTTTTTATGCCTAATTTTTCTTTAATCAGCTGCTTTTGAACTTTTTAACTCTTTTTGTTTCTTACGAACTATATTTCTTCAAGTTTTTGAGAATCATAAACACACTTATTTAAACACATTTTCAGTTGACTTATTCTTTTTATTTTATCAGGAGCATATTTTCCAATTGCTGATTTCACTTTCTGTCTCTTTTACCATAAGATTTTCTTACTGTCTTGGAGTTTTATTTTTGAGCTTCTCTTGAATTGAAGTTTTCTCCCTTATGATGTTTTTCTATGCAGTGATTTTACGGTTACTTTCCTTAGGTTTTCTTCCATTCTCCAGTTAAGTGTTTTGCTGTTTCAAGGTCCCTGTGCTGCCATCACCTTAGGGATTATTCCTCTAAAAGGTCTAAT
Organism: Pongo abelii; assembly: GCF_028885655.2. Taxonomy (NCBI): domain Eukaryota; kingdom Metazoa; phylum Chordata; class Mammalia; order Primates; family Hominidae; genus Pongo; species Pongo abelii. The sequence goes on along the minus strand of NC_071993.2, from coordinate 19,719,088 downwards.
CCAAGTACTAGTTGCAAGGCAGTCTGTGATCCTTGCCATGACAAATATTCAGTTCTGGAAAAGCTACAGATCAAGGCAAAATTTTACCATTTCTTCATTCTAATTTCATTGGTACAGGATGTTGCTTGCACACCCAGTTTCATATGGTGAACCTCTATTTCACCAACCTGGAAGCGCTTTTTGTTGATTCTTTTAGTGGAGTCAGATGTCCAGCCAATTTAGCTTTGTTGTTGTTGTTGTTGTTGTTTTTCAAATAGGTCTCTGGAATCCAACTCTTCTTGCTAAGTTTTTATAGTGTTCTGACTTCTTATAGCATATGATTATTTTTTAGCTGTGCAACCATGTTGAGGTCCCTGGTCTAGTTCACTCTGCTTGCTTTCCAGATGAGTATTACAGAAAAGACTGCTGTGATCTTAGCCCATGTCTATTTTTTCCTTTCTTACCAACAGAACCCAGAACAATGCCGAGCTGAAAATCTAAGTCTCTATATTCCGAAAGCATGACTTTTGGAATATAATTTAAAATAGAAATCCATTTTGTCTTCCATGATCTTTAAATCTGCTACACTTGAGTAACATTTCTACTAGATCTCATGACTTCCTTGATCACTCTTGGGTAAACCAATAATATGATGGGCACTCTAAGTCACAAAAATGAGCCTAATTTTGGTGACTTAAATGCTCAGTGTTGTGTAACAACAAAAACCTCAAATTTAGCAGCATTTCTTCCCCTCCAGAAGGTTGACCATCGACTGAGTAGGTGAGTTGACATTTTCGTTCTTCTTCAGCTACTCCAGTCCCAGTGTCTTCCGCTCATCTGGCATTGGAGTCTGGGAAGGCAGCAGGAAAGGAGAGGAATAACTTTTTGATTTGAGTGTGCTTCCAGTTCTCTGGGCCTGGCAGGTATTTTAGGAAGAAACTGTGTAGCCGGGTGCGGTGGCTCATTTCTGTAATCCCAGCACTTTGGGAGGCCGAAGTGGGAGGATCACTTCAGGACAGGAGTTCAAGACCAGCCTGGCCAACATGGCAAAACACCATTTCTACTAAAAATACAACAAAACTAGCTGGACCTGGGCTTCCCCCTGTAGTCCCAGCTACTTGGGAGGCTGAGGCAGGAGAATTGCTTGAACCCCAGAGGTGGAGGCTGCAGTGAGCTGAGATCGTCCCACTGCACTACAGCCTGGGTGACAGAGCGAGACTCTGTCAAAAAAAAAAAAAAAAAAAAGAAAAAGAAAAGAAAAGAAAGACACTGTGGCCTATAATCATACTATCCTGAATGTGTTTGAGTGTCTGATCTCATCTGGTCTTGTCAAAGCTAAGCCAGGGTTGGGCCTGGTTACTACCTGAATGGGAAGCTTCCTGGGAATACTGTGTGCTGTAGGCTCAAAAAAAAAAAATCTGTAAGTTTTTTTTTCACAAGGCTTTTTGGAGTTTCTTTACTTTGGGGTCTCCTCAACTTCTGACAAAACTATTTGGGGAAATCTTTTTGAAGCCACCAGGCTGGCATTACTAATATGGGTAGGATATTCTGTCTGTAGGATTTGTATATTTTTGACCCACTTCTAAGGGGAGAAGTGGAGTTTCCAGTGTTCCAGCTACTCTCACTCTGCTTTGACATGATGGGCCAACAGCCACAGCAAATGTCTTTAGATATCTCATGTGCTTGACAAACATTCCTACGAGCTTTTACTACTGTAAGAAACATATCAATGCTCTCTGGGAAGTCCCCTTGAAGTTAAATACACTGTGCTTCTCCATTGAGGGGGCATGAAACCCACAACATGGCCAAGAAATCTTGAAAAGTCCTCTCTCTCTCTGTCTCTCTTTTTTTTTCCTTTGAGACAGAATCTTGCTCTGTTGCCAAGGCTGCAGTGCAGTGTCACGATCTTGGCTCACTGTAGCCTCCACCTCCCAGATTCAAGTGCTCTCCAGCCTCAACCTCCGGAATAGCTGTGATTACAGGTGTACACCACCACACTCAGCTAATTTTTGTAACTTTAGTAGAGACAGGGTTTCACCATATTGGCCAGGCTGGTCTTGAACTCCTCACCTCAAGTGATCCACCTGCCTCAGCCTCCCAAAGTGTTGGGATTACAGGCATGAGCCACCGTGCCTGGCCCAGAAGTCCACTCTCTTAACATTTCTCTCTCAACACTTTTCATAGCCTCAATGTAGCATAAAAGTTCTAAAAAATCACACTCATAATCTGGATAATCTCTTATTTATTGGTCATTATACCTTAATCTAAACATCCACTTAACATTTTTTCAGCATATTTCTTAGGAAAATGAGACATATGTAAAAATTGTTGGGTGAGGCCTCTGGTTGAGCTCTTTTTGTTTTTCTGCCCTGTCTTTTTTGGGGTTTGTCTGGAAAGGGGTTAGGGTGGAGCTCTGGGCCCAGCACGAAAGGTTGGGAGAATCATAGATTTGTTTCTGACATCCTTGAATAAGTGAAACAATGTTGGTAATCATTTACCAACAGAATTTTTGTTATCAAAAAAATCATTATTCCTTAGGTTTTTAAGCCAGGTTTTTATTTCTAGAAACTGAATGATCTTTATAACTTTTACATATACTAAGATAGAGATGAAAAGATTCACCAGCATCACTATGCTGGCTCAGAGCCTCTTCTATGCTCTATTCAGAGCCCTGGGAGAAAGGAATCTATGGACTGCTTTCCTATCCATGTTGCCTGGTTGGCTGGCTTCCTGCTGTTCTTGGCCTATGGAAGATAGCAACTGGAGATTGGAAGGTGGAAGGACAGAGGATGTGGAATACATTTTGCCTGCTTCCTCCAACTTCTTCACGACGGCAGTAACCAGGTTGTCCTCCAACTACAGATTTTTCTTTGAAGCTCTACCACAGTGCCAGTTCTCATTAGAAGCTAGTTAACCAAGGTCTACTCCTTGTCTCTTTAGATTTAGGCTTTCTACTGCTGCTAGTTTTCTGGAACCTCAATATGTTGTTCTTTCAACCTTGCTCATACCTTCATTAAACTAAGAGGCCACTTTAGGAAAATTTTGTTATTTGGGCCATCTGGCTTGAATTCTCTTTCTACCAGGTTCCTGACTGATACTGCTGTACAATTATTAAGTCCAGCAGCAGAAGAAACTATCTACAGAGTAAACAAACATCCTAGAGAATGGGAGAAAATCTTTGCAAACTAGGCATCTGACAAAGGGCTAATATCCAGCATCTATAAGGAACTTGAACAAATTTAGAAGAAAAAGCAACTCCATTAAGAAGTGGGCAAATGACACGAACAGACTTTTCAAAAGAAGACATACATGCAGCCAACATGCATATGAAGAAAAGCTCAATCACTGATCACTAGAGAAATGTAAATCAAAACCACAATGACATACCATCTCACACCAATCAGAATGGCTATTATTAAAAAGTCAAAAAATAACAGATGCTGGCGAGGTTGCGGAGAAAAATGAAACTTACACACTGTTGGTGAGAGTGTAAATTAGTTCAACCATTGTGGAAAGCAGTGTGATGATTCCTCAAAGAACTAAAAGAAGCTACCATTGGATCCAGCAATCCCATTACTGGATATGTACCCAAAGGAATATAAATTGTCCTACCATAAAGACACATGCATGCGTATGTTCATTATAGCACTATTCACAATATCAAAGATATGGAATCAACTTACATGCCAATCAATGGTAGACTGGATAAAGGAAATATGATACATATACATCATGAAATACTATGCAGCCATAAAAAACAAAGAGATTATGTCCTTTACAAGAACATGGATGGAGCTGGAGGCCATCATCCTTAGTAAACTAATGCAGGAACAAAAAACCACATACCACCTGTTCTCACTCACAAGTGGGAGCTAAATGATGAGAACACATGGACACATAGAGGCGAACAACAGACACTGGGGCCTACTTGAAGGTGCAGGTTGGGAGGAGGAAAAGGATCAGAAAAAAATAACTATTGGTTATTAGACTTAGTACTGGGTGATGAATAATCTGTCCAACAAACCTCCATGACATAAGTTTGCCTATATTACAAACCTCCACATGTACCTCTGAATCTAAAATAAAAGTTTTTCTAGTGCAGTCAAGGCAGGTCTTTTAATTCCAAGGCCAGTCTTCCTTCCCTTGTACATCACAATGTTTCATATACTTTATAGCCAATGAATGACTAATTTAGTTTTATATATTATGATGTTTTGCCATAAAAACAAACCAAAAAATATAGGCAAATACTTGTCAATATAAATATATATTTGTTTGCTAGGGCGATTTATCCTAGTTAAATATATGCTTATCAATACATATTTATATATATAAAATACCTTTCACTTATTCTTTTTATGTACATAACTTGTGTTCCCTTGACACCACAAAATCCATAAACAATAGCAAAAGACAATACATCATAACTTACATTGCTATGGAGAAAATTCTTATAATATCATTTTTAATTTCAACAAATGGAAAAGAATAATATATGCAAAGCCTTATTCTCATTACTAAAGTCTTTATTCAAACTAAACACACTCTCATTCTAACACTGTAACAGGAAAATACTGCTTTTTGGTTTTTATCTACAGAATGAAAAATGTAATTCTTAGAAAATGTTCTTATTCCAAAGTTAGAATTCCCCCTGTATATTCAGAAAGCATGCTACATTAGTCCTCAAAATTGTTAGATGGTGGTAGCACTAAAATGAAAAGACTTACTATGAAGTGATATTATATGTTTTCATTCTGGATGCCCAAACAATAAATTTTAAAGAGATATATTTTTGAATTCAATACCAAAGTGTATGTTTATATAAACATATATAAAAACTCTAACCACTGATCATGAATAGTCATAATTTAACCTTAAACTGGGGAACATAAACCAATTTCATTATCTCCTTCTTTTGCCTGGTGGACATAAGGAAAATAAGTCTTTCTCTGAAAAATACAAAGGGATTTCCTACGTGGCAGATTTACAGACAGCAGATTAGGGCAATGGCAAACATAAACTAGTTCTTTCAGAGGATAAGAAAAGTCCCACGGGGGTTTCAAAATTAAAATGCATTGAACTACTTAGATCTGTCAACATTTCTCTACTAAGAGGGATAAGTTCAAAAAGTTCTACCTCATTTGCTAGATTTTGCTTCTGTAAGGCAGAGATCAGCCACCTAGCAACAGCACAAAAGCTTCTACTCTGACATAGTTAAACTCATGCTGGCTGAGCAGGAAGAAAAGCTGTGTAGGATCAGAGCAGAGCTGGATGGCCTGCCGTTCCAGGGCCACTGGGGAGGCCTGATTGGGGAAATTGTGAAATTCAGCCTGAGGAACGACTTTTTGTCAGCATTCTTAGAAGCTCCCGTCTCTTGAGCGCCACCACTGAGCTGTGTCTCTTGCTTCCATTCAGTAGAGTGCGTTGGCCACATGCACACACATCACACAGAGCAAAGAAAGAAAAGGTGTCATTTTCAACCAACCGCTACCCCATGAAGCTTGGTCGTGCACATGCTAGGAAAACTGGTAAAGTGAAAATTGTGTAGAAACATTTTCCTATGCAGTCACTTTAGGATGGAGGATGGAGTGAGCTTTTTGAATCTCCTGATTCTTACACTCTAGACAGCTATTTCTTGTTCTCTCTTTTAAAACAAGTCCTCTGGCATTAGGTACTGCCTCACAAATAACCCACCACTCCTCTCAGAGGACAGAAATATCTACTTAACAGTCAGGTCATACCAGAGATCTTGGAAAATATCTGGATCACAAATCCCTGTCAGCAAAGACCAGTGAACAGAATCTGGGCCATGCCTTTCCTTAGAGGATGCCCTCCCTGGATGAGTCAACAGATCATTCATTCGGATGGTGCCAACTGCGAATGCTTACAGCTATCACCAAGAGCCTAAAAACCATTTAATAGCTAAGTGTACAAACATATCATGAGGCTTTCTTTCTGGGAAAGGGGCAGAGAGGGGAAATTAGGTATCATTGTGCTTTTCATTTTTGTGACTCTGTTAGCATATGTGATTGGAGTACAATCCAGCTCTGCAAATTAGGCAGGGAAGAAGGCTTGGTGAGCTTGGCGAGAGCCGTTTGTTGCTTCACCTTCTATCACATTCCTGGTCTGTCTTGCTTGCTTGGATCTGCAAGAGGCAGAAAGTGTGTAATGCTTTCTAACAACACGGAAAGAAAAACTGAGGGACGGGCACATTCATCTGCAGGACACTTTGTTAGAAGCAGCCAACTGACTCTGCCTTTTACTGTAAGACATGTTAGTATTTTTAAAAATGTAAAAACTCTTTTTTTCTTTTATTTTGTTTCTTACCTGAAAAAATAGCAAAATATGTTTTCAAAAATCTTTTTAATCCTTTTTTTAAGTTATAAAAAGCAGTACCTGGTAAAACAAAAATGCAAAAATTCAAGTATGAAATCTCTCTTTCCCCCAAGCCAATCTTCTACAGAGCTCACTAACTATTCTTAACAGTTTGATGTGTAACTCACCAGTCTCCTTTTTTTCTTTTTCATACACAGTTACACATTTTCTCCCTCTCCAAACAGGATCTTAATATACATATTATTCTGGCATTTGCGTTTTCACCTAACAATATGGATACTTTTCTATGTCAGGATTTATATTTTGTATGTCAGGATTTATATCTTCTATTTAAAAAAAAAAGTTACATACTATTCCACGACACTATTTGGAACACTTAGTTGTGTTTTCAATATGGTGCTATTGCAAAATGCTGAGAGCAATACGTTTGTGTTTGTATTTCTTGTTAATATGTTAGTAGGCTAGACTCCTAGGATTGAGATTGTTGAATTAAGGAATGTGTATATTAAAACATTGAATGAATATTGCCACTTTATTTTTCAAAAAGTTGTATTTTTCTCCATGTTGTATATTTAGAAAAGCTATAGTCCCACAAGCTATATATAAAAGGGACAGTGTTTCTATAGTTTCACAAATAATGGACGTTACCAAAAAATGTTTTGTCACTTTAATAGGTAAAAGCAAGATATCAACGACTTACTTTGCACTTATTTATTCATTAGGTTGAATTTTTTTTCAGATGTGTGTTGACCATTTATTTTCCTTTTTCTGTAAATAATGTTTGTCTAGTTTATCTGTTACATAATTTTGTTTTGAATTTTTTTCAGATGTGCGTTGACCATTTATTTTCCTTTTTCTGTAAATAATGTGTGTCTAGTTTATCTGCTACATAATTTTTATTGTTTGAGTATATATTATGACTAATCCCTAGCTGTAGTGTATCCTGTATATTTTCCTCCTGGCCTGGCCTGTTATTGTTTTTTTTTTCTTTTTTCCTTTTTTTTTTTTTTTTTTTTGAGACACTCTCGCTCTGTCACCAAGGCTGGAGTGCAGTGGTGGAATATTGGCTCACTGCGAAACCTCTGCCCACCTTGTTCAAGTGATTCTCCTACCCCAGCTTCCCGTGTAGCTGGGATTACAGGAACCTGCCACCACGCCTGGTTAATTTTTTGTATATTTTTGTAATTGTATTTTTGTATTTTTAGAAGAGATGGGGTTTCATCATGTTGGCCAGGCTAGTCTTGTACTCCTGACCTCATGTAATCCACCCTACCTGGCCCCCCAAAGTGCTGGGATTACAGGTGTGAGCCACCACACCTGGCCCTGTTATTGTTTTTTTGTTGCTTGTTTGTTTGTTTGTTGTTTTTTTCTTAATTTTGTTTATGGTGTCTTTTACCACACTGAATACTTTTAAGAATCATCCACGTGATCAAGTTTTCGAATCTGTTTATCTTTTACTTTATGGCTGCTTAGTAAGCTTAGAAAAGACCTTCATACTTCAAGATTTTAAAATATTCTTGTAAGCTATTTTCCCAAAGAAATTTTATACTTTTCCTCTCTATATATTTTTAATAATTCTGAAGTTAATTCCTGTGTGTTATGTCAATAATAATTTACATTTTAAATTAATGGCTAACCAATTATCGTAATATCAATTATTACATATTCCAACTCATCCATTCTCATTAACTTGAAAGCCACCTATTTTATACTAATTTTATGTAACCACGTTAAGCTATTTATAGACTTTTTATTCTTTCCCAAGTGTCTATTTGTCTATTCCTGTTCCAGCTTCATAATATTTATTACAATGACTTTATAGCAAGCTCTATTGTCAAGTATTGTAAATACCATTTCATAATTTTGGCTTTAAGTTTTATTTATTTTTCCAAGTGAACATTAAAATCCATCTGCCTATTTCAAAATCAAACAAAAATCTAAATTATTAACTAGATTTAATTAGCCAATGTAATTAATTGGCTAATGGTCATTTGTGCAATATTGAAAATTACTAACCCTAGAAAGTGGTTTGTTCATTTTTTTTTCTATCCATTTATTTAGGTCTTCTGTGAGGGTCCTTCATTTGTGCTTTTTAGCATTCTTTATGTGGGTGATGCGCATGTACTATTCAGTATAGGCCTCTATATATTATAATAATTGCTGCTATTTCAGAATGGAGCCCTTTTCCAATTATCAAGTTTAATTATTGTTACTACTGGTGAAAAGGAAATTCACCTAGTCTTTTATATTTATCTTATGTCCATCTATCTCGCTGAACCCTGTTTTCAATCTAATAGTATTGCAGTACATTTGCGTGGATTTCCTAGGCTGTCAATATCTGCAAAAATATTTGTTTCTTCTTTTTCAATATGTTTAGCTTCTACTTGTTTTGGCTTGTACCTTTGGCTAAAACCCCATGAGCAAATAGAATAATCTAAGGCCTGGCAGATCTCTCTGACTTAAAAAAAAAAAAAAATCTTGGTTTTAAGGGAAAATGCCTTCAGTTTTTTGACAGAAAACACATTGAAATTTTTTGAAGGGAGAGACTACAGTTTTGACTTTCATATTTCTCCTATGTCCACCAATGTATTCAACTTTTATGCCTATTCTTGGGCCAATTTTAGTAATTTATGTTCTTCCACAAAATTGTCTTTTCCATAAGTTGGATTTGAAAATAATGCACCACCCTGCATGGCCTCTCACGCTTATTACCTAAAAGATATCTAAATATTCTCCACTTTAAATTGACTTTTTGAAACTTTTGAATGATTTTTCTTTGCAAAACATTCCCATGTTATTATGAGGATTTTTGTTGGTCCTTAACACTTGAATACTATGTTATATTTGAAAAAAATAACAGCAGAGGCCATGGTCTTCAATTTTGATGATTTGTTCTGTATTCCACCTAGTAAAGAATGATTGTTGGTTGCTATGGAGATGATTTAGCTGATGTTAAATATGCAATTGGCAAACAGATTACTAGTGACTCCCACTTAGATACACAATTTTTAAAAAACATTCTTCAGTAAAGAAAACAATTATTAATGATATATTTCAGCAAATGCACTACTCCCTTTTAATTCACAGCTTCAACATGGCAGAGAAGGTGAGTTTTAAGCAAATGTCCATTTTCATCTTCGGCCTTAGAGAGAGGTTAGGTCATTTTTTTAAGTCATGGAGTTAGTTAGCAGTGGAGCTCATATCCAAACCTGGGTCTGCCTGTTTTTAGAATCATATCTCTTTCCTTTTCTGTACACTGCACTGCACACAGGATATGATCTGTATGCTTATGGGTTCAGGGAATGTTCTAGAGAGGATATTCTACATTAACTGGGAAGTAAAGGATAAATCTGGAGTTTTTCAGTTAGTCAAGGTGGGAAAGCGTAAAATAGGCAAAAGCAACCATATGAATTTTCATAGGAACAAAACTGCACAGTACGTTAAAGAAAAGGAAACAGCCAAATGCAAATAAAGCTAAGGTTTAGATTTTCTTTAAGGCATTTTATTCAAATTTGTCCTCATAGTATCATGGAACTCTGGAATCATAAGCCATCTAGTCAGATCTCCAAAGAGGCAACATCCACAAAGGTTGAGCATAGATCATGGCCTGAGAACTAGGTTTGATTCTGGACTCTAGCTCTGTTTTATTTTTTGTCTCTGGGAAAAGTACTTAATTTCACCATGTCTCATGTCTCTCTCTCTCTTTTTAAAATAGGATCTCGTTCAGTCACACAAGCTAAAGTGCAGTGTTGCAATCATAGCTCACTACAGCCTGGGCTCAAGCAATCCTCCCACTTCTGCCTCCGAAGTGCTAGGATTACAGGTGTGAGCCACTGTGCTCAGCCTCATCTAAATGTTCCCCATCTTTTTTTTTTTCTTTTTTTGAGAAAGTCTCACTCCATCACCTAGGCTGGAGTGTGGAGTGCAGTGGTGCGATCTCAGCTCACTGCAACCTCCACCTCCCAGGTTCAGGTGATTCTCCTGCCTTAGCCTCCAGAGCAGCTAAAATTACAGGCACATGCCATCACCCCCGGCTAATTTTGTAGTTTTAGTAGAGATGGGGTTTCACTATGTTGGCCAGGCTGGTCTCGAACTCCTGATCTCAAGTGATCCACCTGCCTTGACCTCCCAAAGTGCTGGGATTATAGGTGTGGGCCACCATGCCCGGCCTAAATGCTCCTCATCTTAACTGCTAAATTACACATACTACTATCTGCTCCACAGGTTTATGCCATGACCATAGGCATGTCAAACACATGACATGTAATTATCAACAATAACACACTTTTTAGGTTATTTTAAAATTTGAGTCAAAGGAAAGGAAGCTGCAGAACAGTTTCAGTGATGATAACTATATTTTTTTCATTTTCCTTTAGCTTTCCACAGAAAATAACTTTCCTATACCTGGCCCAAGGAATGCTTCTTAACTGTTCTATGTTCCCTTGCATTCCATTGTGTTGGTGTATCATATAATAGATTATTCATCCGTGGGCATTTAGGATGTCTCCAATATTTTCAAAGTACAAAAGCAACAGAGTGAGTAGCCTTATGGACATGTATTTTCATAGTGTTAGAACTGTGCCTACAGAATAAATTCCATAAATGGAATTGTTAAGTCCCAAAGTGAATGAATATGTAGTTTTGTTATAGATTACCAAATTCACCTCCACGAGAATTACACCAATTTGCATTAGCAATTAGCAAAGTGTGTGTTTCTTCATATCTTTGCTATCAGAATATGTTGCTTATTCAAGAGGTGAGAAATGACATCTTAGCATTGTTTTAATTTGCTTTTTTAAATAAATGAATCTTTTTTCATATGTTTATGCACTGTGATGGTTAATTTTATGTTTTAACTGAGCTAAGGGATGCCCAGATAGTGGTAAAATATTATTTCTGAGTGTGTCTGTGAGGATGTTTCCAGAAGAGATTGGCATTTTAATCAGTAGACTGGGTAAAAAAGATTCACCTTCACCAATGAGGGGAGGCTTCATGCAACCTATTGAGAGCCCAAATAGAATAAAAAGGTGAAGGGAGGGGGAACTGGTTCCTTCTTGAGATGGGACAACCATCTTGCTGCTGTTAGACATCAGAGGTCTTGGTTGTCAGTCTTGGGATTTTGGATGTACACCAGCCATCCCCAGTTCTCAGGCCTATAGCCTTGGACTGGGAGTTACAGCACTGGCTTCTCTGGTTCTTCTTAGTCCTTCAAACGGGGACTGAATTACATCACTGTATTTCCTGCTTCTTCAGTTTGCAGATGGCATGTTGTGGGATTTCCCAGCCTGCATAACCACAGGAGCCAATTCTCATCATAAATCTTTGCTTATATATCTATACATATCCTATTGGTTCTGGTTCTCTGAAGAACATTGATAAATACAAGCATCATTCTCTATATTTTAAAATGAATTTTTTATCTCTTTCTTCTCTGTGATATTCGGGCTTTCCCTGTATATTAAAATAGTTCTTTATGTATTAGGGATATTTGTCCTTTTTCTGATACATGCAACATAAGTATTTTCCCTCAGATTGCCACTTATCTTTTGATATTGCTTATGGTGGTATTTTTTGTCATTAAAAAAGGTTTTTAAAAATAAATTTTTATGTAATTAACTTTATCTGTCTTCAAATGCAATTGCATTTGAGTCATTGAAAAAAGCTTTTTCCTACATTCATAATATAAGAAATTTACTGCGTATTTATATAGTGTGTATGGTTTCACTTTGAACTCTGATTTAAGTGAAGATTATCTTTGTGTATATACAGTGTGAGGTATGGCTCTAATTTTATCTTTTTCCAAATACTTAACTAGTTGCCCCAATACTCCTTTTTAAAAAGTTCATCTTTGTCCAGAAATTTGAGATGCCATCTTTATCATTTACTAAATTTTCATTTGTACTTGGATACATTTTTTAACTTTCTACTCTGCTAGTCTGAAATGTCGAATTGTCTATTCAAATGCCTGCATAATACTGGTTAATAATAAGAGCTTTATTCTATTGATACTGGTAGGCTCAGTACTACTGAGCTATGAAGCTCAGTAGTACTCATATTCTCATAGCTTCTCATAGCTACTCAGATTCTCATAGCTTGGGTTTTTTGTTTTTTTTTTCAGTGTTTTACTAGCTATTGTTCCACTTATTTTTCCATACGAATGGAATATCTAATTATTTACCCCTATGAAAAGCTTGTAGGTCTTTTTTGTTGAGATTGTGTTAAACTTATAGAATTACCTAGGGAGAAGTAACATCTTTATGATGTTGAGTCAACTATCCAGGAAAGGAAATGTTTTTCCACTTGTTTAAGTTCTTCCAGATTGTTTTTATTATATAGATTTGCTTTTATTTTATTAAGTGTATTTCTAATATTTTATCTTTTGTTGTCAATGTGAATAGAGTTTTGTTTTTCATTTTTTCCTTTTAATAGTTTTGTCTATGTATGTAGACTATTAATCTAAGAATACTAATTTCATATCCTCCAAACCAACTTACTAATTGTTTTTATTGTTTGAATTAACTTTTATCAATTCTCTAGGGTTTTTCAGATAGATCATCATGATAACTTCTTTTCTGATTCTTAATAATTTTTTTTCTTATTCGTGACTACCTCCAGTACAATATGAAATACCAGTGAAACTAGTGTTTATACTTGCTTTGCTTCTAACTTTAATGGAAGTGCTTTTTATGGTTTTCTCTTAAGGGAGGTGCTACATTTAGGAATAGGGAATATAGAGTTTACCACACTTAAAAAATATCCATCAATTTACATTTTCCATAGTGCCTCTTTTTAAAATATAAAGAATGGATGTTAATTTTTTTCAAAGACTTTTTCACAACTCTGGAGACAATCACGAGTTTTCTTTGTTTCTTTGCTTTCAGAAGTCTAATGCCAACCAAATTCTTTGTCCTCTTGTGTTATTTGGTTCTTTTCCTAGAGGCCATGAAAAATTTTTTTTCTGTATCTTAAAGTTAAATATTTTTACCAGGATATACAATAGAGTTTTTGGTTTTGTGTTAAAAATTTCAGGTACTTGCTGACTTTTGCAATATGTAAATTCAGGTCTCTTTTCATTTCTTGAAAAAAGTTTACTTGAATTATGGTTTAAATGTTAGTTCTGTTCTACTATTTCATTTTCTTCTTTAGGGACTCCAATCATATGCATGTTCTTTTTCTTCCACTTTAACTACTTTCTCTTTGATTCTCCTTATTTTATCTCATTTCCATTTCCTTATTTTTCCACCTTTGTTAAACATTTCTTAATACATTTACATTTGAATATATCATCGTTTGAAAATGATAATTTAATCTTTACTTTTTCAATTTCATTTTTTCATGAGTTCAAGCAATTCGGTTAATTCAGCCAATTTATTTCCTGGGGTTCAACTGATTCTTACTGTTTTTTTGTTTTTTTTGTTTGTTTTTTTTTTTTACCTATTTTTATACTTAGACTTTAAACTTTTAAATTAAAGTGTTGCATGTATTTGTTTTCAAATATCCCCAATTATATGTTTTATAAATAATATTTAATTTAGCTTGGAATTGGAGTTCAAGGTCTTAATGTATTTTATTTTTTACACCATGTTTCTTTGTTGTTTTTTGGGTGGGGAGGGGAAGTGTTCTAACTGAATTTTATTTTTAAAAAAGGCCTTGTATGAATGAAAATTTCATTTGTCTCTTCATTTGATGAAATTTGAGATAGTTTACAAGATTTTTAATTTAAGAGCACCCTCTTCTGTCATTGCAGTAAAATGGAATTTCTTTAATAGATGATTTTTTTTATTTTTTTGGTAGTTGCTCTATCCTATAAACTAGAGAGTAATTTCTTTTTAGTATAATGAACACATCATATGCTTACTCAATACTTCTTGTTGCATACATGGAAAATCCCCCACTAATTCTTTTTTGAATGGTAGTTTGGGTTGTGGTGAGGTCATTTTCTCATATTTCAATACATTTCAAGAATATATTTCAATGTATTGATGCTTTTCTTTGAAATTTCAGGACTTTACATTCATTCATCATTTATTTTGTGAGCACATATTGAAATAACTCTTGCAATGTCAGTTATTCATTAGGGATGGGTCATGAATATGTACTGAAGACATGATGTTTATTTTCTTGGCCCATGGTCTTCAAAATTTTTGCCCAGGAACTCTCCAAAGGAGTTTTTGAAAAATTTCATAGCCCCTTTAATTTTAAGTCAAAATTAATGTTTTTCAGGTTAATATTAATCAATTGCAAAAGATAGAATTTCCAGGTTACTGTAAATGAAACTGACATCACTCTCTTAAATGTGGACATCAAAAATGCAATTACAATGGTGATTGAATATACGTCATCTTTCAATACAAAATACCTAAAAGTTTTTAACAGTTAGACATTTTAATTGGGAGCTAAACATCAAATATACATGGACACAAAGAAGGGAACAACAAACACTGGGGCCTACTTGAGAGTGGAGGGTGGGAGGAGGGTGAGGATAGAACTGCTACCTATTGGGTACTATTCTTATTATCTGGGTGATGAAATAATCTGTACACCACACCTGTGAGACAGCAAACCTACACATGTACCCATGAACCTAAAATAAAAGTTAATAAATAAGTAAAAAAAATTTTAAATGTACCTCTCCTCCTTAAACTAATACTTTGATTTCTCTTCTTGGCATATTTTTATCCTAATCTATTTTATACTTTAAGGTCTTTGATTATATTATTAATCTTTTTCTGCCACAAAATATAAATAATATTTTATTATTATTATTATTATTATTGAGACAGGAACTTACTCTGTCACTCAGGCTGGCGCGATCAAGACTCATTGCAGCCTCTACCTCCCAGGCTCAAGCAATCCTCCTGCCTCAGTCTCCCAAAGTATTGAGACTATGAGGGTGAGGGTGAGCCACTGAACCTGGCCCTTATTTGGATGAAATGCTTTTTATTAACCATGACATTTTTAAGTTGTCACATTTGTGAGATAGTAATTTAGTTTTGATATTTTGAACAAATTATCAGATCAGAAATATAAATTCTTGCAAAAGATAAATAAGAATTAATAGCTAGAAAAACTAGCAATGCAATGATGTCAGTATATAATGTTACACTTTACAATAGATGTTTCTTTCAGAAAAGCAACTGATCTGTTGTGCTATTATTTATTCCTTTCTTTCCTCTTTTGTGTTAGTTTTAAACATTTTTCATTCCTGTTTCATTAATTTATATAATGTATAATTTGTAAGAAGTCAGCATATTTTATATTTTTTCAATGACCATAATTGTTGGAGGTATCCTTAAAAATGAAAACTAGTAAAAAGTTGGGCAAAACAAATTCTGATCATCATAAAGAACAGAATTTTACTGGAAATGCATTTTTTAGATAGATAGGGCTGATTTTCAACAGGTAGTTTTGTAAAACTAACACTCATAAAATATTGTGGAAACGGAAGCAAGAGAGGAGAGGAGCCAGAAGGAGGAAAAAGCGACCCTCCCTGGCTGGAATCGGCTTCCCAGAAAAAACATCACCTATGTTGGATCTAAAGGATGAAAAGGCATCCTCTGGGCAAATAGGTTAAACAAAGAGAAAGTTCTAGACGGAAGGATCAGTTTATTCAAAGCTTGGAGAAATAAAGGAACATGGCCTGTCCAGAAAACTGGTCTTTTAGAACACGTGAACTTCGTGATGCCTAGGAGATATCCAAATAAAATCTGAATGAGATCTGGCGTCCTGTCGGTGGTTAAATCTAAGAATGCGAACTCTGGTCTGCTGGTAAGCTGTATTCGAAGTCTACAGATTTTATTCATAGGTCCAAGGCTAGACAAGATTAGAGAGTGAGCGAGTGTAGACAAACAGAAGAGAAACTGCAAGCATCGTCTAACGTCCCAATATTTAGACAACAGGAAAGAAAAAGAATGGGTGAAGGAGAGTAACAGGCATGGTCAGTGATATCCCAGAAATCAGGTAATGAGAAAGGGCAATCCACTGTAAACACTGCCAAGACAAGAAGGTGAAAAGTAAAGATTATCACTTTATTGTAAATTCCAGGTTAAAGTGCCTTTTTAATATAAGGGGTTTCAAATTTACAAGAAGAAAACAAACAACCCCATTAAAAAGTGAGCAAAGGACATGAACAGACATTTTTTGAAAGAAGACACACAAGTTGCCAATAAGCATATGAAAAAAAGGCCCAACATCACTGATCATTTAGAGGAATGGAAGTCAAAACCATAGTGACATACCATCTCACACCAGTCAAAATGGCTATTATTAAAAAGTCAAAAAATATCAGATGCTAGCAAGGTTGTGGAGAAAAAGGAACACTTATATACTGCTGGTGAAAGTGTAAATTACTTCAACCATTGTCAAAGCAGTGTGGTGATTCCTCAAAGAGCTAAAAACAGAACTACCATTGGACCCAGCAATCCCATTACTGGGTATATACCCAAAGGAATATAAGTTTTACTATCATAAAGGCACCTCCATACGTATGTTCACTGCAGCACTATTCACAATAGCAATGACGTAGAATCAATCTAAATGCCCATCGGTGGTAGACTGGATAAAGGAAATGTGGTACATATACACCATGGAACACTATGCAGCCTTAAAAAAAGAATTAGATCATGTCCTTTGCAGGAACATAGATGGAGCCAGAGGACATTATCTTTAGCAAACTAACGCAGGAACAGAAAACCAAATACCACATATTCTCACTTACAAGTGTGAGCTAAATGATGAGAACACATGGATGCACAAAGGGAAACAACAGACACTGGGGACTACTGAAGCATGGAGGGTGGGAGAAAAGAGAGGGTCAGGCAAAATAAAAAATGAGTACTAGGCTTAGTACCTGCGTGATGGAATAATCTGTACAAAATCCCCCATGATGAGTTTACTTAATAAATATTTAACTCAGTAAATTTTTGATAAATAAAACTACATATGTAGGTTTGTTACATAAGTAAACTTGTCATGGGAGATTTTGAACCTAAAATAAACCTTGAACCTAAAATAAATGTTAGAAGAATATATAAGGGATCTAGGAATTTAAAATTGTGTGTATGTGTGCTTGTGTAAAGAAAAATATATCTAAATGGATACAAACCTTACTACTACAGTGTAGGATTTGAGTGTCAAGAGTTCCACTTTTTGCCTGATAAACTACTGTATATTTTAAAAAGACTCATGACAACCCACATATATTACTTTTTTAGTACATAATTTTAAACAAAGAAAAACTTGAATGAAATGGCTAAGCTATTACAATACGGAGAAAGTTTCAAAAGTCATTTTTTCATACCTACATTCTAGACAGCACTAATTCCAACATTTGTTTGCATTGATGTTCATTATAGTTATTTCACTATTTGTAAAGTATTATTTGCTATCAAAAATAATACTTTAGGATATTTGATTGACTTTCTTAGCAGTGAATTCCTTTCTACATTTTTCTCCATTGACTTCCTTTCTTCTCTCAATTCTCTGTCTCATCTCCCTCACCTTAGAGTTCTCCCATTTGAGAGAAGTCTAAGACTTCACCATCTGGATTTTAATTTTTCAAGTTTATTTAAGACCACGAGAGTGTTGCCAAGAATGTAAAGCTCTTTTCTTGCTCTTTCTGGGAGTTTTCTGGCCTAACTGTCAGGATTAAAGTGGACAAAAATCAACCTCTTTACTGTAAGCAGTTGACATTAAATAATATTATCTACTCAGCTGATATTTAATAAACTTTTTGGCATCATTCAAACTTCTTTCAGGAGATTTTAGAAATTAATATTATGTATCCTGTCTTTCCATCAAGTAATAATTTCTGATAAATCAATTTCCATGGAAACTGATATGGGGAAAGTATAATTTTGTTGACATATTGAGAAATAAATTATGTAAAGCATTGAAAGAGAAAACAATTCCAAGAAACTCATTAGTAATTACATTTCAACAATATTAAACTAAAGCAGTGTCTAAATATGGTCCATCATAAAATTTTTGTTATTGTTTTAATTGGTAGAATTTTTTATTTTTTTAGGAATAAATTACTTTTTCTAAACTATGTGTGTTGATTAAGACAGAAATAAGGACTCAAACAACTATTAATCATTGTCTTTCAGATACCTTTGTGTGTTTTGTAATGACTTGAATAGCAACCTTCAATGAGTTTTCTAATAAGGAAAGTGATATATCCATTGGTCTGCTAAATTATAAAGGCATAAACACAAATATAATGAAATATGCATCATTTCCTTTGGAGTTTTTGAAACTGTTTTGCACAATTCCCCAAAGTGTGAGAGAAGAAATCAAGCCATCTTTGATATGCAATATAAATATTTCCCCAAAGAAATCACAAGGCCTATTTTTGTTTACTCTTGCTTTGAGTATGCACATGTATTTCTTATCTATACCTTAACTTTACTTATAAATACCCACTGCATAAACCAGCAAATGATATTATTTATAAATTAATTTCATCCTTTGTTAAAGAGAAATAAGAACATTGAAATGAAAAGAAAAATACAGACACAAAGTTCATCTGAAATAGAAAGATATATCAGAAAAAAACTTTTAAAAACCTGACAGAAATAATAAATGCAAGGAATAGTGAGTATTATTAAAATTATATATTACACATATAAAATGTTGAAAAACATGCACAATCATAATAAATAATAGATATTTCTCTGAAATGCACTCACATATTCCTTTACCTTATTCAGACAGATAAATGCAAATAGTGCCATTATCCACTATTTTTACCTTACTAACCACAAACTGATTGATGCTCTATTATATCAGCCTATAGAAAAATAAGTAAGCCAGCTCCAAAAAATCTTAAAAAAAAATTAAACAATGCTTCTTACCGACACATAGGACCATTTTTCTCCACTACACAAGTCCCACCATTTCTGCAGTAATTTAATGGACATTCTAAAAAGAAGCATCACAAAGACACCAGTTAATTATAAATAGTATTAGGAGGAAGAAGAAGATATCACTACTTGTCATTACATTAAATCTAATCTCTGAGAGTAAATTCCTTTCCAGGTGCAAAAAGCAAAAGAATTCCCATAGGCTACTTTCCTGTACTCTCTTCAAATTTGTTCACTGGCCCCTGCTGCCCTGAATGTGTTCATGCCCTTCGCGTGCCTGAATAATCCGCAAAAAGAGAAGACTTTTAAAAAGTTATTTACTTGTTTAATTTTTTAATTTTTATTTATTTTTTGCCATTCTTTCTTTCTCTCTCTCTCTCTTTTTTTTTTTTTTTTTTTGAGGCAGGGTCTTGCTCTGTCATTCAGGCTGGAATGCAGTGGCATAAACACAGCTCACTACAGCCTCAACCTCCTGGGCTCAAGCAATCCTCCCACCTCAGCCTTGAATAGCTGGGGACACAGGGGCACACTACTACACTTGCCTAATTTTTAAATTATTGTAAAGATGGGATCTTGCCATTGTTGTCCAGTCTGGTCTTAAACTCTTAGCCTCAAGCAATCCTGCCACCTTGACCTCCCAAAATGCTAGGATTACAGGTGCGAACCATCGCATCAGACCTCTTTTTTTTTAATTGACATATAATAATTTTTCATATTTATGGAGTACAAAGTTATATGTATATAGATAGTGTATAGTGACCAGATCAGGGAAATTAGCATATCCATCATCTCAAACATTTATCATTTCTTTGTGTTGAGAACACTCAATATCCTCCTTGGAACTATTTGAAACTGTACGATATATTATTGTTAACTATAGTCATCTCACAGTGCTTTAGAACACTAGAACTTCTCCCCTGGATTGGGTATCATCTACTTATTTAGAATGTGTCTGCATGACATATTTGTGATGACAATAAAGTGTTTTGTTAACTGAAATATTTCTGTAGTTCTACACAACAGTCCTCATGTCATGGCAGGCAAAAGCCTTTTTTGATAAGTCACTCACTTATGAGCATGCAGATGTCCTACCTCTGCATCCATGATCAATGTCAGTATAACTCAAATTTGTCCCTGGTCCTCCTATTTCACTGCTTGTGTCGCTCTCTAGTTCCAGTTTAACAAGAGCATTTATTTTCAAAGGCAGTTTACTTATAGGTTAAAAAGAAGCTAAATATCTTCATAGAGTAACTACCGTGAGAGTGGTTAGCACAGTTAGCTCCTGATGTTGTGTTCATATGAACTGCCTCCTTATTCCCTCATGAGACATCTTGACCTACTAAGGCCTGTCAAGTCCCCTATTCAGTTAAGACCCAAGTTGCTCCTAGGCCTTTTGTTTTTACTTAACGCATTGCAATTGTACATATTTATGGGGTATAATTCAACACCTTTCTTGCAGAATACCAGTCCTCCCTTGTTGGGTTACTTTAGCTCCAACACTTGATTAAAATTTCCTCTGTCTTTAATTTTAATTGAACAAATTTATTCTGAGCACCTATAAAATGTCTGGCACTGGGCTGGGCACTGGAAATATAATAATAACATAGACATCTTAGTATAGTTGTTCATACTGAGGGCACAGGAGCCCAATTGCTCTTCTCAGCTCAATTTATTAGCTGAGTAGTATTGGGTAAGGTAGTTAATCTCTCTGTGCCTCTGTTTGCTTTCTGTAAACAAGGTTAACAAATAATAACTATCTCATAGGGTTGTGAGACTGTTAGAAGAACAACCAGTTCATAGTATGAGTTTAATAAATGTTGACGTTAAAAGATATACAGCCAGGGTTCCTGCTTCTACTGTCCTTCCAGATGAAAAAAAAAAATGTGAGTGTGGCATTAAAATGCAGAATGAAATTACTCTATTGGGATGGATATTCTAAGGGTGATGGGAACACCAAGAAGAGCACTTTGGTCACATTTGGGGAGTAAGACAAAGCTTTCCAGAGAGAATCAGCAGCCATTTATTTGGGCAGTAGTGGTAGTGTGTGTGTAAAGGTGAGCATAAAGATCCAGAGGCCAGAGAAGAGGGTGTTGCATGTTTGAGGAACTGAAGACAGCCCAGACTGGTTGAATTGCTCATAATACAAAGATAGTGTAGAAAAAATTCAGAGACACACAGTTTCTGGGTCACACCAGCCCAGCAGGGCCAAGATTTTAAGAAGGAAAGTGCCATGTTTCATGTGTTAGAATTCTGGCTGCAGTGTGTCAAGTCAACAGAAAGACCAAGACTAAAATTTGGGAGCCCCATTAAGAGTTTTTTTGGTAATAAACTAGCAAAAATATAATGGTTGCCTGAACTAAAGGATTAGGGAGGGGTTGGGGGTAGAAAGTTGTCGAATTTTTAAGAGATATTTAAATATTGGGATTGAAACATCTCGGTGACTATTTGGAAGAGTCGAGGATAATGTCCACACTTCTGGCTGGGTCATTGGCTAGTTGGTGGTTTCATTCACCGAGGGGGATTTATGGAGAATTAAGATTTTTAAAGGAAAAGATAATGTTATATTTTAAGTGCATAAGGGGCATCCAAGTGGAAGTGACCCAACCTGTGGGCATTGGAATTTGCAGGTCTGAACCTCAGATGAAATATTTAATATGAAGTAGAGATATAGATTTGTGGTCTTTCTTCATATTTTTTTTTCTGCCTTTTAGATAGCACCACTGTTCAGGGTTTTTCCTCAAGTCATTTTGAGATTATTGTTTCTGGTACATAGATATGCTCCTTGTCTTTGATAAGCCCAATCTTAGCAGAGACAGAGAAAACATTTACTAGAACAGAGAAATGATGATAATCATGAAGGATAGTGAGAAAATAGAGAACTAGAAATTTTATGTAAGCAATACGTATTGAAGTAAAACATACAAGGAAAGGGTGGCATGAGAGAGTAGCCTGTTAAGCAGTGATAAGGTTTGGTTCTGTGTCCCCATCCAAATCTTATGTCAAACTGTGATCCCCAGTGTTGGAGGTGGGGCCTAGTGGGAGGTGACTGGATCATGGGAGTGGTTTCTAATAGGTTACCACCATCCCCCTAGTGCTGTCTCATAATAGAGTTCTCATGAGATCTGGTTGTTTGAAAGTGTTTAGCACTTCCCGCTCTCTCTCTCTCTCCTGCCGGCCAAGTGAATATGTGCTTGCTTTGTCTTCCATCATGATTGTAAGTTTCCTGAAGCCAGCTTAGAAGCAGAATCCTGTCTAACCTGCAGAACCATGAGCCAATTAAACCTCTTTTTTTTTTTTTAAATAAACTACCCAGTCTCAGGTATGACTTTATAGCAGTGTGAAAATGGGTTAATAAAGGCAGTCATTGCACACTAGAGAAGGGATAGCAGGCATTAAGAAAGAGGAAAGCAAGGAAGGAGGGAAGTTGCCGTTTAGGATCAAAACTGAAATATATCTTGAGTCTGGCAACATTTTTGGTTTAAAAAAAAATCAGCAATTTGTTTTCCCAGGGATGTATTTCCCATCTTGCCCTCCCTTAGTCCTCCTTATTTAACTAATTACATAAAACAGGGGAGTAAGGTGCCAAAGATGAGAGTAAGGAGCTCCATACCTCAGGACTGGGGGGCATGCTCCTCTGAACAGAACAAACATAAGCTCTCCTTTACAAATAAGGAATTTGCTGGTTTGACTGAAGAATAGCCACCAAGATGATAAAGCATAAATTGGTATAAACCTTGTTAGATAAGCTGTTTTATTGTTATTTTTGATCTTAGGTATAATTTCAGTCTTCCTCAAATATGGATTCTGTTTTATTGAAAAATGAGAAGAGTGTCTGAGACTGCAGAGTATCAGAAAACAAACAGTACAGGAGAGCTGCCCATTTTTGGGTGGGTCATTCATATTTAAATTTATTACAGAAAATGAAACATAAGCTTGCTTTACATCAGAATGATTCTGTGTGAATCTAAATACGCATTTTTATGCTGTATAGTGGAGCACAGTGCAAAGAACACAGATGTTCACTGGAACCAGAGGTGAATCCTGTTGTTTTGCAGGGCAGAAAACTCACAGTTCATCTCTGTGATAAGATTTTATAACTTTCTGCTTTAAACCCAGGTTCTTTATCCGTAATACAGAAAGACACAGCACAAAGTATTTTCAGCTTTGATTTACTCAAAACAATTTTAAGCAGAGAGCAAATGAAACGGGGAAGGAGATGGATATGGCTAATTAGCCATGAAGAGGCTGAGTATTCCCAAGAGATAAGTAGATATAATTCCCAATATGGGAACTGGGAATCTATGGGATAATATTATCATTAGCAGAGGTTCCCAATCTTTAGCCACAGCAATGTCTCTCTGGTTTGTACCCCTTTGTGTTGGTTATTATGAATATGTGTATGGAGGCCAATACAATTCACAACTGATTACACAGAAATATCATTCTGAGTATTTCACATTGAATCCCATTCTGATATATGTCAGTGGAAAAGTAGGAACATGCATATAAAAACAATAGTAACTTTAAAACTTAAATATAAATAATTTGCAAGTAAGCCCTCATTTTTCCCCCTTAAGGTACATAGAGACTAGGGAAGTGACAGGTGCTATATACTAGTTTGCTGGGAAGATTGATAACCACATGAGTCCTGGTGTACCCTGATGATACCTGGCTCAGTCATTTAAGAGTTATGGGACTTTGAGCTAGGTACTCTAAGATTTTTCATGTAGAAATATGTATGATATCACTTTCTTATAGGACTTCTAGGAAGGTGAAATTAAATTTCTTAGAATTTTTATACTAGTGAATGGTGTGTATAAGGTATTAAATAATTGTTCTCAATCATCTTTCTATACTGGGGGGGAGTATTTGCATTGTCTATGAAACCTAGTTTCCTCGACCTTGTTCTCTCCATCTTCTCCTTCTTCTCTTCCTTTTCTTCCTTTGTGGTTATAATCACCATCACCATCACCATCACCACTACCATTTACGTAAGGCCCGCTATGTGTCAGGGACTGGCCTAAGAGTTTTACATGTGTTATCTCACTTAGTCCTTCATAACATTGTGTCTTATATACCATAATTATCCTCATTTTGCAGAGGAGGAAAGTGAGGCCTCAAGTGGTTCATGTAACTTACTGGAGTTAATAGCAAAGAAGCATCTGAACTAGAACTAAACCCTGGTCTTCTGACTCCAAAGCCTGTTAGAGTAAAAATGTCAAATGATTGGCTATTTAGCTCAGAATTTCTACAACGCCTTGCAGTTTTTGATGCTGTGGGCATACGAACCTCTTTAAATCATGTGGCATTTATGTACTGTCCCAGATAAGTATGCATATACACAATTATCTGCATATAGTTTGAAGATATATATACAACCTAGGAGTCTACCCGAAGATTTTGTGCAACAAAGCAAGTCTCAGAGGGAAGAGATTATTCTCTTTATCTTGAAATCCTGGCACAGGGACTGCAGGAAAATCTATCAAACCTCAAAAGTTGATATCATAGAAGCAGAGAATAGAACAGTGCTTACCAGTGACTGGAGAGGGGAGGAAAAGGACAGGCAGAGGTTGGCCAGTGGGTACAAAGTTACTATTAGATAGAAGGAATAAGTTTTGGTGTTCTATTGCACAGTAGGGTAATGCATAAATAATAAGATATTGTATATTACAAAACAGCTAGGAGAGAGGCTCTTCGACGTTCTTACCGCAAAGAAATAACTAATGCATGAGGTGATGGATAAGCTAACTACCCTGATTTGATTATTATACAAAACATATGCACTGAAATGTCAAATTGTATCCCATAAATATGTACAATTATAATGTGTTAATTAAAAAATAATAATAATAATAATAAACAAACTTGAAGTAGCTCCACATTACTTGCCTGAGAAGTGTTTGTGTTTGTTTTGGTTTGTTTTTTAAATACTTCTGAGACTTTATTAAGCTGCATCATCATCATCATCACCACCATTGTCAATATTTATTATGTTAAGTATT
Source organism: Pongo abelii (assembly GCF_028885655.2). Classification (NCBI taxonomy): domain Eukaryota; kingdom Metazoa; phylum Chordata; class Mammalia; order Primates; family Hominidae; genus Pongo; species Pongo abelii. Next base: position 19,693,908 of record NC_071993.2, on the reverse strand, counting down.
ATATTTATAATGTCCCATCCTACAATTTTACATTTTTAGTGTCCTTTCCCAATTCTCCTTCAAATGAATGATTATCATAATTATAGTTTTGCCTTAGCATAAGCTTTATTAACCTCTACTACCACAAATGACTAGAAAAACACTTTCAGTTTAGATTTACCCAGACAAATGCTGGCCAATAATTTCTGGTTGCAAAGCAACCAAAACTTGAAAACAATATACTTTTATAATATAAATTAGGCATGAACAGGATTCATTGACATATATGTAGCCTGCAACATCCATACAGTGCCCGAGCTTAATGTTTTTGTTTATGACTTAAACCTCAAGGTAGGTGAGGCCAGATTCTGACCATGGTGAGACCACTATGGGAATTATTGGATGCTGTAAGGATTGGGTTCACAAAAGCCTATTAAATGCTGACCTTAAAAGAATATAATGTTGGAAAGAAAGAGTAATGTGTAATGTACACTGACAAATCTTTAGTGTGGGTCAGGCTTAAAGATATCTTAAAAACAGAAGCTTGGCTTTATTATATTTGATTGACAAGCCAAAAAGCATACAACATGTAAACAGATAAAACATAATATAATAGGGATTTTATTTCTGAAAACTGTATTTCACTAGTTCTTTATTTTACTCTAACCCAATAGCTGTGTCAACATGACCTACACTTTGTAAGTGAACTGTAAACATGACTGGTGAGTGATGAAAAGGGATGGACACAAAAATGTGTTCTATAGTACTACCTACAGATTGTCTATGGCTGGGTATGAATGACAAGTCTTCTGTTTTTCTGATCCTGTATTTAAAAGTAGATTATATCAAAGAAGATAACAGATTATAACGTATTATATTTGTGCTCATATAGGACCATGCTGAAGATAATCTTGTCTTTATGTAAATAAGTTTGGGTCTGGCATAAATACTGTGTCTTAATAGTGTCAAAGAATGGAGCTATTCAGTAATGGCTTTCTTACTCTCTGGAAAGAAAATAATACTGGTATCTCATCTGAAGTACATGCATTCTGAGTGCAGAAAAAGTGACAAAGAGTACCCATCTTTGCACATTTTATGGGGCCAGATCTGGTCACTTTCTCATTTGCTTTTGTACTCATAAAATGCAGTGGTATGTGAGTACTCACCTCCAGTGTATTAAAAAATAAGACTTTTTCACAATGTGGTTGGATTACAATTATCATGCTTCTACCATATATCTCATAAAGTTCTCCTCTCTTGAAAGATACAGAATATTTTCCTAAATAGTTTTGATATAAAATATTTCCAACTTATTTAGGAAATTTCACTGAATATATCTCTATAATTAATTTACATTACCTTTAGTTAGGACAAAATCATATTACCTTTAATGGTCTGTTATTTTATACATCCCCTATGTGAAATAAAAAAATCATTTACTCAGGAGAGATGTTAACAAAGGGCTACAATAAATTAGAAAATTTTAAAGCAGTTTTGATAAAAGTATAATGACAGATATATACTGTCAGTTCTTATGCTGTATAAATGTTCCAAGGTCAGAAGAAAGAAAAATGTTTAGAAGTCAAGCTAACGTTTAATAAGTTTACTATTAAATATGTAACTAGATTACGCAAATAGAAAACTCTTCTAAAGAAGTGGACAAAGGAAGACCACAATTTAAAAATAAAATAATAGCAGTAGATTGTATAGGGTTGCCTTACTATAGAAACCAAGCAATTTTCAGATGAGAGATTATTAAATGCTAATAATCTTAAATTACATTGCGTTAAAATTACATATTTGATTTTTCTTTTCTTATCAAACATTGTGTAGAACTAGCATGAGCCCATTATATGTTTATAATTTTTTAGACATGTAGCAATTAATGTCAACATTCTTTCTGCCCCCAAACGAAGAATAGAAATTCAATTATTCCACGCTTGCCATTATTTAAAACCTCAAGTTTTAATATTTTCATTGTGTTGCAGGTTAAGTTGCTGGTTCATATCACAAGACTATTTGAATGGAAATGGGGTACCTGAGCAGCTGGACTCATCAAGCTGGAAATCCATGCAGTCGGCAAAACCATCACAGCGCTGGTGGGCTGGGATACAGCTGTTAGAGGAGGCACACACCAGAGCTCCATTAGAACAGCTCTTGTTGGCTGCAAAAAAAGGAATAATGATCAGGGATGCAAGCATGAATTTTTTTTGTCCCAATGAATTCTCACAACAAAATAATATAAAACAGTTTATTATATTACTCTTGATTTTTTCTAGTCTGATATTTTAGAACACAGTTCTTTTTGAAGAATATTTCAAATGGATTAACTTAAAAATTTCTGAAAGAAAAACCACATTTGCCTGAAGAATCACTTCCCAGACGTGCATTCTTAGGGACTGAATTGTGTCCTCACCTCGACGTTCATATCTTGAAACCCTAACCCGCAATAGGACTGTATTTACAGATAGCAGCTTTAAGAAGGTAACAAAGGTTATAAGAAGAGAGAGACATCAGGGATGCACTGACATACAGGAAAGGCTACGTGAAGACACAGCAAGAAGGCAGCCATCTGTAAGCCAAGGAGAGAGGCCTTAGGAGACACCAAACCTGCCTACATGTTGATCTTGGACTTTTAGCCTCCCGAAGTGGGAGAAAATAAATTCCTGTTGTTTTAGCTATCCAGTGTGTGTTATTTTCTTATGGCAGCCTGTGCTAATACATGCATTATGTAGTATTACACATATCATCAAATGCATTGCATGAAATGCAAGCAGACACTGATCTGACTTCAATAGGCAAACATTTCAATAGCATACAGATGCTATTACTCGTAAGACTTCAGTTGTTTCGAAAAGTGTCCTTATTGATGCCCATCAAGAGCACTGATGCCTGTTCAATGGCTACCTAGTCTTACAAAGCACTTTACCTTTCTGTATACAACTTGATTAATTTAATTATATCTGATTTGTCTATTAGGAAGCCCAGTTTTCAGTTCTAAAATTGTATTATCTTCTTCCTTTCTTTAGGATTACAACATCCTAGAAAGAAGAGGCTATGGTTGGCATTGGTTTTTATGTGTTAGAGTTAAATGGGTACTTCTCATTTCAGGCTGCCATCAAGTGTGAAATATGGTTCCTCTATTATCCTGCTTGCTTCAGGACCTGGAAGCCAAGAAGCCTGCGTTGCAGGCCTGATCCCTTTTCTGGTTCTCCTCTGGTTCTGGTCTGTGCCAGTGGTGATTTCATCTTGTTTCTCAGAGTGTTTAATGGTATAACTCTACTCTCTAGCACTGTGATGTGTCTGGAGCAGAGGGAACGTGTCAAAGCAAGAACCTACTGCACCATTTTGTCAGAAAGTCTGGATAGATTTCAAAAGCACTAAAAAATAATGGTATTGATCTATACTTGTTTTCTAACCCTGCTCCTCTGAGTACCAGGGTTCAGCAGAAATATGTCAAAGGCAGCAGTAGATAGTCAGAACTGTCTTGCACTTAACCCAGGTTCAACAAGAACAGCTTTGTTTTCCTCTGATTTACTTAATGCTGTCATATACAACTTCTCATTTGAACATTTTACTCCAAACCTGCTACTAAAAGTTTAAAGAGGATTAGTCTGAAAAATTCCTTGCACATGAATAAAGACAATGAAGTTACAACCTTTTCAAAGTAAATTATTTAAATGACCCAAGAATAAATGTCCCCATATATGGTTCTTATACAGATATTGCCAGTTCTTTCATAAATTATCGTTTTCTTCCAGTATAATTATGGGTTGGAACAAATAATTTATTTTACTTATCATAGGTAATTGACACAATTAATTTTGAAAATGGCCCATTAAAATATATTTTAAAGTTGGACATAAAAAAATAGTGTTTTTAAGAATATGTGTCTTCATTGACTGAAAATGCTGACTCCGAAAAATTTAGGCAATACTCTTTATTGAGTAATTCTTCCTAAGGTGCTAGAATATCAATTCACCCCAAAAAATATTGAGCTTCCACCACATGTAACACAGTGTCTCAGAACTGAGAATGTAGAGTTCAGGGGAGAAATTTAAAAATGAACGACTAGAATCATACATGGTGATGACAAGAGAGCAACAATATAGGAGTGATAAACAGCTTCAAATAATAAGAAAAGAAATTCCATAAGGTCAAACTTAGTAGGCAAAGCATTGTTGTAGATAAGAATTTATAAAAACGAAAATTCCTTTAGCATATGGAGATCTATAAAGACTGAAGGTTAAGACCAGAATATTGAAATACATTTTAAATTTTAATATTTCTAGAGAAAAGCCATATAGTAAAGTAGGAATAAAGTCTACAGATGGAAAATCAATGTTTTCTATTGGTTCAGTGAGTACAGCAGGTTGCTTTTGAGTAGGGAGGTTGGATAAGGAAGTAGCGCAGTGGCTCACGCCTGTAATCCCAGCAGTTTGGAATGCCGAGGTGGGCAGATCACATGAGGTCAGGAGTTTGAGACCAGCCCGGCCAACACGGTGAAACCCCTTCTCTACTAACATAATAATAATAATAAAATAAAATAAAATAAAAATAGCCAGGATTGGTGGCTCATGCCTGCAGTCCCAGCTACTTGGGAGGCTGAGGAAGGAGAATCACTTGAACCTGGGAGGTGGAGGTTGCAGTGAGCCAAGATTGTGCCACTGCACTCCAGCCAGGGAACAGCACAAGATTCTGTAAAAAAAAAAAAAAAATCTGTAATCAAATGGTAGAAATTGTCTAGGGTTTCAGGAGAAGACTGATCTTCAGCTTTCCCAAACGTTTAAATCATTGTAGGATATACATAGCCAAGATAAATTACATTGCAAACCAAGTAAACTAGGAAATAACAATCTTCAAACTCTTATAAGATAAACTCTTGAAGCAAAATCTTAAAGATAATGTTTATTAAAAATGAAGAAGTATGTACAGGTATATCTCAGCAATATGGCAGGCTCAGTTCCAGATAACCATAATAAAGCTAATGTTGCATTAATGCAAGTCACATAAAATTGTTTTGTTTCCCAGTGCATATAAATGTTATGTCTACACTATACCTTAGTCAATTAAATGTGCAACAGCCTCATGCCTAAAAAAATAATAACTAGAAAATATTTAGTTTTTAGTTAAGCCAGGCATTGACTTCTCTCTAGCTGTGGAAGTCCTACGTGGCATCTTCTTCCAATAGAAGGCGCTTTCATCGACACTGAAAATCCGTTGTTCAGTGTAGCCACCTTCATCAATGATTTTAGCTAGATCTAGATAACTTGGTACAGCTTCTCCATCTCAGCATTTGCTGATTCATCCTGTACTTTCATGTTATGGTGATGGCTTCTTTCTTTCAACTTCATAAACCAACTTCTGCTATCTTCCAGCTTTTCTTCCAAAGCTTCCTCACCTCTCTCAGACTTCATAGAATTAAAGATAGTTAGAACTTTGCGCTAGATTAGGCTGGAGCAGAGGGAATGTGTCAAATAATGAACCCATTGCACCATTTTGTCAGAAAGTCTGGATAGATTTCAAAAGCACTAAATAATAGTGTTATCAATCTATTCTTGTCTTCTAACCCTGACCCTCTGAGTTCCAGGATTCAGCAGACATATGTCAAAACTTTCTCCACATCCACAATAAGGCTGTTTTGCTTTCCTATCATTTGTGTATTCACTGGAGTAGTGTTTTAATTGCCTTCAAGTATTTTTCCTGCACATTCACACTTGGCTGTTTAGAGCAAGAGGCCCAGCTTTCAGCCTATCTTGGTGTTCAACATGCCTTCCTCATTAATAGTCATTTCCAGCTTTTGATTTAAAGTGAGAGATCTGCATTTCCTCCTTTCACTAGAATACTTAGAAGCTATTGTAGTTGGCCAAACTGCAATATTGTTCAGCCTCAGGGAATTGGGAGACCCAAGGAGAGGAAAAGACAAATGGGGGAATGACTGATTGGTGGAGCAGTCAGAACATACACAACTTTATCAATTAAATTTACCATCTTATATGGGCATGGTTCATGGCACCGCAGAACAATTACAATAGTAACATCAAAGATCACTGATCACAGATCACCATAGCAGATATAATAGTCATGAAGAAGTTTGAAATATTGTGAGAATCAATTAAAATGGGATACAGACACGAAATGAGCATATACTGTTAGAAAATATGAACCCAAAAAAGGGCCCGCATTGCCAAGACAATCCTAAGCCAAAACAACAAAGCTGGAGGCATCACGCTACCTGACTTCAAACTATACTACAAGGCTATAGTAACCAAAACAGCATAGTACTGGTACCAAAACAGAGATATAGACCAATGGAACAGAACAGAGCCCTCAGAAATAATACCACACATCTACAACCATCTGATCTTTGACAAACCTGACAAAAACAAGAAATGGGGAAAGGAGTCCCTATTTAATAAATGGTGCTGGGAAAACTGGCTAGCCATATGTAGAAAGCTGAAACTGGATCCCTTCCTTACACCTTACACAAAAATTAATTCAAGATGGATTAAAGACTCAAATGTTAGACCTAAAATCATAAAAACCCTAGAAGAAAACCTAGGCAATACCATTCAGAACATAGGCATGGGCAAGGACTTCATGTCTAAAACACCAAAAGCAATGGCAACAAAAGCCAAAATTGACAAATGGGATCTAATTAAACTCAAGAGCTTCTGCAAAGCAAAAGGAATTAGCATCAGAGTGAACAGGCAACCTAAGGAATGGGAGAAAATTTTTGCAATCTACTCATCTGACAAAGGGCTAATATCCAGAATTTACAAAGAACTCAAACAAATTTACAAGAAAAAAGACAAACAACCCCATCGACAAGTGGGCGAAGGATATGAACAGACACTTCGCAAAGAAGACATTTATGCAGCCAACAGACACATGAAAAAATGCTCATCATCACTGGCCATCAGAGAAATGCAAATCAAAACCACTATGAGATACCATCTCACACTAGTTAGAATGGCAATCATTAAAAAGTCAGGAAGCAACAGGTGCTGGAGAGGATGTGGGGAAATAGGAACACTTTTACACTGTTGGTGGGACTGTAAACTAGTTCAACCATTGTGGAAGACAGTGTGGTGATTCCTCAAGGATCTAGAACTAGAAATACCATTTGACCTAGCCATCCCATTACTGGGTATATACCCAAAGGATTATAAATCATGCTGCTATAAAGACACATGCACATGTATGTTTATTGTGGCACTATTCACAACACCAAAGACCTGGAACCAACCCAAATGTCTGTCAATGATAGATGGAATTAAGAAAATGTGACACATATACACCATGGAACACTACGCAGCCATAAAAAATGATGAGTTCATGTCCTTTGTAGGGACATGGATGAAGCTGGAAACCATCATTCTCAGCAAACTATTGCAAGGACAAAAAAACAAACACCGCGTGTTCTCACTCATAGGTGGGAATTGAACAATCAGAACACTTGGACACAGCAAGGGGAACATCACACACCAGGGCCTGTCATGGGGTGGGGGGAGCAGGGAGGGATAGCATTAGGAGATATACCTAATGTAAATGACGAGCTAATGGGTGCAGCATACCAACATGGCACATGTATACATATGTAACAAACCTGCACGTTGTGCACATGCACCCTAGAACTTAAAGTATTAAAAAAAAAAAAAAAGACTATGCTACCTGCAAAGATGGACCAAAAAAAAAAAAAAAAAAAGAAAATTGGCACTGATAGACCTGCAGGATGCAAGGATGAAGACCTCCAATTTGTAAAAAATGCAACATCTGTGAAGCGCAATAAAGCAATACACAATAAAACAAGGTATGCCTGTTTTATTTGTTTTATTTTGTATGCACACAAAAATATGTGTGTATATATGTATCTATGATATATATGTGTGTACATATATACACACATATTTTTTGTGTGCATACATATTTTTATCATTATTTTTCATTGCAAAAAGCTGAGAGATCATATAAGATCATAGTTTCAAGGTTTTAAACAATATAACATATTAACATTTTTATACAAATATGGCAGATACTACTCATCTTCTTGAAAACATATACTTTGAACCCTTCCTCTACTGGAGATAGGAATTTATCCATATTTCTTCTTCCAATTTCTAATGTGACTGGTAACTTATTTTCAAGTTGACTGTATAATAAAGAGCTCTAATTTATAAGTGTTATAAGTTCACAACTTTGGCACAAATACAGTTGAAATACACTAAAAAATCAGAAAATAAATGGTTTCAATATAAAAAGCTTTACTTTTTTCTTAGAAAGTTAACCGCTTAGATAGTTAAAAACTGACTTTGGCTTTACGAAATTTGTAAACAAAAATATTAGCTTCTGTTGCATTTTAAATAGCATTAATGTTATATTTAATATTTATAAATTTTCTTTTAAGAGTAGGTAGCAAATAAATTATGAATGCATCTAATATTTATTGGCATCCATAAAGCAAATAACATTGTACTGAATATAGGAAAATAATCTGAGCCATTTACTTTCTATTGTTCCTTCTTTATTAATATATGTACAACATAGAATAATTCCAAAATTAAGCCAAAAAATTCACACATAAAATTCATGGAAAACTTAGATTTCAAAATGTTTCCATGAATAATATCTATTTTTTGGTACATTCTCTTTCAGACATTATATTTTAATATCTATAAAATATTTATTTGGCTGAGCACAGTGGCTCATACCTGTAAGCCCAAAACTTTGGGAGACCAAAGCGGCAGGATCATTTGAACCCAGAAGCTTTAAACCAGCCTGAGCCACCTAGCAAGACCCTACCTCTACAAATTTTGTTTTAAAAAATTAGCCAGACTTGGTGGAGCATGCCTGTGCTGCTTGGGAGACTAAGGTGGGGGGATTGCTTGAGCCTGGCAGGGCAAGGCTGCAGTGATTTACAACTGTGCCACTGCACTCCAACCTGGGCAAAAGAGTGAGACTCTGCCTCAAAAACAAACAAACAAACAAACAAACAAAAATAGTTATTTCATCTATCATCCTAGAAATTGGTATTCTTTCTTAACAAAATAGGCTAAGTAACACAGGGCATTTTGTGCCACATAGCTCATTCACTCAGGTTGATGATACTTTAAACAATTCATGAATAGTTCATTGGCGCTACTTCCTGAAAGCAAAATTTCTTAATCGATTATAGTTGCTGCATGGAAAATATATTCGAATGTAAAGTATGTAAGACTATGGATGTATACCCATTTTCTACTAAAATAAAATTTATATGCAGCAGGTCAATATTTCTAATGGTAGAGAAACTATGGTCTTGGGCTATGAGAATGAAGGCTACAAGCCCTTCAGGGCACACACACCTAACATACAGCAGGATGGATATTTATTTTATTCTTGATTTCAATTCAACCAGTACTCTCATTAAAATACCTTAGCAGTTTAAATAATTTTCAATGAAACTATAAGATAATTTAATGGGGAAAGGATAATAATTTATTGTGTGTATTATGCACTTTACCATATTGATTTCACTTACTCCTCCAATATCTCCCTGAAACAGATGAATTACCATGATTTTTAATGTCAAAAAAACTGAGGAACACTGTTGTAAGAAATGAAGCTTGTAAATGCAGAGGAAAAATCTTTACACTGTTGTTCAAAATCACTATCAGCTGTTGGGATCATAGCTTTCATATTTAAAGGCCAATAGCAAAAATATTGATGATAAGGTTTGATCTACAAGTCTTAAGAACATGGCCCTTTCTAAATCACCAGAAGTGGCCTGCACTTCACAGGACACCTCCACTGCTACTGGAAATGAGGTAAACTACCCACTTCTTCCCTTTGTTTTTCACAGTTGTTCTGTCACTGATGGATAGTTTCCATGTACTTCTGATCTATTCTCCACTTTCTCTCCCCATCTGGGACCTGGAAGGCTGGATGATAAGGATACATTAATAAGCCTTTTAATCTTCTGGTGTGTGATTGGATTTGGCCAATGGGTATCACCACCAGCAGATTAATACAGAGCGAAGAGACTCTTTGACATCAGCATGGACTAACTGCTTCCCTTAACTAAACATCATGCCTCTTACCAAGTACTCCCTTCTCACTCTAGGCTCACGCAACTGAACCTCCTCTCACACTCTTTGGTCTATAGGTGATAAAAAACCCCCACTCTTACTATCCCTTATGGCTTTGCTATGCATACTATTTCTCTAATAAACAATCCCCTTATTAATATTTTTTCAACTTATGCGATATCAATAACTATTTCTTGCCAGGATATTGACTGACACAACAGCTGATGAAATCTTGAAACCCTCCTGGTGAAGAGAAGATGGCTATCAGAGGAATATCAGTGAAAACAGTGTTTCTAGTTTTGTGCTGTTCTTCCATATAATTAACCATGCTTCTTTTTTCTTTTTCTTTTATTTTTTTTTTATGAAAAGGGGATATGTTTGATAAAAACTATATTGCTTCAGTCCATGAAAAATTAATGCTTCCAATGGAAAGACAATATTCAATATGAAGTGTTCTTAAATGTTGAACTCACAGGTTTATCTAAACACTTCTAATGCTAGAAAAATTATTTCTGCAAAAATAAAGGCCTGTAAATATCAATTATTATTGATTTCCCTGTCTAAAATTGTAAACATCTCCAAATCCTTAGTCCTACAACATTTAAACATGAGAAAGCCACTGAAAACAAAGAAACCAATTCTTTTTTCCTGCATTCCACTCCAATTACAACTTCTTGAAAGAGTTATCTACAATTGATTTCCCTCTTTGACACTTCCCATTTGCTCTTAAAAAAGAGTGGCTTCAGAATTCTGCCCTCCCACTCCATAAAAAGTTCTCTCTCCAAAATCACCAAAACCCACTTTTTTGGCTTTTTCCAATTTATATTTTTTAGGCCCTCTCTTATTTGATCTCTCAGAAACATTTCGACCTGTGAATATTTTGATACTAAAGGATTTTTGCCTTTAAGATCCTCAGTCTCTTGTGACCCCGCTATGTCTAGGACCACATCTTCTCAGTGTCTTCAATGTCTGCTTTTTCTAAATGGTCTTTCAGCTGTTCCTTCAGGTTCTGCCTGCCACTTTATCTCTGTCCTCTCTCTTTGATCTCATCTACACCCACAGCTTCAATAATCATATGCTGATGGCCATGTATCCTTATATTATTTTAGCTATCTCCTGAGCTTTATATATACACTTCCAAACACATTCTGAACCTTTTCATGTGCATGGGTCACAGGTATCACAAATACAACACATCTAAAAATGAAGCCATATCTTCCCCCAACATGTTCTTCTCCTCTTATTTTCCCTAGCTCAAGCAATGGCACATGAGCTGACCTGATGTCCAAATTAGAAACTTGGAAGTCCTTCTTTTTTTTTTTTTTTAATTAAAAAAACCACTCAGACTGCATTCTCTCCCTTTCACTTTCTGGAAGGAAGAGAAGGACATAATCAATGGCAAATGGTAGTTGGAACAAAGCAAGACCAAGAGCCAGCTTCATGCTCAGGAGAGAAGGCTGTGCCTCTTCCTTGTGCTTCTGGTGCCCTACTACATGTTCAGAAAAACTTCTCTAGTGGCAAACTACAGACATGATCCCTGAAAGCATAGTCTTGGAAGTCACTGTTGATTCCTTTCTCTTCCTCATCACCTGACCATCCCTTAAGTCTATTAATAATATTTACCTTACACTGTTACCTAATCAATTGCTTTGTACTCGAACTGTGACATCTCCTAACCATTCCCTCTTCCTCACTCCAATCCATCTCATATCCAACTTAAGTGCAATTATATAGCATTGGCATGGTGGTAGGGTGGTGAGGATTCTGCAAGATCTGGGTCCTGCTTCTCTCTACAGGATTCTTTCTACATTTCCAACCACAGGCTCTTCTCTAGCAACACAAAATATGCTTCACTCTAACGACTTGTTCTCTGCTCCTGGAACAATCTTCACTTCACTTGAATCCAGATCTCTGCTTTATTCGTCCAATGACTATTTGTCTTTCCAAGTTTGGCTGTGTAATCACTCTTCTTGTGAAAATGTAAAGACTCCCTAGCACCATAGAGAGTTCCCTATGTGCCTTCTAACACAAGGTGCTTGTCTCTGTCACAGGATTGATCATATAGTATTCCTCACTTTCATTGACTAGCCTCCTTCACTAATGTATAGCACATCTTCAGCCTGAGCTCTGACAGTGTCATATCCATCTGTCTCATCAATGTGTAACATAATATGTGGCATCAGTTAGGATCTTAATGAGGTTTGTGAATAAATGAATGAATGAATGTGAGTTTACAAAATGACATTCTAAACCAATAGGGAAGCCCCTAAAGACTGTTATATCTTCAAACGTTTGGTGAATTGTGGCCACTGAATTCTCTTATTCTATAATTTTGCTCTAGAATTTTGTTCCCAGTCTATTCCTAACATGGGCTTATTTCCCTTTTGGAACAGAACTTCACAGGACTAGGCAAACTCCAATTTTCCAATGAATGCCTAGCATTAAAAGGACACAGTACTTTCCTAAGCTTCTCTTTAAATAGCAGTCTTATTTGAAGCCAAATATCATATGGCTATATTGAACTTAATATGATTTCTATCAGCCAAATTACATTAGAGCTCTGATGGGAACAGGGATAAGTAATTTGGCAGGCTTTCTCTTTTCTATTCACCTCCATTTGCTTACCTTTTTTCTAAGAAAAGATTATAAGACCTGACAGGTTGGCTTTATCTCAGAGAGAATATATAGGTAGGAAATAACAGGGAGTTGGAAAACCAATTTGTTAGCCCGAACCAGGAGAAGAGTTTCACTGATTTAAGGCTAAAGCCTTTAAACATCCCAAGGCCATCTGTCTTTCCTTTCATTCATCTTTACTCCTCTTCCAATTGTTCCAGATTTCTAGAGGTCCCATATTACACAGGACCCTAAAATAGCCCTTGCTTTCTTCCTTCCATCTTTCCATCATTCCTTCCTTCCTTCCTTCTCTCTGTCCCTCCCTGCCTCCCTCCCTCCCCCATTTCCTCCTTTCCTCCCTTCCTCCCTTCCCCTCTTCTTTCCTTCTCTCTTTCTCTTTCTTTCGTTCTTTTCTTTTCTTTTCCTTTTTTTTTTTTTTTTTTGAGACAGAGTCTCACTTTGTCACCCAGGCTGGGGTGCAGTGGTCCAGTAGCACAATCATAGTTCACTGCTGCAGCCTCAAACTCCTGTGCCCAAGCAATCCTTCCACCTCAGCCTCCAGAGTAGCTGGAACTACAGTCATGCGCCACCAAACCTGGTTACCACTATTGCTATTTTTGTATAGATGGGGTCTCACTATGTTGCCCAGGCTGGCTTAAACTCCTGGGCCCAAGGGATCCTCCCACCTCAGTGCTGGGAGGACAGGCCTTTCAAAGGCCACTTTCAAAGTGCTGGGATAATAGGCCTAAGCCACTGCACCCAGCCTCATTCAATGTTCCCCTCTTCTAGTTACATTTCAAAGTGCCTTTTACTATTCCAAAAAGTATAATCATTAACATGTAGTTTATGGACTACTAGCACTGCAGCACTCATCCAAAAATACAATATGGTATAATAAAATATAAAATATAAAATAAGTAAGGAAGCAAACAAATAACTAAATAAAATGTTAGGGGCATTTGGACACCACCATGATTATGTACTCACTTTAAGATGTGTGTAATTACTTCTTACCTAACATTTTTCCTTCCCTACCTGACACTGGCTAATTACACTAAAAATAAAAGGTACTGAATATACAGCTTGGAATTTTACATGCATTTGCTCAAATCATCACAGCCTTGTAAGTTAGGTATTATTGAATTCAATACCTGGATGACAAAATGAAATTGGCAGCACTCAAATAACCTCCGCCAAGACTGCACACATAGTAAGTAACAGAGATGAAATTCAAACCCACATCTCTAGGATGTATTATCCCATGAACTCTTAATGACATGACATTTACTCAGGTAATTATCCAGATCCAACCCTTAACTATATATATCCATTAAAATCAATATTTGTCACTTGATCAAAAAGGAAATCTCTATCAATATGCCCTTTACTTGAGCCATTTTCATGAATCTTTATGGTAGGAAGAAATTCTAACTGAACTTCTTCAAACCACTTCCATAAACACATGTTAATAAGAACACATAACGGCATCTCCCACATAAATGACTCAGATATAAATGGAAAAGGAAAAAGACAGGTTTAACAAAAATTAGCATGACCACAAACGGGTTGCTGCTAGAAACACTAAGCAAAGGACAGATGCCTTGTTTTGCAATATAACACAGAAAGCTGTGTTATTAATGATACAATCACAGTAAGGCTCCAGAGAACTTCATTTTATCTGTCGAGCTTTCTTTCTTATTTTAAAACAGCATTCCTTCCCTGACACACTGAGTTAGTGAAAATAACTCACAGCAGATGAGCTCATCTTCATTAAAGTGGCAGTCGGGCACTCCATCGCATAGCAGGAGGGAAGGGATACATTCGTCTGTAGAGCACGAGAACTCCATGTTACTGCAGAGTGGAGGGGTGGGGCTGAGAGGACAATCCATTTCATCAGATCCGTCTATGCAGTCTTCATGTCCGTCACATTTCCCTGAGAGAGGGACACAATGGAGTGTGTAGATACAAGAAAACTGATCAGCTTCACAGGGTGATGGCTGCACTGGGACAGGACCTAAAAAAGAGAGCAAGTCAAGTCATTTTGGCATTAGGGAGTTTCCCTCCATCCAGTGTTGGGACATTACAGGTTGCATTTCTTATTGTATAAAATGAATTTTGTTAATTGAAGTAAATTAATTTCCAATTAGGATTAATATGAAGCCTACAAACCTGATTCAAGAATATGCCTTATCATAATGTCAGGAACATAAAAAATTATTTTAATTTCAATAATTTGGGGGGAACAGGTGGTTTTTGGTTACATTGATAAGTTATTTAGTGGTGATTTCTGAGATTTTTGTGCACCCATCACCTGAGCAGTGTACACTGTACCCGATATATAGTCTTTTATCTCTCACCACACGCCCAATCTTTCCCCTTGAGTCCCCGCAGTCCATTATATCATTATTATGCCTTTGCATCCTCACAGCTTAGCTCCCACTTATACATGAGAACATACAATATTTAGTTTTCCATTCCTGGTTTACTTCATTTAGAATAATGGCCTCCAGCTCCATCCTAGTTGCTGCAAAAGACATTTTCTCATTCCTTTTTATGGCTGAGCAGTGTTCCATGATGTATATATACCACATTTTCTTTAACAACTTATCGATTGATGGGCATTTGGGTTGGTTCCATATCTTTGCAACTGTGAATTGTGCTGCTATAAACATGCATAAGGATGTGTCTTTTTCATATAATGACTTTTCTGGGGTATAAATACCCAGTAGTGAGATTGCTGGATCAAATGGTAGTTCAACTTTCAGTTCTTTAAGGCAGCTCCATACTATTTTCCATAGTGGCTGTACTAATTTACATTCCCACCAGCAGTATAAAAGTGTTCCCTTTTCACCACATCCGCACCAACTTCTACTGTTTTTTGACTTTTAATTATGGCCATTCTTACAGGTACAATATTTTTTAAAAGGCATCATTGACATGAAAACTGACACCTTCAAATTAAAGAAGAAATTTTGATTTCTATGCCTTCAATTGGATTATTAAATCAGATTGTGCTCGAGTGTAAAGATACTTTCATGCAGTAAATTAAAAACTTTGGAAAGATGCACTCACAATTTTAGAATTTAAGGGAACTGTTACAATATCAGATATCATTTATTTACTGTCTCGTAGAGGCCTCCACCCAGGGAATTTGGCTCTTGAGACCCTGGCCACAGTTGGGCCACAGAAATAGAGATCTGCTATGGTTTTGTCACACTGCACTCTGTCCTTGAATCTTGGTTACAGGTCAAAGGCCATGTGCTGTCATATCCAAAGCTAGATAAAATCACAGTGTAATCTAAGATGTTGCATTAGGAATCCTGAAGATAACCTGCTTCAAACCCAACCAACTCATTTTACAAATGAAGGCACTGAAGCCCACAAATTTTAAATATCCAAAGACTCAATGCTAGTGTAGTAAACTTTTGTTACATGAAACTTTTCTGCAGCAAAGGTTTGAGTCTACATTAAGTCAAACTTAAAGCAGAGGCTGACTGTTGAGTGTTGACTATCTCATGTTTCTAAAGGTCAGAGAATGTATGTGAATATATAGAACTGCACTAATTGGTGATTAGTGGGATGCTTCTTACACTTTGTATTGTCTCTGTGCTAGTTAATGAGGGACTCATCAATATATTAAGGGAAAATATAGAGCCAGGTAGCAATGGAGGCCAGTTCAGGAATGGTTTGTTTTCTTGACATTTTAAACTATTTTTATTTATGGGTTGTATGAGAATAATTTGTATTATATGTAAAGATGTTATAGCAAATTCATTTAAAAAATGAGATTTGAAAGTCCCTCTTCCTCCTCACTAAACCAATAGCAAAGATGTATCTAGAAGGTATTTAGACTCTGACCCTATGACCAAAGCCATGTATCTGAGATATATGTGGCTGTGCTTAGGGAGCCTATGTTTGTGGAAATCAGTATATTTAAGTAGGAGAGAGATAAATGTATGACTTGGCGACATCGCTATCATGTTTTAATCTAACTGCCTGAGATCACAGCAGCATATAAAATTGCAGTGTTCCAATGTGCAAATTATAAATTCGAACTCTGAAAGCAAATTGGATTTAAATCTTTATACTTTTATATATAGCTCTTCTGGTACTGGACCATGGTCAAATAAATAGTTTCTCTGCAATCTTTCCATAAGATTAATCTCACACTTAAAGGACAGAAATTCTTCGTTTTTTTAAAGTATTTTATGCATAAAACTTTCATCTTTATGAGCTCACCAAAGGTTGAAAAGATTCAGCAAATTCTTTGCATATAACAAGAATCTACAACCAACTTTAGTAATATATCTATGACTTAGCTAAGTATTAACATTTTCTTTTTAAAAAATGAGGAAAATAATGTCCTCTATTCAAAAACAAAGACTTTATGTTTCCCAGTTCCTGTTCAGAATGGTGTGTGTGTGTGTGTGTGTGTGTGTGTGTGTGTGTGTGTGTGTGTGTGTCTTTATATTTTTCCTTATAGTGGATATGCAAAAATAAAATTTTCTCCTTTTGGAGGCAGGCATTGCATTAAATGCAGAAATATTTTTTATTGAATGGTACTCAGAACTCACTTGTTCTAGGCCCTTCTTTTCAAGGACGCCATTGGGCTTGTCCTGCATAAAATAGATACTGGCTTGTACTGCCCAGCTTTCTCCATCCACATCAAGGTGTCCATTCCCCCAGCTGCTGGGAGGTTGCCAGATGACAGCTCGTGGTTGAGTCAGGCCCCAGGAATTGCCCTCCAGAGTTACACCTCCTCCTGGGAACAGCTCCATTCATTGACCGGTGAGTTGGAGATAAGATGGCCCAGGCCCTATGCCTCAATGTAGGGCATCTACGAAGAGCCATTGCAGCTCCAGAGCTCCCCGTGGTATCGGCTGAGCCTCTTATTGCACCTGCATCACAGCTAAACCCCACCTGCCACCAGGCAGATGCCCAGTTCTGTTTCCTCCCCTCCTTTGCAGGGATGTTCCTGAGAGAATTTCTAAGAAATCTCTGATTTGGAGTCTGCCTTAAAGTCAGCTTTCAAGGAAACCTGACTTATAACACTCTCCACACATAAAAATGAATCTAGTTTAAACTAAATCTCCTCTAAATTGCCCCTCAAATTTTCTAATGAAATATTTCTGATGTAGGGAGAAAATGACTTTGCTTCCCACAGAGAGTCTAGGTAGTCTCTTAGTCAAAAGGCAGTCCTTCATTCACTTCATGTTTCTTTTGTCTCTTGTTTTAACCTAATGAAAATTCCGTATTCTACTATAAATCCATACTTTTTTGATATAAGTGGTTTCCTTTAGGTAATCAAATAAAACTAATACTCCTGGAAGATATACTATCTTTATCTTTTGACTTGGATGCACTTTGCCACATACATGCTTCAAGAAGTGTGGCTGGATGGGCATGGTGGCTCACGCCTGTAATCCCAACAGTTTGGGAGGCTGAGGTGGGCAGATCATCTGAGGTCAGGAGTTCGAGACCAGCCTGGCCAACACGGTGAATCCCCCCGTCTCTTCTAAAAATACAAAAAGTAACCTGCATGGTGGCACACGCCTGTAATCCCAGCAACTCAGGAGGCTAAGGCAAGAGAATCACTTGAACCAAGGAGGCGAAGGTTGCAGTGAGCCAAGATAGTGCAACTGCACTCCAGCCTGGACAACAAGAGCAAAACTTCATCAAAAAAAAAAAAAAAAAAAAAAACTAAAATAAAGGGAAGGAAGGAAGGAAAGAAAGAAGTAAGTGTGGCCACTGTTAAGAAAGTTAATGTTAATGGATTTATTCTTGGGTTTCACCCATGGATTTACCTAATTATCACAGGAGGATCGCAAATTTCAAGTGTGTTGGAATCAACCATAAAGTGTATCTCATTTTGCAGTTTGCAGTTGATTTATTCTTTATATATTGGAGCTGATAATAATATACAATTCCTTTAACTCTGTAAAATAAGAACAACATTCATTGCTCTCTTTTTAATACTCTGAAAAACCTCAGCACTACCTTAAATGCATGTTACTAAGTGAAAGAAGCCAATCTGAAAAGGCTACATGCTGTCTGATTTCGACTATATGACATTCTAGAAAAGGTAAAATTACGGAGACAGGAAAAAGATCTTCCAGGAATTATGGGGTGCGAGGTAGGGCAAGGAGGATTGAATAGGTAGAGCACAGGAGATTTTTAGGGCGGTGAAACGAACTGTATGTGTCATATTATAATGGTAGATACATGTCATTATATGTTTGCCAAAGTCCATAGAACTTTCAACACAAAGAGTGAAACTTAATGTGTACTATGGACTTTGGGTGACAACAATGTGCCAAAGTAGGCTCACCTCATTGACTGTAACAAGTGTTCCACTCTGGTGCAGAAAATAGCGGGGAAGACTATGAGGGTGGGGGCAGGGAATACATGGGAAATTTTCTACTCAATTCTGCTGTGGAACTAAAACTGTTGCAGAATATAAAGTCTACACATACACACACACGGACACACACACACACACACTGTATATCTACACGCATTAATGTTGAAATATAAAAATAAAATACTGGTGGTGAGATATCTATCTATTGATCTGTCTTATGAAACTTTGAGGAGCAATTCAGAGGAGATTTAATTTAAACTAGATTCATTTTTACATTTGGAGAGTGTTATAAGCCAGGTTCCCTGGGAAGCTGACTTTAAGGCACACTCCAAATCAGAGATTTCTTAGAAATTCTCTCAGGAACATCCCTGCAAAGGCATAGGACAGATCTATAGATAGATCTATAGATAGATATCTCACCACCTATATATGTTATATAATATATGTATATAAACATATATTATATAACTATGCATATATACATATATAAAATATGCATATATACATATATAAAATATATACATATATAAAATATGTATATATACATATATTATATGAAATATATACATATATAAAATATGTATATATACATATATAAAATATGTATATATACATATATTATATAAAATATATACATATATAAAATATGTATATATACATATATAATATATATAAAATATATACATGTATATAAAATATATACATATATAATATATGTATATATACATATAATTTATATATATATATAACCACCAATATTCCTTAGAACCTACATTGTAACCAACACCTCATGTTTGATGATTTTCTCTTAAAATTTCTATGTTCTAATTTCTCCAAATTTCTTTGAGAATGTAGCAATTCAGCAAGTAAATGCATAACATTTTGATAAACGCACTGTGCCTTGATCAAGCACATTGGTCCATTTCTTACTATGCCCAGTGAGCTGCTTGGTCAGGTTGCTTAAAACCAATGGCATTGAGGTGTAAGGCCAGTGATCGTGCATGGGAAATGTTGTAAGGCCGGTCCCGACAGTAGTTAGCTTCCTTGGAAATTCATGTTGTTGTTCATTGTGTGAGACAATTACTGTGTAGAAGAGCCTAACACGCTCAGAGCAAAAATAAAACTTAGATCAGGAAAGCAAACGAAAATAGCACATTCTGTGTTGATAATGTCGTTCGCATATACCCCAAAGAGTACCATCAGAAAGGATGAAGGGATGTACAAAAGAAATGTAGATGGGCACTCAGAAATGTTGATGACTGTGATGGAGGGAAAGAGATGATAAAATAAAAACATTCCAAAAAAGTGTTGATTAATTTTGACAAGATGACTCATTATATATCTTAGGGGTGTTTGTTTGTTTATGTTTTGTTAAGTCAACAGTTTTCAAGCTACCTCTGATTAGGGTTATTATACAGACCTAATGCTGGGGTGAGAAGAACAGAGACTTATATGAAAGCTTAGTTTATATGTTTTAGGGAGTGTTTCTCAAAAGCAGGATCCCAAGTTTCAAGTGTGTTGGAATCAGCAATAAAGCGTTCTCATGCCATTGTTTGCAACTGATTCATTCTTTGTATATTGGAGATGATTCAAGGCTGTACCAGCAATAAAGTTACTCTCATTCACTTGCATGCCACCAAATATGCTTCCTTCAGTAAGGAACAAGGGTGTGGAGTCACATCTATATACACAGCTACATATACATAGACATACTTTATTTATACACACTAATACTGGTATACGTAAATACCAATATTGGTATTGAGCTATCTATCTTCTATCTATCTATCCACTCATCTATCTATCTATCTATCTATCTATCTATCTATCTATCTATCTATCTTGGACCAATATCCCTTAGAACCTATGTTTCAGTCTGTACAACATATTTGATACTTTTCTTTTAGAATTTTAATTTTTTAATTTCTCCAAATCCCTTTTAATATTCAGTAATCCAATGCTTAAAATGTACAATAAAATGTTTACCCTTGTCTTTATTGTGCAAGTAATGTGACAAGCACATAAACATCAGCTAGCATGGGTTTCAGCAGAAAACAGGTTAAGAAATGTTGCTTTAGGCCGGGCGCGGTGGCTCATGCCTGTAATCCTGGCACTTTGGGAGGCCGAGGCGGGCGGATGACTTGAGGTCAGCAGTTCAAGATCAGCCTGGCCAGCATGGTGAAACCCTATCTCTACTAAAAATAAAAAAATTAGTCAGGCATGGTAGTGGGTGCCTGTAATCCCAGCTACTTGGAAGGCCGAGGTGAGAGAATCACTGTAACCCAGGAGGTGGAGGTTGCAGTGAGCAGAGATCACGCCATTGTATTCCAGCCTGGGCGACAGAGCAAGACTCCGTCTCTACATACATGAATAAATAAGAAATGTTGCTTTAGAATTTAGGGAATCGGTGTACAAATTAGTTTTGAGAAAAAGGATTCTGAAACAACAGAAAATCCCACAAGCAAAGCTATACTTGTGCTTTGTCAGGAAATTGTAATTGCACCACTACAACAGCATCTTCACCAAGTCTTTACTCATGTTTTGCTCAAAATTGTGACTTCAAATAGAGCTTGGACACTCCAAATCATATTGGACAAGTTTTAACCTCTCTTTGAGAATACACTGACATCCTAATGCCCAACAGAGTAAATGGCATGAGATATGTGTTCAATCAATATTTCTTACACTGATGAATAATACATCAATGATTTAAATAGTAATTTTACTTTTCTTGATAATTAATATGGAGTTAGATAATCAAAATGGACGAACTGAAGAATGCTTTCATTGACTATTTCCATGGAATAAATCATAAATAGTAAAAGGATAGATCAACAATATAGAAATTGGAAAGGTCTTTAAAAAATAAATTTTCAAATATATTTGAATATAAACTTATAATTAAGTAAAGAACTCTGTCATTCATTTCATA
Source organism: Pongo abelii (assembly GCF_028885655.2). Classification (NCBI taxonomy): domain Eukaryota; kingdom Metazoa; phylum Chordata; class Mammalia; order Primates; family Hominidae; genus Pongo; species Pongo abelii. Next base: position 19,671,956 of record NC_071993.2, on the reverse strand, counting down.
TGCATCCTACAGGTCTTTACCAATTGCTTCAGAAGTTTTATATGATTTTACATAAAGGACTTTTGCAGATGATGTTGTATATACATGTATATATATTTAAAAGAATAAACCTGCCATTTTTGTTTCCTACTAGGTCTTAAATGAGAGGAAAGGAAAATATTTAAGAAAAAAAAAACACCTAGGATAAGGGATTTAGGAACTGGCATTTGGGACCTTCGACATTCCTAGTAACCAAGGCATCTCTTTGATTACCATACTCCACTTCACTTTGTGCTATGCAGACAGTTCCAATTCCTGGCATTTAGGAACTTTGACATTCCCAGTAACCAAGACATCTCTCTGATTCCCATACTCCACTTCACTTTGTGCTATGCAGACAGTTCCAGTTCCTGATATTGTAGGTGTTTCTTTGTCCTCCCACAAGATGTTTTCATTGTTCATTTAATGTTTGCACAGCAGTAGAAACATATTTCTTATGGCAATAAAAATTACATCACACGGATAATTTGCAGTGAAATTCAATGAAATGTTCTCATGAATTTCATACAAGTTCCGTAAAAGCCTAAAGTGCCCAAGGATAATCTGATGGATTTTTACCTTTATGATTAATATGTTTAGAGAAAAGGAAAATTGTCTGTTTTGAAAGAAAAAATGATATGCAAGTAGAACTTCAGTTTTAAAGGGCAGAAATTATGTTGTTGCCAAACATTGTCATACTCAGTGATATAGACAGTAAAAATGCTCATTGTAAAATATAATACGCCTGTTACAATTGGGTAACTGTTTCTGGTAGGCATTTTATTAACAGCATTCAAAAAGATTACAAAAAACTATGAGGGAGGAAACTATTATAATTTAGTGGCTGCAATTATACATACTCTTGTTTTGAGGTTATTGTGAATTATAACTTTGTGCTTATGTCTCCATAAGAGCCTTTCATAAAGTATACAAATATTAATTTCTTTTTTAGTTTAAAAAATCATCCTCTGTAATGGGGAAAGAGAAAAGAATAATTTGATCTTATTTCATTTCCATATATTTATTAGCTTAAATATTCCTGGAAAGATGGAACATGACCTCTATTTGACTAAAGACTCAGAGAGTCCTGGCGTGCGTGGGAAAGTACACAGAATGTGTGTAGTATAAGGAATCAGGAAGGCTTGTTTGGCCATGACCAAAATGTCAAAAGCCAGACAGAGAGACAAGAGTGAAGAAAACGGAGAACTTTCCAGAAGTTTTGTCCAATATGGAAGCTAACAAGTACCTGAGAAGAGATGCCAAGTACAAAATGATAATTATTTTCAAAGTGAATAACTGCAGCTAGTCGAGGCCAAAGCTAAATAAAATCAACATAGGAGGGAGCTGGAAAAAATTCAGACTTAACACAAACATAAATGCACTTATGTATGTATATGTGATTTGTACAAATATGTGTGCATGCATGTACACATATCCAGAGGCAGGTTACCTGAAAGCAGGAAGCTACTCACTAATAATAGAGGAGTTTTGGAGAAGATAGCTGGGCAGTGGATGATGGGCAATGTCATTCAGAGGAAACATGAGATTGAGGTGGAGAAGTGAAAACCCTATTATCAGAGTTCTTCCTTTCCTCCAGCACATACAGAGGCTGCAAACTTGAAAGAAAATAAGATCTGAAGAAACAGAATGTCTTAAGAGGCCCCAAAAGAGTTATCGCTTTTACCCAATATCAATATTTGCCAGGATTATAAAGAATTCCTCCATAACCAAAAATAGTGATACCACTGCAAATGGCTGAAATTGCATACATGATGAATTTGCTGTCTTCGTATAACCCCCAATAATCTAAAATGTATGTGAAAGTGATAGAATATATTAAAAATATAAAAAGGGAGTGTGGTTGCTGGCCATTTTTTTTCCTGCCATGAGGCCTGCAACCCAGAAGGACCCCTGTGGATTACAGATTCATTCCTGTTTAATCATTTCCATATGGTGCTTTAGTTCCCAGTCTGACATATCTGTGTTAGTGTGGCCGCAATTATATGCAATGTTGGACGAGGTTGTGTACTTGGCCTAATTTAACGCTGTTGCTCACTGATAGCTCTAGCCCATATTGACTGCAAGTTTATTTAATAGCTAAAGCATTCCCCAAATCCTCAACTCTTGACTTCTAACTTTAGGCCCAGTATTATTAAATACATTCCTCTTTCAATTCAATGTTCACATTTCTTCCAGCACACATTTCCCAAAGGAAGAACTCTGCTCAAAAATGGTTCTCCAATGCCTTACAGGGTTAAGTCTACCGTTTTTGGTTGGTATTCAACAAACTGACACCTGATTCAGACTCACCTATGCTCACATTCTTCCCCAAAAAACCGTAAAATTACAGAGGAAATAATGAATATATGAGATGATAGGACATGCATTATATTCTTGGCTAGCTGATATAGGGCTGAGAAAGAGAAAGTCATCATCGGTCCTATGAGTGGAAAGCTGTTACTTACAGAAATTATGAGCAGGTGCTTTGGTACCAATACATAATCAGATCTTTCTCTTAGTATAAAAGGCTGAGAATGGAGAGTTAGAAGCCATCTCTCATCACATACCGTAAATACATACAATAAAAAAATTCTAGGAGTTTTAGACAATCTATCAGTGAAGGAAGAATGTCAAATTTCACATGCACTTTGGGAACAACAGTTTTATCTGTCTTAGAAAGGTCAAATGAAAGACAAATCATTTAGTGAGATGGGCATTAGAGAAGACCACTCAAGAGTCAGATATTATTCTACAATTGTCTATTAGAGACCTTCCAGGTGCAATATCTCAACTACTCTATGATGCAATCAAATAGAACAAGTGGCTGTGATACCATAACTTCCAGTTAATAGTGATCGGCACTGAAGACAAAGACAAATATAGCTATGTTTAATGGAAGAGTAACTGAGGAATGTGAATGAGTAGCTTAACCTAAAGTTTAGAGCATTGTATACGACTGTATCATTATTTTATAAAAGAAAGAGGTTTACATGAATTTCTGCATTCCTAATAGAAACAACTAAATGTGATTAGATTAAGTGGTGTTGGGTTATCTTGTCCCATTATATAACACGTGTTCTTGGAGACTGTTGGTCAGAACAGGATGGCTCAAGTATGAAGATGTAAGCTAAAAGATGTATATATGGAAACCCACAGGGCGCACATCTCACCAGCATAACATGAGTTACATTACCATCAGAAGAGGAAGGAAGGGCAAAACACAAGGTTTAGATATTTTGGTTCTTGGACTGGTCTTTAAATTGGACAGTCGTGTACTGTGAAAAAAAAAAAAAAAAAAAAAAACCCAGCCATGAGCTTGTCACCTCTTTTCTGTCCCCCAGGCTGGAGTGCAGTGACATGATCTCAGCTCACTGCAACCTCTGCCTCCTGGGTTCAAGCAATTATTCTGCCTCACCTTCCCAAGTAGTTGAGGTTACAGGCATGCGCCACCACATTTAGCTAATTTTTGTATTTATCGTAGAGACGGGACTTCACCATGTTGGCCAGGGTGGTCTCAAACACCTGACCTCAGGTGTTACACCTGCCTCAGCCTTCCAAAGTGCTGGAATTACAGGCGTGAGCCACTGTACCCGGAACCTGGTTATTTCTCTAATCCCATGCTTTCTATTTTGAGCAACTTTACATTGGCGAAAAATGAAAACTCATATATGTATACACAGTCACTCTTTGTTGAACCATGAATCCCACCCAGGCCGTCATTTTCAGCTATTTCTACAAATAGCAACTGGTCCTTTCTGGGTGAAATATTCTTACACATCAATAAGATGCTACTGCAAAACAAAACAAAACAAAAACTGGTCATTCTGGGAAAGTCTCGTTTTTCTATTTGAAAAAAAATCTTTTCTTAAAACGTAGACTATTTAGTAAAACAGCGTTGCATTCTCCTATTTATTAGGCAACAAATGAACTTGTTTTTATAAAGTCTGGATGCTTTTCAGCAAATAACATATGTGTTCCAGGGAATCAGAAAAATCGTAAAAAAAGTAGTCTCTCACAGCCCAAGAGAACAAAACAGGGCCAGACTGACCCTGGCTGTGAAAAGCCCACAGAATCTCTCTGACATATTTGGCCTGGTAAAACATTTGGATGCTGAGCTTTTCTGAGTGAAAATAAGAGTCAGCAAAGGTTATAATTTCCAAAAGTGACCAGGAATTTAGGAATTGATTATTGTTTCCATATGGTTGTGAAATGACTAAGTTACCATGTTATGCTTTATTTTATATATATATATGTTATGTTACATATATATTAATGCATATGTGTTTATGTGGCCAATGTCATTGTTCACATAAAAGCCTTCATCTTTAAGACAGAGTGTTGGGACAGTGATTTGTGTTTTATCTTTGAGTTCTAGATGAGATACTTGTGAAATTCAAGCTAATGGAATATAGTTCACACTGAGAGTGATTTTTCCATGGTTGTCATTTGGAGTTCTTCCTCCTAATTCAACAAAATTCCTTCCAGCCTGATGATCAGCAGGCAACCAAGTAAGAACCACCTCCTAGTATAACAGGCAGACTCCTCCAAAGGCTGAGAAGCAGGGAAACCAGGTTTTACTCCCGGAAGCCTGCCTGGTACTAGCATTTAATGGCATTTTCTGGCTCTAGTGTTTTTGCCTTCAAATCTAATATCCTCTCTAGGAGCAAAACGGAATTAACCCATCTTTTGACAAACAGTAAGGACTTCATGACCCACAGTAATAGATTTAAAAATCTAATAATATTCTATAATTCAATAAGTGAATCAGGATTGCCTGGTAATCATTTCCTTTCGGCTTTTATACATTTATCACTATTCATTTTAAAACAAGGCCTTATGTATCACTAACTGAACCAAAATCATAAAAATGATACTTGTATTAAAACCAAGTTTTAAATAATTTATCTACAAATGTTATATTACATACAATACATACCTACTCTATGTTATATATTGACTTGAAATTTATTTTACATTTTTCTCAATCAACTTTGAAGTTAAAGATCACTCATTCTTGCCAAATCAAAAAAAAATGACAATATGGATTTTTCAACGAGGAGGAACTAAAAGTGACAGAGAAAAAGCTACAGATATCAACAATACCTTATAAGATATACTATAGAAGAACTGCAAAGTTAAGACTAAGACAATCTCAGAGCATGGTTTTCTGTGGGGAGGATTAAGGATAAATTCATGAAGAAAGCAGCTTTCGCTCTGCCCCTGAAATTGGAGGAGGATTTACACAAGAGGAGATAAAGGGCTGTGCTTTCTCAGCCAGAGAAGTGGTAAGACTAAAATCATGGAGAGGAGGGGATATGGGTAATGACTTGAGAAAGACAAACGATCCTGTTTGAAGGGATCATTTTATAGACAGAGACAGACAAGTCAGTAGGTGTACTAAAGAATAAGAAACTTATTTAGTAGGCAATTAACCACTAAGCATTTTTCTCCTCTTTATAACTTACATGAATTTATGTATTTTGATTAATTTCCCTTCCATTTGCTCTATATTATACAACACAAAAGTATACATAGGGGGCTTATTGTTGCTGGTTAATGTTATAATTTGGCACAAATGTTGCAGAATTTTCAAGCTTAATTCTGATAAAACGAGAGTAAGAACTGCTATCATCCAGAGATGAATGTTGCGTAAATAAAGATGATAGAGTAACTTAATGTGACTTTGAAGTGTGGAACTATGACTTGGGATTGGAAATGGTATGCTCCAACCAGCACTTTCAATTTCAGAGGAATGGCATAGGGAGTATTCGAGATTATTCATAGTGATGTCATAGGGGTAGATAGCACAGCTTCCAAAGCTATTACTTGAAGGCAGTGGTATTAGCCAGTCTTACCCTTGAATGTTGTCAACCTCACTTGCCTCCTGCTCATGTCCTTGGTTTGGGTTCTTAGCCTTACTTCTGAATTTTGGAGCAATCCAATAACCTTTCAGTAAACTTACTTTTTGCTTAAGTTAGCCCAAGTGCAATTCTGTTGCTTGCAATAACATATTCTTTGGGCTATTGTGGTAAGATAGGGGAGTGGTCTATCTTTCTGGAAATGACAACATAATTGGTACTAGAGGACTAATTTGGGAGTTGTATATGTGTGAGTAAATTAGATATATCAGTTATGTGGCCATTACAGAGAATCTAATGAACAATCATAAGGTCTCAAATGAGAAATTGGGCAGTAAAAAGAAACCGGGAGAAGAAAAGATGGCAACATTTATAGAACATGCTGACTGAGCTGTACTAAGAGTAAGCATATGGAGCAGTGGACGATAACTGGTTTCAAAGTGGATATTTAGAAAGGTAGGCACAGGCACTGAAGACATTAATGGCATTTTCTTATTATTTATAACCAAGAGATTTTTGATGCCTTCTTTATCAACTGAAACAACAGGTACAAATATCCTTATTATGAAAAAAAATTATTGCTCGTTGGCAATAATCTCTATTGGTAAGCTGAGTAAGTGTGTGTGTGTGTGTGTCAGTGTGTGTGTGTGTGTGTGTGTGTGTTTTCCATGAACCATGGCCTTTACTTTCATTCCACTGTCTAGCTGGGAGGGAGGTGGTGCTGTTGAACCTGGGGCTCACTCCTCTGACACTATGTGTAGCAGACTGCTTGTATTGTGCTGAGCATCTATTTTTAATATCACCTTCAGTGATGTCACATGCACAGCTTGAAATCAACCATGCTGGGAGTATTTACACCAAAGAAATAGGCAAATGCCACAAATTGGGGCTTTGTTTAGCCCTACTGGGTCTTGCTTATACCAATAGTTGGTCCTCTGTATATGTGGGTTTTGCATCCCATGAGTATTGCATTTGCCATCTGCATTTGGTTGAAGAAAATCCATAAATAAGTGAACCTGGGCAATTCAAACCCATGTTGTTTAAGGACAAACTGTACTTTAAACTTTCAAGTATGCCTCATTAGAACAGTATTTTCTTAGACTGTAAACTCCTTGAGAGCTGTAGACACTACTACATTCCTACCTGTCTTTCCAATCCAACTCAAGGGCACCACACAGATTTTCAACAAGTATTGACTGAATGAATGGCAAACTTAAATTCAAAGACACGCCCAGTAGTGAGAAGTCTTCTGCACCTAACTGCAATGACATTTCTACTTTTACCTCACTGCCCTAATTCTCAGATCTCCTTTTAACTCCCTCCTCATTTTCTCTGAACTCTCTCCTCTTCCCGTGCCTTCTTTCTGTTTCCCTAATCGTCTCCACCAAATCCGGTATCATATAATCATAAAATGGCAGAGTTGGAAGGGATTTAAGCAATCATCTATTTCACTTCCCTGGTGACATAACATGGTCTAGAGAGTTTAAATGATTTGCTCAAAATTGTACAAGTATGGCACAGCCATAGTTTAGATCAAGCTCTCCAAAATTTTATTCCAGTGGTCCTCTTTCCATCACTTGATACAACCACACAGAGCCTGCCAGCCTATTCACAAAATTCATTCTCTCTCTCTCTCTGCCTGTCTCTTGGTCGCGATCTCTCTTTTCCCCAAACACGAAATTGAGAACAACTTTGGAGGCTGAGGTCATTGGTGAGTATGAAGAAAGAGGTGCCACATAACATATAAATTCATCTGATAGTGACTTTTACTTAATTATCTCTTCATTCAACATATTTCTCTAGTCATACAACATACTTATTTAATGCTTACTACATAACAGGAACTCATCCAGGCATATAGAATACACCATTGAACACAACTGACAAAGATCTCTGCCTTTAAATAATTGTGCTTAAGAGATTACACCTGAAAATACTTACTTGGACTTGCTATTCAAGCCTAGAGACACGAAAGAAGAATGGGGGTCTCTATTCATTAATGAAGTGAGAGCTATTATTTTTCAGCAGTGAAGCAGAATTTGCACTATTCCCCTTGACTTTCTTATGAATTTTATTCTTTATTTTGTTTGGCACCTTGCTATTTGCCATTAACTTATATTTATCAAGTCAAGACAAAAAGGATGCCCTATGATGACACTTCTTTTCTTTAGAATCTGCATTCACTCTCCGAAGGTCTATTTTGTTTCAATTCAATAACAACAAAACCTAGTTGGGGGGCGGGGTGGGGAAAAAGTGCCCATAATGTTAATCTCCCAAACTGGAGTTTTCTCAGCTTTTGAACATGTCGTAGCACCTCATTATCTATTGTATTTATCTAAGGGAGTTTCAGATGCAGCATGTTTCAATGGGGAATATTAAATGACACATTAGGTCACTTAAGAATTATTCTTAGGTTTTTCAAAATGATTCCTCATTTGTGTGAAGTGGTTAATGCAACTCTTAGGAAAGGCATATTCCTAAATCCTGACAATAATCATTTCACGGATGAGAAAAATCAGGTCCCATGAGTAGTAAGTTAGCATAATGAAGATTTTTTTTCTTTTTTTGGGGGAAGGGGTGGCTGAACATGGGAAAAGTTTAATGATTGTTCTGGGAAGAGAACGAAAATGAGACAGGCAGTGAATCCATGCTTTTCCTGCCTGAAGTTGGATGAAATGTGATTTATTTCCTCATTTCTCTGCTCCACTGGGCTTCCATGAAACCACTTCCTGGCTGTCTCTTCTGCCCAGGGCTGCTGCCGCCACCTGACTCAGAGGAATGGGCACCAGGGGCTGGCTGAGCTGGGTAGGTGCCCTGATCTACCACGCCTGCCATGCAGAGCCATGCCAGCCTTGAGTCCCTCCTAGGAGAGGGCCATGGTGATGTGAGTCTGAGCCTTAACGGCTTCCAGGGCCAGGGAGGGTTTCCAACCACCTTGACCTGGGCCAAGATCCAGAAGGAACACGTGCCATGGTCAAGGTCATCTGCCCACTGTACAGAATCTAGAGCTCATGGCTCAGTGGGGTCCCTTCCCAGACAGCAAACAAGAGAGACAGAAAGCAAATCAGGAAGCAGTGCGTAATGAAGATTTGCACCCAGTTCTTGACTACAAAGTAGACTTCAATGTTCCCAGTTGTGTTAGTTTCCTAAGGTCGCGGTAACAAAGTATCCCAAGCTGGATGGCTGAAAACACCAGACATTTATGCTTCCATAGCTGTGGAGGCCAGAAGTCTGAATTCAAAGTATTGCTAGGGCCCTGCTCTCTCTGAAGACTCTGGGGAGAAGCTGCTCCACTCCTTTGTCTTAGCTTCTTTTTAGCTGACCATGTTGGGCATTCCCTGGCTTGTAGATGAGTTACTCCAATCTCTGCCCCCTTCATCACAGGGTACTCTCTGTGTGTTTTCTCCTCTTCTTCTTCTAAGGACATTGGTCATATTGGATTAGGGCCCATCCTACTCCAAAATGCCCTTAATTTACATCTTAATTACATCTACAAAAGCCATATTTCTAAATGGGATCCCATTCTGAGGTCTTGCAAAGGACATGGATTTTTGAGGAGATGCTATTCTACCCAGTATACCAGCCAACTTCTCTATGGAAATAATCCACTTCCTAGCTATGGTGCAGTCTCCATAGGGTTGTGTCTATTGGTATTTGCCACCTTATTAAACTCCTGACAAAACTGTGTAGAAACGCACAGTATTTTCAAGCTGTTGTTGTTTCAAATATTTTACAACCTCGCATATAGTTTTAAAAGTATCAATGTCCTAACAGTGCTGTAAAATGTTTCTTCATCATGGAGACAGATGAGATCCTCCTTGTTTCAAATGATAGAAGTAAAACAGAAAACACATTTCTCTCTTGGAAACTCACATGGCTAAGGAAAACAGATGCAATAAAAATAAACACACTCTTCTGCTGACTCAGAATTTCTGGAGATGCTCTATTTCATCAAGTTTGTCTCATTTACAAAATGTTGCCCTGGGAAACCTAAAGGAATTAAGGTAGGACAGAGAAGTAATAATGCAGAAAGTAAAAGTTGGTGGGGGATAGGACTGCTGGTTTTAGTGGAATCTTCCACATGGAAAGAAAACTGCAGGTAACTTGGGGTGACAAATGTTATTCTATATTCCCTCTGATTATGGGAGTTTGTGAGGTGGTAAAAACAACAACAAAACACCTAATACGAGGTTGAAATGAAGTTGAGAGTTTGCCGTTTTTCATCGTAAGATGTTAATCTGGACCTGAGCAGAAAGCTGGCATGTTCAACATACAAATCTGGATGTTTTGTTATAAGATCTTAAGAAAACTATCTGTTAATTCAGGCGCCTTGGTTCATTTGTGTCTTGTCTGAGTTAACTAAGGAAAGGCAAACAAAGCTAGTAGTTTTAATGGTATAGACTTTTTCACATTTCCTAAGGGCTGAAGTATGAATACATAAGTGAATACTGAAAAAAAATCTATTTAATTTCCGTTTCTTGCTTTATTCAGTAAACATTCATTGTGGTAGGTCCTGTATTATCAGAATTCTTGCAATTTTTAACAAATATATTTCAATGGAAAACTGCATCATATTCTGAAGATTTTTAGCCTATAAAATAAAAACTTTAAAGAGGAATGTCTCAAAATTTGACCTATTTTAAATTTTATGTGAAAAAGAATGCTTCCTTTATCCAGCATTTCTGGGAAATGAAGTTTTCCTTGCTAAGTACTAACACTTAAAAGACAATTTTTACCAAATGTCTCTGAGGCATATGTATAATTGTTATTTTTTTTTTCCTTCTTGAACATCTAAAAATTCTGTCTGACTTCGTTGGCTGCTATTTGGAAAGTTAAGGCAACTGGAAGAAAAACTGCTAAGGCAAAACTAATTCTAGATTACTCATTCTTACACAGGATAAAGATTTGCTCCAGAACAGTGAAACATCAGATCCCTGAACCACTAGCAGAACATCTCACCCATAATTTTTATTCTGCCTGATGTTCCCTAACTTTGGCAAGTAAGAAGAGCTAATTATAATCTGTTCTCACATTTCTCAAAGTTTCACAGATATGAGTTATTATTAACAGGAATAACTATTGGAAAAACACAGGACTCAAAGTAATAGAAATAAATCCATCTATGAAATAGTTCCCTATAAAAATCCAATAAATAACTTAATTTAGGGCAGGATTAAAACAATAATTAACCCAAAATATGTGGTTCTTAATTATATGTATCATGACCTTATATTTTTACTTGATAAAGTAACATCATTATTTTTTCCAAATTACAAATAACACAGTTTTAAGAAGACATTTTAAAATATGGAAGAAAAATACCACGAAGAAAATAAAAATAATTCATATTTCTATTTTTCAGAGACAGATATTATATTTTGTATATCTTTCAGGATTTATAGATAGATATCTTTTTTGATGGATACCTTATTAAAATTGGTTTCACACTTTACCATTTTTCTACACTTAAAAACAGACTCTTGTATTATTTAGATCTTGCATTGGTTATAACTTTCATATTCACCAATATATTATGCATATTGTCCATTATATGACACAGGTGTTCAATGTCTAAATTATCTATTAGCTACCTCTCAAAATTTTCCACCATAGTGCCACAAACCACAGGGAAGAGGACATTAGTAATAGCGCTAAAGGATCACATTTCTTTAAAGCTTTCTGTTTTCTCTTTGACATTCCAGTCTATAGTAGATTTGAGTTTACTTCAAATGTCACATAATAAGTTATTTAACCTTTCTCCCCAAATCTTCAAATAAACCCAATGAATTACAACAGATTTATTTTGTGGTATTGCATAATCCCTAGGACATTGCTGTGGGCATCTGTACACCCCAGTTGGAGGAGTGCTGATCTAATTTATGATTTTCTAAAAGCATCTGCCTGAATCAATGATGAAGTCGTGCTGTAGAAGCTATGCCTTAAGACTCTGGATTTTGGAGGAGAGAATGGGACTGGGGAGAGGTACTTTTATTACACAAAATGACAAAGTTCAAGGTTTAATGCAAAAGGTCTTAGTGTTTTGCTTTTTTAAATCGTCCTTGACAGTAAAGTCTGTCCTATAACATACAGGAAAAGATGAACCTTTATACTTTGGTGAATGTTAGGCTGTTGTTCACATAATCAGTTTTCATTGTTAGTATATTATTTTGAAAAATAGTAATTTCTTAGGCTACATTTCCTAGGCCCTATGTTAGAATCTGGAGATGAAATACAAGCTCTAAAGCTTCTCTTGCTCTTGAGGAGCTGAAAATTAGTAAAATACATACAAATATGTATTATTCCAATATATACATATGGAATAATATATATAAGAAATATATGTAAATATATATTCCAGTATATATAGAATATATATAATGATATATATGGAATTATATATATGGACTGCATGTTAATATATGTTATTAATGTATAATATAATAATGTAATTAGCAATATATAATAATCTATAATAATACATTTTATAATATATATACATATTATGGAATATATATATAAAAGACAGAGCCAAGAATGAGTGAAAGAAGAGGTATTGAAGACACGAGCTACAGAAGACTTTTATGGAGCAATGGCTGAGAGAAGTTGAGAAAGCAAATGTTCTAAAAATATATATTCATGCTTGGGAAGATGGAGATTTTTTTTCCTGAGATAAATGGTGAGAAAAAGAATTTGGAGGCAGATGCAGGCCCATTTGGAGGTGAAAATGAGAAAATTAAAGGAATTTGTCACAAAATGGCTTTATTTCTCTTCAAAGCACACAAGAGAACCAGCAGAGTGAAGAGCATGCCAGGGAGAAATCGGAGGATTTGAGGGTTGCTGGAGAAAATTGGTGCCAGGAAATGAGAAATTCATGCGTCTGGGACCCTAAAAGGCCTAGCTAAGGGGATAAACCAGCATATTTAGTGCTCCCTATTAGCATGACCAGCAGCAGTTTTGGAAACTTCAAATGGTTATATGACCTCAACTGCAAAGATGATTAAAGCCATTATGGCAGAATACGGGATGAATAATCTATTCATATTATTATATGAATATAGATCTAGAATCTATTTACAATAATAGATTTACTTACTGTAAATAAATTATAATTTATTGTAAATAAGTTTATTTATCATAAAGCCATTATGGCAGAATATGAGCTGAATAACCTATTCCTATTATTATATGAATATATATCTAGAAACTACAGGGGTGTGCTGATAAATAAATGTATTAATATGTGCAAAATGCTTAGCAAATTGCCTGGTACGTACAATTCAAATTTGTGTGAAAAATTTAAGAAATAGAACATAATAGAATTCAAAATTCAGAATGCAAATGGATTTGGATAAGATGTTAATCATTAAATCTATAATTATTGGGGGAAAAGGTAAGAGGCTGTTTATGGAACCCCAAAAACCAGGAGGCCTTGATGATCTAGAATACATATTTTTTTCTTATTAATATTACTAGAAAACGGGTTTAGGAGGAGTAATGAAGATGAGAAAGTGGTGATTATATGAGATTTTTAACCTTAAGATTTCAAAGGGGATGCTCAGGCCCTGAATGTAGCTATGGGAGTGACTTCTTGAGGAAGCAGGTTTGCACTGGTTATCAGACTTGAAGAAGTTGATGTTTTAGATAGTGTGTGTCACCTGAAGTTGAAATTGCCCAGGATTTTGAATCCAGAGTAAAACTATGAGAAGAATAAAAATTCAGACGTATGGCCTTAAAAGGAAAGAAACTTTGTTAGGAAAAAAAAACAAAAACAAAAACAAAACCACTTTAAAAGAGGCATTGAGTAGCTAGAAAGACAATGACCCTACTATTTAATATTTTAAATGGAAGACTGAGTAAGGAAACAAACAGCCCCACTTAGGGGGGAACATTTTAAACAGCAGAAATTCAGATTTCAGTTAAAGGGGTGACTTTTTAGAAAAGGTGTTTAGAATAGAACTTTTTTTTTTTTCTTTTTGAAATAGAATGAGCATTCTAGCTTGTACAGTAGAAATGGTTAGGAGATGGAACGTGGCCTGGGGAAGGGAAAAGGTTAATACAGATGGAGAAGACAGTCTGGAAGATAATAGGTAGCCACAGGGGCCTTTGCCTTGTGCAGTTCTTGTGAACCTTTGGGAATAAGGAAAGCAGAAAATAAAGCTACATTCACTGAACAAAATTTCCTCAGGGTTTCTAAAACAACTTTAGTGCAAAGTTATTTTGCTGTCTACAAGACATGAAAATTTCATGGCAAAGTTCATGGGCAGAGAAACTTTACTTCTTACTATATATGATTCTTTTCCATGTGTAAATAGAACTGGACCCGGAAATAAATGTAATTCCTCAGAGATTCCCAAATCTTTAGTATATTTAGATACTAAAAACAAATACTTATTCCCATTTTCTGAAAGAATCACTTACCTCCAGTCACACACTCTGGGGTAAAAGAGATGTCATCAAGAGCAATAAAGATGTCCTCATTTCCATCCAAATCAGCTTCAAATGCCACCTTAAATGGACTGTTACTGGAGAGAGGCACATAGCTATATGTCCATCCCGTTCTTTTATTTCCAATCACTGACCATACCAGGATGTTTAGCCCCGATTCTTCAATGGTATACACCTTTAAAAATGATTAAAAAATAACTTTTTATGATTGGATATTAGAAGTATCAGGAGATCCACATGACTGATGAAAGAATGAAATCTCTGGCTATGTAACAGCTCAATATATTGACTGTTGTATTTTCTATCTGTAGAAATTGTGGGTTATAAAGTGAGCCAACGGATGTTATATTTTCCTTGGTTAGTAGGACCTTTGTTTGCTTCTGTCATCAACTTCTATATGTCAAACTGGACGTAATAAAAAAAACTGGAACTGTCTTAAGCATTTAAAAAGCTGGAGGAGATATAAACACAAAATTTTTATTGCTAAAGAACTTTGTCTATGTTAGACTAAGGTTGTGTGACTGCAGAAAAAGAGGACCCTCATGATACATGAATATGATAAATGAATATGAGATTATAGAAGTCATTTTAAAAACCACAGTAATGTGCAGAAAATATTTTAACATTTTGAAGACAGAAAATCTTCCTGGATTAACTAACATCGATATTCAGTACTTTTTTTATAGTTCAGTGACTAACAAATGCAAGAAACAAGGAAAAAAAAATAGAGTTAGCTTTGAAACCAACAAACATGCCAGATTCTAGTATTTTTGTTTATCAGTAGAAATAATTAAAAAAATAAAATATGGCATTTTCTAGTGCTGTTTCAAACATTTTATAATTAATGAGAAAAAAGGTAAGATTAAAGAGTTATATTTCTATGTTCTCTTTTTGCACCTAAATTTTATAGTTATCAGATACCAACGTTATATATAATTTGGTAATATAGTAATATTTATATATCATACCATATATAATTAGATATATATATAAAATACTATCTATATATCTCTATATATTTATATTTGGCTTAAAGTATACTTCAGCAATCAGTTATACAACCATTTTTTCACATGGGAAAAATAAGACCCAGAGAAAAGAAAACACATGGATATTAATTTTCTTCTATTGCAATAGTACATTTTTCCAATGACTTCCCTCTTACTAAAAAATCTTACTGTGTCACTGTTTTCTTAGTGTCAAAATTTAGCTACAGTTAACTACAGTTAACAGCTATACAGTTAACTATAAAATATGGCTTGGCGCGGTGGCTCACGCCTGTAATCCCAGCACTTTGGGAGGCCGAGGCGGGCGGATCATGAGGTCAGGAGATCGAGACCATCCTGGCTAACACAGTGAAACCCCGTCTCTACTAAAAATACAAAAAAAAAAAAAAAAAAAAAAATTAGCCGGGCGTGGTGGTGGGTGCCTGCAGTCCCAGCTCCTACTCAGGAGGCTGAGGCAGGAGAATGGCGTGAACCCGGGAGGTGTAGCTTGCAGTGAGAGGAGATCATGCCACTGTACTCCAGCCTGGGTGACAGAGGGAGACTCCGTCTCAAAAAATAAATAAATAAATAAATAATTTAAAAAAATTCAAAATTTATTCTATAAGGAAAGAATAACAGTCATCTTATCACATTTTATGATATTAAATTGTCATTCCAGAAATACTACGAAGAATCACCAAATATTCCAGAGCCAGAAGATAAGAATGCTGCTAGTGTCCCCAAGTACAAAATAAATCTAAGATCAATTTCAGAAATCGAGCTGTTAATGGAAATTAAACAAAACAAAACTAAATCAAGATGACTATAAGCTAAAGAAAAATTTAAAACTTGCCCGAAGTTTGGAAACCTGAAATGTGAGACTTTAACCCTAAAATCAAATTGGACATTTTGGAAAAGAAGTTTCTCAAGACATTTCTCAAGCAAAAAAGTACTTTTAATGTTGATCCTTTAATTAACAAAAGCAGCTAAGATTCAATCTGAAGGGAATTTGGATCCGTTGACTACTTCCAGTCTGACACATAAGCATTCATCCCAAAGAATCTTCAGCTCCAGGATCTGGTGGATACTTGGTTTACAAGTTTATGTAATTACTTTTCCATTTCTTAAAAATTAAAAATAAAAAGATGTGAAGTTTCTAATTCAAATTGTTGATAACAGAGCATACTATACAGAACCTAATTAAACTGAACTCTGATTTTTACACAAATCTTGGTTTACATCACAATAACTTAAAAAGAAATGGCTTTATTATATTTATTTTGTTAAGTTTTTTCTGGCAAAATTAGTTTACAAATTACATGAAAATGTAACTGCAACACTTTGTTTTTCCCCAAACCTCAGCAAATATTTATTTATTAATGTGTCTATTTTTATTGGTTTTACAGTTTATTTTTCTCTCTGCATTCAGTCTTTTTAATCTTCAATCCTACATGCTCTTGTCAAATTCATTTTCCTTCCATTTTCTTCCTACTCTACTTCTCAATGACTTTCCCTCCCCAATGTCATGAGCATTAAACTCTCCAATACATGTCAACACATCTTACCCCATTATTTGACCCTACCACTAGTCCCAATTAATTCTGGTCAACTTTTCTAACTCACTATTTATTTCAATGAAATTTCTGGCCAGTTTGTAGGTTATTTCATTAGTAACATGTTATTTATAATACCTCCAGTGTATTAAGTTGAATAATCACATGTTATGTCAAGTGTTTTCATAGCCACTGTGGCCAATGGGAAAACTAGGAGTATTACTTAGGAACTCATAATATTGTTTATTCATTATGTCTAATGGGAAGCCCACTAACAACTAAAATTATAGCATATATTTCTGTCCTTCAATAGAAATGATATTATTGTATTCTGAGGGTGTCTTTGTGATAACTCTCAGCAAAGTATTTATTTTTAATAACTTTTAAATGTTGACAATTTTGAAAAACCACAATGGCTAACTTCCTTGAAAAATAATTAATTCTAATGTCATTTGTTTCTAATTTTACATTTATTAAACATACTTAACTAAAATGGCAACTCATATCACAGTAATAATTATTTGAAATAGCTTTCTAAAAATTAACTGCTGGATGAATTTGGCTATTTCTATTTTAATATTTTTTAAATTTTAGTCAAACACAGGCCCAGTAATATACTAACTGTCAACATTTTGTAATGTAAAGTAATAATTTTAGCATAACTTTTGTCATAAAATATGGATTCCAAGAATATACAAAAATATTAAATTATAGTAGAGTTTATGCTATCATCAAGGTTATATGCAAAGGTTATATTATGATCAAAGCTACTGCTTATAATGTAGAACATTAAAAACTTAAAGAGAACTTGCTAAATTTAAACATAGATAGACCAAAATCAGGTCATCTAAATATAACTATTATAATATTATCAAATTAAATCTATGTTAAATTTTTTGATGAAGAAACTCCTCAGTATTTATTTATTTATTTATTTTTTTTTTTTTTTGAATATGAAAATTGGTTTATGGTTCAATCTGATTCCAGATGTGGGTGTTTGAACATCTTGCAGTGAAGTTATCAAACACTAAATACTGATACTCTGAAGAAAACTAATGAGTTTTTGAAGTATCAGTATTTATTTTTAATGAAGGCTCCTTTGAAGGAAAACATTCAACAGCAGATATGAAGAAGTTATAGAAAATATGAGTGTTAATTGTTAAGTTCCAGAATAGATGGTGTATTAAGCCATGCATGCATTTCTATAAAGGAATACCTGAGACTGGGTAATACTTAAGAAAAGAGGTTTAACTGTCTCATGGTTCTGCAGGCTCTCCAGGAAGCATGGCACCAGCAACTGCTTCTGGGGAGGCTTCAAGAATCTTTTTCTCATGGCAGAAGGCCAACTGGGAGCAGGAACATCACATGGGGAAAGCAGGAAAAACACAGTGCCGGAGGCGGGCAGTGTGCCACACTTTACAAAAATCAGATTTTGTGAGAACTCACTATCAGCCATGAGAGATCCACACCCAAGACCCCACCAGGCCCCACCTCCAACATTGGGGATTACATCTCAATATGATATGGAGGGGACATACAAACTACATCAGATGTGTATTAGAGACCATCTACTTCAACAATGTCCATGTACCTAGAAAATGATTAGGAGTTTTTCCTGAAGTTCCTCTCCTGCAGTATCCAGACACTCCTGGTGCTTGCAATGTTGAAGGCAGGTCACTGGCACTGACTTGAAGTCTCTGAGTGAAATCCTTTGGCTATGAGAAACATCGCATGCATTTCACTAGGTTTGTAGCTTATTAAAACCAGTGTGCGAAATGCATCAGTGAGAGGACAATATGACATTTCTTGGCCCCAGCTACACTCAGCTGTTCTAATAGGGGTCTGCTCTTTAGTTACCACTGATGAGGCAAAGCAATGAACTGAGTTACTGCTTAATCATTAGAAGTGCATAGTTTCCTATGGGTTAGTTTGAAAACACTCAAATAATATATAAGAAGAAAGAAAAAAATCTAAAGTAATAGGAAAATTTCCCTTGAAGAGAAGAGGTTACAGGTTTTAAGGTAAGTTGATACAGGATGGACATAACAACAATGCTACCGATATTAATGAAAATTTAGCTCATTCCCATATTTTCTGTCATGTCTCCTAAGTGATGTATGAGTGTAGGGTAAGACCAATTAACTGCCCTCTATAGCTTCAGAATTACAGATATATAGAGAGATCGAACAATCCATTAACTATATACAGCACAGACTTGCAGTCTCTGGTCCAGCATATAAGGAACTGGAAATCATTGATCCAGTCTTCACACACACAATAAAAGGCTGAATAAACTGAAAATCAACAACTATTTTCAGATCCATTAGAGCAGTGATCCCCAGTCTTTTTGGCACCAGGGACCCTTTCATGGAAGACAATTTTTTCCACGGATGGGGTGCCAGGGGAAATGGCTTTGTAATCAAATTGCTCTACCTCAGATCATCAGGCATTAGTTAGATTCTCATGAGGAGCACACAGTCTAGGTCCCTCACATGCACAGGTTACAATAGGGTTCATGCTTCTATGGGAATCTAACACTGCTGCCACTGATCTGACAGGAGATGGAGCTCAGAAGTTAATGCTCACTCACCTGCCCCTCACCTTCTGCAGTGCA
Source organism: Pongo abelii (assembly GCF_028885655.2). Lineage (NCBI taxonomy): Eukaryota > Metazoa > Chordata > Mammalia > Primates > Hominidae > Pongo > Pongo abelii. Next base: position 19,652,482 of record NC_071993.2, on the reverse strand, counting down.
ACCTAGTTCCTAACAGGCCATGGGCCCAGAGCTTGGATACCCCTGTGTTAGAGAATTGAGGTCACAGGACAAACTGCTACCCCTTAAACTGAAGAAAGAGAGAGGGGGACACATTGAACCACAATGTACTAGAACAGAAGCTCAGGGAAAGGTAGTCCTGCAGGAACTAAGACAAGGGTAGAAAATCCTAAACTGTAATTGATCAACTCCTGGAGGCTCAGTGTGAACAAGTTTGAAAGTTAAATACTCTGAGTGTTGAGGGGAGGAACTCTTTTGAGGACACCCACAGTTTCATGAGTGTTACTTCCAGAAGTCTCATCAAGTTCTTTATTTATTTATTTATTTATTTATTTATTTATTTATTTATGACAGAGTCTCACTCTGTCGCCCAGGCTGGAGTGCATGGTGCAATCTTGGCTCGCTGCAACCTCCACCTTCTGAGTTCAAGCAATTCTCTGCCTCAGCCTCCCGAGTAGCTGAGATTACAGGTGCCCGCCACCACGCCCGGCTAATTTTTGTATTTTTAGCAGAGATGGGGTTTCACCATCTTGGCCAGGCTGGTCTTGAACTCCTGACCTCGTGATCCACCCGCATTGGCCTCCCAAAGTGCTGGGATTACAGGCGTGAGCCACTGCGCCTGGCCTCATCAAGTTCTTATAATGAAGATCAGAGCAACATTCCCTCCTGTTTCTGGTAGGAGGGGGAAATAGCTATTTTGAAACATACCAAGAATGTTCTGTTCTTGCCAATGAGGCCTGCCTTTAAGGTAAACTATTTAAAGAGAGCTTAACTGACTGGAGCGTACCACAGCCTAACAAAAGTATGGGAGGGAAAATATAAAACTCCATCCCCTCTAGTTCTCCACGGGGGAGAAGGGAAATAACCAGTTCCAGGCATTCCAGCCTTCTTGTTTCATCCAAGAAGGAGAAAAAAGAAAAAAAAAAAAAATGCTGAGAGGCCATTGTAAAGGACACAACTCAGGGCGCAGTCTCGCTAGACTGAGACCTAATCATAACCCCATTTAAAAATTTCTTCTATTCACAAATGACCCAGTCAAAGACATTGTTACAGCAGCCCAAATGGACTGATACAGCATTATATAATGTTCAAGAGACATAACAATCATTTATGTGTATGCACCTAACAACAGAGCATCATTTGAGGCAAAAGCTCACAGAATTGCAAAGGGAAATACTTGCCAATTTACTAATGAATTTACTATTATAGTTAAAGATGCCAAGATTCCTCTCTAAGTAATTGGCAGATCAGAGGGCAGCAAACCAGTCAGGCAGTAGTTGAACTTAACAGCATCAATCAACTGGGTCTAATTTACATTCATAAAGTACTTCACCCAGAAACAGCAGAATACACACTCTTCTCAAGCTCACACAGAACATTCATGAAGATTGACAACATTCTGAGCTATTAAACAAACTGTAGCAAATTTAAAAGAACAGAAATCATACAATGTATGCTCTTAGAACACAATGGAATTAAAATAGAAGTCAATAACAGGGAGATGGCTGAAAAATCCTGTTTGATATTATACTACACAATTTTCTTTTTATTATAAATTATTTTATTTTTATTTCTCAAATGCCCAATTCCCAAATTGCCATTAGATATATTAGACAGATTTTTAATTATGCATAGTCAGGAAACTTTTTATTTTTTATTTTTTCCTTTAGTATGATTATCATTTTTTTTTATTATACTTTAAGTTTTGGGATACATGTGCAGAACCTGCAGGTTTGTTACATAGGTATACACGTGCCATGGTGGTTTGCTGTACCCATCAACCCGTTATCTACGTTAGGTATTTCTCCTAATGCTATCCCTCCCCTATCCCCCACCCCAACAGGCCCCAGTGTGTGATGTTCCCCTCCCTGTGTCCATGTGTTCTCATTGTTCAACTCCCACTTATAAGTGAGAACATGTGCTGTTTGGTTTTCTGTTCCTGTGTTAGTTTGCTGAGAATGATGGTTTCCAGCTTCATCCATGTCCCTGCAAAAGACATGAACTCATCCTTTTTTATGGCTACATAGTATTCTATGGTGTATATGTGCCACATTTTCTTTATCTAGTCTATCATTGATGGGCATTTGGGTTGGTTCCAAGTCTTTGCTATTGTGAATAGTGCTGCAATAAACATACATGTGCATGTGTCTTTATTTATTTATTATTTTATTTTATTTTATTTTTTAAGATGGAGTCTCACTCTGTCACCAGGCTGGAGAGTGCAGTGGTGCAATCTTGGCTCACTGCAACCTCCGCCTCCTGGGTTCAAGTGATTCTCCTGCCTCAGCCTCCCAAGTAGCTGGGACTACAGGTGCCTGACACCACGCCTGGCTCATTTTTTGTATTTTTAGTAGAGACAGTGTTTCACCATGTTTGCCAGGATGGCCTCGAGCTCTTGACCTTGTGATCTACCCACCTCAGACTCCCAAAGTGCTGGGATTATAGGCGTGAGCCACTGCACCCGGCCATGCATGTGTCTGTAAAGTAGAATGATTTATAATCCTTTGGGTATATACCCAGTAATGGGATGGCTGGGTCAAATAGTATTTCTGCTTCTAGATCCTTGAGGAATCGCCACACTGTCTTCCACAATGGTTGAATTAATTCACACTCCTAACAACAGTGTGAAAGCATGCCTATTTCTCCACATCCTCTCCAGCATCTGTTGTTTCCTGACTTTTTAATGATCACCATTCTGGTGTGAGATGGTATATCATTGTGGTTTTGATTTGCATTTCTCTAATGACCAGTGATGATGAGCTTTTTTTCATATGTTTGTTGGCCTCATAAATGTCTTCTTTTGAGAAGTGTCTGTTCACATCCTTCGCCCATGGTTTGATGGGGTTGTTTCTCTTTTTTCTTGTAAATTTGTTTAACTTTCTTGTAGATTCTGGATATTAGCCCTTTGTCAGATGGATAGATTGCGAAAATTTTCTCCCATTCTCTAGGTTGCCTTCACTCTGATAATGGTTTCTTTTGCTTTGCAGAAGTCCTTTAGTTTAATTAGAACCCATTTGTCAATTTTGGCCTTTGTTGCCATTGCTTTTGGTGTTTTGGGCATGATGTCTTTGACCAGGTGGATTCACAGACAAATTCTACACAATTTCCAATAACACATAGGTCAACGAAGTTCCAAGAGAAATTTTAAAATATTCTATTTCAATTAAAAATTAAAAATAAAATATGCTTAATCAAAGTATATGGGATGAAGTGAAGCAGTGCTTAGAGGAAAATTTTATAGCATTGAATGCATATAGTTTAAAGTAAGAAAAACTGGAAATCAATAAAAAGTTGATTCTTTGAAAAGATTAATACAATTGCTAAACCTCTAGCCAAGTTACCTGAGAAAAAAAGAGAGAAGACCCAAAGCATTAATATTGAAAATGACAAAAGAACCATCACTACTGATCCCACGAATTTTAAAAGGGTAAAGAAAAATATTATCATCATCATTATTATTATTGAGACAGTCCTGCTCTGTCGTCCAGGCTGGAGTGCAGTGGTGCTATCTCGGCTCACTGCAACTTCTGCCTCCCAGGTTCAAGCAATTCTCCCACCTCAGCCTCCTGAGTAACTGGGATCATAGGTGCCCACCATCATGCCTGGCTAATTTTTGCATTTTTAATAGAGACAGGTTTCACCATGTTGGCCAGGCTGGTCTTGAATCCCTAACCTCAAGTGATCTGCCCACCTCAGCCTCCCAAAGTGCTGGGATTACAGGTGTGCGTCACCGCACCCAGCCAAAAAATATTATTAACAATTTATACCATATATTTGATAATCTAGATGTAATTGACCAATTCCTTGAAAGGCACATCTACTGAAATTCACACAAGAAAAAACAAATAATCTGACTACACCTATATCTATTAAACAAATTCAATCAATTATTAATAACCTTTCAAAACAAAACCATAATACAAAACCAGACAAGAACATTACTAGAAAGGAAAACTACAGACCAACATTTCTCATGAAGATAGATGCAAAAATTCTCAAAAAGTATTAGCAAATTAAATTCAACAATGGAAGAAAATAATAATATACCATGATCCGGTAGGATTTATTCCAAGTATGCTAGGCCAGTAAACATTGGAAAATCAATTAATGTAATCCATCATATCAACAAGCTACAGAATAAACATTAAATAATTATATCAATACATGTAGAAAAGAATATGATGAAAAGCAATACCCATTCATGATGACAACTGTTAGGGAACTAGGAATAGAAGGGAACTTCATATTGATAAAGAATATTGATGAAGAACCTATAGCTAATATCATCCTTAATAGTGAAAAACTAGCCATTTTCCTACTAAAATCATGAACAAGCAAGGATGTCTGCTCTCACAACTCCTATTTAACATCATACTGGAAGTCTTTGGTGCATAATGATAGAAAAAAGGGGGAAAAAGCATACTAATTGAGAAAGAAATAAAACTGTTCATAGATGACATGATTGTCTCTGTAGAAAATCAACCAATAATCAACCAAAAAAATTCCTGGAAGTGAGAAGCAATTAGAGAAAAGTTGCAGGATGCAAGAATAATATGCAAATTTAGTTATTTTTTATATAGCAGGAATGAACAATTGGAATTGAAAATTTAAAACAATGCAATTTATATTAGCACGGAAAAAGAAATATATATTTATAAATCTAACAAAAAAGTACATGATATATATGAAGAACACTATAAAACTGATGAAAAAATCTCAAAGATAGATAAATAGATGTTATTTCATGAGGAAGACTCAATATTGTCAAGATGTAAGTTCTTCCCAACTTGATTTATAGATTCAATCAATCATAGTCAAAGTCCTAGCAATTTATTTTAAGGATACTGAGAGGCTCACTTGGAAGTTTAAAAAAGGAAAGTCAAAGACTCCGAATAACCAACACAAGGTTAAAGGAGAAGAACAAAGTCACATAACTGACACTACCAGACTTTAGACATAATATAAGGCTATAATAACCAAGACAATGTAGTATTTGTGAAAGAATAGACACATTGATAATGGAATAGAATAGAGAGCCCAGAAACAGACTCACACAAATAGAAGTAACTGATATTTGACAAGGAATCAAAGGCAATCTAATGCAGAAAGGATAATGCAGAACAACTACACCCACAAACAAGCAAACAAAAAAAAAGAATCTAGACACACAGTATACATGTGTTACCAAAATTAACTCAAAATTGTTCACTGAATTAAAAGTCAACTGCAAACTATAAAACTTGTAGAAGATAACATAGGGGAAAATGTAGTGGCTTTGGGTGTTGCAATGACTTTTTACATATATCGCCAAAACCAGGAACCATAAATGTGAAATTGGTAAGTTGGACTTTGTTAAAGTAAAAACTTCTATGTAAATGACACTGTTAGGAGAATGAAAAGACAAGCTAGAGACCAAAGAAAATATTCTAAAACACATATCTGATAAGGCCTGGTATTCAAAATATATAAAGAACTTTAAAAACTCAAAAATAAGAAAATAAACAACCTGATGAGAAAAATGGATGAAACATCTGAATAGAAACCACCCTAAAGAATCTATTCAAATGGCTAATGGCATATAGAAAATACTCAAACTCATTTGTTATCAGGGATTTTCAAATTAAAACAAAAATGAGATGCCACTAAACATCTTTTAAAATGGCTATTTCCAAATCACTGACATCATCAAACACTCCTGAGGATATAGAGCAACAGGAACTCTCATTCACTATGAAACGTTAGAAGATAACAGAGGAGGTTATCTTCTGGTGGGAATGCAAACTGGTATAGCCACTTCGTCAGACAGTTTGGCAGTTTCTTACAAAACTGAACATACTCTTACCGTGTGAACCAGCAACTGTACTACTTGATATTCACCCAGATGTGCTGAATGTTTATGTCTACACTAAATGTGCACGTGATTGTTTATAGCAACTTTATTTATAATTGCCAAAACTTGGAAGCAACCAACATGTCTTTGAACTGGTGAATAAATGAACTCTGGCACATCCATAGTATGGAATCTTATTCTGTAATAAGTAAATGAGGCATCAAGCCATGAAAAGACAGAGATGGGACTTACATGTATATTTTTAAGTGAAATAAGTCAATCTGAAAAGGGTAGTTACTGTATGATTCCAACTATGTGAATTCATGGAAAAGGTAAAACTATGGAGACAGTAAAAAAAAGGGTTTTGGGGGAGAAAGGGATAAATAGGTGGAGCAAAGGAGAATTTTAGGGCAGTGAAACTATTCTGCATGATACTATGGATATAGGTCATACATTTGTCAAAATCCATGAAATGCGTAACCCAGAGGGAGCCCTAATGTAAACTATAAACTTTAATGATAATGCCTCGATATTGGCTCATCAATTGTAAGTAATGTTCTACACTAATGGAAGATGTTAATGATGGATGAAAACTGGGTGGGACAAGGGGAAGTTGAGAGGGATTATATTATATGAAAACTTTGTTCTTTCCACTCAAGTTTTCCTATAAACCTAAAACTGCTCCAATAATAAAGCTGTTTAACGTTTAAAAGTAAATTTTTAAAATACACAGTACAGAAATGATAGTGCTGGTGAGAGAATTTTCCTTATTTCCTTTGGTTTACTGAGTTGCCTTAGTTGGAAAAACACAAATGTCTCATCAATTTCAATGCAAATTAAAGAAATTATTAAAATAATCACTTGTTCCCTTAATACATTTAGTCACCCTCCTTTTCTCTCTCTCTGTCATGCTTTCTGTCTCTAATTTTGGACTTTAAAATAAATCAGTAGCATACCATCATTAACCTTGCCAATATCAACTACTTTCCCCAACTCAATCTTTAGAGACCAAACATCTTTGCCTAATTAGAGGCAAAAATGATCGAAGTACCAGGTACATTAATCTATCAAAGGGGACACTTTAGAATTAACTCAGTAATAGTTTTCTAGAACTGGGTGCCACAAACACATCGTAAGAATGTCTTTACAATGGTGTAGAAATTTTCTCTGGTACTGTTGTGAGAGCTAGTAGTGTTCTTACTATGTTTACAAATAAGGAGACAGAGACACACACACACAAAAAAAACATTCAAAACATCAACAAATTCAAGAGCTGGCACTTTGAAAAAAATTAATAAAGTAGGTAGACTGCTAGCTAGACTAATAAAGAAGAAAAGAGAGAAGATTCAAATAAACACAATAAGAAATGATAAGGGTGATATTACCACTGACTCCACAGAAATACAAACAATCATCAGAGAACACTGTAAATACCTCTATGCACAAGAACTAAGAAATCTAGAATAAATTGATAAATTTCTGGACATATACACCCTGAATTGAATCCCTGAACAGGCCAATAACGAGTTCTGAAATTGAAGCAGTAATAAATGGCCTAACAACCAAAAAATCCTAGGAAAAGATTAATTCACAGCTGAATTCTACCAGATGTACAAAGAATAGCTGGTACCATTCCTACAGAAACCATACAAAAAAAATGGAAAAAAAGGGACTCCTTCCTAACTCACTCTATGAGGCCAGCATCATCCTGATACCAAAACCTGGCAGAGATACAACAAAAAAAGAAAACTTCAGGCCAATATCTTTGATGAACGTGAATGCAAAAATCCTCAAAAAAAAAAAATACTGGCAAACTAATCTAGCAGCACATCAAAAAGCTTATTTACCATAGTCAAGTAGCCTTCATCTCTAGGATGCAAGGTTCATTCAACATACAGAAATCAACAAATGTGATTCATCACATAAACAAAACTAAAACAAAAACCACATGATTATCTCAATAGATGCAGAAAGGCTTTCATTGAAATTCAGCATCCGTTCAGGTTAAAAACTCTTAATAAACTAGATATTGAAGGAATATATCTCAAAATAATAAGAGCCACATAGGATAACCCACAGCCAATATTATACTCAATAGGCAAAAGCTAGAAGTGTTCCTCTTTCAAGACAAGGATGTATTCTCACCACTCCTATTCAACACAGTGCTGAAAGTCCAGGCCAGGGCAATCGGGAAAGATAAAGAAATAAAGGACTTCCAAAAAGGAAGAGAGAAAGTTAAATCACCCCTGTTTGCAGGCGACATGATCCTATATCTTGAAAACCCCATTGTCTCAGTGCAAAGGCTCCTTAAGCTGATAAGCAACTTCAGTAAAGTCTAAAGATACAAAATCAACATACAAAAATCAGTAGCATTCCTATATACCAGCAACAGTCAAGCCGAGAGCTGAGCCAGGAATAAAATCCCATTCACGATGGCAACAAATGAATAAAATATCTAGGAATACAGTGAACCAGGGAGGTGAAAGATCTCTACAATGAAAATTACAAGACAGTGCTGAAAAATATCACAGATGACACAAACAAATGGAAAAACATTTCATGCTCATGGATAGGAAGAAGTAATATCATTAAAATGGCCATACTGCCCAAAGCAATTTATAGATTTGATGCTAGTCCCATTAAAATACCATTGGCATTCTTCACAGAACCAGAAAATACTATTTTAAAATTTATATGGAACCAATAAAGAGCCTGAATAGCCAAGGCTATCCTAAACAAAAAGAACAAAGCAAAAAAGAGCCCAAATAACCAAGGCAATCCTAAGCAAAAAGTACAGAATAAACAGACAACCTACAGAATGGGAGGAAATATTTGCATACTGTGCATCTTATAAAGGTCTAATATCCAGCATCTCTAAAGAACTTAAGTTTATAGGAACAAAAACAACCTTATTAAAAATGGGCAAAGGACATGAACAGACACTTTTCAAAAGAAGACCTACATGCAGCCAACAATCATATGAAAAAAAAGCTCAATCACTGATCTTTACAGAAATGCAAATCCAAACCACAATGAGATATCATCTCACACCAGTCAGAATGGCTATTATTAAAAAGGCAAAAAATAACAGATGCTGGCAATGTTGTGGAGAAAAAGGAACACTTATATTGTGGAAGACAGTGCGGTGATTCCTCAAAAACCTAGAAACAGAACTAGCATTTTACCCAGCAATCCCATTATGAGGTATATACCTCCCAAAATATAAATCATTCTATTATAAAGACATAGACGTAGGTATGTATGTTCATTGCAGCACTATTAATGGTAGCAAAGAAACGGAATAAACCTAAATCCCTATTAGTGATAAGGGATAAGGAAAATGTGGTACATACACACCATGGAATACTACGCAGCCATTAAAAAGAATGAGATCATGTCCTTTGCAGGGACATGGATGGAGCTAGAAGCCATTATCCTCAGGAAACTAATGCTGGAACAGAAAATCAAATACCACATGTTCTCACACTTAAGTGGGAGCTAAATGATGAGAACATCTGGACACACAGAGGGGAATCCACACACACTGGGGCCTATCGGAGGGTGGAGGTTGGAAGGAGGTAGAGGATCAGGAAAAACAATTAATGGGTACGAGTTATTTGGATTAATACCTAGGGGATGAAATAATAATAAAAAAACCATGACACATGTTTATCTATGTAACAAACCTGCACATGTAACCCTGAACTTAAAATTAAAAAGTCTAAAAAACATAATTACTTTGTTACACTAAAACTTCATCACAATTTCTGGGTTTGGATGTCACTGAATTATAAATAATCTAGGGCATGTTATAAAGAATGTACCATAGGCAAGTAGGGGAGTGGGTAATTATAAAAAACAAATCTTAGAACAATCAGAATTAGGATGAAATAAGAATCTACAATTCAGCTGAGTCATTAAAGACTGAGGAAATAGATCATTCTTGTCTTTTTTTCACCTTTCTTATTTATGATGAAGACCAAGAATCCCACAGTTTTCTTTCTAACACCTCACAGCAAATTAAATGGTTTTATATATGAAATACTTTTTCAAACTATAAAGGACTGTCCAAAATTGGTTGATGATTATTTGTGATATAGGGAGGCATTTCTCTCTATTATATTTCAAAAGCACAAAACTTTCCCCCAATGTTTAACCTACCTATTAGCCAGAAGGCTGAGCAATGTAATAGTTAGGAATTAGGACCCAGATTCCAATCCTGTCTCTGCCCAGATTAATTGAATGTTTTAGGCCAAGTTACTTAATCTCTTTAAATTTCAGTTTCCACTGCTATTAAATGAAAGACATTAATAAGCAGAGCTCAAAGATATTGCAGGTTCAGTTCCAGACTACTGCAATAAACCGAATATTGTAATAACGTGAGTCATACAAATCTTTTGGTTTCCCAGCACATATAAAAGTCATGTTTACACTATACTGTAGTCAGTTAAGTGTGCAACAGCATTGTGCCTACAAAAAGCAATGTATATACCTTAACTTAAAAATATATTATTGCTAAAATATGCTAATGACCATCTCAGCCTTCAAGTCATAATCTTGCTGGCGAAGGGTCTTGCTTTGTTGGGCTGCTCACTGATTAGGGTGGTGATTGCTGAAGGTTGGAGTGGCTGTGGCAATTTCTTAAAACAAGACAATAAGCTTGCTGCATGATCGACTCTTCCTTGCTCAAAAGATTTTTTTGATCTTTTTTTTTTTGATGCTATTTGATAGCGTTTTACCCACAGTAGAACTTCTTTCAAAATTGGAGTCCATCCTCTCAAGCCCTGTTGCTGCTTTATCAAGCACTCTGTGAGCACTTTCTGCTTCACTTTGTACTTTCATGTTACGAAGGTGGCTTCTTCCCTTAAACTTCATGAACTAACCATCCTCTACTAGCTTCCAACTTTCCTTCCACAGCTTCTTCACCTCTCTCAGCCAAACTGAAGAGAGTTGGGTCTTGCTCTGCATTAGGCTTTGGCTTAAGGGAATGTTGAAGCTGGTTTGGTCTTCTATCCAGACCACTTAAGCTTTCTTCATATTAGCACTAAGGCTGTTTTGTTTCGTTATCATTTGTGTGTTCACTGGAGTAGCACTTTTAACTTCCTTCACGAACTTTTCCCTTGCATCCCCAACTTGACTAGCTGTTTGGAGCAAGAGGTCTAGCTTTCAGCCTATCTCACCTTTCGACATGCTTTCCTCACTAAGCTTAATCATTTCTAGCTTTTGATTTAAAGTGAGAGAAGTGCTGTTCTTCCTTTCACTTGAACACTTAAAGACCATTGGCCTTTAAGGATTGGCCTAATTTCAACGTGGTCTTGTCTCAGGAAATAGGAAGTCCCGAAGAGAGGGAGAGACACAAGGGATCCACGGGTCAATCTAGCAGTCAGAACACACACAGTATTTATCAATTATATTCACCATTTTGTATTACAGTTCATAACACCCCAGAAAAAAATACAATAGTAGCATCAAAGATCACTGATCACAGATCACTATAAGAAATATAATGAGGCCGGGCACGGTGACAATTTTAATAAGTCATAGAGCTGTTAGGGAGGATGATTCAGGCCAGTCATATCTTGCCAAAGATCTACTTTTACTTGGGTGATGGGTAAGTGAGAAGTGTGCAGTTAATTTTCATTCATAATAAATAACTTAAATTTTCACCAAATTTTAAGGAAAAATTGTCAGTATCTAAAAATATTCTTCTATATCTGCCTCATCTTACCTTCATACTCTGAAATTCCCTTATAGCAAACAGAGCTAGGGAAACATTAAAAATTTACCCTATTTATTTTCTGGAACTAAATCAAGCCTTAACTATAACCTTATGAGAGTAATGGGAACTACTGCTGGCTTTAAATAAATAAAAGTCATTGTTTTCAACAGTGTAAAAATCAATCAATCAATAAATAATTTAATAGGCAATAAAAATTATGTCCACTTTAGAAAAAAAGGCACAGCAATTAAAATTTATAAACACTGGGAATAAGGAAGAACAAAGAAAATCTAACCAACCCATCTAAAGACTCAAGTAGGCCGGGCGTGGTGGTTCACGCCTGTAATGCTGGCACTTTGGGAGGCAGAGGGGGGCAGATCACCTGATGTCAGGAGTTCAAGATCAGTCTGACCAACATGGTGAAACCCCATCTCTACTAAAAATACAAACTTAGCCAGGGGTGGTGGCACATGCCTGTAATCCCAGCTACTTGGGAGGCTGAGGCAGGAGTATTGCCTGAACTGGGAGGTGGAGGTTGCAGTGATCTGAGATTGTGCCATTGCACTCCAGCCTGGGCAACAAGAGGGAAACTTTGTCACAAAAAAAAAAAAAAAAAAAAAGTATAGTGATAAGAGAAAAGCTTGAAATGTTGGGAGAATTATCAAAATGTGACACAGAAACACAAAGCAAGCACAAGCTGTTGGGAAAATAGCAGTCATACATGGGCTTGTTGAATGCAATGTTGTTACAAACCTTCAATTTGTAAAAAATATATATATATATATATATACACATATATATATACATCTGTGAAGTTCAGTAAAATGGAGTACAATAAAACAAAGTGTGCTGTAGCTCCCTGATAGATCTGTTATTAGGTTTAAATTTAAGTGAAGTATGTCAATTCAGTACCAACACTAAGCACATTTTATTACTATTGCTATTATATATCATATATATCTTATGGTGGAAAAAAGGAGCTAATATAGAAGGATAAGTCATGTAATGTTAATGGGAGTGGTAACTGGGGAATTTCATTATGAGAAGCTGGCATTCTTTTGTGGGATTAAAAAAATAATAATTTCAGATGTAGTTTTAGGTTTTTCAGATTTTTTTTTAAAGCATTGCTAAGGTCCTTGCAAATAAGAAGGACGAGAAGCAGAAAGCTTTAGAAATTTCTGAGTTTCTAATCCTTAGTGACTTGCAAAGCTGGGTGTTGGACACAGGTTTCCTGTGTTCCAGTCGGGCAGTCTTTCTTGCACCTCACTTGGTTTGTAATAAACATCACTGAATGTCTCACGGGGGAAGAACTAAAAACTTATAGCTACTATGCATGTGGAAATTGAAATGGCTGATTTGTATTTAGCTCTTCAACGTTAACCCCACATTATTTGAAAGAGACCAAGTAATTAGAAATAGGAGTAATCAGAAATAAAGCACCAAGAAAATGCCTCTTCATAGCAAAATGACCAATGTAGCATTTAATGTTAGTTAGCCCGACACTTACAGGCTTTTCTCTCAATGAACAATATCACTGCACAGACCACCTTCAGAATGCCTTCAAAACACCTCCCCTCAAATTGAAAGAAAATTTACACTGCAAGACAGCAAATAGGGGAAAAAATGAATTTCTGAGCTGAATTACTCTTCTTTCAGTAGGTTCTTCAGAAGTTGTAAATATTTAGAAAAATCATTTCTGGTTCTGATGGCGAACTGAAAACACACACTTACCTATACTCTCCAAAAATGTTCCACTGGAAAGACAGGAAAAACACTGACATAAATCCACAGAAGCACTGGAAAATTAGGATCACAGGTACCAGCTTACAAAAATAGTTAGAACTTTCTGGAAGTTTTAAATCAAATGGAAACTGTTTGATGAAAATACGTAAACAGAACTGAGGCATTTGCAAACACCTACAGGTAAAAGAAAAGATCAGTACCAATGACAAAAATGTGAACTGTTCCAGCCAAGTTCTGGAATAACTCAAAGGGACAAAGACCAAAGAGAAGAAGCCATGCATATGTCACCATCTGGTAATTAATCCAAGGACTCCAGAAGAGCCAGGTTGATTCCTTGGGTTAGGAGTTGCTGATCCTAGCATTTGTACCCAGAACAGACAAGATGGGTAAATATTGCTGAAATGGAGCTCTGACACAGGAGTTTCCAAGAGTTTGTACTGAGACCAGAGAAATGATGTAATGTCCCTTATGACTGCCATAAAAATACATGTACCTCCTTCAACACATAAACAAGCTAACAATACATCATAAACATAAACACATTAGAAAACAGCTAGTCCTTTACATCAGGGCAATATGAAACCAGAGATCCTGAATCAGAATGCATATTCACTGTTAGGGAAAGGAAATTTCTTACTTGGTCTGAGAAGATAAAGCACACACAGTAATATTATTCAATCTAGACTCATCTATCTATAGAAATAGAACACTAATACTAAGTAACCAGACAGTTGTGAAAAACCGTAAAATAGAAACTCTACATTAAACAGAATACTGAACACCATGGGGAAGACAGTTAATAGAACCAATGGAAAAAAGACAGAAAGAAATATAATTAACTCTCTTGAGAGATTTGAGTGTCAGTCATATCTAACAGGCAAATATGAAAGGGGGAAGCATTCACAGTTCTTGGAAATTAACAGTATGATTGTAAAAATAAAACCCTCAGAGACAGACTGAATAGGAAAACTGATCCAGATTAAATACCAAAAAGTGAATTGGAAAACTGAAAGAAGTGATCCTCCAAGACCACAGTGCCAGAGGACTAAAAGCTGAAAACGTTGTGAATTTACATGAGGGCTTGGTGGGGAAAGGTCCAGAAGTTTGCAGATCTGTCTAATGATTTTCCTTGAAGGAGATAACCAAGCAAATTACAGCTGAAAATCTCCCTAAGGTGACGAATGATGAGGGCTCATTAAATTTCCAGGAAAATTTATGGATTCCAGGGAATAAAAAGAACATTTTATTCACATATGGGGAAAAGTAGGTAGTGTAAAAGTCTTGAAGGAGAAATAATCAGACAGATGTCAGTCTTCTAAAAGGTAGGCAGGTACTGGATATTAGCATGCAATGCAGCCACATCTTCAATTATGTAAGGAAAAATAATTTTCAACCTAGAAATCTATACCCAACCAATCTTTCCAATATAGACACATGATTGTTTTTTTCAATCAGGAACTCAAAAGGTTAGCATTTTGCACTTATCTGAAATGCATATGAGCAAAACATATTGTTACAGGATGAATGTATTCCCCTAAAGTTCATATGTTGCAGCCCTAAACCACAGAACCTCAGAATGTGACTGTATTTTGAAACAGGGCCTCATTAAGTTATAATGAGGCTCTTAGGGTAGGCTCTAATCCAATGTGAATGATGCCCTTATAAAAAGAAAAAATTTAGACATAAGAAGAAACATGAGGGATAGATATGCCTGCACAGAGGGAAGACCTCATGAGGACAGTGGAAAGGTGACCAGTGACCAGTCAAGGAAGAAGCCTCAGAAGAACCCACACCTGCTGACACCTTGATCTTGGACCTCCAGCCTCCATGATTATAAGGAAATACATTTCTATTGTTGAAGCCACCCAGTCTATGGTATCTTGTTATGGCAACTCTAGCAAGCTAATATGCATATCAAACAAAAAGAATCCAATATAGTAGACTGCATAGGCATTAATAAAGAGTGGTGGGCAAAGATAACTTGCCCACTGCTTGATATTATCATTAAGTTAAATGCATAGTTTTACTTGATGATAATATACTGTGACTTGAAAAATTGAAGAGAGGCCATGGTCATTTTTATGAATATGATTGCCAAGAAGGTAGAGAAATGATTTGCACTTTGGTTCCAGAGAATTTTAATAAGTCATAGAGCTGTTAGAGAGGATGATTCAGGCCACCCAAATCTGGCCAAAGATCTACTTTTAGTGAGTGGTGGGTAGGTTATTAATTTTCATTCATAATAAATACTTTAATAGACAATAAAAATTGTGTCCACTCTAGAAAAAAAAAAGGCACAGCAATTAAAACTTATAAACACTGGGAATAAGGAAGAATTAAAGAAATCTAGCCAACCCATCTAAAGACTCAAGTAGGCCTGGTGTGGTGACTCACGGCCTCAATCCCAGCACTTTGGGATGGGAGGCCTAGGTGGGCGAATCACTTGAGGTCAGGAGTTCGAGACCAGCCTGGCCAACATGGTGAAACCCATTCTCTACTAAAACTACAAAAATTAGCCAGGGGTGGTGGCAGGCACTTGTAGTCCCAGCTACTTGGGAGGCTGAGGCAGGAGAATCGCCTGAGCCCAGGAGGCAGAGGTTATGTCACACCATTGCATTCCGGCCTGAGTGACAAGAGCGAGACTCCATCTAAAAAAAAAAAAAAAACACCTAAAACAAAGCAAAAAAGACTGAAGTAGAGGGGAAAAATAAAAAATACAAGTAGAAAACACACAACCAAAAGATCTATATGACAATGAAACCGTAACCACAACACATATAAAAAGACTGAATTGAATTATTTAAAAAACTAGAAGCTCAGATTGTGTGAAAAAAACACAATTCAGCCATATAGTGTTTATAATAGGCATAACTAAAGCCAAGTAGCATGGAATAATTAAAATAAAGATAAGATATATATTGATTTAAAAAGAAGAAGGTGAGATGAAATTAACGTTAAGTAGAGAGTTTATTTGGGGCAGGCTTGAGGATGGAAACCCAGGAGCATAGATTCCAGTTGCCCTGAATATACACTTCATTTAGCAGCAGTTACAAGTTGATTTGTAAAGGCAAAAATAGGGATAAGGAGTAAGTTGATACAAAGTTGTTTGCCAAGAATTCTCCATTGGTTTGCAGAAATAACATGGATTAGTGATTGGCTATGCATTGTTAAGCTACAGAGTTTGGGTTACAGTGTCTGGTGTGCCATTATTATCTTAATTCATAGATGGTTGGGGCAATCACAAACAGTTTGAAGAGATAACTACATAACTCAAAAAGGGGAGTAAGCCTAGTACGGTGGCTCAGCACTTTGGGATTCTCAGGCAGGAGGACAGCTTGTGCCCAGGAGTTGGAGACCAGCCTAGGAAACATAGTGAGACTCCATCTCTGTCTCAAAAAAATAAAAAAAAAAAAAAATCAGCTGGGCGTGATTTTTACATCTGTAGTCCCAGCTACTTGAAGGCTGAGGCCAGAGAATTGCTTGAACCTAGGAAGCCAAGGCTGCAGTGAGCTGTGATTGCACCACTGTACTCCAGCCTGACTGACAGTACAAGACCCTGTCTCAAAAAAAAAAAAAAAAAAAAGGAAAAAGAAAAATCCAGGGGAGTAGGGTGTGATTGCTATCTCAGTTTAATGTCTTCCTCGATGTAATAATTAATAGTACTCTTGCATTGCTCAGATAAAAGTTCCTTCATTTTCTTATATGAATCAGACAAAAAATGAAGACAGTAGAACATCCATATTATTAACAAATAATACAGGATTTCCATGGAAAGTACAAAGAAGGCTATTTACTGTTGATAAAAGTTGTAATTCCCCAAACAGACATAACTGTCTTGAATCTTTAGGCATTCAACAACATAACTTCGACACATAAAAATCTAAGACAGGTAAAACAAAAAGACAAATAGACACTTTTATAATTGTACTGGAGGCTTTTAAAACACCTTTTTCCTACATTGACAAATTAAGCCAAAAACAGTAAGGATAGAGAGAATTATGGTTTGTCTCTGTATTTCTAACATCTATTTATCTACCTATCTTTGTATCCAACTGAGAAGCTATCATTCTTTCACACATTTCAAGAAAATTTACATCTGTATATATAAATTTAACATGTGATAGTGGAGGCATGTCCAATCCACAGGAGAGGACAAAGAATTATATCAATGACATTGGAAATACTATACTGCAATTTGGAAAAAAACCATCAGGAGATTCTAACCTCTCACCACTCATAAACAAAAATGAATTATAACTAGATTAAGTAGTTAAAACTAGAAATCAGAATTATATAATTATTAAAATTATAAATTATATAATTATTAAAACAAATGAAAATATTTTGTTATTTTATGACAGAAAATGGCTTCCTAAATGAGGCATTAAACCCAGACTCTGTAAAGAAAATAAAGATGGGTGGCTTTCATGAAATAAAAATGTAAAAGAAAAGTTACTTGAGCTTCAAGTATATTAAATAGTTTTTATAAAGAAATAATATTCAGCTTCAGACCCAGACTTCCAAGTGAAGCTGATTAAGGTTTTTTCTCAAGGTGACTTTACACCTAGTCTGTTTGTAGTCGGGTGTAAGAAAGACCTTCTTTTGCAAATTCCCATGCCTCTGTCTTAAAACTGTGACTTGATTTTAATTTTTAGTTGCATAACTCCTCAAGTTGAGTTTACTTTTATTTTTCTACTTTTATTATATTGTGAAAGGAAAGTCTATTTTGAAGGCCAAATTAGATTAGCTTTTTCTCTTGAGTGTTGACCTTTGCATTTTGTGTGGTGCCTTCCCATCCTGCCTAATTTATAATTTAACGGCAAACTTAATACCAGTGTTTTTTGCCATCCTGTGGTTTATATTTTCTATTATTCACAATGGAAGATACATAGCACATTTTAGCAAGGTTTACTCTGGCGCAGCTGTCAAAGTGTCTCTTTGCTATCAAGACCTATTCACCCATCTTTGCTAAAGTGTTAATATGAGCCGGTGATTCTTACTATGTGAGAGATTATGTTTGTACGCTTGACACAATCCTAAGTGTACCTTGTCGCAGGATCCTAAGTGTCTCTGGCACACCAGACCAAACCTTGCCTTTTTCTGCTATTCAATAAAACATATTAGATTGAAATATAAGACATTGATACTATAGAGGGAGAAACTTGAATCTGTTCTTACAAAGAGAAAACAATCACTAAAAAATACGTTGCTTCATTTTAACTACTGCTATAACACATTACTCATGTCATATTGTACAAATGATTTCAATGTGCCAGGACGAGTGACACATTAAGAGCTATTGCCCTAGAATACTACTTTTCTTGTTTCTGCTGAAAATAGTAAGACATGCTCAGATTTAAGGTATAATAAGGTTTTATAAATTTGTTAAGTATGCTTAAAAACTTCTACACACATCTCCCTACCTTTTATGCATGGGGATAATTGCACATGTCTTTTAAATACTATCTAATATTTTTCTCCAAAGCTACCATTGAAAAGCAGTTTAACACCACTTGTAAAAATGATGGCCATGAGGTTCAGCATAAACAGAAATGAAAGAGAACTGGTTAGTCTAGAAAATTAGTTAAAATATACTTTGAAAATGAATAAATTTAGAGACAGAATACTGATAGTGCCACTCAATAACTTTCCTAATAAGATTGCATTTTTATAGTGTCAATAATACAAGAAATACAACAAAAAGCCCCGATGTTTATATTGCCTTAAGCATATGTTATACAAACTAGTACCCACTTAATTCCTTTCATTTTTTTACCCTGAATGTATTTTTATTTTTAAAGAGACAAGGTCTTGCCATGTTGCCCAGGCTGGTCTCAAATTCCTGGCATCAAGCAATCCTTCTGCTTTGGCCTCCCAAAGTGCTGGGATTACAGCCGTGAGCCACTGTGCCTGGCCTTCCATTTTTAATTTCTGAAAATATACATATTTTTGTAAATTTAAGTGAATATTCAACTTTTTTCCACTTCTCTTTTCACTCAACATATGCCTGGAGAAATTTCTGCAGCACAAGTGATAACTATGAGATGGGCTGGGTCCTCGTCTATATAGTAACATCTCATGAGAATAACCAGAGCCTTTTTAGCAGCTCATTAACAAGGTTTATCATTTTCTAAATTATTACTTCACTGCAATAAATGATAACCTAGTACCTGATTAAGTGAATATAAGTATCAATGCATTTCCTCTATTATTAGAAACTCTTTGTGCACCATATTTCATTGGTTCATTATTCATATTGCTGTGTTATCTTATTATGGGTTGTGAGAATCACTGTTGAATGATGTATCAAAAGCCTTACTACCTCAAAATACCTTGCACTGTGGGTGCCATGTGTCTTTGCACCACACCCCAGAGGACCCACAGTCATTCTGCATTTAAGAGAGGCTGAGTTGGGGTAAGACTCTTTTTCTTCCCTGCTAAACTTCCTATTCTGATGATTAGATGTCTGCTATCATCACAGGGAACAGAATGTCCTCTTGCACTAGCCTAAAGAAGGGGTTCCAGAAACGTCTGACAATTCTAACAGGACAACTGTAGATCTAATGACAAATTCTAGGTGATTACAAAATCGACCAGAAGGGCCCTCAGTGAGTTTGACAAAGAAGATACAGTCTTGGTGGCCCTTGTCCTTGAGCAGCTCATTCAAAAGTTAATCACCTCAAGCAGCAGAACACGCTGCGCATGTGGCTCACACCTATAATCCGAGCACTATAGGAGGCCGAGGTCGGCAGATCACTTGAGCTCAGGAGTTCAAGACCAGCCTGGGCAACATGTCAAAACCCCATCACTGTGCACACACACACACACACACACACACACAAATTAGCTGGGTGTGGTGGCGCATGCTGGTAGTCCCAGCTACTAGGGAGGCTGACGTCGGAGGATAACTTGAGCCCAGGAGGTTGAGACTGCAGTAAGTGGAGATGGCACCACTGCACTCCAGCCTGCGTGTGACAGAGTGAGACCCTGTCTCAAAAATACAAAAAAATAAAAAAACAAAGCAGCAGAACAAAAGGATTGCATGGCATGTCTTACAGGCAACTATTGGTAAGATAAATACTTATAGCATCCCCCATATCAGCTCACACACACTAAGCATTTGGGGACACATCTAACTATTTAAGTAACCATGATGCCATTTTGTAAAATTTATAATTCAAATCAAATGTATACTGAAAAATATAATATGCAGAACACAAAATATGCAAAATACCTTTTAAAGAATTAGATTTTATCAACTCCAGGTAGAAAATATAAGACAATTTTGAATAATGAAAATGCAAACCCTCAATACGTCACAAAATAGCCCTCTAGTTCTGAAAGGCAGAAAAGCGTAGTAGTTATAAGCAGAGAGTAGAGATAGGCCATGTGGAAAAACCTGCCCAGCTCTATGACCTTGGACAAATTCCTGAAGCTTTGTCTGTCTCATTTGCCTTATCTGTTAAAATGTAGATAATGTCAGGACTTGCCTCATTGGAGGGTGTGAGAATCAGATTAATTAATTTATGATAAAGGACTTTGAATGGTGTATGGCATATCGTAACCATCTGATCTTATTAAGTCTGACTCTGATATTATTCTCCATTTTTTTCCTCTGCTTTTACTATCTTCCTAAATATTACATTGAAACAAAACAAAACAAAACTCAATAGCACCAGCTCACAACAATAATAGTTTTCTGAACTGGAGCATATACATGCTAAATGTCTTATCCTATGGGTTTTACTGAAACACATTTAGGCCTAAGAATGCCTCAAATCTAAGACAGAGACTATTTCAACACCATAGGCTACTTGTTCTGAAATACAAACAATCGGTTTCCGGAATCCCATATATATATATAACCTTATCTGTTATCACGGAAGTTTTGGAAAGTAGCTTTTTTTTTTCATTAGCAATTAGAAATTTATATAAATTACAAAAATATTATGAAAAGTATAAATTGTGAGTTACCTATTCATTTTCCCTTTATTTCTTTAAGTTTGGAGTAATAAAATATATTAGATATTTTTAGAGAAATCATCTTGTTCAGTGCCAAGTTATCTGCTTTTTGTAGATCAAATCAATTGAGATAGCATTAAACATCAAAACAAGACAAAAGGTAGGAAGCGGAAAAACTGTAATTAAATAATATAATGGGAAATTAATTTGGTTTCATTTAGGGCTCTTTTGGCAGTATGGATCAAAAAGGGACCAACATCATTTTAAAGAGTGCTTTTAATTTGACATGTAAGTAGGTAATTGAAAGACAGAAAGAAACTGAACTTTGTAAGTTCTTCTGGTTTGGCATTACCAGAAAATAAAGCAATTATTAAGTAAGTACAAATTAGCATTGTTCTCTAATTCCTTCAGCCTTTAATTGAAGGATATTGATGCCCATGTGAACATTTTATTATTCTGATTATCAGTCACTTACGATGAAAAGACATTGAAGTCTTCCTAATTTCTATAAAATATTTTCTTTATGCAGCCCTCTACTTTGAAGGCTGAGATAAATCAGCATAGTTTGGCTTTTTATCCTAAAACATAATAGGAAAATCATAACTGAATTTCACCTTGATCTCATCGACTATACTAGTTGTTGATTGCTTTTGCTTTATATGATACACTTCATTAATATGCTAATAAAATTCAGCTATGCTTTATTTAGAAAATTATCTTAAATGTCAGCGAAGATCTAAGTCCTGTACATTATTTACAGACATTGGTTTTCAGTTTATCTTTATATTCCATTTTAAATCAAGCCACATCTTTGTTGCCCTGGACTTCTGAAATCATCTTCACTTTTCTCCCTGTGCAATGGACTGAACATTACTCCCCAAGATTCACATGTTGAAATCCTAACCCCGAAGGTGATGGTATTAGTAGGTAGGGCCTATAGGAGGGACAAGATCATGAAGGGGGAGACCTCATGAATGGGATTAGTGCCCTTATAAAGAGACTGAAGTCAAGTAAGAGAAATAACAGAAAACAAACAACATAGGTAGCTATGAAACTTTCCATTTGTGATATAGTTCTCTGGAAAAAAAAATAAGTTTCCCATGATAAGTAATTACTCATCTTCTGCTGAGAGAGGTATTTTATATCAAATGATAAGAAAGGCCCTCTGAGAAAGATGATGTTTGAATACAAGAAGCCAGCCTTGTGAATATCTGGAGAAAGAGGAGGGAGAAGAAAAAGGAGAGAGAAGAGAGCTCTCCTGCCTTTTCCATCATGTGAAGTCACAAAAAAGGTCTGGTAAGACACCAAACTTGCCAGCCCCTTGATCTGGGACTTCCCAGCCTCCAGAACTATAAGAAATAAATTTATGTTGTTTATAAGTCATGCAGTCAATAGTATTTGGTAATAGCAACCTGAAAGAACTAAGACATCAAGTTTCATTTTCACTTTGGCCTCCTCCTACCCACCAGATTCCAGCCCTTTTCCATATAGCAGCCAAACAGCCCTTTTACATATTTTTAATTACTCTTCATGTTAATACTCTCCGATAGCTTCCCATGGCTTTTAGAATAAAACTGAGTCTCCTTATCATGTACAAGGTCATAAATGACCTGGTCTCTTCCTACAACTTCAATCTTATTTATCCTCTTGTCTATGTTGTTCCAGCTATGCCAGCCCTTGAAATTTCTACATGGGAGCTTTTTCATTAACTTGCAACCTCTGCTTAGAGCAGTTTTTCTCCAGATAGTTACAAGGCTGGCTCCTTCTTGCTTTTCAACTCTAAATCCAAATATCATCTTTCTCAGAGGGGCTTTCTTACCATTCAATATAAAATGCCTCTCTCAGCAGGTGATGAGTAATTATCACGGGAAACTTTCTTATTTGCTCCAGCGCTGTACGACAAATGGAAGGTGTCACAGTTATCTGTTTTGTTTGTTTACCTGTTTTCTGTTATCACCTACTAGAACCTTATTCAGAAATAAGTTAATGTAATGAGGACAAATTGAAGCTGACTGTCACTCAATTTTTTTTATTATTTTGTAAGGTCATAGCATCAAAAGATTTCGTTTTCTTTACAGTGCACACTTATATCAGACAAATTCAAGTTTAGAGTAGCTAAACTAACATATTTCAAATAAAGGAAGTTTAATATAGAGAGATAAGGGACTGATTACAAATGTTATGAAAGAGATGAGAAATCAGCAAGGAAATTATGATGCAACCTACCATATGTAGAATGTTTCCATCCCTAAAACGAGAGGGACAAAGGAAGAATGTCACCAAAGTCAAGCTGCTGGAAGAATGTAACAAACCTGCACGTTGTGCACATGTACCCTAAAACTTAAAGTATAATTAAAACAAAAAAAAAGAAAAAGAAAATTTTTCGGGCATGTTCTATGGGAGCTGGAGCTAAGGAAGCATGGCCTAATTGGGGGAAGCTGAGTCACAGATAAGGTACAGTTAGAGACTCAATCCAAAACAGGAAGAGAGAGGAGAAAGGCTTGTCTTCTCTTCCTGTCCTCAGGTCTTTGGTGAGTACCTTCCATTGACCAAGCCTACCTAGGAAGGCAGAAAGCAAAGGAGCTGGGGAAGTGTAGTTCTCTGGAATAAAGAGCAGATCCTGGAAGGGCAGGGAATGCATAAACTTTAGTGAGATTTCAGAAAATTTACGCTGACAAGGAGACATACTCCCACAATCTACAATTTGGAATCTCTTTTGAGAATGCATTCCTATTTTTATTGCCTCATAAACCCTTGCCTCTGAAAATTCATCTTAGGTATTTTCTTTGCCACATCCCCTCTGAAGGGTTTCTATAATCAACGCAAGAAATAGTTGCAGACAACTGTAATCTACCATATACTCTGGAGCCACATTTGCTATTATTAACTCAAGACATCATGTGTTTATGGCACATTCTGGGGCAGTGTCTCTCAACCCTTCCAAATATGAGGACCCTTTAGAAATACATAATTTTTATTAGAAAGCTAATACAAATTTCATGTAGAAAAATTATAAAATACATAAGACTGCAAAATAATAAACTTTTTCATCTCAAAAAGTACAAATAATTAACCATTGTAGTGTGTATTTCTCCATTTATTTCTTTTCCCTGTCATATACATATGTATATATATATATACATATATATACATATATTTATGAGGTAAATATCTATAGCCATATACATATTTTCACACAAAATTTGATATTTTTTAAAAAATTTCATACTAGTATACATATTCCTTAACAATCTGCTTAGGTCATTAAAGAATCATAAACATTTCTTTTTATCACTAATTATTCATTCACAGAATTAATTGTTCTACAGTGTTTCCGTATGGCTGAATGTACTATATTTTAGTAATTCCTACTATATGATGCTCAAGTGGTTTCCAGTATTTACTAGGGTAAACATTGAGATAAAAAAAAAAAACTTTGGTCGGGCGCAGTGGCTCACGCCTGCAATCCCAGCACTTTAGGAAGCTGAGATGGGCGAATCACTAGGTCAGGAGATCGAGACCAGCCTGGCCAACAGGGTGAAATGCCTTCTCTACTAAAAGTACAAAAGTTAGCTGGGTGTGGTGGCGCCTGCCTGTAACCCCAGCTACTCCGGAGGCTGAGGCAGGAGAATCGCTTGAACCAGGGAGGCGGAGGTTGCAGCAAGCCGAGATCGCACCACTGCACTCCAGTCTGGCAACAGAGTGAGACTCCATCTCAAAAAACAACAACAACAACAACAATAAAACTTTATAAATAAAATAGCATATATATCTATCTTTATTTCATTACAATAAATTTCTAGATGTAAAATGTTTTAGTAAATAATATAAAAAATATAAATTTTTTAATTGTCAAAATATTCTTCATAATTGTAAATTGATAGTCCAGCTAGCAATGAATATCTGTTTCTTTACATCCACACCAACAGTAGATATGATCATTTATTTTATTCTTTTAAGATTTTTTTTTATGGTGGCAACATTATTAGAGAAGGGGAAAAAGGACTTCTTTTTTACTTAGAAAAAGAAGTTTTTTCCCACCACAAGTTCAGATTATATTAATTGGACTTTTGGCATCAATTATTTGTAAAAACTAGAGCCACAAACATGGGTCCACATCTCCTTTATAAGGAGTGATCCTGCAGTACTATAATACCCAAATTAGAGTTTGTAAGAAAGCACAAACTTGCAGGTGAAAGAAAAGCATGCTAATGGAAAGCCTCAATCCAAAGAACAGGGAGAATGGGTTTCCACTTCATTGGTTCCTCCACATGTAAAATTACTGCATGCTTAGGAAGGTTTTCAGTCTGTGAATAACTCAAGATTTTCCACAGCAATAGTTGAGAAAATAAGATTTTCCCCAGCTGCTATGATCCATCAGTGATATAAGGCCACATTATGAAAACAGTTTTTGCCGAGTTTCTGTAATGGTTAGGGCTTTTTCAGTAGCAAGTAACAAAAGGAGAATTCTACTGGTGCAGAAAAAGTGGGATTGAGGGTACCTTTCTGTTTCTTCCCCTTTCTTTAGCTCTGTGTCCCCGTGTGTTAGCTTCTTTGTCAAACAATCTCTCTCCCTTTGTGGGGAAAGATGGCTTCCAACAGCCCCAAGCCTAGTCTATGTTCCTACAACTTGTAATCCAAAAGAAAGAGAAATACCTCTCTTCCTCTGCATCAAATGCTTAGAGGGGCCTATGAGTGGCCCTACTGAGGTCACCCATGGACGTGGTAAAAGAAAGTCACTGTGGCAGTCAACCCCACTGATATAGTTTGGATGTTTGACCTCGTCCAAATCTCATGTTGAATTGTAATCCCCAATGCTGGAGGTTGGGAATGGTGGGAGTTGTTGGGTCATGGGGGCAGATCTGTCATGACTGGATGCTGTCTTCATGATAGGGAGTGAGTTCTCATGATATCTGGTCCTTTAAAAGGGTTAGCATCTCCCTCTCTTGCCTCTGCTTTCACCCTGTGACAGCTCCCACTTTGCATTCCGCCATACTTGAATGCTTCTTGAGGCCTCATCAGAAGCTGAGCAGATGGCCGATGCCATGCTTCCCATACAGCCTGCAGAACTGTGAGCCAATTAAACCTATTTCCTTTATAAATTACCAGTCTCAGGTATTTCTTTACAGCAATGCAAGAATGACCTAATACACCCACCAAGACCGTTGCTACAGAAAAATCAATATCATGCTGATTATCAATTTCCTGCCACTATTCTTTCTAGTAGACCTCTCTGAAAACTTCCCAGAGTAGAAAAGCATCGTTATACTTAACTGCTGCTTTCTGGTTAGAAAAACCAGTAAGCACCAAAGTCAGGTATCAGAAATCAGACGTGAGGTCAATATTTCTATTTCAAAGGCTATTTACAGAAACATGGCTAAACACAGAGGGCCACTTAACTGGATGACTAAGGAACTGAAGGCCCAGCTGGTGAGCAGCTAAAGAACACATGGGTGGTCTTTTTGAATTGAGGAAGCAACAATTTCTTAGAAAGTGACCGAAATCTGCATGTATTATATGAAAAGGTCTGGTGGCCTTTCCATTGATACTTGCTTCGATGAGGAACTGTAGACTAGTGTCCTCTTCAATTACAGCAATCTGTGTTTAATAATGTCAGTAGAAATAAGGTGTTGTTGTGGAGTTTCTTGAAAAATTACACTGGATAAAATTTAGCATAAGCAATAGGCTAATCTATTGAATATTCATCGATTAGATGTAAAAACTATGAAAAATAATTTAAAATTTTTACATGCTTTGCATTTATTCGTGTGCTCCCAAACTGCTAAAAATGAACCTCTTTCTCTGTTGTTTTACTGGCTTCCTTTGAAAAAACAGACATTCTCATAGAGTCAGGATAAATTCTCAACTTTCTTTGCATGTTTAGATTTTTACTTAAGAGTTTCAATTTCTGTCGATGTCTAGAATTGATAAGACCTTTTTACTTTCTCTCATTTTCCCACGTTTCTCTTCTGACTTCTTTGGTTGACCACAGAGAATCTGAGAAACAAAACTGGGTAATAGATATCATATTTTTGAGAGGAGGGGCTTGGTGGCTCAGGCCTGTAATCCCAGCACCCTGGGAGGCTGAGGTGGGTGGATCATGAGGTCAGGAGTTTGAGACCAGCCTGGCCAACATGGTGAAACCCCATCTCTACTAAAACTACAAAAAATTAGCTGGGCTTGGTGATGCATGCCTGTAATCCCAGCTACTCAGGCGGCTGAGGCAGGAAAATCACTTGAATCTGGGAGGCGGAGGTTCCAGTGAACTGAGATCGCACCACTGCACTTCAGGTGGGGCGATAGAGCAAGACTCTGTCTGTCCCTCCTCCCTACCAAAAAAAAGATATCCGATTTTTGAAATCAGAATTTTCACTGTGAAATGTTGAAAAAGTTACTAAGGCTTTTTGAGTCTCAGTTTCTTTGTTGTAAACTTGGGGAAAATATACTTACCTCATCAGGTGAAGGTGAGAATTAAAATTGATACCATAGAGTATTTATAATACACGTAAATATAAGGCAGAACTTCATAAGACCTGCTATTATTTACACAGGACCATATTTGATATAAAGACAAAAATCCCATTTGTGTTTATTCAAAAAACATCATTGGATAATTGTAAGTTAATAACACTGGGTGTGGTGTGCTGATACGTAATCATTTAATTAGAAACCAAGATCTTAAAATTGGTTCATGATGATTGAAAAACTCATTGATACAATGAAAAGTATAAGTGCAGCAACTTGTTTCATTACAGGTATCTGCATTTGGTACAGATTATTGCTTTAAACTAGTTAAAAATAGAGCATGCGTGTTGATTTTACTGTGAGCTGATATATACTTAAAGTCTTAAATTTGCTTTTCCTTTACTGAATTTTGGGTAGAAAATTATCTTCTTCACCATTATGCATCACATCACATTTCTTTACTGTCCCTAGCTAAGCTGCTAATAGAAAATACATGTGGAATCTGCCCAAACTCTTTTATCTCCAGATAATCTTTTAAATCGCATGTGACATAATTGAGTTCAGGTGGCAGCCGTCAGTGAGATAAATCTTGAATGAGATTAAGATGAATGACAGCACAGCTTGCCAAAGTCCCATTGCCCCAGAAAGAAATGAGAAATTAATGGCATCAGCACTGGTAATGTGACCAACAAAAATACAAATAAGACAAGGGAAGACAATGTTTAAACATGTCATGCATATTTCAATGATCGTAAATCTCTGGCTTCCTTTTTTACCTTTAATATTCCCATACTCCTGGGATCGATCATGTAGAACCAGAATCGAACAGTACACATTCCAAGGCTTGCTGGGAAGGATTTGGAGGTAGTAATTCTGGCAATGGATCCTTCCTTGGAGCCAGATGAGTTGACGTACAGGAAGTGCTGACCACTACCTTGAAATAGATTAACACAATTTTCTTCAGTGCAATTATAATATCGCATGAGTCAGAACGCGTTTAAACCATTAACAGATATCTTTTTATCCTTATACATACACACAATCAAACAGAACTCATTTTCATTTTGGGAGTCATATATCAATAACATTTAATTCTTCTGAGCCAGAAAAGTGTCACTATGATCATGTGATTCACAAAATTTCCTTGAGCCAGTGACTCATAAAGTAATCAAATATTGGTTTTGAATATGAAGATGTATTCTTATTCTCCTAATTTGCTTAAACCTGTCAGATTCCAGAAATAAAATACTCTGTATGCTGTGCATACAGCAAATACAGAGTAGGTACTGGGGACTGATAGGGAGTGTATCTTATTTTCAGTTGCTCTGATTCCCACACCAGCCGGGGTAGTAGTGACTGGCTATAACCGCAAAGTGAAATGTGATTCTGAGAGTCATTACAACAGCTTTTTCTGAGTAATACACTATTTCTTTTCTTCTCAAATGCATTAGTATGGGAAAGATTTCTGCATTTAATCACAGTTGGATTTTTTTCTGTTGCCATTGTCAGAAATTCATCGTAGCTACCATTCCCCTTTGTGGGTAGGTAAATATAAAATATATATATATGTGTGTGTATTTTTTCCTTAAGTTAAATATTTATTTGTAGTCCCATTCAAAACTATTAATATATTTATATATAAATATATTATATGATATATATTATAATTATATATTACATATTATATAAATATATATTATATATAATATTTATAATATTATATTGAGAGGACAGTAGTTTCCTGTGTATATTTATAATATATTTATATAATATATAATATAGATATATTATTATATATTATATAATATATATTATATAGATATATTATTATATATTATATAATATATATTATATAGATATATTATTATATAGTCTAATTATACATCATATATTATATATAATATATAAATATGTAGAAAATATATTAATAGTCTTGAATGGGACTACAAATAAATACTTAAAGAAAAAATACACATATATTTTTTAATTCACGCTATATGTATTTACACACACATCTATATTTATATATTTATAATACATAATATATAATTAAATATATTTATCATATATTAATATATAATTTGATCATATATATCTTTAATATATAATATATTAAAATATTTTCTATATATATTTATATATTATCTATGTGTATGAGTGTGTATTTTTTCCTTCAGTTAAATATTTATTTTAGTTCCAAATTTAGGCTATTAAAATATTTTATAATTAAAAGTATTCTTGATTTCCTGTGGTATTTTAGTATTGTTATTCAGACATATATTTTTAAAGCATTACTTGTGAGTTAGTGGTCCAACAGGCTTCTCTTTTGAAGACTTTCTTTTTAAAAACTTGTTGTCAGGTCAATTGAGTACCCTTCATATCATCAGGGTATGTATTAGTTTACCTTTATCTCCCAGCATTTAATTCTTCGGTGCAAGGAATACTCATGTGCTATACCCTTGAATACAATTGAAACTGAATACAATTGAAAATTGAAGTGGCTAGAATATACTGCAAAGGAGAATTAGAGAACCATGTCATACCAACTAATGGCCTGGCTTTTTGTCTTTTCATTTTTTTGAAGGACATTTCAACAATGTCCTTCAAAATATAGAAGATGACGAAAATGAATACACAGTTTTTTAGAGCAACTTTAGGTTTAAAGGAAGTTGAGAAGATAGTAGAGAGTTTCTTGTGTAATCATAACTCTCCCACAGACCATTTGTGTATTATTAACCTTTTGCACTAGTGTGGTACATTAGTTACTATTAATGAGCCAATATTGATACATTCTTATTAATTAAATATTGTTTTGGCTATTGTGAGTCTTTTGACTTTCCATGCAATCTTTAGAATCGGTTTGTTAATATCTACAAAATAACTTGGGATTGGAATTGCATTGAATTTATACACCATGTTGGGAACAACTGTCTACAAAATATTGTCTTCCTATCCACGCACATAGAACATATTCTATGTTTTGTCTTCTTGGAGTAATGATCTAATTATTACTACATAATGTTATGTAATGTTTCTTTTTGTTCCTGTAATCTTCCTTGCTCCAAAGTCATCTTTATCTAAATTTCTACATTCTTTTGATTAATGTTAGCATGGTATATGTTTCTCTATGCCTTTACTTTTAATCTGTGTGTTTATATTAAATGTAGGTTTCTTACTGACAATACACAGTTGGGTCTTGTGTTTGCATCTATTTTGACAAATAGGTGAATTTAGATGATTAGCACTTAAAGTAATTATTCATATAGTTGGACTAATATTTATAACATCTACTATATTTGTCTTCGTTTTGTATTCAATAATCTTAGATTCTTAACCTTTGTTTTTTTTCCCCCACTCTCCTGTTTTTTTCTGTCTTCTCTGGTATTTTAATTGAAAATTTCACGATTCTGTTTTTATCCTCTCTTAACATATCAATTTTACATCTTCTGTTTTTACATTCTTTTTTTAGGGACTGACTTTGAATTTGCAATATACATTATAACTACCAAACCAAATCCTCTGTCAAATATCATCATACCATTTTATAAGCAACTTACATAACAACATAACTAACCCATTTCATGGGTAGTACAAGTACTATAAAACAGAGTATTTTCAACTATTCCCTCCCACTTCTTACAACATAATTGGGTATTTCTATTCCCCTAGGTTGGTTAGGTTCTGGTAAAATAGTTTTCTTGAAGGCAGGCTTTGTTAAGAATAGAATGCTCTAGGAATATTTCAAAATGGCTACTTTCCCCCTTTTCCCTGCTGAAAACTGAAGGGATTTTTCTTTCATCTTTGCTGTGAGAATGTGGAAGGGCTCCTGAAGGGACATTCACCAAAGTGTTTGGGCTACCAAGGGCTGGGTCCTCATGACATTATTATCTCTCAGACTTGTCCACATTGAGGCAGCAGCAATCTGTCAGTTACAG
This sequence comes from Pongo abelii, assembly GCF_028885655.2. NCBI lineage: Eukaryota > Metazoa > Chordata > Mammalia > Primates > Hominidae > Pongo > Pongo abelii. The sequence goes on along the minus strand of NC_071993.2, from coordinate 19,620,810 downwards.
TTAGGATTCCTCCACCAGTACTTGTCCCTGAAGAGTTCCCGTTCATGGGCTACTTGCCCAGGTAAGTTGCGATACTCTGTGTCTGGCTGTCTGTCTGTCCAATGTTGGGGGTAGTGGTTTGCCTGTGACTTCAGTTCTCTAATGAATCTAAAAAGAATTGTTGATTTTCAGTTGGTTCACATTTCCTTCTATGATGATAGGAATGATGCCTTCCAAGCTCCTTACACGCTGGACTGGAAGATGCAAATAACTTGCATCTATTTTTTTTAAAAAAAGCTATTTTACTGAAAATATCTCTTTTCAACAATACCCCTTTATAAAGGCTGCCAAAATAAGAAAATCTCAATAAAATATTTATTTATTTATTTATTTATTTATTTATTTATTTAGAGATGGAGTCTTGCTCTGTCGCCAGGCTGGAGTGCAGTGGCACGATCTTGGCTCACTGCAACCTCTGCCCCCAGGGTTCAAGCAATTCTCCTGCCTCAGCCTCCCAAATAGATGGGACTACAGGTGTGTGCCACCAAGCCCAGCTAATTTTTGTATTTTTGGTAGAGATGGGGTTTCACCAGGATGGTCTCGATCTCCTGACCTTGTGATTTGCCCACCTCGGCTTCCCAAAGTGCTGGGATTACAGGCGTGAACCACCATGCCCGGCCTAATTTTATGTCAGTGAGATAAGCAGGGAACTTTGTCTGAGAATTATTGCAGCAAAATTTTCAGTAGAAAAGATTACACATGAAAGCAACTTGGACTGTTCCTGTAGCATCGGTAAGCTGTTTTCTATCCTCATTGTCCTTTGAAATATATTGTATGTACCACCAAATATTGAGTTAGGAAAACTGAACACAGTACTTAATTTAGCCACAGAAAAAAAAGTTTTCTAAGTTTTACATTTTGTTCCAAAAATACTGCTTGTTTGTTTCCTTATTTGGAAAATCACAACATAGGTGGCATGCAAAGCCAATATACAGCATCTGTCAAACCTGCTATTAACGGTGGCTTATTCATTAAAAACGTACTTTCTTTAAATCCATGGTATTTTTAATTAAATAAGAACATCTGGATTTCTCCACATTCTGTTGCCTTTTACACACTTGAGAATTTCTAATGCATTTAGACTGCACTTTATCAGACCAACTTTAAAACATCATCTTCAGTAAGAAAAATATGGTATAATCCAATGAGCTATAATAACTTTTCATGTACAGTAGGGCTTAATTGAAAGTATGGAATATATTCATCCTATATTGGATGTGAATAAATAGCCTTGACTTTGTCCCAAATAGTTAAATAACTAATATGTTTGTATAAGTTATTTTTATTTTATAGTTCAGTTCTCAAATACTATAACGTATATAATGATAACTCATGTACTTCCATCTCAGAAGCAGATCCTATTTAATTCAGACTTTAAATATTTCTTTTTCCATGTTGTAGTGTCAACCTGATGTTGAAAGCCAAATATTTAAAGCAGTAGGTAAATTAGTAATTAGGTTCACTGACACAAATTTAACCAATTTTGCCAAGTTAGGAATTGAATTCTGATTTAAAATCTTGTATTTATGTAAATTTATTCCTCCAATTGCATACATACATTGAAACTTCACTAATTCAGATATTTCTTTTCAATACTTTTACTCCAATATTTAATTATAAAAGGCCAATTTTAAGTTTCCACAGCAACCTGAATTAAGTCAAACCAAATGCTCCATTCTTTGTAATAACTTACAGGCTCCTAAAGTAACTCAAGTCACATCTTTAGAGTCTCAGTAATTTACTAATAAAGAAAAGTAAAAAACAAAATTGAGATATTTCTTCCAGCCTGGTACGTAACAACATTTCAAGTACTTGAAAAATATTCTAACAACATCGCAGGTACTTGGAAAATTACTGCACACAGGTGGAAACAATAACATATGTATTATTTCTTTCTTAAATAGCCACAGTTATTTTCTAATGGGGTATGTGTCTTTTGGGCCCTACACAAATTCCCAAACCTTGAAATCAGACTGAACATCACCTTCTTTTCCTATTCCACATTTTCCCCAGTAAATGTCACTTTTGTGACAGCAACTACTAAAACCAGCTTAGCAAAGATATGACTTCGTAAAAAGAAATGTTATATAATCTAATGTTTGCATTTTAGGGCTACATCATGAAATGCAATGTAAAGAAAATTAATTCACTAGGAATGATAATCCACCATTTCACTGCAGCATATTTATTTTGGCACAGGACAATCAATGTCATGTAAGGCCCAATATCAAAGCTAACCATTCCAATTATTAATTAAGGGACTCTGGGCTGAGTTATCAAAGTATATCCCCACTTAACATCTTCAAATTTGCATACTCAATTTTGGTCTTACAAAATTGTGCAGTCTAACACAAAAGTCAGAAAACTGAATCTTGGCCAAAGTATTAATGCATGCCAAGGTATTCATTTTAAAATTTAAGAATGCAAAAATGTACCTGGAAATTTAGAAGACACCATTGCAAATTTAATCTTTGGCAATTTTTAATTCTGAAACTCTAGCATATCTAAGTTTGACCTTATAAGAGGGACGAACTTTTGTGATGCCATATATATATATATTTTTGGAGAATCATAAAGATGAAAGTTGCTTAGCCTCTTGAAATTATTAATAGAAATACATGAATTATCCAGAAACTATGTACTGTATCTCAATGTTATAACACCTTACATTGAATTATACTTTCAGAAATAGACTCATTCTTTATCTAGCAAGCTCAGACTAGACCCACTTTCAAACATTTACAAACTTTCAGTTGCTTCATTGAGACCTACCTATTTATATCTACCAAAATCCTTGGGGAAGGTCAATGTAGCCTCTTGCACAAAGTTCAGAATTTATTAAAGCAGATAATAAAGCTTAAATGTCTGAACTTCCACAACATATTTAGAATTTAATGGTAAATCATTAAACCAACTCGCTTTATTTATATGACTCTATGAAAAGATCAACAACATTCACAGGACAGCTATTTATAGAAGCAGAATTTTCGTTTATTTGTTTGATTTTGGACTGTTCTACAGCTTACTACTTGCCATTTCAAAAGCTACTTAACTCTCATATATTCAGATCAGAATGCATTCAATTAATTTTGTAAAGTCGATTACACTTTAATTAAATACTACCAGGTGTAGTGTTCTGGATTATTGTATTCATTAAATATATCTGCATTTTGCCTCTCCCAAACTGACACCAAATATTTTCTGGACACTTTTCATTTAATACTTCACTTTTGCTTGTATAAGTTTATGATTGTAAGTTCTTAAGATTCCTGGGGCACAGATTTTATATTTTGCATCTTAATCAGCTACAGTTAGGCAATGAATAGAGATTTCCAATTAATATTCAACTTTTACCTTAAAACCTCTTTAAAAGAATTGCACATATTTTTGAAAATTGTAGCTGCTTAATGTCAAATACAATAGTATAAATTCAGCATCAAAGTGTACTATCCTCAAATCACAATAGTTACTTAATATCAGAATGCCAAATATATACTATCCAAATTCAGAATCGATCACTATGCTTCATGGACATTTTTTCACATTGATGTCAGCAGAGGGTTAAAAATTCTAATTTGTCTTTTAGATGTGATTAGCTACACTCTTGAGATTTTAAAACTGTTTCATTGAGTCATTCTACTATAAGGTAATCAATTTTACATTTTTCTGTTAAAAAAAAAAGTTGATACTTCTAAAGGAAAGCTAGCCGGGCTCGGTGGCTCACGCCTGTAATCTCAGCACTTTGGGAGGCCCAGAAGGTCAGATCACCTAGGGTCAGGAGTTCGAGACCAGCCTGACCAACATAGGGAAACCCTGTCTCTACTGAAAAAAAAAAAAAAATTAGCTGGGCATAGTGGTGCATGCCTGTAATCCCAGCTACTTGGGAGGCCGAGGCAGGAGAATCGCTTGAACCTAGGAGGCGGGAGGTTGCAGTGAGCCGAGATTATGCCATTACACTTCAGCCTGGATGACAAGAGCAAAACTCCATCTCAAAATAATAATAGTAATAGTAATAAAATTAAAAAAATAAAATAAAGGGAAGGTATGCTTTGGCAGCTTCAGTGCCCTAAGAAGAATCATACTTACTGTACTAAGGAAAAATAATAAAAGACAATTTCTCACTTCAAGTGATCTGAATTCAATCCCTGCTTTAAATTAAGACTCAATTTTAGACTTTTTTTTCTTATTTTCCCATTCATAAAATAAAGCTGGCTAATAGTTTTTAAAAATGCTGTGCATTATGCCTCTTTCAAAATAGCAAAAGCTCCATTCTTCAGAGTCAGATTTATTCAGTCTGCCTCTGCATCCTCCATAATTTCTGCCTGTCTCTCACTCTCAATAGAAGGGTGTCTGATGACTATCAGGTGAAACGCTCTCAATCTCTTTTTGTGCTTTTATTTTCTTCCCGCAGATTTCCAACGTACATCTGCAATTATTTTTTTCTCACTCTGTCTCCCAGGCTGCAGTGCAGTGGCACAATCTTGGCTCACTGCAACCTCCGCCTCTCGGGTTCAAGTGATTCTCGTGCCTCAGCCTCCCAAATAGCTGGGACTACAGGCACGCACCATCACGCCCAGCTAATTTTTTGTATTTTTAGTAGAGACAGGGTTTCACCATGTTGGCCAGGCTGATCTCGAACTCCTGACCTCAGGTGATCCACCACCTTGGCCTCCCAAAGTGCCGGAATTACAGGCGTGAGTAACTGCACCCTGCTCACATCTGCAATTTTTAAAGGCTGTGAAATGTAACTATGGCCAGCGAGAGACCAAGTTTCCTCAAAGTTGTCAGAATGGAAAACACAGACGCAGTGTTTCTGGAGGCAAATGAATTTTTCTCATAGCATTTGATAAAAATGTCTGTTATTACATTATTTTGATTTGCTTTTTAAAGAGTGATACAATGACTATTTCCTTTAAATGTCATAAATGATATTTTGTTCCAATAAGTTATGCTTTAGGCATTAATCTCTTTTGAGACTAATTATTGGCACTTTAAATAAAAACACTTTTTTACCAGAATGTCTCATTTTAATGCTATTAACTGTCATCAAAATCAATATTATAAACTCCCCCCATGCACCCCCCGCAGTATGCATTAATCTGATACAAAAATGAAGCTTCTGGTTGTGGCATGCCAACACAAGGTAGAGTCATCTTATTTTTAAAGATCCTAATATGCTTAGCAGCAAGAATACCTCAATCACAGGAAGATGATATATAAGTGAAATTTGTTGCCATTTCCTATAAGTTACAGCTAGAGACAAGAGATTCTGAATCTCTGCATCCTCATATTCAAAGAACCCTGAAAAACCTCTTTATGAGTCACTTATTTGTCAAGATGCCTTTGGAAACATGAATTAACTTAATAACATTTCCGTAACTTTGTTTTCCAAATGAGATTACAAGTAAAATTTGTTTCATGGTCATGCAGGCAGGCAAAACTAATAAATGATAGATGCTTTTACTTAGGTAAAATGATAAGTGGTCACTATTATAAACGAGCTTTGACTTCATTTAAATTTCAGATCTATTTTACCTGGAGGAGTGTGGAAAGCAAGTAAGAACAGAAGAACAGTTATTTTCATTGAAACTGAGAAATATATTATCACATTATTTTAATGAATATGTAATCGGCAGAACTGTAGGCAGGATTGTCCACTGGTTAAGTCTGAAGGCACTGGAGCTCTAGACTTTGATTTGCATCCTGACTCTACCGCTTATTAGGTATGTGACCTTGGGCAACCTACTTAAATTCTCTAGGACTCAGAAGCAATAAGAGATAATTATAGTACATACTTCAGCCTCATGGGGTTGTGGTAAAAGATAAATGATCTACTACATGTAAAGTACTTAGAACATAGTTGCAAATTAGTGCTACTCTCCTGGGAAATTTAGAGAATAGATATAAAGATGATTCTACCAGTGGAAATTAGACAATTAATTGCAAGTTATTGATTGAATAACTACTATAGAGAAGGTAGCATGTCTTTCATTTGGATGTAGAATGATGTGCAAGATAAGACTGATAAAATGCGAAGCAAATCCAAAAGAATCTTACAAGCTAATAATATGTATTGTTTTAAAGACAAGCTCTGAGTCAAACTGCCTGAGTTAAAAGCCAAATACTGATACTTATAAGCTTTGTGACTTTGGGAAAATTTCTTAATCCCTACTATGTCTCATATTTATCATCTATCAAATGGGGATAATAATAATTTACAGCTCATTTGGATTATTCGGAGCATATAGTACCAAATATTGATGTAGATCATAAATGCTATATAGTTCAACAAATAAAAGATGGCTTAAATTTGGTGGAGGAGGAAAAACTTCACAAAAGTGTGTCCTAATGGGGTACTACCACTGAAAGACAGGCCATCCTGCAGTTCTTATTTAAGAAGAAGCTTCTAAGGAAATTCAACTATCATAAGGAAGACAAAGACAAGGATACCAGAGGAAATGTTACCTTCTGACACCTACAGCTATAACAAACAGTAAATACAATCTTAGTCCTAGTCAGATAAACATTAAAAACCTCACACTAATGGCCTTTTAATCTCAGTTCCTTTTACCCAGTATATAGTGTCTACTATCAGCCAAAAATAACAAATCACACCAAAACAATGGTACAATGAAGTGTTGATATTAATAAAACCCAAAGAACTTTTGAGGTGCAAGAACTCAGTTTGTAGAAGAAGAACGTAAGAATTAAAATGAAAAATACAATTTGTAGAAGAATGCAGAGAGTCCTTGATGCTAAACTGAAAGGCAATGAAGAGCCTCTGATTATTTGGAGGACCAGGAGTCACCAATTATAAATATTAATCTTGCATCAATGTGAAGAGTGGCCTCGTTCAGAATAGTTGCATTGTAAATGAGTGGTCTTATCTACAACAGCCCAGAAGTGAGTATGGATGACAGATGTGAAAATGCAAAGATATGAAAACATATACTCAACTGAGAAAGAGAGCTGACAGAATTTGAAATTGAGAAAGAATTAACGGTGTTAACAATGATGATGACAATAACAGAAATACTAGGGTCATGAGAAGAAGAGGCTTTCTGCAAGGAAGGCAAGTTTATGTTTGAAAATGTGACTTGGAGATACTAACAATTACCTAGTGTGCAAATGACAGTATGGAACTCAAATGTGGAAATAAGTGATAGATCAGTGGTATTAAATACATACAATAGCAAGAATCAGGTTGTTACAATTTAAAAAATCATAAAAGTCCTTGAAGAGAACTAGAATATATTCAAGAGGACAGAGACTGCAGTTTGTAAAATACTATCTTTACACTATCTAGATCAATGACCAAGAATGAGTGATCAACAATTATTAGTTACAGAAATAATATTTTGCAGAAGACAGATTGAAGGGCACCAAGGAAGGTGTGGATAGTGAGGGGGAGGATACAAAGTGCATGAGGAATGGTTATTTAATATATATTAATATCGAAAACAATAATCATTAGAAGAGAATCTAGACTAAGTGTATTTCATTTTATCTTATTTTGGTTAAGGTCAGAGAGAACTGTGATGCTTGAAGACAAACAGTATGATGCAGTGATTGAATGACAGTTTAAAGACACTAAAGGAAATAAATTCAAGGAAGCAAGATTTTGGAAAGATAGAAATGATTAAGCAGTTCATTATTTTACTGGGAAATACAGTCTGTAAATAAATACATATTTAGGAGATTATTTTTAGAGAAATTACGGTGTCTAGATGCTTATAAAATGATGAAATAATTATTCTGAAAAGTTTTCAGATTACATATTCAGAGTTTAATCATGCCCTCCAAGATTCCAAATGAACTGATTCATTCACATGTTTTTCACTCAGTATCATCTCACAGATAATACCATTCACATAAACAAAAAATGCAAGCAAGCAAGCATCATTTGGGTCGTGCTTGAAACAGTTGTTAAGTATTCTTGGAAATATTTTAAATAAGTGTAGACAAATACACCAAAGTAAAGGAAAGAATATTTGATTGGGTATCTGATTCAGATGGTACATGTGGATGAATAGAAGGGGTTCATATTTTCACACCAACATTGCTTTTTGGCAGCAAAATGAAAATTACTGTTTGTTTGATGGGGTGAATAGCTGAAGAAATATAGAGCAGCTATAGATAATCAGTGTTTGTTTTTGTTGTCTAAACATCACTAAGGTAAAAAACCTGTCTCAGAAAAAAATAAAAGAAACAGGAAGGACCCTAATCTAAACACTCACTATGGTTTCATAGAGAAACATTTTTATTCTAATTGTGGTTAACAAGCAAACAATGTCTATCATTTATTCCTTTTCACAGAAAACTTTTAAGAAAACTAAATCTGCAAGACACATTCTGAGGCTTATCAGCCAACAAAGTCACCTGGATTTCTTTTTTGATGGTATTGTATGTTTGGAGTAGAATACTTGTATTTCTAAAAAGTTAAATAAGACAAGGAGAAAGTAGAAATGATACTGATATGTAGGAAGAAAACAGCAACCAGAGTAATTAAGGAGGATAGAAAAAACATACTTACTTGTTTTGAGCCATTTGGTAGACAAAATGCAATGACAAAGATGATATCAATTGCAGCATTTTTTTTTTTAGAAAACAAACCATCAATTACCATTTTTATGTCATCGGTTTTATACATTTTGGAATGCTTTGAGAAATCCACATTAAAGGACAGTGGTTACAAATATAGCCTTTTGCTTTAGGCGCACACGAGTTTCAATGCTAAGTTCAACAAGTGCCTTCTGTGTAGTTGGGGGAAAGTTAGTAACCCTCTTTGTGCATCAATTTCCTCTTCTGTGAAAGACTCAAGGTTGTTGTGAGGATTAAATGGAAAAGCCTGTTCAGAGCCAGGTGCACGGTGATTGACACTCAGTGAATAGTAGCTACAAAGGGTCACATCAGTTTTGACAACAAGACATGTTCTATTTAGGTGGACATAACAATGATCTACCTTTAGTTATAGGTTATTCCTTTAAAAAGAGGTAAACAATAGCAACTGTAAGAACCCCTCTTCATTTGCTTTGTATGAAAGTAGACCGTTTTATAGTCTTTCGTTCCAAACTAAAGTATTTACTTAATCATTGAACAAATATAATATTTAGAAAATATCAGAACCAGGTTTTTGTTGTTGTTTGAGAAGGCACCTAGCTCTGTTTCCCTGGCTACATTGCAGTGGCGTGATAACAGTTCATCGCAGCTTCAACCTCCTGTGCTCAAGCAATCTTCTCACTTCAGCTTCCCGAGTAGCTAGGACTACAGGCACACACCTGGCTACCTTATAAAAAAAATTGTAGGAACAGGGTCTCACTATGTCTCCCAGGCTGGTCTCAAATTCCTGGGCTCAAGGAGTCCTCCTGCCTCCTGCGATGGCCTCCCAAAGTGCTAGGATTACAGGTGTAAGCCTCTGTGCCCAGCCTAGAACCAAATTATTTTTAAAAGATGATACTAAAGATTTTTCAAAGTATATAATGAGTACAGGAAATATTAGTAATATTAATAACTGTTCATTTTATACTAATAGTTTGTCATTCTCCTTGATAAAAATCTCCTTTCACCTCATGCTTATATGTTTTGGTGGCATAATAGGAGAAAAGTCAAAGGAAAAGAAAAAGTAGGAGGCAACAATAGAAGAAAATGAGAAAAAAACTGATATTCATAGTGTAGATAAATGCTATTATGCAAAACTTTACTATGCTGAAGAAAAATTTTGACAATGAAAGAAAATTAGAAAAAGTATATACTTTTTTAAAGTAATGGTAAACATGAAAGGGATATTTCTAGGGCAAGTCAAAGAAAAGAGACAAAAAGAGAGAAAGCTTTTAAAATAACCTGAGATACATTCATACATCATTTAAAAGTGAGATCCTGCATTACATACACCAAACGGCATTATAGGGATAATGCTGTCCAATTCATTGTAAAAGCAAAACATCTAAAGCAAATCAACTTTATGACTAGTGTTGCACTGGCAGTGCTGATGGTCATAATTGTCACTGTGGTTGTGAGTGATTTATGAATGGCAATTGCCACTAAAATTGAAACCAATTACGTAGTAAGTCAAAGTTTGTTCTATTTAGGAAGTTTCAGAACATGATTGTTAGTGAAACAACTAAACATTTTATTAAGAAAAGTACCTTTCTGCTGACAAAGATAATTGCATTTTAGCATTTATGAAAAAAAAATGTTCACACCATTACCTGAAAATGCAGAGCCTGTAACAATACAAAATTTGGAAATAGAGATCTGGATGATTTTGTATAATTAATTATGAAGGCAACATATGTCATTATAGAGATGTTATCACACTATCATAAATACTATCTCACAGGTCAGTAGAGACTCTGTAATTTCAAAAAATAATAAAACATCAACTTTGACATTATATAAGAAAAAGAAAAACATATAAAAGATAAAGAAAATACAAAATTAAGAATGTCATTGTTTTTCTCTATGGAAATTAGAAAACAGAAATGATAACATCTGCACAATAATTCAGAAGACAGTTATTTATGGATATTGAAATTGCTGATATATTCAGATTGCCATGTTAATGTTGTTAAATTAAATTAGCAGGAGGCCACTAGTCTGAGGTTGTCTCTTTGAGTTTCTGCAAAACAAACTACAACCTAACTTAGTATGTACACAAACTATAATAAAACTTAGGAGTATAACAAACAACAGAGCTTCAGCTAATCATAAGCAGCTGTGTTTCAGCCAGTCACAGGCAGGCAACTAATCACAACATTCCGAAATAAAGCAGATGCCTAGCAGTATGGCCAATCAGGGGATTCCCTAAAGTGCTTCTGTGTTTGGCTCATAAAAACTTGCTCAAACTCAGGCAGAGCTCTCTGAAACTTTTCTGGTTCTGAGTGCTACCTGATTTATAAATCATATCTGCAGAAATAAACTCTGCTAAATTTAATTTGTCTAAATTAACTGTTTGGTGTCAGAAGTGGGATGTGGAGGAAACCTCCTATGACCCTCAGAAGCACCAAGTGACCAAGCAAAGGTACTTGCCGAGTCCATTATGTCCACTGCTCTCTTGCAACAAGTGAAGGCTGTGGGTGAGTTCTCTCTTAGATTTGAGCTCCTTGAATTTGTGTTTTGAGCTTCCTGATTTTATTTGAACAATTATTCGATATGACTGTGCCCAGGCTCATACTGAACTTCATAACAAAACTGGACTGGATCCAATAGGTAAGGTTACTACATAAAATTGTAGGTCATCTGTATCCAAGGTATCTAGAACTCCCCCATCTGGAACACCAGCTGATTTCATATATAAGAACTATGGACCTAGAATCTGTGTTTTTCTACAGAAATGGGTGAACTTTATCAAAGGTAACTTAGAGTTACATTGGCTACAGCGAGAAAACTCTTTAGAACAGGTGTGATGCATGTCTTTGTATCTATGGGACTAAGAGGTCCTCCTTGTGTGTATTTTAAAACCCAAACTGAGATATTTCAAACTAGAACCTCGTGCCCTGAGATTTCTGCCTTTATTGTAAATAGCCAGGCTATTGGAAAAGAAATTGCCCGTGTTTTCACCAGCCATCTGATGAATGCACTCACATTGGCCTGGAATGCTTCCCTACTGGAGAAAGTACTTAAGGGCTTGACTCCCAGGATGATAACCAACCAATCCCTCAGATAAAAAAGCATATTTCTATGGTGGGAGTTTTAAGTCATGCCCCCAAAAGTCTACAGTCTTAATCTATCCAATTGATATTTGGATCATTTTCAGAAAAACGTTTGTTAGAATTAGTTCTGTTTTTTCTATTCAATCCTGCTTCAACCAGGGGAATTACTTGGTCAACAAAAACCCCTCATCTCAAACCCCTGATGACATAAAAAGCCTTACTTTTGTTTTAAGTGCTTGTCATGGCCATCTTGTCTTAACTGGGCTTTTAACTATGCCGTTCTTTCTTGGTTTAGGCAGACTACAGTATTTAAGCCTGAAGTTTAAGCTCTGTGACTTTAAGATGTAAAAATTTAACCCTGTCTTCTGTAGGACCTCATAGATATCATTTTAAAATGCAAGTATAGAGAAAATGATAATGATGAAGGAGAAGGAGGAGAAGAGGGAGGAGAAGAAGGGGAAGGAGAAGAGAAAGAACAAGGAAGAAGGAAGAGGGAGGGAGGTAAGCAAGGGAGGGAGGGAGGTAAGCAAGTGAGGGAGGGAGGTAAGCAAGTGAGGGAGGGAGGTAAGCATGGGAGGGAGGGAGGAAGGGAGGGAGGAGATGAGGAGGAGGAAGAAGAGTAGTAGGAGGAAGAAGAGTAGGAAGAGGAAGAGGAGGAGGAGGAAGAGGAGGAGCAGGAGGAGGAGGAGAAGATATTTGAAAATTGAACAAATGAAAAAATCTTAAAAGTTTCCCCACAAATATTAGTAGAATATTTAGTCATCTAGGAAAACAATCTTGTTCCACGGACAAGAAAAAGAATTTTACTCTAGATCTTTAATAAATTAGTGAGTTTCATATTATTGTACTTGAAACATGGTTTAAATTTTTCAAATAAAACCTATAAGAAATGTTTCTGTCTATATATTTTTGTCTAATTGTCTATATGTTATGTATGTGTGGTATTTTTCTACCACCTTACAGGACTGCCAAAATTAAATTGTAAAAGAGTTCTGTTACATTGGCTTAAAAAAATGAGCACTTGCGTAAATTAGATATTCCTTAAACTCTAAGATAGAAACTAACACAAATTATTTTCAAATTTACATAATCTGGGATACTCTTTGGTAAATAAAAGCTAATTAAAGTGTGTGAGTTTGATTAAAGCAGGTACATCTCCAGATTTCTCAACATTAGATATAATTCAGATGCACAACTTTTTCTGCCTAGGTTTATTAGTAAAACAAGCTTATGTTATCACTATATTACAAAATTTGTCAGCAAGGAAAATAAGTTAAGATGACAGCTAGTTGTTTAATGTCTCATCTTCATAAGCAATCCAAGCATAATCATAAAAACAAGTGAATTAAATAGATGTAAGTAATCTAAAATTCCCATGTGAATGATGTCCTTATACTAGCTGTTTTAACGTTGTTATCAGCAAGAAAAGAAAGTTGGCCGTGCACGGTAGCTCACGCCTGTAATCCCATCTCTTTGGGAGGCCAAGGTGGGCAGATCACGAGGTCAGGAGATTGAGACCATCCTGGCTAACATGGTGAAACCACATCTCTACTAAAAATACAAAAAAACCCATCTCTACTAAAAATGCAAAAAAAAAAAAAAAAATTAGCCAGGCGTTGTGGCGGGTGCCTGTAGTCCCAGCTACTCGGGAGGCTGAGGCAGGAGAATGACGTGAACCCAGGAGGCAGAGCTTGCAGCGAGCCGAGATCGGGCCACTGTGCTCCAGCCTGGGCAACAGAGCGAGACTCTGTCTCAAAAAAATAAAATAAAAATAAAAATAAAGAGAAAGTTGAGGCTAAGGGAAATCTGTACAAACAACCATTTAAAGTGACCTACTAAAAAAAAACTTTGTAAGGACAGAGATAAAATTTTGCCTCTTTTATAGTTTCTCATTACAGGACTAAAGGTGGTTTAAACTGTTAGTACACATGTTCCGTGTCATACCAAAAAAAGTGTACTACGAAAAAGTACATGTTTCTAGAAATTATGATTCATAGATTTGCCAATCTACAGGAAGCTGGTGTAACATACCTCAGTTGCTTGCTTCCTAGTGTTCCCTGTAAATTAAGGTCACTAAGAGTTCATTATTTGAATTCATACATGTAACTAAAATTACTAGAAATAATGAGAAAAACCATTCTAAATCCAAGTATATAAAGATGGTAAGCTATGCTTTTGGTAAGAAAAGCTATAAAGTATAAAGTTGTGTTTTTGTTGTTTGTTAAGTAAAAAAGATTTTTTTTTGTCCTAAAGCATAAGAAATGGCTGTTTCAAAATGGGAAAAAGAAAAAAGTATAAAGCAAAAACTGAATGGACGTAAGGGTATTGTAGATGGAATGGACAGACATTTTATGTGTGATCAAACTGGCTGCAATTAGAAGAGAATTATTTTTAAGTCTTCCAGAAAAATAAGCATTTATATCAAAAGTACACTGATACAAAACAAGAATTTGATCCTCTATGTTAAAACAACAAGGTTGTCTTGGAGTATTGGTCTGCTTTTAGTAGAAAATTGTGAACGGCTTTCCTTTAAGATAATTGACCTAGGAAACAAATATTCTGTGTTTTATCAAGATAATTTCCTACGCTTCATGCAGTCTGTATGGGATCTTTCATTTCTTAAGAAAAGTGAGTTCTGTTTATTAAATGAACTAAGGTTTTTCTTTCCTGTAACTATGTACCTTTCTGTATTTGTCTTTAAATATTTTAATTATCACTCTAGTTAAATGAGTAAGCATTGTTTCACAGTGCCCTGTAATCCCATTTTAATCAAGTATTTAAAACCTCTTATTTTTCACAACTTCCCAAAATCAAAGTCTAAATTAGGATCTTTTGACTTTGAACTAACTTAGGGAGTTTTCCTACAGGCCATAGAAATATCTCAAAAGAATTTTTTTCTTTCTCTTTATTAAAAGAGAGGTGTAAAACTAATTAGGCTTATCTAACATGTTAAATGGCATGGGAAACATTGTTAAATAATAAGTGACACTAAACCTTATTTCAGTTATATTGTATGATATGTTATTAATATGTGTTTGAGAAATTATATAAAATTCCAAGGAAACTGATAGTTCTAGTATAATGCTGTCAGTCATAATTCTAGTTATTACCTTAAATTATTTTATGTTGCAAAAACAAAATTTTCTTGCCAGTTGCACTATAATAAACTGTAATAAGATCTTTAAGCCATGGCCATTTTAAGTCTTGTCATCTGTAGATAGTTAATTGTTTTATTCTGTTACGTTCCTGAAAGCTATTACAAACAGCTGTAAGCCTAAAATATTTTGTCTTTGAGGGGATTCACAGAAAGGACTCTAACAAGTACAGGTTTCTGGTAACTTTAAGATCCCATCATTTGACTAGGTAAGAATTCTCAGAATTTTAATGAAGAAACTGATTGGCACCTAAATTGCTAACCCAATATCAAGTAGAACAAGAATTAATTGAATGCCAAGAAAATGCTGTTGCAGATTTTCGTGGTAAGTCAGCCAATACTGAAATTGTTAAGATACTGTGTTAGTTAATTTTGCATTGCTATAAAGGAGTACCTTAGGTTGGATAATTTATAAGAAAAAAAAAGAGATTTATTTGGCTCATGGTTCTGCAGGCTGTATAAGCATGGCACCAGTATCTGCTTGGCTTCTGGTGAGGCCTCAGGAAGCTTATAGTCAGGACAGAAGGAAAAAGGGGACCTGCTGTATCACATAGTGAGAAAGGAAGCAAGAGAGTGAAGGGGGAGGTCCCACACACATTTTAACAATGAGTTCTCATGTGGACTCATTACCAGAGGTGGAGCACCATGCCGTTCATAAGGAATCCATCCTTATGACCCAAACACCGCTCACTAGGTCCCATCTCCAACACTGGGGATTGCCTGTTAACATGAGATTTGGAGGGGACAAACATACAAACCATATCATATATGCAATTTAAGTGAACACAGTAAGATTGACCCAAGTCAAATTATCTCTAGCAACCTATTTAATAAACAGTGCTATACACCTGAAATGAAGAACAAATGTGT
The DNA here is from genome assembly GCF_028885655.2 of Pongo abelii. Taxonomy (NCBI): domain Eukaryota; kingdom Metazoa; phylum Chordata; class Mammalia; order Primates; family Hominidae; genus Pongo; species Pongo abelii. Next base: position 19,605,096 of record NC_071993.2, on the reverse strand, counting down.
TATTTAAAATAAAGTAAATTCAATGTTAATTGTACACCCATGGAGGACCCAGATGACCACTTGGTCCTTCCTGAGTCCTTAAATCTTCCATTATTTAAAACTATGCACTCCACGAATCATTATGGAAATTTCAAAATGACTTAAATTATGAAAAAAAATCTTGGAGTGATTAGTCTAAAATTGTTAAATGGTTTGTAAACATTTTTTGGTTTGTCAAACCCATAATTCTGGGAAGACAATCAAATCTTTAGGTGTTGCATTTCTACCAATAAATCTTTTAAACTTTTACAAATGGATTTAACTCAATTGCCACCTTCAGTGGGATATCAATGTGTTCTTGTAGTTTGTATGTTTCCTGGTTAGACAGAAGCTTTCCTGTATAGGAAAGCCAATGCTATGACAGTAACTAAGAGGTTATTATAAATGTTTTTCTTTTATGGGGTATTCTTGAAGAAATTTCCAGTGATGGAGGCACTCATTTCACCGGGCAGATCATCAAACAGTTAAATAAGATATTACAAACACAATGGCATTATGCAAAGCTAACTGAATAGACTGGATTGCCTTGGGCAAATGTGTTACTGCTGTCCTTGATGGCAATAATATCTATTCTCCCTGGAAAACACCAATTATGAAATCTTATAAAATAGTCACTGAAGCCTTTGCCCATAATAATAGAGCTGCCTGTATCTCCTGTTCTTATAAATGATTAAATATTGCCAAGCTTTAATGTATTATGCCAGAGTATATGTTTACCATGTAAAAAAAGCCCTTTGTGACCCACCAATTGATGATAACCACATTTTTCATGATCTAGGACACAGAGAATGGCTCTTTTGGAAATGACATTAGAGAAAGACTGCCCCTTAGCCCCACTGGAGGGAAAGCTACCAAGCTCTTTTAAGCAATCATACTGCAGCAAAACTTTATAAACTTCAGTCTTGGCTCCATATCTCTCAACTCAAGAGGACTCCTCCAAGACTGCACATCTTTTGGAGACCTCAAGGCAAAACTGACCAAGGAGATTTCTGTTCAGAAGATGACATCCTAGATGTGGCCAACTTTCCCAAAAACAAAGATCAAAACTTCTCCCCTCTCTCATTGTGAAAACTTTGTCTTTTTTATTTTTTCTCTGTGTTTCTTTTTGGTTTACAAATGGTAACATAATGCCAAAATCAAGATTTCATAGTTGATAACTTCGGTAGAAAACCTAACTGAATGTTGACTATGTCATGTTAAACCAATATCCCTACATGATCTTGGAGATCCTCTAGTTCACCCTAAAACAAAATTTACTGATATTCCAAACGTGACCACTTTCTCGTATTGCAGATTTGGTTCTTCTATAGGGTTAGACCTTTAGATTTACATATTCATATTCCTTGTTTAAAGCTAACAGTAGACAAAACATATAGTGAGGGTTTTGCAGTTAATTACGCCAGAAATTGAATAGGAACAACAAAAGATAGTTTGGCATTTTGTAGACAAATAGATAACCCTAATCGTTGATGGGCTCTAACCATGCTATGATTTGATAATAAACCCTTGGATAAATTTTAGTACTTTCCTACCAGTGACCCTTAAATCGCAAGACATCTTAAAGGGAACTGTCTGTTGTGGCCCTTGAAGATATATTTTTATTTGTAGAGAATTTAAAGATCAGCCGTGTGCATAGCAACTCCATGTCTCAAAAAGTGGCCAATGTGGGTTAGGTATTTTAACGGCACCACTCACTCCGTAATCAACTGGAAACTGATCATTGATCTATACAATTCAATTTTCACTGTAAAATAAATAAGATTTTTTCTAGCTGTAAATGAGCATCTTTGGATAGAACGCTCCTTTCCTGGCTTGGCATAAATATAATAAAGTTATGGTTAGAAATCGGTCTCAAATATTAACTGATATAGCTGACTATACTGCAAAGGCTATGGCTGTCCAGTACATTTCTTTAAATTCTCTTGATAAGGTTGTTTTAGATAGCAAGATCGCTTTGGACAACCTGTTGGCTGAACAGCGGGGAGTATCTGCAATAGCTAACACCTCTTGCTGCACACGGATACATACATCTGGTATAGAAACTAATTTGCAAGAATTCAACAAACAAGCTATTTGGTTAAAACAAGTAGATTCCACTTCTGGTTTATTTTTTGATTTATGTGATTTTAATTTATTTGGTTCATAGGGCTCCTGCTATGGAGTAAACTTCAGTGTCTTGGTATTATCCTTCTGATAGTCATCATAGTAGTCTCCCTGGTACACTCTATTCTCTCAAGAGTCTTAAATGCTTGTGTATAGCCATTCACTGTGTATCAAATGGTCTCACTTTGGTATGAACAACAAAAACACAAAGAGAACATAATCATTCAGCTGACTCAATGCTGTACCTTGTGAGTTCCATACTGAGACCAAAAATGTCCACTATGATGGTGACAAACAGTAGCATCAATGCCCAAGGTTTGTATCAATTTCTCAAGATTGAGAGACTGACCAGAAAAGGGAATTGTCAAAGTAAATAAGCAAGAGGCCATTCCTGAAGTCCTCTTTGTACTTTGAGTTCCTAGATGACCAACTGCAACCTAACTTAGTACGGAAATAAACCAAAACCAAATTTAGGAGTATAACAAACAGATAAATTTCAGCCAATCATGGGCAGCCAGCTCATCGCACCATGCCCAAATGAGGCAGATGCCTAGCTATAGTCAATCAGATAATTTCTCTACTTTGCTTCTGTTTTTGGCTCATAAAAGCTTGTTGCTCACACTGAAAGGTGGAGCTCTCTGAACCACTTTTGGTTCTGAGTGTTGCCCAATTCATGAATTACTCACTGTGCAAATAAACTCTGCTAAATGTAGTTCGTCTAACATTCTTCTTTTAATAATGTTTAATTATTAGGATATACTTCGTTAATATACATAATGTAATATAAAGATAATAGATTAAGCTAAATTGTTATAATTACACCACTTTGCTTTTCATTGTTCTCTTTTTCTCCAAAGTACTTTTTGCTCAAAGTGGATTGGATGTAGACCATCTTTGCCACTTCTTGCTGCAAGTGTGCAAATTTATAAGTAAAAGACTACTCATCTTCAAAGTTATATAAGGATGGCTTTTTTCAATATTTCTTTAGTCAAGTCCAATGTTTTATTCACTTGGTAGACAAGAAAGCCTTCTTTACCTATGCAGTGTAATATTTAACAGGGTTGTCCAATGAAAACAATGTGAGCCACATACATAGTTTTAGAATATTTAGTAGCCACATTTTAAAAAGTAAAAAAGGTAAGTTTTTAGTAATTTATTTAATCTAATATATTCAAAATGTTATAAATTTCAACATATAATAAATATAAAACTTACCAGTACAATATTTTATATTCTTTGTTTGTTACTAATTTGAAATCCAGTTTGTAATTTACACATACAGCACATCTCAATTTTGACTAGCCACATTTCAGGGGCTCAATAGTTCCATGTGGCTAGTTGCTATCACATTGGGCAGTGTAGGTTCAGAAGAAAGTGTTTTGAGTCAGAAAATTTGGTATTCCAATCTACCTGCTCAGTCATCCATGTGACATGGCAAAGCTTTTTAATCTTTCTAAAAACATGATATGTTTTACATCACAGTGTTTTAAAAATATTAAATAAGACAACATACATAAATTCTTTTTTTCACAGTTTCTGACTAGGAAACATTTAATAAATGTCAGTTCTCTTCCTCTAAATCATTCTGAGATTTCTCATTGTGTTTGAAAAACACTTTTTTGTTTATTCAGCATACATCACACATCCATCCATCCATCCACAACTCTGTGAAAAACTAAAAACACTAATGAAAGCATCTTTATTGCAGTAGTTACATGCAACATTTTATTTAACTCACTCTTCTTCCCCCACCATCATCCAGAAACCCCTACTTTTCTTTTTTTCCTATAGCACTTATCAACAACAAACAAACTATACAAATTTGTTATGAATAATGCTTCATATTGACTTTCTTTCTCCCTTTGCTACAGTGTCAGCCACATGATGGCAGAGATCCTTCTCTGATTTATTCAACAGATATTCCAAGCACCTAGAATAGTGCCTCAAAAAATGGGCTTCAAAAAATATTTCTTGGATGAATGAATGATTGAAGAAACATTTCTTTCATCATGCCAATGTACATTATTTTACTTTTCTGTCACCCACCTGTGAAAACGCCTCCATTTATTCACACACGTTTTCAATGTGGTGATTGAAGCATCACAGAAATCCCAGATGTTTCACTTTAACACTCTCAGGATTTATTATTATCATGACTATTCGTAGTAATTAACTCCTCTTGAGTATCCAAACACTAACCAGTATTAAACAGAAATTTGTTCTGAATTGGCATCACAATAAATTCCAATGCATTGTTTAAAATTCATATTAAAGAAGAATTTATGTATCATATTCTTCGTTATGTTTCAGTATACCTTGAAAACCTAGTGAAGAGATATTATTATTTATTGTCTTCACTTCTATCTGGTGTACAACTCCCTTGGTATTTTCTAAATAATCAGTTCTAATTCCACACTAGATTTCACATTGTTAGGTTTTTTAACTAGGTTTGATCACATTCATACTTTGTGGGAACCATTTTTCTAAACAATTTTATTTTGAAAATTTTTACATTTATACCAAAGTAGAAAGAATAGACTAATGAACTCCTACCTACCCCAAACCCAGTTTTAACCATTTTCAACTCATGGTGATATAGTTTGGATATTGGTTCCTGCCTAAATCTCATGCTTAACTGAAATCCCCATTGCTGGAGTTGGGGCCTGGTGAGAGGTGACTGGATCATGGTGGAAGATCCCTCCCTCATGGTTCGGTGCTCTCTTTGTGAGTTCTCTGGAGATCTGGTCATTTAAAAGAGTGGCACCTCTTCTCCCCACCACTCTCTCTTGCTCCTGCTTTCACCATGTGATGTGCCTGCTCACCCTTCACCATCTGCCATAATTGCAAGCTTCCTGAGGCCTTCCCAGAAGCCAAGTGGATGTTGGCACTATTCTTCCTGTAAAGGCTGTAGAACTGTGAGTCAACTAAATTTCTTTATCAATTACCCAGTCTCAGGTATTTCTTTATAGCAATGCAAGGATGGCCTAATACACATGGTCCATCTTGCTTTGTCTATATTTCCACCTACATTTTCAATACAACGGAATTATTTGAAAGCAAGCCTGGTATCAAATTGCACCATCTTTAAATACTTCAGTATGTATTTTTATCAGATAATGACTTCTTTTTTATTACTGGCATATTACATTTAACTATACTTATTATCATATCTAACCAATAGAAAATATATTTTATGTAAATATTTACTTAAATATATATGCACATTTACATTAGAATATATACATGTATATGGGAATATATATATATATATATCAACAATATTTTTAGTCTCATGATAAAAATGGTTGCACTTGTACGGCACACAAGTGTCAACAGATGAGGATAATCGCTGCTCACTTCCAAATAAATGCCTTCTACTACATCTGATTGATAGCTTTCATCCTAAGTACATGAGAATTTGAAGGAGATTGGGATCATATAGCTGGATAATGAACCTAGTCACAGTTTTCTAAAGAGCAATGAGAAATCTGATTTTTGTCCATTATGCTGAGTTCTATTTCTTCCAGTGATAACTGTTCTTTTCCTCTACTTTCTCTTTGATGACATTGGTTGTCTTCAAATGTAAGGTGATTCTTGGTTATTCATTTAAGCTCATGAATGAAAGCCTGTGTTGCTTAGCACACAATAAAGAATTTCAATAGTCAACATAAAGAACTGTTTTCCCAACAGACTTCTTTGATTGGGAGGATGAATAGCAGGTGCTTTGAATGTAGGTTGAGCATGCAGGCAGTAAGTACGCTTCCCCGCAGGGCAGGCGTTCTCATCCTTGACCACGCACTGGAATCCCATGCAGAATTCTTAAAAATCTTCATGCCCAGGCTACAGCATAGACCAATTAAATCAGAATCTCTGTGGGTGGGACCCAGCTATTAGTACTTTTATTAAGTCTCTAGATGATTCTAATATGCAGCCAAGGTTCAAAACCACTCCCTATTGTGATGATCCTGTGTAACCCCAACTACAACACTGACTCATTTTCAGGCTGTAATTATCTCATGATTATCTTTCCCCAGGCAGATGTCCAAATTTCTTTAGACTGCCCTTCCCTGACTTTATCCTGAGAGAAAAAGCCATTTATGTGAGCAGTTGTCTTTGGAAGCAGTGATCATTGGTGGGAAATGTGAGAAGCAGGGCCAATTTCCCTATTCCTCCAAGTAGTCTGAGTGAGTTCCCCTGAAAAGTTCTTCACAACCTTTCTTAGTATTTGTATTAGTCTGCTAGCACTGCCATAACAAAACACCAGAGGCTGAGTGACTTAAACAACAGAAATTTATTTCTTCACAGTTCTGAAGGCTGGAAGTCCAAGACCAAGGTGCCAGGAGATCCGATTTTTCCCGATGCCTCTTTCCTTGGCTTGCAATGACTGTCCTCTCTCTGTGTCCTTAAGTGGCCTTTCCTCTGTACTTGAAGATTCCTGATGCTTCTCCCTCATTTTATGAGGACAGCAGTCCTACTGAATTAGGACTCTTATGACCCCATTTAACATTAATTACCTACTTAAGATCTCCAAATAGTCACAGTAGGATTAGCACTTCAACATAAGAATTCTGGAGGAAGGGGGCACAATTCAGTCCTTACCAGTATTTTTTACTTGCATCTTAGGATATCTGTATATATGTGTAGCTTCTTTGGGAAGACCTATAGTGAACTATTTTTCCTTAACTTAGGATTTCTGATGTTCTTCCTCCATTCATTCTGATCCCATTTGCCTTTTTCCTGTTCCTCCTACTCTACCTCTCCCTCTTCCTCCTCCTCTGCCTCTTTCTCCTTCTTTTTCTCCCCCCAGCTCCCCCCATCTTCTCCTTCTTTTTCTTGGAATGCCTCAAAAGTTTTTTGTCCAACAGTTGAATCTTTAAAAAATATGTTACAATATAGTCATTATATGTTTCTGTATATGTGTGTGTGTGTGTGTCTGTACATGAGTGTGTGTGCAAGTATGTCTTTAAGTGTATGTGTGTGTTTGAGCACATATGAGTAAGATCAAAGTGGATCCAAGAATAATGATCTGGGAATCACCTGAGGGAGGGCTGGCTTTTCTATACCTAACTCCATATCCCTGTCCAACCTGCTCAAGCAAATGAATCAGTAGAAGCAGAGGAGTCTCCCTCTATTCTATCAGAGACCAGGGTGATATAAATCAAGAGTGAAATCGAGGTCTAATGGCCCTGAATATGAAGGTTAAGGGGATTCAGGCAGAGCTGTATATAAGGAAAGAACACACTACAGTGATGTCCTGGAAAAGGGCTTGGATTAGGATCCATACACCAAGGTTTCCACTCTGGCTTTGCTACTCATTTTACAGGCTAAGAAAAACCATAATATCTGTGTTCCTCATCTCTGATATCAGAATAATGTCTGTCCTGTCTGCCCATAGGAAGTACAGTTATCATCTGCTTAACCTGCAGGACACTATCAACCAAATATCAAATTGAGTTGTATTTATTGAATACTATATGTCTTAAATTGCTATTATACATAGGAGAGCATTAGCTTGCTAAGATTATTTGGGGGTATTTTCGGACCTTGAGTGGTGAGTATAGAAATGCATGATAGTAAGCTTGTATGCTGTTATCAGCCAGCATATTTGATTCCTTAGTTACTTACCAATCATTTAGTTAATTCATATTCTCAGTTCCCAACACAATGAATGGTATTTAGGAGGCACTCAGGAAATGCTTAATGCATTAAGTAATCCAAAATACTTCACTGTCAATAAATATAGTAGGGGATAGTTCCAAGTAACCTGCAGAAGTATTTATCAGGTGCAATTCAAACTTATTTAAATGCTAGAGGAGACGTAACAACAGCAAAAGATGTGACAGTTGTCTTACTGGAGTTGATAGTCTAATTGTGGAGATGGCCAATTATATCATTTAAAAGAACATAAAGTTATGAAGGAAGGCAAAAAGAGAGACAGCAGCAGCTTTGTGCCTTATGCCTTCATTAATTCAAGCTACATAACTGTCACTCTTGCCATTCAATCTTGTATATATTAAGTCTAAACAGTATTCATGTGTAGACCAGAGAGTCGATTGATGTTTGTTGTTTCTCTCTCAAACTTCGTCAATGTCTCCAAAATGGCTCATAAATAGCCCTGTGATGGGCATTGAAAATGGCCCTCTTACGTATCTAATTCTTCATCTTGATAACAATAAGTGCAAAGGTTCATAAATACAATTTTAATTAACAGCTATGATGTGATGCTTAGAAATAGACCATAGGCTCATTGAATTTGTTGGCCTTCTCATAAAAATTTTGTTTTTCCCAGAGGGTCAAAATTAATTAATGTCCTTACAATTTATTCAGCATCCCATTATCTCAGAGATGCCTAAATAGTCTCACTCAGCCGTATTAGTGTATTAAGAATGATATAATCAGGCTGCTTTGAAGAGAGCCCTCTGTAAAATATACTGTCTCAAGTAGTGATTAACAAGGCGGATAATAAAGTATTCTGTCAGAATTACTGCCTTTTTTTTAAATCTGCAGACAACATTGCTTATATATAACATTACATAAATAACCAGACTCAAAACATTTCATGTGGTCTTTGATGAACATACACAAGCTCTAAAAGTTCAAAAAAGAAAAATTAATACTCTTATTAATAGTCTTTAATGTTTCCATTAAAAGGTATTGATTGATCACTCGTGTTTTCTTTCTGAACAACAGATGTAAACTTTCTCATATCTATTGACTACACTTTAATCTTGTTCTCAACTGAGCCTGCAGTTTTTGTATCATTAGTATTATTAAGCAGAAGACACGCCCTGTAGTTTTCAAATACCATCCTAGGATAAGGGAAGATTGTGGCAGATAATATCTAATGAACTCACAGGCATTTGTGTCCACACGTTATTGTCTAGATCTTAGCAGAATAAATGAAAATTGGCTTGTTTCTCATATTTTCTCAAAAAATCCCATACATTCATCTTTGGGAATTAGAGAAGTAAAAAAGTTACATCTAAATGTAAATTCGTTGTTGTGATATTTATCATAATGGAGAAAATAATATGTTTATAGTACAATTTTATAAATTTTGATACTTTCAAAAAGTAAAATACTATAAAACTACGCTGTGCAAGATACTTCACTACATATAAACTTATTTACACTATATTTTTAGAATTACAAAATCAACTAGAAACCTATTTCTCTTTGAAAATGCATACATTAAGAAAGAATGGGAGTATGAACATACACAAGGCTTATCGATGGTTTTACCATTACTCTGAGGTTACTAGAAAACTTTTTTCTGCTTATTTATATTTTAAAAATTTTAGAAAAAGTATATTCTTTAGTAATGTAAAATTGATAAATGGAAATATTGAAGAAAAAGTAAATATTGAAAGGACAAGAACAGTTCAGACCTTTCAAGTGGCAAACCTTAATATATTCACCACGTTTTTCACGAACACGCAAATGTGCTACCACCATGTATTATTGCATTTTCTTTTCAGGTACAGTTCCTGTTACTTGCTTCTTCTTTTCTTCTTTCTTTTTTTTTTTTTTTTTTTTTTTTTGAGACAGAGTCTTGCTGGAGTGCAATGGAGTAAACACAACACTGCAGCCTCAATCTCATGGGCTCAAGCCATCCTCCTGCCTCAGCCTCCCGAGTAGTGGGGACAACAGGCACACCACCACACCTGGCTAATTTTTTATTTTTTGTAGAGATGGGGTTTCACTATGTTGCCCAGGCTGGTCTCGACCAGCTGGGTTCAAGCAATCCTCCTGCCTCAGCCTCCCAAAGGGCTGGGATTACAGGCATGAGCCACCCTGCCCAGCCTTGTTTCTTTTTCTACTGAGTTTATTTCTTTCTGTATTTTAACCCTGTCACCCATTCAAGTAATCTATGTTCATAAACAAGTATGTATCCTTTTATCCTTTCCTCCATGCTCACAGTCATTCATAGAAATATCTATGTACAGATTTATACATATGCACAATAAGGGTGTACTAGTCGTTGTCTGCTTTAGAAAAACTAGATCACACTATCTTAACATTTTGCATATTGCTTTACTACTTCAACACTGTCATTTGGAAATCCTTTCAAATCAAATATACATGACTAAACTCTTTTTAGTGACTGCATAATATGGCACACTGTGGATTTTACAAGTTACCTTGGCTTCCAGGCTGTTTCTCTGGGTTCTCAACAGGGGAAATTTCTAAAGATATTTTGGCTTTATTATAATTAGAAAGAGGAGTGCTTCTGACATCTAGTTGGCAGAGGCCTCAAGTGCTGCTAAACATCTTACAATGGCACAGGTCAAACCCCCAATTAATTAGACTGCCCCAAATGTCATTAGCAACCAGGTTGAGATACCTTCCAAACACAGGCTGATCTAGCTCTGGAACATTCTTTCCTTAGGTAACCACAGGTCACTTCCTCACAGCTCCTTCAGGTCTCTTGTTGAATGGCATTTCTCCACACGGTCTAATTTGACCAGCCTATTTACATGGCCATCCTCCCAACTCCAAGGCACATACCTATCTACTGGCTTTCACACTCCTATGTACTCTATTCCTTTCTTTTTCTCCCCTTAACTTCTAAAAAGCCATCTAATTTATTTATTTATTATGTTTACCCATTATCTGTTCCCTCCTTCTGTAATGTAAGCTCTACTGTGACAGGGATTTATGCCTGTTTTATTCACTGATGCATCCACAGGACCTGGCCAAGTGCCTGGCATTTGAGAAATAGCTAAGTGAATGAAGGAAGGAACACATAAATGATCACATAATAGGCATTCATTTATTTCCCATTATTTCTGCTAAAAGCAATGCTGACATAAATATCCTCATATAAGTCATTACGTGTTGGCCCTTCTATGTCAAAGAGGCCAAAATGCTTTCTAAATTGGGTTTAGAAGCTGACTTCAGGTTTTAAAAGTTGACTTCTATGTCAAAGAGGCCAAAAAGCTTTCTAAATTGGGTTTAGGAGGTTTTAAAACATTCTGCTCTAAATTACACACAGTTTACTCTCTGTTTTCTTGCAAAGATTTTCTTGTTTTCATTTGTTACATTTAAGTCTTTATCTATATTGTATTGCTGTATATTATGTAAAACTTGGATTTGATTTTAAGCCCTTCTAGGTGGATAGCCAGATATGCCAGCACCATACTGTATCATCCATCTTTTTCCCACTGTTTTAAATATCTACCTTTGTTATACACTAAATCCTTCTAATAACTGACCTTAGTTTCTTGATTCTCTGTCCTGTTCATCTTGTAGTATACACTAACTTCATGTTTTTAAGGGAAACAAAAACTTGTGAAAGGGAGCTACAACATGGCAAGTCAAAAGGAGTTAGAATATTCAATTTAAAGATTAATTCTACCAGACATAAAAAGAAGAGCTGGTGACAATTCCAAAAATTCAAGGAGGAGGGACTCCTCCCTAACTCATTCTATGAAGTCAGCATTACCCTGATACTAAAATCTGGCAAAGCCACAGTGAAAAAAGTAAACTACAGGCCAATATTCCTGATAAACACAGACACAAAAGTCCTCAACAAAATACTTGAAAACCAAATCCACCATCATATCAAAGAGTTAATTCACCACAATCCAGTAGGGTTCATTCCTAAGATGCAAGGTTGGTTTGACACATGCAAATCAATACATGTGATTTACCATATAAAAGGAATTAGGGAAAAATCTTTAAAACAAGAATGAATGTCCATACTGTAATTGAATAACATGATACATTCAATCTGCCTGGAATATATAAATAATAAAATTAATGTGCTCTTTTCACTAGTGATATAATGGCTAGGACAATCTTTTGAAAGTTACTGAAATTCCACATAATCTTGTTCTTTTTTACTGTGCATATGCTTCAACTGTTTTGAAGAATATTGTATTGGTTAGGGTTCTCCTGAGAAACAGAATCAATAGGATGTGTGTATATATAGAAGGAAATTTATTATAAGGAATTGGCTCATGACGTTATGAAGGCTGCCAAGTCCAATATCTGCAGGGCGGACTGTCAGGCTGGAGAACCATAAAAGCCCATGGTGCACATGAAATCTGAAGACATTCTCTTGGGGATCCTCCTTGCTGCATAGGCTGGTGTTTTGTTTTGTTTTTTTTCTATTTAGGCCTTCACCTGATTGGAGGAGGCCACATTATGAGGGGCAATCCACTTTACTCAAAGTTCATCAATTTAAATGTTGATCTCTTGCAAAACACCTCCAATTTGACACATAAAATTAGCATCACAAATATCTTAGATTTTTTTTATCCCTAATAAAAGCTAGATTTCTAAGATAAATTCTGAGTCAGTAGGACTTTTTTGTAAGAGTAAATAAGATTACAAGTTTACTCCTACTTTGAGTCCATTAACTGTAAAGCCATTAAAGATTGCATAATCTGAAATCACAGGGTAGAAAGCAACAATTGTGAAGATTGTGCTGATACTCACTCATTCCATCACCACTTACCATTTTACACTTTGGCTCCTGTACTTCAAAATGATGGGAAGGAAATTGGTGGTCAGCCATTTCATTGTTGTGACTGGCCATTGTTACAACAGGATAACTTTTAGCATTCCCAGTTGTATATCTTTGCATATTGCTATCATTAATTTGAATGCCACCCACCTACCCTCCCCCAATTGAGGAATTTCATGGCACCCTTAGGGTACAGTGAGTAAAATCTGCGAGTCTCTTAAAATATGAGTCATGAGTTGCTTTGTTGTAGCAGTGTCAGCTCTGGGTCTATTTAGTAATTCAGAGTTTGCAATAGAAGGGACTAGCCCTCTTTCCATAAAACCTACTGAGCTCTATCCCCACAAACACATAAGAAATGCACACTGAAATTCACACAAATTGTTAAAGCAGACTTCCAGATGAGTGGATTTCTTGGTCTAGAGATGGCTACTAGATTTACCTGGCGTGTGATCAGAGTCTGGAATTAACACTTCGGCAGGAATTCTGCTGCCAATGGCCCAGTCCAAGTCATCCTCAGAGTCTTGAGTAAGACTGCAGGCTGTGGTCCAGTTTCCTGAACTTATTTCAAAATTGCAGCTTCCTGTTGTGCTTGTATACTGTGCTGGGGAAGCAAAAACATTCATGGAAATTTCTGGAAATGTCTATCACATTTGCTACTACCCTCTATTTGGGATCATTTAAAATTAGTATCTGCATATTCTAATTCTTTATAAATACATTTACAGCATCAAGACATTTATACTCATTGGTAATATTTTAATTGAAGGATCTAGAAGCTGTGTATGAATGTTGTCACTTATTAAGGAGTCATATGCATTGATGAATAATATTTATAGATGATAGTTAAAACTGTATCTACACATGAACAATGAACATAACATTATGCTAATACAAGATTATTCAGGTCAAATAAATAAACAGCTTCAGTTGTCTGGATGTTTAATTCACTACCTTCCCTTATTCTGATGTTTGAATAGCATAGCCTATTAGCGATGCAAAGTCATTTACTAAAGAAAAGGCACTTTGGTAGAAGTAGTAAACTGTATAGGAAACAAATTACCTCGGACACCATACCAATCACTGCAGCATCAAATATCAGAGCTAGTCACTAAATTAAAGAAAGAAATTCTCTTCTAAAAGTGTTGATTGATAACTCATTAAAAATTAAATTATTCACAATGAAAAAAATTAATAGATAACTGTATCTATTTCTAGTCACCTGTGAAAAGTGCCATCATGATACCCTGATCTAGGCTTTCATTTTTCTTCCTTTTTTTTGTACATTAGTTATTACTTTTGAGCACTCACTGTAAAATCAGACTGTGTTGTACAGACAGAATGAATGATTGGGTGATTTAATCAGTATGAATCAATTGAAATTGTCATTGACTTTTCCTTTCTTTTTAGAAAGAAAGTTTGTGTTATTTTTAAACTTTCTTCTCATTCACAACTTTTCCTTAACATACAACCAATGTTAGCATATAGAAATGTAATCAGAAAAAAGCCTTGCTATAAAAGTTGATACTAAATATACAGCACGCAAAGCTTTAATATTTCCACACAAACTTTCTGGATCCCTGAGATTATTTAAATAAAATATCAGCATTTTACTTCTCAAGCATTATTGTATCTTATCCCTACGAATTACAACCACTTGTATTCATGTACATTCCTTTCGTTCATTCTATATGACTATATATAATCTATTGCTTCTTGTATGCTTATTTATGGGCTCTGTGTGCCTTTTTTGTGTTTGTCATGCCAGTATTATATAATATAGAATAGGTTTTTATTATATGATATGGATAAAAAATGAGACATTCCGTTCTGCTGGTGTTCAGCCAACACATCTGTAAAAATTCAGAATCTTGCAATGGACATAAAAGACAGACATTATGTGTTCTTTAGAATGATGTCACCTGCACATTCTTTACTAGTGTTCTATGTAAGTGACTCCCTGACATACAGCCCTACGATATTTATTCTGCATCCTTTTCTATTCTCTGTGATCATCCTTGTACCTCCTGTCCCGCCTTGCTTAATATATGACTTTATCTTTGACGCTAAAGATACTTATCCAATCAGGATAAATTCTCTTACATTTCATTCTCTCAATCTCAAAAATATGCCACTTTTCTCTTTCCTAAGGCTAATCTCTGTTTATGATCTCAACTCCTTATCAAAACACTGCTATTGACATTCTACAGCTTCATTTTCTTCAAAGTTACACATTTTTCCATGTCCTTCAATTTCACATTCTCTTCTAATTCCTTTCTTCTAATTTGCAGCCACACAGCCAGGCTGCCCCTATTAATTTAAAAACATTCACTATATTTGCTTGCTTACATTTCTCACTCTGTATTGGCCTTAGTCATCCCTTTCCATGACCTTTCACACTTTTATGCAGATGTCCCACCAATCAATGACTGCGATGGTTAATTTGAGATTATTTGAGGTTGTTAACTTGAGATCTTTCCAACTTTTTGATGTGGGCATTTGGTGCTATAAATTTCCCTCTTAACACTGTCTTAGCTGTGTCCCAGAGATTCTGAAATGTTGTATGCCTGTTCTCATTAGTTTCAAAGAACTTCTCAATTTCTACCTTAATTTCATCATTTACCCAAAAGTCATTCAGAAGCAGGTTGTTTAATTTCTGTGTAAATGTATGGTTTTGAGAGCTCTTCTTGGTATTGATTTTTATTTTTATTGTGCTGTGATGGTTAGTATAATTTCATTTTTTTTTGGAATTTGCTGAGGATTGTTTTATGTACAACTGTGTGGTCAATTTTAAAGTATGTGCCATCTGGCAATAAGAAGAATGTATATTCTGTGGTTTTGGGGTGGGCTGTTCTGCAGATGTCTATTAGGTCCATTGATCAAATGTTGAGTTCAGGTCCTGAATATCTTTTTTAATTTTCTGCCTCAATTATCTGTCTAATACTGTCAGTGGGGTGTTGAAGTCTTCCACTATTATTGTTTGGGAGTCTAAGTCTCTTCATAGGTCTCTAGAAACTGGCTTTATAAATATGGGTACTCCTGTGTTGGGTGCCTATATATTTACAATAGTTAGG
Source organism: Pongo abelii (assembly GCF_028885655.2). Taxonomy (NCBI): domain Eukaryota; kingdom Metazoa; phylum Chordata; class Mammalia; order Primates; family Hominidae; genus Pongo; species Pongo abelii. Next base: position 19,589,412 of record NC_071993.2, on the reverse strand, counting down.
TCTTCTTGTTGAATTGAATCCTTTACCATATCTACTGTCGTTGTCTTTCTTGATCTCTACTGCTTTAAAGTCTATTTTGTCTGAAATGAGGTTTGCAATCTCTGCTTTTTATTGATTTCCATTTGCTTGGTAGATTTTTCTCCTTCCCTTTATTTTGAGCCTATTGGTGTCATTGAATGTGAGATGGCTCTCTTGAAGACAGCCAACCACTTGGTCTTACTTCTTTATTTAGCTTGCCACTCTGTGCCTTTTAATTGGGGCATTTTGCCCATTTACATTCAAGGTTAACATGATATGCATGGATTTAATCCTGTCATCATGTCATTAGCTGGTTGTTATGCAGACTTGTTTGGTTGCTTACAGTGTCACTGGTCTGTGTACTTAGGTGTGTTTTTGTAGTGGCTGGTGATGGTCTTCAGAAGCTCTTGTAAGGCAGGTTTGCTGATAATGAATTATCTCAGCATTTGCTTGTCTGAAAAGGATGTTATTTCTCCTTCATTATGAAGTTTAGTTTGCCTGTATGTGAAATTCTTGGTTGTAGGTTTTTGTTTTGTTTTTTTGTTGTTGTTGTTGTTGTTTGTTTTTAGAATGTTGAATACAGGCCCTCAATTTCTTCTGGCTTGGAGGGTAAAAGATTCACTGCTGAAAGATTCACTGTTAGTCTGATGAGGTTCCCTTTGTAGGTGACCTGCCCTTTCTTTTTATCTACCTTTAACATTTTTTCTTTCATTTTGACCTTGGGAAATGTGATTATTATGGCCAGGTGTGGTGGCTCACACCCGTAATCCCAGCACTTTGGGAGGCCGAGGCAGGCAGATCACTTGAGATCAGGAGTTTGAGACCAGCCTGACCAACATGGCAACACCCCATCTCTACTAAAAATAGAAAAATTAGCTGGGTGTGGTGGTAGACAACTGCAATCCCAGCTACTAAGGAGGCTGAGGCAGGATAATTGCTTGAACCTGGGAGGCAGAGGTTGCAGTGATCTGAGATTGTGCCACTGCACTCTAGCCTGGGTGACAGAGCAAGACTCTATCTCACAAAAAAAAAAAAAAAGTGATGATTATGGGTCTTGTGGATGATCTTCATGTGTAATATCTTGCAGGGATTCTCTTCATTTCCTGAATTTGAATGTTGGCCTCTTTAGTGAGGTTGGTGAAGTTTTTATTAACAATATCCTGAAAGCAATTTTTCAAGTTGCTTGCTTTCTCCCTGTCTCTTTCGAGGATACCAGTGATTCATAGGTTTGGCCTCTTAACAAAATCCCATATTTCTCAGAGAATTTTTTCATTCCTTTTTATTCTTTTTTCTTCGTTTTTGTCTATATTATTTCAGTAAGCCAGTCTTCAAGCTCTGTGATTCTTTCCTGAACTTGTTCTATTCTGGTGCTAATACTTGTGATTACATTGTAAAATTCTTGTAGTGTATTTTTCAGCTCCATTAGGTGAGTTAGGTTTTTTTTTATAGTGGATATTTCATCTGTCAGCTCCTGCATAATGGTTATTCTTAGCTTCTTTGGATTGGGTTTCAATGTCCTCCTGAATCTCAATAATATTTGTTCCTACCCATATTCTGAATTCTATGTGTGCCATTTCAGCCATCTCACCTGATTAAGAACCCTTGCTGGAGAACTAGCACGGTCCTTTGGAGAACAGAAGACACTCTGGCCACTTGAGTTGCCAGAGTTCTTTCACTGGTTCTTTCTTATTTCTGTGTGCCAATGTTCCTTTAACTTCAGTGTAGATTGAGTACAGTCATTATAATTCTTTTCTGGATGTTTCCAGAGGGCTGAGGCTTTGCTCAGGGTCTTCATTTGTAGCTGACTTCTTGCCTTTGGTTTGATGGAGGGTATGCTAGCAAAGTACTTTGGTGTTGAAGATCTGGGGTGTAATCCAGCCAGCATGTGGCGCTAAGTGCAGTGGTCAGTAGGTAGGCTCTTAATCATGTGGCTCCTCTATATTTCCTCACAGTTGCAGCTGTGCTCCCTCTTAATGCTCTGAATGTGTGGGCTCCTCTTCCACCTGAGTGCTGGCTGCAGTTTACAGGCTTGAATTTGTCCAAGTTTTTACTCTTTCGTGGGTGACTATTAAATGCCCTACTTAGTACATCTTGTGGGGAAAATGGTGATTTCACACGTTTTAGAGTCTTCCATTGAAATTAATTCCTTACTCTCAGTATTTTTAAAAATACACTTTTGTCGTTTTTTTTTTTTTTTTTTGAGACAAGTCTCACTCTGTCGCCCAGGCTGGAGTGCAGTGGTACAATCTCAGCTCACTGCAACCTCCGCCTCCCAGGTTCAAGCAGTTCTCTGCCTCAGCCTCCCGAGTGGCTGGGATTACAGGCGTCCACCACCAGGCCCGGCTAATTTTTTTTTTTTTTAGTAGGGATGGGGTTTCACCATGTTGGCCAGGCTGGTCTTGAACTCCTGACCTTGTGATCCACCTGCATCGGCCTCCCAAAGTGCTGGGACTACAGGTGTGAGCCACTGCGCCCAGCCGATGAATTTAAAAGAAGCTAGAAATAACACTAAAAAGTGTTACGCAGTGCACTATAAGTTTTATTTGAGAATGTACTTACTATGAAAGAAATACATGATATTTTATAAAATTAATACTATAATTCTTTGGCATTAGTAATAAAGTCTTAAGATGTGTTGATTGTTTTGACTTTTTAAAAATACTTTCATTTAAAATTAAAATACGAAATGAACCTTGAAGACATTATGGTAAGTGACATAAGCCAGTCACAGAAAAGAAAAATACTATATGACTCCACCGATATGAGGTACCTAGAATAGAAATGAAAGATCTTTTATAGAGATGGACATGAGAAGGGTAGTTACCATGGTCTAGGGGAAGCGGTAAATGGAGTGTTATTCTTTAATTAGTACAGTTTTGTTTTTTTTGGATGAAAATAGTTCTAGAGATGGATGGTGGCAGTGGTTGCACAACAATACAAACGTACTTAATGCCATTAAATTATATATTTTAAATGGTTAAAATGGTAAATTTTTATTATGTATTTTTTCCCACAGCTTTTTAAAGTTTAAAAATATATTTAAAATTTTAAATAGAAAATAAGCCCATTGGAAGCATCAGTATAAGATCCTAAGAAATAAAAAATTAAATTGAGCTATAAAATTAAAATGTAAATATGCTTATGTGGTAGTTTGTCTCCGGAAAGGTCACCCCACAACCTTCTCTTCATTTGATGTGTGATGTTTTCCTATTGAAAGTCTAGTCTAGACTTTGTTTTCCCATTGAAAGTCTAGTCTAGACTTTGTTATTTGCTTGGCCATTAGCAGGAATCAGGTATGGTATTATGGAACATCTGAGGCTAAATCAAAGTAACTGTTGCTATTTTTCCTGAGGCTCGGGGGACACTTTCTAGTAGAAGCCAGCCCTGTGTACAACGGCTTACCACCCTGTGACTGCCATGTTATATAAAACCCAAGCCACATGGAGTACTCTGGAGGATGAGAGTACTCCAGAGTACTAGAGAGATGTCTTACTCTCTCTAGTAAGACAGAGAGACCAAAGAGTATCAAGAGAAGAAGTCATCTTGGATGTGATTATCCTGTCCCACCCTATCAGTTCGACTCAGGCCATCAGAGACAAACTGCCCAGAAGAGCTCTTCCTGAATTACTGACCTAAAAAATTGTGAGCAAAATTTAACAGTGGCCTAGACCACTAACTTCTGGGGTAGCTTGTTAGGCAGCAAATGGTAACTGCAACAGGTAGCTGGTATTGTATCAATATTCTCTAGGAAAGATAAGATAAATGGAAAAAAGATCCTTTTTTTCCAATACAATATATGGAAAAAAGATCCTTTGAATTTAAATATCTGCTCATATTTTAAAATTATATACTTAGTTTTATATATGTTTTTAAATATTGCTTGAATTAAAGCTTGAATAAAAATACAATGGGGCCCATCCAGTCCTCTTTCTCCAGTGCAATGTAATTGATAAAATTAATTACTAAACTGGTATTTATTAAAAGTGCTCATTTTCAGCCACATATACAAAATCAACAATTTTTTGGAAAAAAAATAGAAAAAAAAACGAAGACCAATAAAGAAAGACAGATTGCTACTGCAGTTCCTAGAAACTTTAATTCTCACCCTAGACACAGTGTGCCTAATTACAGAATGGGATTATTTTTCGGTAAAATGATTTTCTATAGACTTGTTACAGTTCTCAGTACGGAGTAAAGAATATGAAAGGGCTGTCATTTGTATTTGTATTTGATACTTGTATACAAGTTTGGGGAAATATTTGGGCTATTCTAAATCTACTCTAGTGCGTGAAAATAATATTTCTTCTCCATCATCAACGCCAATATCTAACTCTACTTATGAAGGAAAATCTCTGCTGAACTGGCTGCCATACAGCAGATAGATAAACTTACCACAGTGAGCTTCATCAGACCTATCAGAGCAGTCTGGCTTATAGTCACAAACAAGGTGGGATGCAATGCACTTCTTGTCCCGGCACAAAAAATCAGTGGTTTCCGGACAAATCTCAGAGATCTCTCCCACTAGGGAAAACCAAAAAAACAAAAGCAGTGTTTCATCAACATTTTCATTAGACTTGAAGATTCCTGTTAGGTATTTTATAGATTTCACACCAGTAAGGAAGTTAAGGATGTCAACAGTTGCCTAAGGTGGACTTCCCCAACTTCCTCTTTCTCAGTCCCACCTTCAATGGTTCAGCAAGTTATATAGATTCTACTTCTGAAATATCTTTTATGCACTTTGATGGTGCTGAAAATCTCCTTGCCTGTGATTCTCATGGATGAGACACTCAAATTTGTGGCCCACAACTACCTGGAACCTGGTAAAGGGTATGTGCAGCCTGCCACCAAATCCTGCTCGTTGTCAGCACGCACCGATGAGATTTCCTGGCCATTTGTGCTGCTCATAATGCTCCTGGTGATCTGAGTCTATAGCACAGACACCAATTTTAGTGATATGTTCCTGTCTTGACTGACAATTTTACATAAAGAAGATGTTAACTTTATTGGTTAAAGCAACTGTCTATTTCTGCTGAATTTTCACATGAACATACTGGCTGGTGGAGGTTTCATACTCTAAATTTTATTTTGCTTTTTCTGACTTCCATGGGGCATGATTTTCCTTTTTTATACACATAATTAAACTGTCCATTGACAAGTACAGAGAACTAACACTATTTTATGCAAATTTTTTGTAGATGAAAAAGTATGGACAGTGTTTAATACTCATCCTCGTATAAAAAAATAGTCAAGCCAGCAGACATTGTCAGAAAATTAATTGGCAGCAAACTTTAGGAAATGAATGTGTGTGTTTTATTCTAAAACTAAAGAGCATGTATTGTGTCTTTTGCATGATGATCTGAATTTAATTTGATATCACAGTCTAATTTTTATTCATAAGCCAATTTTTCTGCACTGAGCAGAGTCCTGCTCCCTCAGTTAGTGTTGTTTTGGTTTGCCATTTCACTCACCCACCTCAACCTCCCTTCACCGCACCCCCACTCTACCCTCACACCCCTAACCCTGCTCCCCACCCCGCCCCACTTGGCTTCTTCTGTTTACATCAGTTTTAATGAGAGGTATGCCTGTACTCGCTTGTGCAGAAAACATCGTTTCAGATTTAATCGACCGGGTTTCTGTCCCTTCACATGGTTTTTAAGATTATTTAAATGTCTAATGTGTTATATTGTAACAGACATTGTTTTGCCAACATTGCCTATTTCAGTGGCACATCACAACCTAATTTAAAAAGAAAAATCAAACATTTTAAATGGACAAAGGAAAAAAAGATAAAAAGATATTTTTTCTTTCATAATTGAGATTGTATTGGTTGAGGATCAGTACAGACATTTCAATATGTACATAATTCTTAACACATGTGCCAAAAATCTAAAAAGCTATATATTGTAATTCTTTTTAAAAGTGATTCCAGTGACTTTCCAGCTTAAAATTTGGAAGCAAATTTTCCTTAAGAGGCTATCAAGTACCAGTATCTTCACATGTTGACAAGCTGTTACCTACATCCCACCAATTCACAACTGAATAGCATGTATACTACATATTCAAATTTTTGATCTTTCACAGCACAGTAACAAAGTTATTAGGAAAATAGGACTATCACAACCAAAGAGGCTACAGAGTGCCCACAATTCTGACAGGAGAGCCACGATCAAGGAGTAGTTTTCTTTAGGAAACAATTCTACTACAAAACAACATGGGAATAGAAGTAATTTAAAATGCTAAAGACGTTAGATGCAAGACTGTGACTCCATACTGCCATTTAATATGCTTTGTATTATAGGATATAAAAATTAACCCCCCATCGACGGAATGTTAAGCTGACACCCAAGACAGTGAAAGCATCCCATAATTCAATATCCCACACTATTCTCTGGTTGTACCAAAAAATAAACAACCAGCGAATGATTTCACCTCTTAAAAAAAAAGTATTTACACTTAAAAAATAGGATGAGATGGGATTCCCTCCTTCTTAAAAATGTTTCTGGAGCTGCTACTAAACAACTTGCATTTACAAAATGGTTGATAAAAATATTCCCCTGGATTGTACAAGAAGGGAGACAGGGACTACTGATAAGACATGGTACATAGTATTAATCAGACTTGGCTACTTTCTCTCCTGCTTCATCAAAGGCTGGACTCTCCTCAGTTTTCGTTTCCCCGTTTTCTGCAGGTAACTCTTCTTTACTTTCATGGTTAGCCACTTAGGCCTGTTTTCCCTTTGCTCCCCTTTTCCCTTTCGTTTGTGCTTTTTTGTCTTAAGAAGTATCCTTCGCTGCTGCCTTTTTTGGCTTCGCCTCCACTTTTGCAGGAGCAGGTTTACCTGACAACAGCGCTGACCTCTTGTTAGGCTCTTCCTGTGGCGGCCCCTTCAGCGGAGCTGACCTTCCTCTTGGGCGCTCTGGCTCCGGAAGGGCGCGGGTGCGGTGCCTGGCGCTGCCGCTCCTCCACCCTCCGAGCTGCTGAGACCCCTGGCGGGGGATGGTGGGAGAACCGGATAGAACCGGATTGGGAGCCCGCCTTCTCCTCCGCCCCCCTAAATGTTTTCAATACACGGGATCTTAATAACCCATGGAATAACCCAAACTACTTCTTAGAAAATGCAAAGTATTCTTAACAAAAATCCTAAGTCTGCAGGAAGGTCATTCATGACATTTGACCTCTTTGCATGGCCACATACCTTTCCATCGTTGTACACGTGGGGACTGAGGCTGATCATTACCTAGTACATACATCCAAAGCCCCTAATAAAGACATTAAAAATCCTTTGTCCTTGGTTCCAGCTTAGTTTTCCAGTCTTATTTTCTGTGACTCTCAAGTAACTGCAATCGGTCTATATCCTGTGACTGAAGATTTCACAAATCTGTCCCTTGCTCTTCGTTTTTACAGGCATTCACAGGAGCTACTTCCTGTCTGCCCTGACTATTCCCTCCAGAGCCCCAGGTGCCCGCTGCCCAAACTTATGATTCAATGAAATGACTTCTCTCTCTCTACTTTTGTCTTGCCTTTCTCACTGCCATCTTTGTCCCAGGTGAGACACTTCTGTTTCATGCCACCTAAGTACCCTTTTATTCCTATATTACAATGAATATCATCACATATAAGAGCTATTTATACATGGCTGGCTGTCCCCCCCAGACTCCAAGCTCGTTAGAACCAGAAGTTTTTATCGTGTTCTCTTGGGCCTCACATAGAACCTGATATATAGTTGGCTCTTTATAAATCTTGGTTATCATAATTTCAGAAACAATGGTTTCATCTAAAGGGGGCTTAGAAAAGTGAATTGACATAGAATTTTTAGAGCAATTCTTATATTTAAATATTATTTAATCAGATATGTAGTCAAATGATAATACTTCACAGATTCATAGTGACTTATATTAAAGGTTTACAATTTTTTTATCAACTTCAACAAATTAAATAAAATTCAGCAGTGCCTTTGTTACACAGGTGATTATAGGTTCAGAGGTGATGTACCTGAGGTGGAGGTAATTTACTGACAATTAGGCAGTACTTCCACAAATAAAAAGAACACAGCTCTACAGACTTGACTAAAAGTGCATATCCAGAGTCTTTGGATTATGCCCATAATACAATAGCTAAAACCTGTATGATATCCAAGAACAATTTACCAGTAAAATTTGGTGTATACAAATATGAAGACTGAAGAAAGAACATCTAAGACAACAGCAAATGGTCCAATTATGGGCATTAACAAGACGAAGTCTTAAAGGTCATGTTTACCGAGTAGTTTAGGAACTTTGCCACATAATTTTAATTAACACTAGTGAGAATTTACAGTTAACCCTAGGGCAGTATGTGGACATTTTTTCCATATGCAAGTCTGTGCATTTGAGATTATTTTATTTTTCCATGCCATAGGATGTAAAGCCATATAATTACTCCACAGGGGAAATGTGCTTTGACATCACTCTAAATAGTTGGTTATTTGGTTTTTATAAAAAAAAATGGCTAAAATAGGCTACATCTCTAAATAAGGCTTATTTTCTTTGATAATATAGAATAGCAAAGCCATGAAGAGAAATAAAGTGATGCTTTAAATTGCAGTAAACTGAACAATGACTAGAATATCTATGAAACATTAGGTGTCCAAAGGAAAAAAAAAAACAAATAAAAAACAGCCTCACATATCTTTTTTAAGAATACAGTAAATTGAAAAGAGATTTTTTTAATGAAAGACTGTTTTGCGTGTGTTTAGCCATTTTATATTTTTTATTCAGCCAAAATGGTAATAATAAAGGCAATAACTATTCACCTGGTTGTCAAATACATAAAATGAAAGATATCTCACATATTCTATATTTGATGATACAAGAATGGATAGAACATTGGTGCTCACAATAAAAGTTGAAAATAACCTGGCCAACAGATTATGGCATATGAAAAAACTAGAATATTTATTTTGCTATTAATAGACTGACAAATAGAGATCTAAAGACCTAACTAAAGCATGAGAAACTGAAAGATCCTGTGAAGGCCGTGGAAAATAATGCAGCCATAGGAAAACAAAATTTAATCCAGTAAGAACATAAGGTAGATATAGGACTAATCTACTGTAGATTTAAACAGACTCTCACCAACCTGAAAGTGACATCAATTGAAAACTAGTTTCATTTTACTTTGAAACAGAACTTACAAATCCTCGATCCTATAAATTTCAATTTGGATTAAAATCGTTTTGTACACAGAGCTCATTACACTGAACTAGACATAATCATTCTATAGATAATATTTATGAAGAAACACTTGTTGTTTTATTACTTTCTTAAGCTGATGACATTCAATATGCTCTGAGATTCCAGACGGCAAGTTTCATATGGACACGCATTTCCAAGCACCTTTGTTTTTCACATAACCACATGAAGAATATTAAAATGGGCATAATCCCTGCTTTTGAAGACTATGCTATTTAGTTGACAAATCCACATATTCAGCTTTGGAATCAACTGAAAAGAAATAATTAGGGTTTCTAATGCTGCTATATATGTATGGAAGACCTAGTGAAATTCCAAGTACAAGAGAACTTTCCCACGGAATACAGTGAGTCAGGAAACGTATCTAAGAAAAGTCCTAAGCAAGTAAACATCTAGATGCATTGAAGGCATGAAAGGAGCTTAGACCACAACAAAGAATTTTAACTATCAAAGACTCAAAGATGTTCATGAGTGAGCAGGAGTTTAAAAAACTGATCAGACTTAAAAAGGTATGTTGTTCTGTGAAGTATTGGAGAAACTACGTCTTTTGGTTCTGAAAATGCAGATTGACATTTGATTTAATGTGATAAGTAAATGGAAACCTCTGAGCTTTTAAAACATATTTTATTATGATAAGAGTTTAAATACATAATAATGTAGAAAAAAACAAAAAACAATCTCTCCTTCTTTACACAATGTCTTTAACATTTTGTCGCATTTTTCTTTTTAAATTTTTTTGTAACTAGGTTAAATACTTGTAATCATAACATATACACAATATTTTCTCTACCTTTTTATATTTATCATATCATAAATATTTTGTGGTCTGATTTTCACAGTAATCACTAATATCTATAAAATATAATGAAAACTGAATATACCCCTAATTTAGTTAACAATTCCATTCTATTCATTATAGAGTTGTTTCATTATTTTACATTTAAACAAAACTATATTTAGCTTCTTCACGATTGGAAATAGTTATGTAAGACAGACTCCTAACATGCCATTATTGGGTATAAAAATGTGTCGATGGATTTGTGTCTTTTAGGGCTTTTGATATCTATCAATAAAATTAATTGCTTGTTTAAAAAGCTACACTGATTTATTTTATTAATATTACTATTTTTTTTTCTTTTTTTTTTGAGACAGAGTCTTGCTCTGTCGCCCAGGCTGGAGTGCAGTGGCGCGATCTGGGCTCACTGCAAGCTCCGCCTTCCAGGTTCACGCCATTCTCCTGCCTCAGCCTCCTGAGTAGCTGGGACTACAGGTGCCCGCCACCACGCCCAGCTAATTTTTTGTATTTTTAGTAGAGACGGGCTTTCACCCTGTTAGCCAGAATGGTCTTGATCTCCTGACCTTGTGATCTGCCCGCCTCAGCCTCCCAAAGTGCTGGGATTACAGGCGTGAGCCACCGTGCCCAGCCTTCTTTATTATTTTAAAAATATTTTTAATTTTCATAGGTTTAGGGGTGGAAATGGTTGTGGTTACATGATGAATTGTATAGTGATAAAGTCTAGGCTTTTAGTGCAACTATAATACAAATAGAGTACATACATTATACCCATCAGGTAGTTTTTCATCCCTCGAACTACCCTCTCAGCCTCCCTCTTTCTGAGTTTCCCATGTTCTTTATACCATTCTATATACCACTCCATATATCCATAGCTTAGCTCCCACTTTTAAGTGAGAACATGCAGTATTTGGTTTTCCATTCCTGAGTTACTTCGCTTAGGACAGTGGCTTCCAGTTCCATCCAACTTGCTGCAAAAGACCTTATTTCATTATTTTCTGTGGCTGAGTAGTATTTCATGGTGTATATATACCACATTTTCCTTATCCACTCATGGGTTGCTGAGCTCTTAGGTTGATTCCATATCTTTGCAATTGTGAATTGTGCTGTTGATAAACATACACATGGAGGTATCTTTTGTAAATAATGCCTTCTTTTCCTTTGGGTAGATACACAGTAGTGAGATTGCTGGATCAAATGGTACCTTTAGTACTCTGAGAAATCTCCACATTGTTTTCCATAGAGGTTGTATTAGTTTACATTCCCATCAGCAGTGTATAAATGTTCCCTTTTAACAATATCTCTGCCAACATATACTATTATGCTTTTAAAAAGTATTTTCAAATGTTTCCAGTGAGTGGGAAGCATATCCTATGGTTTCATTAATTTTTCTGTAGTCCAATTTGTAATATAAAATTAATAGTTTAAAAAACTGTTGCTATTTTGCCATGAATTATAAAAATAACCTCATGAAAACCCCATAAATCAATTTTCTGCAAATAATACTCCTTATTTAAGACAAACTTTATGCTAATTGCATATTGTCTAATAGTAAATTTATTCTTTAAAAAAACTTAAAACTGACACATGCACTCTGTTTTTCATGTTCACATACAAGTAAATATGTATGAACATCTGGGTGCATTAATTAAAACAGAAATATTAAAATGCATTTTAGTAGCTAGAAAACTTTTCTTATTTATTTTTATAATTTCAATTTTATTTTAGATTCACAGGGGACATGGCACAGGTTTGTCACATGGGTATATTGTGTGATGCTGAGATTTGAGATACAAATAATCCTGTCACCTAGGTAGTGAGCTTGTCACAAAAGTTAGCGTGTCAGTCTTTGCCCTCCTCCCTCCCTTCTCTCATCAGTAGTTCCCAGTGTTTATTGTTGCCATCTTTATGTCCATGAGCACCCAAGGTTTAGCCCTCATGTTAAGTGAGAAGATGTGGTATTTGGTTTTCTGTTCCTGTGTTAATTCACTTAGGATAATGGTCTTCAGCTACATCCATGTTGCTGCAAAGGATATATCATATCTTTTTATGGCTGTGTAGTATTCCAAAGTGTATAATATGTACATTTTCTTTATTCAATCCACTGTTGATGGGCACCTAGGTTGATTCCATGTCTTTGCTATTGAGAATGGTGCTATGAAGAGCATATGCATGCATGCATCTTTTTTTTAGTAGAAATATTTATTTTCTTTTGAATATATATCCAGTAATGGGATTGCTGAGTTGAATGTTAGTTCTAAGTTCAAGAAATCTCCAAACTGCTTTCCACAGTGGCTGAACAAATTTATATTTCCACCAGCAGTGTATAAGCATTACCTCGCCAGCATCTGTTATTTTTTGATTTTCTAATAGTAACCATTCTGACTAATGTGAAATGGTATCTCATTGTGGCTTTAATTTGCATTTCTCTGAAGACTGGTGATGTGGAACATTTTTCATGTTCGTTGGCCATATGTATGTCTTCTTTTGAGAAGTGTCTGTTCATGTCCTTTGCCCACTTTTTAATGGGGTATTTTGCTTATCAACTTCAGTTGCTTATAGATTCTGAATATTAGACCTTTGTTGTATGCATAGTCTGTGAATGTTTTCTCTCATTCTGTAAATTTTCTGTTGACTCTGTTGATAGTTTCTTTTGCTGTGCAGAAGCTCTTTAGTTTAATTAGGTTCCATTTGTCAATTTTTGTTTTTGTTGCAATTGCTTTTGAGGACTTAGTCATAATTTATTTCCCAAGGTCAATGACAAAAATGGTGTTTCCTAGGTTTTTTTTCTAGGATTCTTATAGTTTGAGGTCTTCCATTAAATCTTTAATCCATTTTGAGTTAATTTTTGTAAAAGGTGTGTGGCCTTATTTTTGGGTTCTGTTCCATTGGTCTATGTGTCTATTTTTTGTACCAGTGCCACGCCGTTTTGGTTAATGTAGCCTTATAATATAGTTTGAAGTAATGTAATGTGATGACTCTAGCTTTGTTCTTTGTACTTAGGATTACTCTGGCTATTTGGGCTCTTTTATGGTTCCATATGGATTTTAGGATAGTGTTTTCTAATTTTGTGAAAAATGATATTAGTTGTTTGATAGGAATAGCATTGAATCTGCTGAATGATTTGGGCAGTATGGCCATTTTAATGATACTGATTCTTCCAACCCATAAACATGGACTGTTTTTCCATTTTTTGTGTTATTTATGATTACTTTCAGCAGCGTTTTATAGTTCTTTTTGTAGATATCTTTCACCTCCTTGGTTAGATATATTCCTAAGTTTTGTGTGTGTGTGTGTGTGTGTGTGTGTGTGTGTGGTGGGTGGGTGGGTGGGTGTCTGTTGTAAATGGGATTGTGCTCTTTACTTAGGTCTCAGCTTGAACCTTATTAGTGTATAGAAATGCTACTATTTTTTGCGCATTGTTGTGGATCAGTTACAGGGGCCTTCTGGAAGAGTCTTTTGGGCTTTCTAGGTATAGAATCCTATCATCAGCGAAGAGAGATAGTTTGACTTCTTACCCTATTTGGATGCCTTTTATTTCTTTCTCCTCTCTCATTGCTCTGGCTAGGACTTCCAGAAAATTTTCTATAAAACTGTTTTTTTGTTTGATTTTTTTAATCTTTTTAATATATGAATTTTCCTTGTCATCTATGTGTTTTGACTTGTTGATAAATTATCTTTGGACAGTTTTTATGGTAGGCATGTTTCAAAAGTTTTGAATTTACAAGCAAAAGTTAACCTCTTGTTAGACCTGGTAATTCTGGAGAGTAAACACTGATTGCTATTGAGCAGTGCAAATATGTAGACCAAGAAAATGATTTGAACCCCAGTTCTTATAAAAGTTGTAATCTTTGATAAGTCATTTAATGTGATTTCTAAATGAGAATAATAAGAATAACCACTTTCTCACACCAAGTACAGTGTGTTTACATCTAGTGATGCCAACAATTTAGAACCTTCCATTTATTCAAGCCAGAAACATGTACTGAGCAACTATCAGACACTATGGAAAATATTGAGATAGCTCTCACCTTCGAGGAATTTATGATCCAGTGATGAAATGTTATTAGTAAAACAGTATATTTAGTGCTATAATTGAATATATTTATGAGTTGCTGTCAGAAGACAATAAAAGCAGCCCTAGCTTATACTGGTGTGTTAATATAAATTGTTGACGACTTTTCAAATTACCTACCATTCTAGCTGGTCATTTAACCAAGTAGAATTAATAGGCCAGACACTCAATAGAAAGGGATCAATTCCTTTTTGAATTTCCTTATTTATAAAATTCCATTCTTCTCAGTTTCCTTATCAAGCAAGTTTGGCAACATATTGCAAATAAATATGACTAGAAGATTCATACTTACATGAAGGAAGAGCAACATTTGAGAAAATAAAAGGGACATATATTTTGGGAAGATCATGCACCCAAATGTCTCTTCACAGATGAACTACTACTTATTTCACTTGGTTGCTCTCTTATTCTAGAAGGAACTATCAGGGGCAAGTTTGCAAATAAAAGGACATCTCAACACTGCCAATGATTTGATATCACATGACCAGTATTTTCAAATGTCTAGAACATACACATAATAGAATATTTTCGATTCACCATGATAATTTAAGTCTATCTTAAGTTCAAAAGAATTAGGTTTAAAGGTCAATGCATATATCAGGCAATTAATAGCAACACGTCTGAAACTGTAGCCTTAGTGATCTCAGTGACAGCAAACTTCAGTTTGCATCAAAATTATCAGAGGTGTTATCAGAGTTACTGGACCATGTATCAGTGTACAGAAACAGTTTAGAAAAATATTTTAAAATGTGATTTCACTGGCAATACACAGAGGCAAGGTGCATGCTGAAAGGAGTATTTCCTGAAGTTTGACTTTTCATATTTTAAATAAAAAGATGACTTCATAAACTGTATGTATACTTGTTTGAAAGTATATATATATATATATAGAGAGAGAGAGAGAGAGAGAGCAAGCTCTCTTTTCTGACATGAAACTCATTTTATCTTTAGTATTTTGTGCATGGACATATTTTAAATATCCAGTTTTTAAAATGAATTCTTCATATAATTTTAGAACAACTGATTGCTGAACCGTAGGCTATGCATACTTCAAATCACTGGTTTAAAATTTCAGACCAAAAAAAAAAAAAAAAGCCTGTTCAGAAAGCCTAGAAAGAAGGAAGAAGAGATAACAAGAAATTAAAGCAACACAAGAACAAAAACTCAGAACAGGTACACCTGACAATGACCACTATGATCTTATGCAAAAAGAAACATTTTCAGGGCTTTAGTGATTCAGAAGTCATCATTCACTCCTTGCTTCTTAGCAATTTCTATTACTGCACTAAAAGAACTCTTGCTTAGATATCTAATGATGTCCTAATTACCATTTTAAAATAAATGTCAACCCTTCCCATTCTGGATTTATTGCTGCTGCTGATATGCTGAAAATGTCCTCCACTTTGAAACGTCAATTCCTTAAGCTCTTTGGCGTGATATTCCTGGTACTCTGTCAGTGTCTCAACCCTCCCTCTCCTCTCTTGGTTCCTTTTCCAGTCTGGACTTTTAAATGCTAGAAAAACAAACTGTGACTCCAGATGATTTTCCTTGGTAGTCCCACTTGATTTTAACTGCTATCTGGAGGCTGATGGCCCGATGTCTACAATCGCAACCTGTTCCTTTTGCTGAGATCTAAACACTTATTGTGCATTTTCTGTGAGATTTCTCTGCAACATATCAGATACACTAAACAGGATTAAAAATTCACACACTATCTTCTTTCTTTGCCTCCTAATTTATCATTCTCTACTCCTTGACTGATGAGCAATCTCACGATAACCATCCATGTATGGTCCAGAGATGTACACCATCTTCTTTCACACACTCGTCCCTCCTCAGCTGCGTGGTGGA
This sequence comes from Pongo abelii, assembly GCF_028885655.2. NCBI lineage: Eukaryota > Metazoa > Chordata > Mammalia > Primates > Hominidae > Pongo > Pongo abelii. The sequence goes on along the minus strand of NC_071993.2, from coordinate 19,573,445 downwards.
GAAGGATGGCTATTTCAGGTTATTCGGTCACGCTTCTATAGGACATGCTTGTTTCTGGGCTGTGGCTGCTCACACAGGCACTTTTATCAGCTCCTTTTGCTACTAGGTGAGATCATGAGGTTGAGTTCTAACCCTTGGAATGTGAGTAGAAGTAATGTGCACACATCCAGGTGAGGCCATACAGACTTCCACACACTGTTCCCCATGTTCTGTACCTCTTCACATGGATGGAAAAGTCATGATCAGTGGGATGGACCTTGAAGGCCACGGATTGAAGGCCCGGGTCCCTGAGTAAATTCAATAGAAAAGCCGCCCTACCAATCTGTTTACATGACAACTGCTATAAAGTGGATAGGAGATAAACTTCCTGGATTATGTTTTTTTGGGATCTATTTTGTTATAGCAGTAGCCTGATATGATAAGGATGTGATGATGATGATGGTGACACTAGCGCTTATGGAGAATTTATACATGCCTCATTCAATTTAAGCACATTACATATTAATATATTAACTCATGTAATTCTCAAAACAGTTTCGTGAAGCAGGTACTAGAATTCTTATTTCACTTACCTAATTTCATGTAGTTACTTAATAGCCAAGCCAGAATTCATGCTTTGGCACCACAGTCTTTACCCTTAGCCAACAAAATCCATATGTTCTCTCATCTGACTCAAATATGAATTCCTATAACTCACACCTTAGGTGCTGTTCCTTCCATGAAGAATTATCTGACCTGCCTCAGACCCATCTATCCATCTGCCTCTCCTGGGACTCCAGATATCCTAATTATAGCACATGATATTGAAATGCTATACAATGGTGCATTTTCTATTTGATTTCTTTACTCTGTAACAGATAAACTAAACTTGCCCATTCTGAAGAAAATGAAGAATCCTTAAAGGAAGAAATTGTATTATAATCATCACTATATACTCAATACTAGCACAAAACCTAAATACCTTTTGAGTGATCAAATAGTATTTTATGGGACTGTGTTTAAATTTGGTAAAACTGCTTGGGCTGCCTTCACCATTGCAGTGAGAATAGGTGGCTATTTGAAACACCAAATACATTCTAAACATGCTATTTGTACTAGGCTAATTCCTACATTTAATGAATTTAAAATACTTTGGGTAAAATGATTCTTAGAATATTTTACAGTTAAGAATGGTTGCTAAAAAGGCTCTCAACCATTGAAAACCATTCAGAGGATAAATAGCCTGTGTGATAATTACTGTCATTGCCCAAGATAATTTCTGAAATGTGATGTATTTGGTGACTTTAATACTCTATATAAACACAGCTAACGAAGTAATTCACTGGTTGATACATAGACAAGGAGGCCCATGGTACGCGATGAAATGAGGCAGAAAGCAAAGGTAAACAAACCAGAAATGGGTCAAAGCAATAAGGAGTACTGAAATAATAAATGCTCTTTTTGAGAAAGGTGAACTTAGTACGAGATATAAAATTGCAAGGAAAGAAAAGAAATTAGACTAGGAAACTGTAATCCTCATTAAAAAGGGGCCCTTCCTTAAGGGTACCTTTTCACGTGCTGCATTTTAACTCTAACTTGAAGAAAACCATGATTGATGAGATATGTTATGTGTTTAGTCTTAATTAATATTTTCTAATTGCTATATTGAGAGGGGAGTGCACACATTACTCCTAGCTTATCTCCACTCCACTGAAGGTGAGGTGTAAAATGAAATTTTTACAATAAAGCATCAATGTCATATATATATGATAGGGAATGGCAAAAGGAGGCAGGTTCAACTGAGCATCTTACTTTTGTCTTGGGAGATGATTATTTCCTTTGTTCAGATAGCTTTTGCTTAGGATTTGCCTTGAAGCATTCGCTTATCTTTTCAAAACAATAATGCGCAGTAAGGATATGTGTTTAATTGGCTATATTGTGTGATAAAGTTGATTTATTTTGATGGAGTTTGAAAATGTTAGGGCCAGAGAGTCCTTGGTAAGATTTCCCTTTTAATAAAAGCAGCCCCAAAATCATTTCCTTTCCAACAAAGAGCAGCCTGTAAAATCCAGCTGCAGACATAGAAAGAGAAAATAGAAGGTTGCACAGGTGAATGCCGGCAACTGTGCCAATAGAAAAGGGTTACTTGGGAGCCAGGCATGTTCAACATGGCAGCTCCAACTTTCCTTTTGTCAACCATGTGTACAATAATGAACAGACAACATGGTGATGGCCAGGTAGAGACTCCATCTGCATAATAAAAGATTAGGGTGGGATGACCAGCTTCTTCATGTGCTATGCAAATGTCACACCTGGTCTGACCAATCTCTTGGGCCCTGTGTAAATCAGACACTGCCTCCTCAAGCTTATCTATGAAATCTGGTGCATTTCATCATAAAACTAGAAGTCCCACTTGGGAGCCCCTCTCTCTCTGCAAGAGAGAGCGCTATTCTTTTTTCTCTTTCTTTTGCCTATTAAACCTCCACCCTTAAACTCACTTCTTGTGTGTCTGCATCCACAATTTCTCTGGCGTGAGACAATGAACCCCAGGTATTTGCCCCAGACAATGATGCTGCTTCATGACCAAGCAAGTCAACAATTATTATGTTTATTTATTTATTTATTTCCAACTACTCTAAAGTAGCAGAATAGTCACTCAGCTGAGAGCTAACAGGCCTTATTTCTATTTTCCCATTTGTAAAATCCCCCAAGCAACTTTGAATGATATCATTCAATTACTTTGGATCTTCAAAATGTTATGGAGTATTGAATATTACCTTGAAGATACTTAGTTAATTCATTGACAATTCTTTTGTTCCCTTTAAAATATATAAATGCAAGTATAAAAATTTCTATGACAAGTAATATAAGAGTATCATTTTCAGCTATGCAATAATATATTCCTCTTATGAGGTAAAATGTAAGATTAAAATTCTATTAATATTGTTGAGCACTAAGAGGTTAAAACGTATTCTTGTAGTGCATTTCAAGCCATAGGCATTCCGATCTCTGAATGTATGTTTCCACTGGAATAAAAAAATCAAGAATTATATAGAGCTAAGAGTTTACTACCATTGATCCTAAAAAATGAGATGTTGGAATACCTGCAAAAAATCAAAACATTAATGTTTTTCAGTAGAAAACTTTTTTTTTTTAATTTGACAAAGAAGTTAGGTTAATGAAATGGAGAGTTTGGAAGCATATGTTGAAATATAGAGATGTATTTCTGAAGTGTACATATCTCCGCGAAAGACTCATGAATCTTCCATGTTCATTGTGTAAGAACATGTCATATGAAAAAAAACATAATTAGAGTCTTGTAAAATAAGTGCTATTATGTGCAGCCTGGAATGGTGTCCAAAGTAAACACAAAATGAATGTATATCCTGGTTCAAGACGACCGCTCAGGCTATAGTTGTAGATCCACCTCTAACCTATTCACATACAAATGCCTCAAATCCACAGTCATTGCTTAGTCACCCCACCAGCCTGGGGTAAGCACACCAGCAAGGCAGATCATCTGAAAGAGGACAGAGCTGGGGAAGAGGACTACAAAGACCTCTGAAGTAAACGTGGACCACAGGAACCTGAGATCCTGGATCTGGAACAGGGAGTATGTCCCTGAGTGGGCGTGTCTTCTTAGCCGGACACACCCCTTGCCAAGTGAGGAAGGGTGTAGCTCAGAGAGGGACAGAAAAGAGCCCTCAAATACTCATTATCCTGGATCTCAAGATGGTATTATATGGCTTATTGACCTAAGGATAGACAACTGATCAAAGACAGAATAACAGGACTATTCCATTTGGGATTGAATGCTGTACTAAAACACGTAGAGATGCCAAGTTTGGCGTGGACAGGCATCTAGTGGGCAGCTCATTGGAGCAAATTTCCGTAAACACCTACTGCTGAGATCCTTGGACCTTACTCTCCCTAAGGATGGCTTCCACAATTGTTTCTTCACTTTTCCGACCCATCATTCCCCAATCTTTGGCAAAAATGCCCTTGATTTATTTAAGGTATGTGCACTAAAAAGAATATTAACTATTAATTGCATCTATTATTGCTCTTTTTAGGTCCCAATCTAAAAGTGAGGAGAGGAGCGCAACAATAATCACTGATGTGTGTAATAAAAGGAAAACAATCCCACATTCAAGGAAATATAACTTTCCCAAACATAAGGTTTTAGAATCTCTCTGATTTTGATAACATTAATGGGCTTTAGTGAAGAATAAGAGATTTTGAGAAGCTGAGCAATCACATTGAGACCTTATAATTAGCCTTTCTTGTGTATTATTGACATAGAAAGGTCACTGCAGAACACAGTTACATAATTTTCAATTTATGTGCAAATTTCAGGGTCAAACAATGAACAAGTTATGTTTTTCTGCATAAAATGAATACAAACAAGTCTAATCACAGCCTAATATTGTCTTTGACCCTTTCCATTGAACTTGCTTATATTTAGGGAATGTATAACAATTTAATCTCTACTATATTTTTGACATAGTATTTCAATCATGCCTTCAGAATTCAATAGGTTTGCTGTGAACTGAGGATTATTATTGACACTGGGACTCAAGATTAATATTTTTACCTTATATTCTTTATTTTGTAATTGTTAACAAAGCTACAAAAAAGAAAATTTAAAGAAAGTTTATTATTATTATTTTTTTTGAGACAGAGTCTTACTCTGTTGCCCAGGCTGGAATGCAGTGGTGCAATCTCGGCTCACTGCAAGCTCCGCCTCCTGGGTTCACGTCATTCTCCTGCCTCAGCCTCCCGAGTAGCTGGGACTACAGGCGCCCACCACCACGCCCGGCTAATTTTTTGTATTTTTAGTAGAGACGGGGTTTTACCCTGTTAGCCAGGATGTTCTCGATCTCCTGACCTCGTGATCCGCCCGCCTCGGCCTCCCAAAGTGCTGGGATTACAGGCATGAGCCACTGCGCCCAGCCAGAAAGTTTAAAATGTTTTTAAATGAAATCTTAAAATCCTTCAGCAAAATCTGCCACAACTGTGTGATTTGGTTAAATTTAACAAATCTTTCTGAGCCTCATATTTCTCATGTGACAAATAGGGATTTTGAACTTCCTATATGAAGTGGTACGTAAACATTTAATGAACTAATGAATGCAAAATTTTCAGTACGTTTGGCATTTAATAAATGTTATATAACATTAATTTTTCTAGGTTTTTTTTCCTCCTTGATTCTTAATTTCCTGCCCCGTTACACCCTTATTTCTATAAAATGGCTTCTAGTAAGATTTTGCCAAGATAAAATAAAATATATAAAGTTGACAAAACAGTTCTTGATTTATAGGAAATGCTGAAAGTTCTAATTTTTGTTGTTGTTGTTTTCATCCTTGGCCAGCATTCTTTTAAGAAGAAAATGCTTCTTTGAGAAAACATAAATAATATTTTATATTATCATTTACATTCTAAATAAAGTTATAAAATAATATTAGCAGATGATATTAAAATTGATAACTTACAATGGGCTTATTCCCTATAATGACACCAGGGAACAACATCAGTTGGTGAATGAAAAGGATGGCAAAAGACATTGTTCAACAGACTGTGTCCAAATGTATGGTAGATTAAAAAGAAAAGCTATGCCTTAGAGCAAAGAATATTTTGTTACTAATGAGATTATAGCAAACAAAGACTTGACTATTTGATGAAGAGATTTTTAAAACTTGGACACTTCTATTCAAATCTCTTTGGATGTACATCGGAAATAGGATAAATTTATAAATGTTTCTATATTTATAACTGTATATGTACTTATATTTTCTTATTAGCTGCTCAATGACAAAGCAGAAGAGTGATCCTACTCTTCACATTCATCTCTTTACTGATTTAAAAAAAATGACTGCTTAAAACTTGACAAAAGCAATAATAAAAAAATAACCTGACTAATAAATGGGCAAAGGACTTAAGTAGATATTTCTCCAAAGAACATACACAAATGTCCAATAAGCACATGAAACGATGTTCAACATCACTAATCATTAGGGAAATACAAATGAAAACCAAAATTAGATACCATCTTACACCCATGAGAATGACTACTATGAAAAAAAACAAAACAAAACAGAAAATACGTGTGTTGGTGAAGATGTGGAGAAAATGGAACCCTCGTGCACTTTTGGTGGGATTGTAAAATGATAGAGCCGCTATGGAAAAGAATGTGGTGGTTCTTACAAAAATTACAAATAGAATTACCATATAATCAAACCGTTCCACTTCTGGCTCATATCGAAAGGAACTGAAAGCAGGGACCTGAACAGGGATTTGTGCACTAATGTCATAGCAGCATTTTTCACAATAGTCAAAAGGCAAAAGCAATCCAAGTGTCCATTGACAGATAAAATGTGGTATATGCATACAATAGAATATTATTCTGCCTGAAAAAAACAAGTTTTCATGGAAGTTTTGACACAGGCTACAACAGGATAAGCTTTGAGGACATTATGCTAAATGCAATAAACCAGTCACAAATGGGCAAATACTGTATGATTCCACTTATGTGTGGCACCCAGAGTAGAAAAATTCACAGAGACAGAAAGTAAAATGGTGGACATCAGGGGCTGGGGAAGGAGAAGACGATGCATTATTGTCAACAGGTACAGAATTTCAGTTTTGCAAGATGGAAATTCTGGAGATGGATGATGGTGATGGTTGAACAACATAAATGTACTTAAGGCTACCGAACTGGTAGGCCTAACAATCATTAAGATGGTAATTTTATGTTCCATATATTTTACCACAATTTTTAAATACTTTTTAAAAAATTACACATTTATTTGCTTGTTGTCTGTAGTATGCCAGGCACTGTTATAGGAGCAGGGTATACGTCATAAGCTCACTTTATCCTCACCTTAAATTTTGAGGATAAAGTGAGGTTATGAACAAGCTTTCACATTTCTTACATATGAACAAGCTTTGGATGCCAAAAATGTTTAGCTTCAGTTTCCATTGAGTGTGGAATATTGTCACTGGAACGGCAAATATTATTGTCTAGGATATTAAAATTGCATATTTAAAAAATATATGTGAAGGATATGAGATAAATTCATATTTATCAATGATTAAATTTAGAAGTCAGAAAATCATGATTAGAACAGAAATAAATGACATAGGGAACGAGAAAAAAATTGAAAAGATAAAAAAACTACAAGTTTGTTTTTTGAAAAGATATACAAAATTGATAAACCTTTAGCTAGACTTAGAAAGGCCAGATAACAACATAAATAATATTATAAATGATATTACCACTGTTACCACAGAGATACAAAGGATCATATGATAAATTAACAATTGTATTCTAACAACTTTGATAACCAAAAGAAATAGATAAATTCCTAGTAACATACTTTCTACCAAGACTGAATCATGAAGAAAGAGAAAATCTGAACAGACCAATAATGAGTAAAGAGATTGAATCAGTTATCAAAAACTCTTAACAAAGAAAAGCCCAGGACTGGACTGCTTGACTGGTGAATTGTACCAAATTCTTCTTTTAAAAAAGATTGATGACAACCCTTCTCAAACTTTCACAAATAACTGAAGAGGAGGAAATACTTTCAAGTTCATTTACGAGACCTGCATCACTCTGATATCAAATCCAGACAAGAACACTACAAGAAAAGAAAATACAGGCAAATATTCCTGATAAACATCCATGCAAAATTCTCAGCAAAGCTCTAGCAAACAGAACTCAACAGCACGTTGAAAGGATCATACACCATGATCAAGTGTGATTTATTCGTGAGATTCAAAGTTGGTTCAACGTAGGTAAATCAAGAAATGTGGTACACCACATTAACTGACGAAGGATTAAAAATCATACAATCATTTCAATAGATGGAGAAAAAGCATTTGACAAATTTCAACATCTTATGATGAAACCTGTCAACAAATTTAGGTATAGAAGGAATTAACCCAACACAATAAAAGCCATATGTGAAAGCTCAATGGTGAAAAAGAAAAATGTTTTTCCTCTAAGATCAGGAACAAAGCAAGAATGCCCACTCTTACCACTTTTATTTAAAACAGTACTGCAAGTCCTTGCAAGGGAAAATAGATGAGAAAAGGAAATAAAAGCCATCCAAATTTGAAAGAAAAAATAAAGTTGTCTCTGTTTGTAGATGACATGATCTTATATATAGAAAACTCTGAAGAATCCACAAAAAAAATCTGTTGGAATTATTAAACAAATTTTGTAAAGTTGCAGGATACAAAAATCAACTTACAAAAATCAGTAGTGTTTCTTCATGATAAAAATAAACTATATGAAAAAGAAATTAGGCAAACAAACCCATCTATGAAAGAATCAAAAAAAAAATTTAAGCAGAGGTGAAATATATGTATACTGAAAATTAAAAAAAAATCCTGAGAAAAATAGGAAAAGGGACAAATAACTGGGAAGAAATATCATGTTCATGAATTGAAACATTAATATTGTTAAAATGTCTATACTACCCAAAGTGATCCACACATTCAATGCAATCCTCATCCAAATTCCAAGTCGTTTTCCACAGAAATAGAAAAAAAAGTCCTAAAATTCATATCAAATTACAAAATACCCTGATTAGACAAAGCAACCTCAAGTAAGAAAAATACAGCCAAAGGCATCATATTTCCTGATTTCAAAAGATATTACAAAGCCACAGTAATGAAAACAGCGTGGATACTGGCATTAAAACCAGACCCATAGACCAATGGAACATAATCAAGAGCCCAGAAATAAGTCCATACATGTATGACTAACTAATTTTGGACAAGGGTGCCAAGAATACACAATGAAAAAAGAATAATCTCTTCAGCAAATGGTACTGGGGAAACTGAATACCCACATGCACAAGAATGCAATTGAACATTTATCTTACAAACAAAAAAATCAACTCAAATGGATTAAAACGAAACAAGACCCCGAATGGTAAAACTCCTAAAAAAAAGATAGGGGAAAATTTCCTTGACATTGATCTTGGCAATAAATTTTTGGATGTCAGCCCCTAACGTCAGGCAACAAAAACAAAAATAAACAAGTAATACTACATCAAACTGAAAAGCTTCTGCATAGTAAAGGAAGCAAACAACAAAATGAAAAGGCAGCCTACACTACCCAAGAAAATATTAGGAGAAAATATTTGTGAATCATATATCTGATAAGGGATTAATATCCAAAATATATAAGTAGCTCACACAACAGAAAAAAAATAATAATTAACTTGCAAAAATTGCCAAACACCCTGAATGGACATTTTCCCAAAAAAGACATAACAAATGGACAACAGGTATATGAAAACATGGACAATATCACTAATCATTAGAGAAATACAAATCAAAACTTCCATGGGCTATCTCCACACACCTCTTGGGATGGCTATTGTTTTGAAAAATAAAAGATAGGGGAGAATGTGGAGAAAAGGAAACCATTGCACACTGTTGGTGAAAATGTAAGTTGGTACAACCATACAGAAAATAGTAGAGAGTTTCCTTCAAAAATTAAAAATAAAACTATCATAATAAACTGGCAATCCTACTTCTGGGTATATATCCCAAAGGAATTGATATTAATATCTCAAAGAGATATTTACACCTGGTATCACAATTGCAGCATTATAACCAAGATATGGAAACAACCTAAATGTCCATGGATGGATGAGTGCATAAAGAAAATGTGGTATACACACGCAATGGAATATTATTCAACCTTGAAAAATGAAGGGAATCCTGCCATTTGGGACAACACGGGTGACTCTGGAAGGTATTAGCTAAGTGAAATATGCCAGACACAGAAAGATAAATATGACATGACTTTAGTTATATGTGGAATCTTCTTTTAGATTCACAGAAGCATAGAATGGTGATTGCCAGAGTCTGGTGGAAGGGGGAAATGTGGAGGTAATGTTTAAGAGGTACAAAGTTTCAGTTATGCAAGATAAATAAGTTCTGGGGTTGCCCTATATTGTATAGTGCCTCTAGATAATAACACTATATTGAATATTTAAAATTTGGGAAGAAGGTAGATCTTATGTTTAGCATTCTTACCATAAAATGTCCAATGAAGGGGATGGGGAGGAAACTTTGGGATGTGAGGTACACGTCTATGGCCTTGACATTGGTGACTTTTTTCATGAGTGTATACTTATTCCCAAACACATTGAGTTGTATACACTAAATACAGCTTTTTATATGGCAATCACACTTGAATAAAGTTTTTTGGAAAGAAGGAGAATAACAATTTTTGATTATGCAACACTGACTTTTGGCATGTAACTTACTTTTGGCATGTAACCCAGTTCAAACACCTGCAGGACAATGCAATAGCAAAACTCCTATCTTAGCAAACATCCCAATTCTATGTGGATGAGGTTTCTTATTACTTACTTCCATAAAAGAAAAAAATTAGAAAAAAAATGGAATTCTTTCTTATTTTAGGAATATTCATCCATTATTACATAAAGTCATTGATGAAATGAATGAGTCACAGCGCTGTGCTTAGTGAAGAATCTCAAACACACATCGCTCAGAAAGAAGCAAGTCACCAAAATGCATACAATTTTGTAGTGTGACTATATAAAGGATAAAAAGTGGCAAAATTAAATAGCATTATTTAGGTATACAATCAGCTGTGTGCTAAAACTAAAAATAAAGTCAAGAAGATCATTATCATAAAAGACATGGTAGTGACTTCCTCTAGCAGAAGAGAAAAGTACATAATTCGACAAGAACACATAAAAAATTTCCCAAAGACAGGTAATACGCTTAATTTGTGTGGAGTAACTAAGGGGAATATCTTATTTTATTATTAAGCTGAAAGTGTACATTAAAAATACTCTTTTATGTGTATAATAAGGGTTCACATTACTGTCTTCACCTCAGAATAATTTGAAGCTTTAAAAAGTACAGATTCCAGGACCCCATACCGACAGAGAATGATTTAATTGGTCTGCTGTGGGGCCCAGGCAGAAATAGTATTTTATGTTCCTCAAAAGATTTTTATATGTAGCCAAGTTTGAGAACTACAATCACTGAGGCATTTCACAATAGGAAATAAACATTATTTATTAAAAAAATTAAGAGGAGGGAGGGAAGAGTGATTGAGAAATAAAGAAAACTGAAAGGAAAACAAAGTTTTACCTTTTCATAGAAATATATTTGTCATGGAGGGCTGTGGGTAACAGTATCAGAACCAATGAGAACAAAGGGCAAAAAAATTAAACAAAAGCGTATTTCTGGGAATGGGTTTTCTGGGATCTTGTAAACACTGGAGATACAGAATCTTTCAGATTATATAAACACTGAGGCTTTGGTGGTGTAGGGCCCCCAGCTAACCTCACAGAGGCTGTGTTATTACAGTCTGTACAGTCTGTTTCAGATATTCCCTAGCTTATTGGAAAATTTTATCTAGTTCCCAGAGAAAGCTGTATTCTACTCAACTTCATTTCAATGTGCTTATGATATTTAATATATACCAAGATAACTTTCAATCAGTGACTCAACTCATGAAAATATATCTAGGAAAAAATAACTCACACTAAAGAAGATCTAGAAATATATTAACATGAGTAAAACATTAGTGAGTGATACAATTATTAATTTCTAAATATGTTCATCTCTTTTTTGTTTTCTTTTTAAAATTAATTCAACTAACACATTTAATCTTAGTATAGATTAAAAGAACCTTTTAATATTTTGGACTATGCTTACATTTTAAGCAATTAAGAAAATAAAAGCATCACCCAGCCAAATGAATTCCTGTAAGTCTGCGATAATCAGGATAATCACCTAATTCCACAGTTTAGTTTCCACCAGAGTGGGACAATTAAGCGAATTCTAATTAACCATTAAGAAATAAACAACTAAAATGAATACAGGATGTTCTCTTGGTGCAAAGTACAACAGATTTTTTTTTGTTTTAAAGTATCTAGGCCAGGCATGGTGGCTCACCTACGTAATCCCAGCACTTTGGGAGGCTGAGGCAGGTGAATCACTTGAGGTCAGGACTTCGAGACCAGTCTGGCCAACATGGAGAAACCCAGTCTCTACTAAACATACAAAAATTAGCTGGGCACGGTGGCGCATGCCTGTAATCTCAGCTGCTCGGGAGGCTGAAGCAGAACTACTTGAACCCAAGAGGCAGAGGTTGCAGTGAGCCAAGATCGTGCCACTGCACTCCAGCCTGGGCAACAGAGTGAGACTCCATCTCAAAAAAATTTTTTTTAATTAAAAAAAATTTTTTTAAGTGTGTAGATTATGCAACAAGGGAAATAATATATACTAGCATTTTGTAAAGGGAAAAAACCTTGTTAGACAAAAGAAGCCAAAAAAGCTTTATGGTACATTATTTTGGTAGGGAACTTGGGAATAAGGTATGGTTCAAGGACATTTGCATATGAGGACTGTAGCATTATTGTGGGGTGAATTACATCCTTTCCCCCAAAATTCCTAAGTTGAAGTCCCAACCCCTGGTATCTCAAATGAAGTCATATTTGGAAATAAGGCCTTTAAAGAGATAATTAAGGTTAAATGAGATAATATGGGTAAGCTATAATCCATGTTATTATATTTAAAGATAGGGCTGTAACAAAGGTCTTTTTTTTTTTTTTGAGACTAAGTCTCGCTCTGTCGCCCAGGCTGGAGTGCAGTGGTGCAATCTCGGCTCACTGCAAGCTCCGCCTCCTGTGTTCACGCCATTCTCCTGCCTCAGCCTCCCGAGTAGCTGAGACTACAGCCATCCGCCACCACCCCCAGCTAATTTTTTTGTATTTTTAGTAGAGACGGGGTTTCACCGTGTTAGCCAGGATGGTCTTGATCTCCTGACCTCATGATCCGCCCGCCTCAGCCTCCCAAAGTGCTGGGATTACAGGCGTGAGACACCATGCCTGGCCAAGAAAGGTCCTTAAATTGAACTGAAGCCCTAAGGGTGGAGCAGTAATCCAATGTGACTTCTGTTCTTAGAAAGCATGAGACAGATGCCAGGCATGAACATGTTAAACATCCCTAATCTGAAAATCCAAAATTGGTAATGCTTCAAAAGTCAAAATGTTTTCAGCACGGAGTTATGACGTCAGTGAAAAATTCCACACCTGGTTTCATGTGATGGGTCATATATATTATCTAAAATATTGTATAAAATTACCTTCAGGCTATATGCATAGGTGTATATGAAACATAAGTGAATTTTGTGTTTGGATCTGGGCCCCATTCCCAAGATATCTCATGTATATGCAAATACTCCAAACTCTGAAAAAATAAAAAATTCAAAACACTTCTGGTCCCAAGGATTTCCAATAAGGAATACTCAACAGGTACATGCACAGAGGAAAGAACTTGTAGTAACACAAGCAGAAGAAAATCATCTTCAAGCTGTGGAGAGAGGCCTCAGAAGAAACCAAGCCTGCTGACACTTTGATCCTGGACTTCCGGCCTCCAGAACTGTGAGAAAGTTAACTTCTCTTGTTTAAGATGCCTAGTCTGTAGTATTTTATTATGACAGCCCAAGCAAACTAATATAGGCACGAAAATGTAAAGATAGAAAATATAGAAACACATGAATAATATTTATTTAATTTTAGGGGGCTTCTTAAGCTTAATGACAAAGGCAGAAGCAATAAAAGAAAATCTTGACTAAATTAAACAAATTGGAAAAAAAGTTTTCATCAAAATTACTAGAAACAATATGCAAAGACAACAAAAATCAAGAAAAACATATTTACATTATATCTTATAAAAAAGGTTAATATAGTTAATGAAGACAGACCACTTCTGAATGAATACAAGAAAACAAGAAGCTCAATAGAAATTCTTGGCAAGAAAATAAATGGGTAATTCTCAAAAGAAGAAGAATAAAAGTTTAATAATTAGCACATGAATTTTTAAAAAAGATTCAACCTCATTATTAATCACAGATGTAAATTAAAACAATCTACAATTTCATCTGCTTGATTAGGAAGTTTTTCCATTTAAAAAACTGAAATTTCTTTTTAAAAAGTTTGGTGAGAATTTAAAGAAATTGACAAATTATTTCATCTAAATTAAAAAAGGAAAGGAACCTGATGGGAGTGGTGAGATTATAAGAAAGGTTTAAGTTTTTGAATTACAGAGACAGGGAAAGATATCCACAGACTCTGGAGAGGCCAATCGTGGTGGCTCAGTAATCGCAGTACTTTGGGAGGCCAAAGCAGGTAGATTGCTTGAGCTCAGGAGTTTGAGACTAGCCTGGGCAACATGGCAAAATCCTGTCTTTATTAAAAATACAAAAAATTAGCTGGACGTGCTGGCACATGTGCCTGTGGTCATGGCTACTTGAGAGGCTGAGGCGGAAGGATTGCTGGAGCCTGTGAAGTTTAGGCTGCAGTGAGCTGTGATCATGCTATTATACTTCAGCCTGGGTGACAGAGTGAGACTATGTCTCAAAAAAAATTTTTTAAAAAGACTCCAGAGAATCAAACAACAAGCAACCTCAACAGAGAGTATGTGAAGAAACAGCCCTAAGAACACGGGGTTAGGCGAAAATTTACATTTGATACAAATTCTTAATTGACAATATATATTAAAGTCATACTTTTACATATTTTTAAGCTCACAAATAACCTTATAAAAAGCCATTTATGACAAACTGAGAGCCAATAGAATAATGAAAGGGGAAAAGTTGAAAGCATTCCCTTTGAGAACTGGAACAAGACAAGGATGCCCACTCTCACTACCTCTATTCAACAGAGTAGTGGAAGCCCTAGCTAGAGCAATCAGACAAGAGAAAGAAATAAAGGACATTTAAATTGGTAAGGAGGAAGTCAAACTCTCACTGTTTGCTGATGATATGATCATATACCTAGAAAACCCTAAAGACTCCTCCGAAAAGCTCCTAAAACTGATAAATGAATTCAACAAAGTTTCAGGATACAAAATTAACATACACAATTCAGTAGCTCTGCTATACAACAACAATGACAAAGCTGGGAATCAAATCAAGAACTCAACCACTTTTACAAGAGCTGTAAAAAAAAAAAAAAAAAAATTGGAATTATACCTAACCAAGGAGGTGAAAGACCTCTACAAGGAAAACTATTAAACACTGCTGAAAGAAATTACAGGCAACACAAACAAATGGAAACACGTCCCATGTTTGGGGATGGGTAGAATCAATATTGTGAAAATGACCATCCTGCCAAAAGCAATCTACAAATTCAATGTAGTTCCCATGAAAATACCACCATCATTCTCACAGAACTAGAAAAAAACAATCCTAAAATTCATATGGAACAGAAAAGAGCCCACATAGCCAAAGCAAGACTAACCAAAAAGAACAAATCTGAAGGCATCACATTACGTGACTTCAAACTGTACTATACGGCCATAATCACCAAAACAGCATGGTAGTGGTATAAAAATAGGAACACAGACCAATGGAACAGAATAGAGAACCAATAAATAAACCCCAAATACTTACAGCCAACTGATCTTTGACAAAGCAAGCAAAAACATAAATTACAGAAAGGACACCCTATTCAAAAAATGGTGCTGGCATAATTGGCAAGCTACATGTAGGACAATGCAACTGGATCCTCATCTCTCACCTTATACAAAAATCAACTCAAGATGGATCAAGGACTTAAATCTAAGACCTGAAACTATAAAAATTCTAGAAGATAACATCGGAAAAACCCTTCTAGCCACTGGCTTAGACAAAGACTTCACGACCAAGAACCCAAAAGCAAATTCAACAAAAACAAAGATAAACAAGTGGGACTTAATTAAAGAGCTGCTGCATAGCAAAAGGAACAGTGAGGAGAGTAAACAGACAACCTACAGAGTGGGAGAAAAATCTTCACAATGTATACCTCTGACAAAGGACTAACATCCAGAATCTACAATGAACTCGAACAAACTAGCAAGAAAAAAACAATCCCATCAAAAAGTAGGCTAAGGACATAAATAGACAATTGTTCAAAGAAGGCATACAAATGGTCAACAAACATATGAAAAAATGTCCAACATCACTAATGATAAGGGAAATGCAAATCAAAACCACAATGTGATACCACCCTATTAGTGCAAGAATGGCCATAATCAAAAAATCAAAAAATAATAGATGTTGGTGTGGATGTGGCCCAAAGGCAACACTTTTACACTGCTGGTGGGAATGTAAACTAGTACAACCACTATGGAAAACAGTGTGAATAGTCCTTAAAGAACCAAGAGTAGAAATACCATTTGATCCAGCAAGCCCACTACTGGGTATCTACCCAGAGGAAAAGAAGTAATTATATGAAAAAACATACTTGCACAAGCATGTTTATAGCAGCACAGTTCACAGTTTCAAAAATATGTAACCAAATGCCCACCAGTCAATGAGTAGATAAAGAAAGAGTAGATAAAGATATATATATGTATATATACACTATATATACATATATGTATATATATACACACATATATCTGTATATATATATACACACACATATATCTGTATATATATACAGATATATGTGTGTGTGTGTGTGTATATATATATATATACAGCAACCTGTATATATATATGTGTGTGTGTGTGTATATATATATATATATACAGCAACCTGGATGGAACTAGAGACTGTTATTCTAAGTAAACTAACTTGGGAATGGAAAACCAAATATCCTATGTTCTTACTCATAAGTGGGAGCTAAGCTATGAGGATGCAAAGGCATAAGAATGATACAATGGACTTTGAGGACTCAGGAAAGGGTGGGTGGTGGAAGAGAGGTGAGGGATTAAAAAACTACAAATTGGGTTCACTGTGTACTGCTCATGTGATGAGTGCACCAAAATCTCTCAAATCACCACTAAAGAACATACTCATGTAACCAGATACCACCTATTCCCCCAAAACCTATGGAAATAAAAAAATGAATAAAATTAAAATTAAATTTAAAAATAAAAGAAATAAAAAAAGAAATTACCGTATAAGAAATTGTGGTAGGCTATTGGTTCTCTATACAAATATACATTCCCTTCCTCTTTCCTAGTAATACAACTTAGTTTTGAATAAACCCATTTCATAGATTTCCTTATGATTTAACCACACAACAAAATTTTGTTTAATTCATTATAAGTAGAATTAATACACAAAAGCTTCAAGAAAACAATTTTAAAAGACACCAAGTATGTGTTCTTCCTTTGCCTCTTTCCCTGCCTTATTTTTTCTTGCCAGCCAGATGAAAGCTATAATAACCAGAGCTAAAGCAGTCTCTTGAATTATCATTCCTCTCACAATATTTCAGGCAGCCCCCTCTCCGTCTCCACTCTCACTGTACTGCTCTAGTGCAGTTCATTACTTTTTATCCTCACTATTGGACTAGCCATCTATTAGAAGAATCGACTTATCTGTGTAATATCCTTCTATACTTGCTAGTAGGAGGTACTGTATTAATATTTATTGAATGCAAAATATCATGTTCTAAGAATAGATTTTCAATGAGCTTATAGTGGATTTGTGTTTTCATTTAGGTTTTAGTAATATTTAGGCATGGTGAGGCCAACAGATCAGGAAATGACTGCCATGGAAAAGATAGGTTTTTATACTCACAGAACCTGAGTGAAGGGAGAACACTTCACTGTAGGGAGGCTACACAGGGAAACACTCGGATTGATCCGGAGGCAGAAGGAGATGCAAAATTGTGGGCAAGAGCCTTTATTGTAGTTTCTATGAGAAGCAGATTTACAATTGGCTAGTTTGAATAATTTCAGTAAACTCTGGGGCATGGTGGCTCTTCCTAGTCTCTGGTACTTACCCTAGGATGATTAGGGCAGGTGGATAGTGGCTCTGAGTGTGAGGGCTTCATAAAGGAAGTAGGTGGAGATGTGGGCTCTAGAGTGGTTGGTTTGCATTTGAAAAATGCACTCAAGAGGAAGTGCTTTACTATTGCTAGGAAGCATCAGAATACAGAAAATAAGACATAGTGAATATGATTTGTATACCCAGCTCCCCTATTCTGGTGACACTCCTTCATCGATAAGGTCACCAAGGTGGAGTTCCAGTAGGCATGTTTGTCTAATGTATCCTGCCATCCGTCTACAATAACTAGTCTGAGGGTGGCCATTTGACCCAAGATAGGTCAGAGAATTTAGAAATAAAACTAAAGGATGCCTGCAACAATGTGTCCAGGCTCGTGTATTCCCCGGAGTCATGTTTTCTGTATGTATGGTAAAGTAGAGATGGACGTTCCGCAGAAAGATAAATTAAATAGATGAGCTGAAAGACACAGTTTCTGTCACCCAGGTTGGAGTGCAGTGGTGAGATCATGACTCACTGCAGCCTCAACCTCCCAGGCTCAAGTGATCTTGCCTCAGCCTTCTAAGTAGCTGGGACCACAGGTGTACACCACCGCAGCAGCCAATTTTTAAATTTTTTTTGTAGAGATGGGGTCTCACTATGTTGCCCAGGCTGAACTTCTGAGCTCAAGTGATCTTCCTGCCTCAGCCTCCTCCCACAGTGTAGGATTACAGATGTGAGCCACTGCCCCTACCCCCTCTCACTTTTTAATCTTTGATTTTCATATCTTCCTGACGTTGTACTGTATTCTTGATCTATGTGTTTCCTTGTACCTTTACATGAACTCCTTTTATGTTTGACATTGTTGGCAGTTAGAGTAAATCTAGTTAACATGGAGATTTCCAAGAAATCATCATGAGAATGTACAAAGACTAAAAGACCAAAAAAGTAAGCTAGTGGAAAGAACTCCAAACACACTTGGTTTCTTTTTCTGAACTCCTTCCTGACCTTTTAATCAACGATTTTAAACTCTTCATTTCCCAGTTTCTCTAAGACAACTTTCCAGACAATTTGTGTGAGTCATTTGACTCAAATCCTTCAAGAATCCATTCCATATTAAATATCCTTATTCCCCTCTTAAATGAGATTGTGTATATGCTGGGTCTAGTATGATCTTGTCACCCATTGATTTTTCAATATCTATTCATTTCCTTCCATTGTCTTGATTGTCACTTATTCAATGCACGCTTCTGTAAAACAACTAAACAAGTAGGCATGTATGCAACTGATCAGTGGAGGAATTAGGTTACTATAACACAGAAGTTGCATTCATTGGTCCATGATTTTGACCACTACAGTAATTCTTGTAGCACCAACATAACAGCAGATGAAACCAAAGTGTACTTGCACAGCTGAGCTCAGCAAGTCATAGAGGAATTCCAGGACTGCACAGAGTGTGCTTCAGTCAATGTTTTCAGATGAGTTATCCACGTGCTCTCTTTTGAAAGTGCTTCTTTATTGCCTAGTTCTCCTGGTCTTCGGGTAATTTGCTCTTGCCTTCAAAATTCAACAGCCTTAAACATTTTATACTACGTTTACATCAAGGGTCCTTGCCTCCCACCCACCCCCACTGTTTTAGGTAGAGTCATACATTTACTCAAAAGTTCCTCTATTTATTAGGAATTCAAGATACTTTAAACTGTACTAGTAGTTTGAATATGATTGCTAGTGTTTATATTAGTGCTGGCTAACTAGGTTACCTATGATTACAGTGGCTTGCTCCAGTCCTATTTTTCCAAAGGCTTTCTTCTTTTCATATTATTCAAAACATGAGGTTTTTCAGAAACTTACAGTAAAAAAAAAAAAAATCTGTGTGCGAGTACGTGCATTTGTGTGTGTGCTCCATTAAGTGTAATAGACAAGAAAATTGGTTTCTAGTCCTGGCTTAATATTTGTGCATGTATAAATATCTGTAGATTTTATTGTTAACTGTTTCTTTATGTTTGGCTCAACTAGATGTAATTTTCATGTGTTCCACATTTACTCAAGTTCAACTGTAGCTTATACATCTTATATACTAGTATATATCTGTACCGATATTTCAGGACTAAATAACATATACTTCAATTATGTAGTGGAAAAAATATATATCAGTACAAAGTAGGAGTCTTCTTGATAAACATCAATATTCATTTTGAGTGAAAATAAGTAAAATATAGTTCAGTAAAAATTGAAACACCATATCATCACAAAAACTCTATGCAACGGTCCTACTGACCTAGATCCTAAACATGAAAATTTTCATTGTCATTGAAACAAATTCTAATTAGAAATTACATGAACTGAGGATAATGTTAACATTCAGATTTACAGTTGCCTCTATTTGAACCTAGGGATATTTCAAGGGCTATTTAAGCCTTACTAAAATGTCTGCTCAAATAATTATTTTTTCTTAATAATGTAAATGAACCAAGTTATATCATTGTGCTTGGATTATAATTAAATATAATTACATTAAATAGTAATATTTATCATTATAATATGATTTAAATTACATCTTTAAATATAGACCTTTTTAACATTCAGATGCTAATTTTCTTAATTTTATTGAGAGATAAAGCAGTATTTGATGCTTTCAAGGTATGTAACAAATGGTTTACTTGAATACAATGTTAAAGTAATTAGATTCATCCATGGCTTTGATTTTTTTAATTTAAAATCACTGATTAAAAGTATAATAAACTCAATCACATAGTTCTTCTGATTAAAGAATGGCCTTGGACCAGAAAAAAAGAACTAGTCCCTGATTTTATAAGAAACAAATAATTGGGCTCTAAGGCTTAATGAAGAACAATGCAGTTAGTTGACCATGGTAATGAAGCCTCTCTTCTGAAGCCTGTCTCAAATCAATTCAAGCAATAAAAGAAAGCTAGATTTATAACTGGCAATGACTGAATGTAGAGAGTTGATGTCACAAAGACTATCTCCACCTCTTCGTTCAGAATTTTGTTTAGTGTCAACTTTATTCACTGAGGGTACTTCCTCAAAAGGCTGAACCCAGGAATGCTGGGAGCTTTTGGTTAACACTTTTAGACTATTAGAATCTGAAGGTAAGTATACTTCTCTCTTACATCTTCAGGTTGAATAAAACTGCAAAGGATTGATAGCTTGGTTGTGATTTCTTTTTGTTTATTAATTAAGCAACCATAATCCTCAGACTGTGACCTTAAATACAGCAAATGTATTTGCTTCCAAGGTGGAGAAACTGGAAAACTCAATGTTAAATAATGTCTCTTTATGTAATATTGCATTGTGTGTTAGGTAGTAGATTGCATGTTGTGTTAGGATGGGCTTGATGGTATACTTTTAAAATACCACTTAAATCTTAAAAAGAACTATATATATATATAACTCAACTATATGTATCTAAAAAACAAGTTGGCTAAGAGGTTCTCCTCTACAGATTCAGGAAGATGAGGCAGATGTAGATATACTATCAGGGATATAAGGCCCCTTTTAACATGCAAGGGAGACCTGATGAGATTTACTTTTGAATTCAAAATAAATCTGTAACGATGAAAATTGTACACTACATTTTAAATATTTCAACTGGAAATGACACATGCTACTTCCTCACAGCACATTGGCCAGTTCTGATTCATATTGACCCGTTTAACTAAAAGGGAGACATGCGGGAAAGAAACTGATATCATTCAAAGAGTAAATATCTCTACCACATGTGGTGATACATTTTCAAAAAGATAGCATCTGTTTATAAATCAATGACAAAGATGTCACCATTCTTACCTTTTGATAATCAAAATTCTTCAATCAATAAAAATCAGTTACCTTTCACTGAAAAGTCAAAATTAATCTTTGTATCCATATATGATATCTAGTTAGTAAAATATGAATTTATATACGGACATGTTATTAATATTGATAAGTAAGTTGGAAGACAACATATAATCAGGAGATTAATTATAACAAGCTATTTTTAAACATGACTTTGATACTTTTTGTTAATCAATATTTGCAGGGATGTAGTTACTTCAAATAAGACTACTTTGTCATTTGAGAAGCATTACGTACTTCATCCTGCCAATAAGTAAAGTTTCATTTAAAGTACAGGTTTAAATATATGGATTCTTCTATAAAGAATATATTTAACAAATTATATCAATTGTTGGCAGAAAATTTTAGCTCTAGGTACAAAAGGTACATTGCAGTGTATAAAGAAACCTAGTATAAAAATACATAATCAGGTAAAGAAATAAACTGCTATCATGTGGGTCTGATTCAAGTTAAATAATATTTGTAGTTAAGGGTCATATTCTTTCCCCTCCCTTTCCTTACTGAAAATATTTTGAATCCAAAGTAAAACAAACCTGGAACAATAAGGATTATTTGAATATTAAAAATTTTTAAAACATCACTTACAATGCTTTAAAATACTTAAACTAGTATTACTAAAACATTCTACTATTAGAAACACTAATGATATGTCTGATATCCCTTATTTTCTTTCAAGACCATTTGAAATCATTGGCAAACTAGATAATGCCAAACATTTCTCCCTGTGGCCTTGGACCAACCCAGTTCTCCCTAGTTTCTTGCTTGCAGTTCTCAAGAAGAAACGACAAATGTGCTAGGAATGCAACATTCCGAGATAAGAAGGAACGTTCTAGAACAGCCCAGTCTTGGTTCCAATTTCTTTTAGAAACAGAACATCCTTTCATGCTTTCACCTGAGGTATAAAACCCAGGGCAGACTTTGCCAGATCATCAGCTGTGGTGCAACAGGGTCTTGCACAGATGAGATTCCATCCATCCCGGGCAGCTTTCCTGAGCCTTGGGGGACCAGCTTAATGATGAACCCTAATCTTCTGTTGTCCCTTGCTGCCTATCTGTAGGTAATAAACCCGCTTTACGTAACTAGTGTATGAGGATTCTGTCTCACCAGACTCAGCAAGTTGGTAACCAGTAGACAGTGAACCTGCTTGACAGATATGTCAGGTGCTATGTGACTGCTGTTACCTCCAAGTTGTTTATCATTATTTTAGTAGTATTCTATGATGTTATGGCTAAATATGGCTGTTTCCATGCCATTAAGCATCAGGAAGGAAATCAACTCAGCTGATATTTGGTTTAACATCTAGCTATTTCAATTTTTCAGAGTCTTAAGGATTCAATTAAATATGATGGTGTTGATGAGTGATGGCAATCATATCAAACATTGCTTGAGTAGTTACCATGAAGAGTTATTGTATAAAGCACTTGGCATATAGTAACTTTTAAATCCACACTATCATTCTAATAATATAAGGCAGGTTCTTTTTTTCTTTTTTTTCTTTTTTTTTTTTTTTTTTAGCTGGGCATGGTGGTGCATGCCTGTAATCCCAGCTACTCAGGAGGCTGAGACATGAGAATCACTTGAACCCAGGAGGTGGAGTTTGCAGTGAGCTGAGATCGTGCCATTGCACTCCAGCCTGGCGACAGAGAGAGACTGTCTCAAAATAAATAAATAAATAAATAAATAAATAAATGTCACTTTTAATTATTTCATTAGGGTGAGATGTGCATTACTTTTCTACTCATTGCCTTCTTCTTTTTCTTGTCTGACATTTACTTTAAAAGAAGACTGCGAACGATCTGAATGCAATACTCAGAGCACTCAAATGTGAGCAGAAATACAGCTTTTCATGTAAACTAAGTGAAGAAGGTAAGTTCTGAAGTTAAACCCTATGGAGTTCTCTTTATAGATTTATTTGTGTGTGAACTTTATATAGAGCAATCACTACTTTGTGATCTCCCAAGTTCAATTTGAATCCAGAGTGATGCTGCATTGAGATCATTATCATCATGCCACGATTTTTCACTCCAGATCAATCACTGTTTAAAGGACACTCAGGAGTCATACATACAGTTTTTAACAGGAAAAAATGAAAGATGTGAAAGTGGCTATAATAAAAAAGAATGTCTTTTTACATTATGTGTGAAGACAACACCTAAGACATCTCAAATTATAATAATGCCAGCTTCTTTTATTTTACCCTCAAGGTATTTTTTTCTTTTCATAATTAAGATTATTTGGGGGGTGTGAGTGTTTTGCTATGTATGAATGTAGGGAAAGATTGAGTAGCTACTGTCAGAAGATTCTGGAAACATTCTCTGTTCCCTAAATTATCTCTTCCTCTTCCTTGAACTGAAAACTGGTCACCATTCAATTGAATTTTCTAGATATTCAGTTGAAAAGGCAACATCTTATACCATTATTGGATTCTATCCTGAGGTCATGGGTTTACCAGTGTCTTCGAGCAGTTCACAGAGGGGTCTTGGAAATAGAAAACATGGGGGTGGGGTGGGGAACACACTAGGGAAGGAGACAAATGCCAGGAATTAAGAAAGGGGCACTGAAAAGGGAAACAGAAAAATCCACAAAACTGAACACTCTGGAATGCACACATTTCAGCCCAGCTCTCCGTAGATGTGTGCAGTGCATTGCACAAAGCTTTCTGCAGACTAGAAAATCGACGTTTGCAGAACATGTGAAAATGAAGAAACAAAATAGAATAGGATTCTAAATGTGATAATGTGATGTAAAAAGTGTTGTCCCTAAAGCAATTAAGAAGCCTTGCAGTGTAGTTCATTTATATGTATTGGCCAATGAATATTCAGATGCTTGCTATATCTCATGCGTTTTTCAAAGTACCTTGTATAGAGTTAATAATCTAATCCTCATAAGAACTTTATGAGATAGAAGCATTATTATTACTATTTTATAGATGAAAAACATAAGGCAAAAGAAGATCATGTCATTTGCCTAAAATCATAGAGTAGATAGCAAATGGGTAAGCTAGGACTAACACCTAGTGGTCTTATTGCTGATCTGGGATCTTAACAGCTGACACAAACGCTACTTAGTATTAATAGTAAGCTCCCTGAGTATCAGGTGAATGACTGTACTTAAGAAATGACGGTACTTTAAGTAAGGTTCTGAAATTTTAGAAGTCATTTAAATTTTGAACTTCAGAATTACAATGATAGGATATCCCTTTCTTTTCAATATGAATTGTCTTCCTACTTCTTTGTTCTGTGGAATGGTTGCTGCATTTTATAAGATTTCTGTACAAACCATTTTTAAACCAACTTGAATAAAAAGGAGACACATCAAATTTATAATCTGTCATTTATTTTTCTATGAATAAGCTACTTGCTTCCTTATTAACTTGTCCAAAAAGGAGAGAGGCTTCTTATTGTGTTCCTGGACAGACTACAGAATATGCCCATTATTTTGCTTTATTTTTCTTTTTAGAAAAATACATTTGATAGTAAGTTGAAGATAGCACCATAATGTATCCAGAATGCAAAGAAATAAAAAAGAATATATCTAGCTTTATGTTGGCTATTTTCTAAATATTATCTAACAAATTGAGTTGTAAGTTTTTGAATAGAAAGTGAGAAAGAAATATGAAACTTAAATAGCTTTCCTATTTGCAGCTAAAGTAGATAACTACCAAATATGTACCATACATATTATGGTATATATAATGTGTGTGTGTGTGTGTGTGTGTATGTGTGCACGGACAGTCCTGGATTTACAACGATTTGATTTATAATCCTTCAACTTTACAATGGGTTTATCAGGACATAACCTCATCACAAATCCAGGAGCTTCTGCATTTACAATGATTTGACTTACAATTTTTTGACTTTATAATGGGTTTATTGGATATGGAATGCATTTTCAACTTATATGGGTTTATCCATATATAACACCATCATAAGTCCAGGAATATTTGTATTGCCATTACATATAGATATATATAATTTATATGTATGTATCATATAATCATATATATATATCGTATGTATAATCCACCTTTCCTCATTTCTACTCACAACCAATTTAAAATTTGCTCTCAATGATTCTGAAATTTAAAAACATATGCATAAATTCCAGAGTTTTATCAGATAATTGTAGGGAAATCGCAGAGACTACCTATTATGATCCTGTTGTTTTGTGGATAAGGAACCTGAGGCTCTAAAAGAATATGATTAAATTAATATGATTAGGGTCAAAATCCGAAAAGAGTACATAAGTCTATAAAATCTATATAAATCTATAAAAATATGGTGATTGCTTTTTGACATTTCCTAGCTAACGTTCTCTCTCACACTTTGAAGCGAATCTTTTCTTGTCTTCAACTGTCCCTAGACTGTTCAATTTGATTCCACTCCCAGGAGTGTTTTTATTGGCATCTTTGTTTTTTAATTGTATGGTTTTTGAATGTGGGCTGTTGTTATAGAAGGGAATCCTGTTGGATCAATTTTGAGAGTTCAAATTGTTCCAGCCCCACAGACCTCATCACAGATAAGTTGGACCCATTCATTCTCCAAGTCAGAAAACCTGTCCACTGTTAGTTGCCATTCTCAAACCTGGCTGCATTTTCCAGTGAATACCTGTTGACTCTTTTTGTGATTTTCCTGCCTTCCCCCTTATAGAAATAAATAATACACAAGTCTTGTAACTGTTTGTGGTTTGTCCTATTAGTTTGTATTTTTGGATTTTGTAAGGATGTATTTTCATTTAATTTTGTTGCATATGTTTTTCATGACTTGCTGACTTTGCTAATTAGGTTCTCTGACTGTTTTGTGTGAGGACTTAAGAAAATCCAAAAGCTGTTATGCCACTACTATCGTCATCTTTCCAGAATTCTTGATCTTTTTTCTTTGAGACAGGGTCTGACTGTTACCCAGGCTGGAGTGCAGTGGCTCATTGAAACCTCCAACTCCTGGGCTTAGCCTCTTGCAATTCTCCTGCCTCAGCCTCCTGAGTAGCTGGGACTACAGGCACAAGCCACAATGCCTGGCTTATGTTTTAATTTTCAATTTTTTTTTTTTTCAGACGGAGTCTTGCTCCATCACCCTAGCTGGAATGCAGTGGCACGATCTTGGCTCACTGCAAACCTCTGCCTCCCTGGTTCAGGCAATTCTCATGCCTCAGCCTGCTGAGTAGCTGGGATTACAAGCATGTGCCACAACACCCAGCTAATTTTTCTATTTTTAGTAGAGTTGGAGTTTCACCATGTTGGCCAGGCTGGTCTCGAACTCCTGGCCTTAATTAATCCACCTGCCTCAACCTCCCAAAGTGCTGGATTGCAGGAATGAGCCACAGTGCCCGGCCTAAAATTTTTATAGAGATGGGAGTTTCGCTATGTTGCCCAGGTTAGTCATTCCTTTCATTTAAAAAGTTTTAGTGATTTATAATTTACATGCCATTAAGTTTAGCCACATAACATTTAATGTTTCTAATATGTTTATGAAGTTGTACAATGATCACTATAAACAACATTAGAATATTTTTATCACTCCATGAAGAAACCCAATATCAATTAGCAGCCATTCCCCTTTCCCCATTCCCTCACACCTAAGTAACCACTCACCTCCTCTCTGTCTCTATACATTTGTCTGTTCTGTACCTTTCATATAAATGGTAGCATACAATATGTGGGGATTTTTTGTGATTAGTAAAATGTGACAGAAATAAACATTCAGTCATTTTTTAAGTTATTTCACATGCAGAACATCAACAACTTCATGATAAATTGTGTGGTGACCTGGTAGTTTATGATCTGAAGTTGGTTTCCTAATACAGGGCAATAAAGCACCATTTGAGAATATGGCATGTTACTAATAATGATGATCACTGTAATAATAAAATGTAACATTAATTTTTCTATGTGCCAAGACTATTCAAAGAACTTCACATATATTAACATATTTAATATTCATGTAAACCTACAATGAAAATACTACTTTCATCTTCTCAATTTTATTGATGAGGAAACTGACGCAAAGCGAAATGAAGAAACTTACCTGAGCCAGATGACACAGCCAGATGCCATGCCCACATAGTTTGACTCAAGGCTCCTTGTTCTTAACCACTATGATAAAGTGCCTTTCTGACTTTGAAGTGTTTTGTTAAATACCATTCTCATCTTCTAAAGTGGCAACTGCAGAAAGCAACTTAGTGTAACTTACACTCTAAGCTCCTTCTGATCACCCATGTTACACAGCCCTGATATTTCACCGGCATAAAGCTAAACACTAAGATGATTAAAAAGAATGTTGTTTAGTTCCATTCATAGTCTTTCAAACTTTCTCATAATTTTTTCATTTTTTTTTATCTTAACTGAAAAACAATTTGAAAATCCTTGTTAATTGTAGATGGCTGGGCTGTTAAAAACCAATGGCTACTTTTTCTGAAAATGCATTAAATGTGTAATTTACTATATTCAACTATAATTGACAACATGATGCCTCTTTACTTGATGAAAAAGAAAGAACTATAGGCCTAAAAGCAGTTGATCACTAAATGTAAGATATTAAAGTATAACTTAGTAAGCCAAGTGTTGGCTTCAATTGAACAAAATTAATTGTAATCACGTAAACTCTCACAGAACTCTATTACAAAAAAGGGAAGAAAGAGTGCAGACTTCCACATGAAACTAGCAAAGCTAGAATAATAACTCTCAGTTTCCTTCCGTCCTGAATCAACCCATCTAGGAATCATTCTGCTTCCCTTGAGAGGAAAGGAATTTCTCTTATTGAATAAAGCTTCTTTCTTTATAAAATCTTAGAGAAAGTTTTGAAGAATTTTTCCTTTTCAAGTTGCCAGAATCATTTCTAGATTGAGTTACTAACCATAATAGAATTTCAACATATTACTTGGAAAGTTACTAGGAGAGAGTTCAAGAAGCATATTCTCACATCTAAGATTCCCTTTACACAAATACATGTGCAAAACCTCATCTTCTTTCATTAAGACACCCTCTCCCCAGCATATTGAAGCCCAAATCCTGTCACCTGCATGACATAGATACCTGGAGCTACATGCTCCTTACATGGTATGAAACACATAATTTCTGATTTTATATAACATAAGGTGGCTGAGTAACAACCACCTTTTCTGGAAACATAGGTTGGAGGAGAGGGAATTCAAAGTTTAAAGAATGTATTTCTAAGCAGAATCTTTTGAAACAGTACCACTCATAAAAAGAGCAGATGCTGTAACACTACGAAAAAACCAAAGTCACATTTTTGAACTGCCTCAGTGAAATGATATTTTAATATGAGAGCAACAATAAAATTAAATAGCATTCAGGTTTAGCTCTTTTAGTCGCAGAGGCTTGCTGCCAAGTGAATCAGTATAGAAAACCACAGAAGGCATATCTTTCATTGGCAGTATATCTCACACAGGATTATTTTGGAAACCAAATGGAATAATTCCTCTGAAAGAACCTTGCAAACTGTGAAATTGTACAAATGTATTTATAATTATTTTTGACATTTTCTGGGTAGTTTTGTAAAGAGAATCGAAGTGTAGTTATACTTCTCATTTAGAAACGTGGTAAGTGGCAGTACTTTTTTTTTCAAGTTACTGTTCACAGGCTGGAGTAGCATCTTCAAATCTCCAAAGCACAGCTCTCAGCTCAATTTCTGCTTGAATTTTGCCTGATTGAATTTATTTCTTATAGATGCACTAACTACCACATTTTTAACCTGTTTTTACTGGTTCATTTATAATTAGTTTAAATTAGGTAAATACATGTAAATATTAGGCTCACATTTAAAATTGTGTTGAAAAACAAATTCAGAAGGGAAAAAATATTCATGTTAGAAAGTGGATGGTATGGAAGGAAGAGGGGAGTTACTTGTGCAATTGAAAAATGAAGAAGATATTGCTACGGCCTAACTGTTTATTCTCCTCCCTTCATTCCTATGTTGAAATCCTAAACCCAAAGGTGACAGTGTCCACAGATGGGGTCTTCAGGAAGATGACTAGGTCATGAGGGCTCTGCCCTCATGAATGGGATTAGTGCCCTTATAAAATAGGCCCAAGGGAGCTCATTTTATAAGGGCTCCACTTGGACTCCACCAAGTGAAGACACAGCAAGAAGGTGCCATATATTAACCAGGAAATGAGCCTTCACCAGATACCAAATCTGCCTGTCTTGATCTTGGACTTCGCAGCCTCCAGAACCACAAGGAAAAAATTTCTGTTGTTTATATGCTACCCAGCTTATGGCATTTTGTAACAGCAACCCAAACAGACTAAGATAGGTATTATCTCTTAACATATAGTTTTAAGTTCACAATTATAAAATTATACCTTTCCATTGATTTGTGTATATGTACAAAATACATAACAGTAAAGCATTTTAAACATATGTAACAAAAATGAAATGGCTAGATTACACATGTGTTACCAAATGGAAGTGCTTTCTGGAAACTTACCAGTTGTGCAGTTTTTAAATTCAATATCATCAATTGCAGCTCCTCCTCCCAGGTCCCTTGTTCTGATACCTTGAAATATGACTTCAAAATTCCTTAACTTTCCTAGCAGGATGTCAGCGTTTTGCCAATGATTACCAGGGTTCTGCTTACTTTCTTGCCATACTTTTGATAGTCCTTTCTCTGTCTGAAAGTAAAGAAGTTTGTATGAGGGAAATAATCAAACACAAAAGAAGATGACGTAGTATGGGGCAAAACCCAGTTATTTATCTCAAAAGCATTTGACCAATAAAAACTGAAAAAACAAAGAAGCACTGAATCTGTGAAAGCTGATCTTACAAACTGAGTCATTCTCATCAAACCCAACTCAAACACAGTCAAGAGGTCAGGGGTCGGGGAAAGCATTCAGGGCACGTAACACTGCTCCAAAAATATAATTCTCTACAAACCTGGCTCCTGAAACTGACAACTGTAACCTGAAACTAGTTGTATCTGACAGATACTGAAACAATCTGCTGAGACTCTAAAACTAGTTTTACCCATCATGCACCAGTTAGAGCTTTCCAGCTCTGCACAACTTTACTAGTGCCAATGAACTTTCTTTCACAACAGTATGGAACATTTATTTTTTTTTTCCCCCTGAAAAACTTTTATTTTAGGTTCAGGGGTACCTGAGCAGGTTTGCTATACAGGCAAACTCCTGTCTTGGAGGTTTGATGTACAGATTATTTTATCGACCAGGTACTAAGCATAGTACCAAATAATTATTTTTACATTTCTCTTTTATAAAACCTCCAATCTTCCCTTTGTTCTTCAGATATACTGAAGACCACCTGGTCTGTATATATGCCCCAAATTGCAATTCTTGCTTCCCTCAAAAAAATTTTTAGAGATTTTCACCTATATTTTATTTGACTTCAACATATCTCTGATGATAACTATGACATAGTTTATCTCACCGAAACAGAGGCATATTAATCTACTAAAGTATTTCCCAAAATAAAAACTAGCAGAATTAGCAATACACTTATTTTGGAATTTTTAGAGACACCATTATTATAAATTGCTCTACTCGGATCACGAGGTCAAGAGATTGAGACCATCTTGGCCAACATGGTAAAACCCCGTCTCTCCTAAAAATACAAACGTTAGCTGGGCATGGTGGCGTGCACCAGTAGTCCCAGCTACTTGGGAGGCTGAGGCAGGAGAATTGCTTGAACCCAGGAGGCAGAGGTTGCAGTGAGCTGAGATCACGCCACTGCACTCCAGCCTGGCAACAGAGTGAGACTCTACCTCAAAATAAATAAATAAATAAACTAAACTAAAATAAAACAAATTGCCCTACTCAGTAAAATCTACCTTTCCTTGCATTTACACAAATTATTTATATTTGATGAAAACTGAACGATTTACTGAGGCCCTGGGATTCTAGTTCCAGATATCATTAGCTATCCAAACTTCTATTCATACTGTGTAATTATTCAAGGTGTAGCTTCTTACAAAAAGCTTAAATCACTGACATAGGAAAAGAGAAAAGGAGAAACATGTTGGAGAAATCACTTATCCCTGAAGGATGTAATAAAGGATTTATGAAGTGACTTGAGTGTGGAGGAAAAGTGATAATTTTAACAGCAGTCAGATTCCAAAAATTATATTATTATATAATCATATTATTTTGATTTTCATAAATTCTGTTATAATGTAATTATTAAATAACAACTATAATTATTTTTAAATAAAATTTTTTAATTGAAAAGAAAAAATTAATTTTCTAAAAATCTTATATAAACATGAATATCTGAGGTTGGTTAACTAGTAATTCAATATTCTAATATATGAACAGTCCCAGTATAAGGTAACATGACATAAAATGACATATAATCCCAATGACCGAATAAAAATGACAACTTCATTAAAACAGCATATTAACCAGTTGAGCACAGGACGAGGCTTAGATTGTATACACTGTTCTTTGGCATTCTAGGTCTAGCCCTGTCTGGGAACTAGATGATTTAACAAATCATAATGATGGATATTTGGCAAAGAAAAAAATATACATATATACACACTATTATGTTTGTTAGCTCCCAGTTAATATTCCTTGTTCCTGGGTCATCGTATTTTCTTTTTTTTTTTTATTATTATTATACTTTAAGTTTTAGGGTACATGTGCACAATGTGCAGGTTAGTTACATATGTATACATGTGCCATGCTGGTGTGCTGCACCCATTAACTCACCATTTAGCATTAGGTATATCTCCTAATGCTATCCCTCCCCTCTCCCCCCACCCCACATCAGTCCCCAGAGTGTGATGTTCCCCTTCCTGTGTCCATGTGTTCTCATTGTTCAATTCCCATCTATGAGTGAGAATATGCGGTGTTTGGTTTTTTGTCCTTGCGATAGTTTACTGAGAATGTTGATTTCCAATTTCATCCATGTCCCTACAAAGGACATGAACTCATAATTTTTTTATGGTTGCATAGTATTCCATGGGGTATATGTGCCACATTTTCTTAATCCAGTCTATCATTGTTGGACATTTGGCTTGGTTCCAAGTCTTTGCTATTGTGAATAGTGCTGCAATAAACATATGTGTGCATGTGTCTTTATAGCAGCATGATTTATAGTCCTTTGGGTATATACCCAGTAATGGGATGGCTGGGTCAAATGGTATTTCTAGTTCTAGATCCCTGAGGAATCGCCACACTGACTTCCACAATGGGTGAACTAGTTTACAGTCCCACCAACAGTGTAAAAGTGTTCCTATTTCTCCACATCCTGTCCAGTGCCTGTTGTTTCCTGACTTTTTAATGATTGCCATTCTAACTGGTGTGAGATGGTATCTCATTGTGGTTTTGATTTGCATTTCTCTGATGGCCAGTGATGATGAGCATTTTTTCATGTGTCTTTTGGCTGCATAAATGTCTTCTTTTGAAAAGTGTCTGTTCATATCCTTTGCCCACTTTTTGATGGGGTTGTTTGTTTTTTTCTTGAAAATTTGTTTGAGTTCTTTGTAGATTCTGGATATTAGCCCTTTGTCAGATGAGTAGGTTGCGAAAATTTTCTCCCATTTTGTAGGTTGCCTGTCACTAACTGGGAGGCACCCCCTAGTAGGGGCAGACTGACACCTCACACAGCCGGGTACTCCTCTGAGACAAAACTTCCAGAGGAATGATCAGACAGCAGCATTCGCAGATCATGAAAATCTGTGGTTCTGCAGACACCACTGCTGATACCCAGGCAAACAGGGTCTGGAGTGGACCTCTAGCAAACTCCAACAGACCTGCAGCTGAGGGTCTTGTCTGTTACAAGGAAAACTAACAAACAGAAAGGACATCCACACCAAAAACCCATCTGTACAACACCATCATCAAAGACCAAAAATAGATAAAACCACAAAGATGAGGAAAAAACAGAGCAGAAAACTGGAAACTCTAAAAGCAGAGCGCCTCTCCTCCTCCAAAGGAACGCAGTTTCTCACCAGCAACGGAACAAAGCTGGATGGAGAATGATTTTGACGAGTTGAGAGAAGAAGGCTTCAGACGATCATACTACTCCGAGCTACAGGAGGAAATTCAAACCAAAGGCAAAGAAATTGAAAACTTTGAAAAAACTTTAGACGAATGTATAACCAGAATAACCAATACAGAGAAGTGCTTAAAGGAGCTGATGGAGCTGAAAGCCAAGGCTTGAGAACTACTTGAAGAATGCAGAAGCCTCAGGAGCCGATGCGACCAACTGGAAGAAAGGGTATCAGTGATGGAAGATGAAATGAATGAAATGAAGCGAGAAGGGAAGTTTAGAGAAAAAAGAATAAAAAGAAATGAACAAAGCCTCCAAGAAATGTGGGACTATGTGAAAAGACCAAATCTACGTCTGATTGGTGTACCTGAAAGTGACGGGGAGAATGGAACCAAGTTGGAAAACACTCTGCAGGATGTTATCCAGGAGAACTTCCCCAATCTAGCAAGGCAGGCCAACATTCAGATTCAGGAAATACAGAGAACACCACAAAGATACTCCTCGAGAAGAGCAACTCCAAGACACATCGTATTTTCATGGTGATTCACAAGAAAAACTTTGTCTCTGAAGCTTGTAATCAAAACAGTAGACTAAAGAAGATTTAGGCAAATGACATACAGAAGTGAAGCAAAATGTTCCAATAGATTTATAGCATATAGGTATGAAATGTGTAATTTATACATAATTTAAAGAATAAAAGCTAAAGAGGAAAAAAAAAGGAATGTCTGAAGAGGGTATACCAAGGAGCTAGACATTCATAACTTCATGTTTTCAGGGAACTAATGCTAATAAATATGTCTGACGCCTTGTTCTGCTGAGGTAGATGAAGATGTTTGATCAAGTGGTTCTTCCTCTGCATGGTTACACAGAGCACAACTATGCACACGTTAATCTAAAATTAACTTTGCAAAACAACTAACAGTTTATAGATAGATCATTAACATCCTTATCAAAACAACAACAATCTGACACCCACAGATTCATGTAACTTCTGTATTGAAAGGGGTGGAGAATTCACACCTAATTAATGGAATTTCGTATCTTTTTGATGAGTAAAGAAGGTAAGTTCTTCTCAAGGTTAGTCTTTGACTCTGATGTCTTAGTGATTTGAAATCAAAGGGATGGTTAATTAAATTAAAAATTAAATGAAAGGGTAGTCTATCTGACTCCTAGCAATATTAGAGGCTGGATATTGATAAAAGCCTGTCTTGATTTACAAACTTAATTCAGTTTACTAACTTTTCCTATTTATCGGCCTCTGCAGTTTATAAAGCCACTGATTAGCTATGCCAAATCCCCAAAGAATTTTCAACAAATACCATCAAAGAAGAGAATACGATCACGCTAATCAAAAAATACAAACCATTTCTTAAATCTTACAACTGGTCTTCTAGTAAAAAAAGAGACTACGTATTCACTGTCATTTTATGTGTTAGAAAAAAAATGAGGGTAAATTATTTTGCAAACCAACCATGGATCAACCTAATAATGATGTACTACAAGACATCATTCTAATATATTAGCTGTTGTTTCATAACATCAAATGTTATCCCTATAATTAACAAAAATACTCATCTTAATGTGCAATGGAGGTTTATTTCTTTATCCATTCATTCATTCCTTTATTCAGCAAACTTTCTGTGCTCACACAGTGCCAGGTACTATGTTAGATGCCAGGGACAAAAAGGTGAAAAGACATGGAGCCTATCTGGAGATGTAATAATTTAATACAGGAGAAAAAGTCATAAAAATAAACTACTATAAAAGTGCTCTCACTCTTGCTCGTGCTCTGTGTGTGTGTGTGTGTGTGTGTGTGTGTGTGTGTTCCTAACAGAGAAACTTCTTAAAAAGTGATTATGTAGTCAATTCCCAAATTTTTATTCCACATATGTTGTTACTTCACCTATTTACTTAATATCCTGATTTAAACTCATTCTAAAGTGTGAAAGTGAGAAATTGCTCACTCCCAACTCATAACTTTGCCACTGCTGAGGGACTTTTCCCTTGTATATATATAGATTTTAATCTCAATACCCAGAGGAAATAAGCATTTGAAAAGTGATTAACCACATTAATAATAGGAAAAAATAGACATTAATACAAAAATGGATAGAGATACTGAAGAATTATTTCCTTCTTATAATTTAATCTTTTTCCAAATTTTGAATTGATTCCTCACATAGAGTATATGCATGGACCTTTTGTCTTACAAATTGCATATTTATTTTATAGTGTGTTTGTCTTCATACTTTATGCCAGTCTTTCCTTTATGGGCTGTGCAAAGAAAGGCAATAAGAAACACTAAAAAGACAGAACTACTTCAAAATGTACAAACATATTAATAGATAGATCTCCTTGGAAGTTCCATTTCATATGTTTGAAGTGAATATACAAATTTTTCCCAAATAACTAGCCATTTTTTAAAACCATTTAAATAATATCTCTCTTTTTTCCAACTGACATCTTTATCTATTTCCAGAGTTTTTAGTATTTCATAAGGGTAAATAAATATAAGAATGTATTTTTCTGCATTTCCAACTGAGGTACCGGGTTCATCTCACTAGGGCTTGTTGGACAGTGGGTGCAGCCCACAGAGTGTGAGCTGAAGCAGGGCAGGGCATCGCCTCACCTGGGAACCACAAGGGATTGGGGAATTCCATTTCCTAGCCAAGGGAAGCCATGACAGACGGTACCTGGAAAATCAGGACACTCCCACGCTAATACTGCACTTTTCCAATGGTCTTAGCAAACGGCACACCAGGAGATTATATCCCGTGCCTGGCTCAGAGGGTCCCACGCCCACAGAGGCTCGCTCATGGCTAGCACACCAGTCTAAGATTGAACTGCAAGGCAGCAGCAAGGCTGAGGGAGGGGCGTCCACCACTGCTGAGGCTTGAGTAGGTAAACAAAGTGACCAGGAAGCTCGAACTGGGTGGAGCCCACAGCAGCTCAAGGTGGCCTGCCTGCCTCTGTAGACTCCACCTCTGAGGGCAGGGCATAGCTGAACAAAAGGCAGCAGAAACTTCTGCAGACTTAAACTTCCCTGTCTGACAGCTTTGAACAGAGTAGTGGTTCTCCCAGCACAGAGTTTGAGATCTGAGAACGAACAGACTGCCTCCTCAAGTGGGTCCCTGAGCCCAAGTAGCCTAAGTGGGAGACACCTCCCAGTAGGGGCCGACTGACACCTCATACAGGTGGGTGCCCCTCTGAGATGAAGCTTCCAGAGGAAGGATCAGGCAGCACCATTTGCCATTCTGTAGTAGTTGCTGTTCTGCAGACTCCGCTGGTGATACCCAGGCAAACGGGGTCTGGAGTAGACCTCCAGCAAACCTGCAGCTGAGGGTCCTGACTGTTAGAAGGAAAACTAACAAACAGAAAGGACATCCACACCAAAACCCCATCTGTATGTCACCATCATCAAAGACCAAAGGTAGATAAAACCACAAAGATGGGGAGAAACCAGAGCAGAAAAGCTGAAAATTCTAAAAATCAGAGTGCCTCTTCTCCTCCAAAGGAACGCAGCTCCTCGCCAGCAACAGAACAAAGCTGGACAGAGAATGACTTTGATGAGTTGACAGAAGTCGGCTTCAGATGATTGGTAATAACAAACTTCTCCGAGCTAAAGGAGGATGTTCGAACCCATGGAAAAGAAGCTAAAAACCTTGAAAAAGGATTAGATGAATGGCTAACTAGAATAAACAGTATAGAGAAGACCTTAAATGACCTGATGGAGCTGAAAATCATGGCCCGAGAGCTACGTGATACATGTACAAGCTTCAGTAGCTGATTCAATCAACTGGAAGAAAGGGTATCAGTGATTGAAGATCAAATGAATGAGATGAGGCAAGAAGACAAGGTTAGAGAGAAAAGAGTAAAAAGAAATGAACAAAGCTTCCAAGAAATATGGGACTACATGAAAAGACCAAATCTAAGTCTGATTGGTGTAACTGAAAGTGACGGGGAGAATGGAACCAAGTTGGAAAACACTCTGCAGGACATTATCCAGAACTTCCCCAACCTAGCAAGGCAGGCCAACATTCAAATTCAGGAAATACAGAGAATGCCACAAAGATACTCCTTGAGAAGAGCAGCTCCAAGACACATAATTGTCAGATACACCAAAGTTGAAATAAAGGAAAAAATGTTAAGGGCAGCCAGAGAGAAAGGTCGGGTTACCCACAAAAGGGATGCCCATCAGATTAACAATGGATCTTTTGGCAGAAACTCTACAAGCCAGAAGAGAGTGGGGGCCAATATTCAACATTCTTAAAGAAAAGAATTTTCAACCCAGAATTTCATATCCAGCCAAACTAAGCTTCATAAGTGAAGGAGAAATAAAATTCTTTACAGACAAGCAAATGCTGAGAGATTTTGTCACCAACAAGCCTGCCTTACAAGAGCTCCTGAAGGAGGCACTAAACATGGAAAGAACGACTGGTACCAGCCACTGCAAAAACATGCCAAATTGTAAAGACCATGGATGCTAGAAAGAAACTGCATCAACTAACGAGCAAAATAACCAGCTAACATCATAATGACAGGATAAAATTCACACTAACAATATTAACCTTAAATGTAAATGGGCTTAATGTTTCAACTAAAAGACACAGACTGGCAAATTGGATCAAGAGTCAAGACCCATTAGTGTGCTGTATTCAGGAGACCCATCTCACATGCAGAGACACACATAGGCTCAAAATAAAGGGATGGAGGAAGATCTATCAAGCAAATGGAAAACAAAAAAAAGCAGGGGTTGCAATCCTAGTCTCTGATAAAACAGACTTTAAACCAACAAAGATTCAAAGAGACAAGGAAGGCCATTACATAATGATAAAGGGATCAATTCAACAAGAAGAGCTAACTATCCTAAATATATATGCACCCAATACAGGAGCACCCAGATTCATAAAGCAAGTCCTTAGAGACCTACAAAGAGACTTAGACTCCCACACAATAATAACACCCCACTGTCAACGTTAGACAGATCAACGAAACAGAAAGTCAACAAGGATATCCAGGACTTGAACTTAGCTGTGCACCAAGTGGACCTAATAGACATCTACAGAACTCTCCACCCCAGATCAACAGAATATACATTCTTCTCAGCACCGCATCACACTTATTCCAAAATTGACCACACAGTTGGAAATAAAGCACTCCTCAGCAAATGTAAAAGAACAGAAATGATAACAAACTGTTTCTCAGACCACAATGCAATCAAATTAGAACTCAGGATCAAAACCGCTCAACTACATGGAAACTGAACAACCTGCTCCTGAATGACTACTGAGTACATAACGAAATGAAGGCAGAAATAAAGATGCCCTTGAAACCAATGAGAGAAAAGACACCACATACCAGAATCTCTGGGACACATTTAAAGCAGTGTGTAGAGGGAAATTTATAGCACTAAATGCCCACAAGAGAAAACAGGAAAGATCTAAAATTGACACCCTAACATCGCAATTAAAAGAACTAGAGGAGCAAGAGTAATCACACTCAAAAGCTAGCAGAAGGCAAGAAATAACTAAGATCAGAGCAGAACTGAAGGAGATAGAAACACAAAAAAACCCTTCAAAAAATCAATGAATCCAGGGGCTGGTTTTTAGAAAAGATCAACAAAGTTGATAGACTGCTAGCAAGACTAATAAAGTAGAAAAGAGAGAAGAATCAAATAGACGCAATAAAAAATGATAAAGGGGATATCACCACCAATCCCACAGAAATACAAACTACCATCAGAGAATACTATAAACACCTCTATGCAAATAAACTAGAAAATCTAGCAGAAATAGATAAATTCCTAGACACATACACCCTCCCAAGACTAAACCAGGAAGAAGTTGAATCCCTGAATAGGTCAATATCAGGCTCTGAAATTGAGGCAATAATTAATAGCCTACCAACCAAAAAAAGTCCAGGATGAGATGGATTCCCAGCCAAATTCTACCACAAGTACAAAGAGGAGCTGGTACTATTCCTTCTGAAACTATTCCAATCAGTAGAAAAAGAGGGAATCCTCCCTAACTCATTTTATGAGGCCAGCATCATCCTCATACCAAAGCCTGGCAGAGACACAACAAAAAAAGAGAATTTTAGACCAATATCCCTGATGAACCTCAGTGCAAAAATCCTCAATAAAATACTGGCAAACCGAATCCAGCAACACATCAAAAAGCTTATCCACTGTGATAAAGTGGGCTTCATCCCTGGGATGCAAGGCTGGTTCAACATATGCAAATCAATAAATGTAATCCAGCATATAAACAGAACCAAAGACAAAAACCAAACGATTATCTCAATAGATGCAAAAAAGGCCTTTGACAAAATTCAACAGCACTTCCTGCTAAAAACTCTCAATAAATTAGGTATTGCTGGGACATATCTCAAAACAATAAGAGCTATTTATGACAAACCCACAGCTAATATCATACTGAATGAGCAAAAACTGGAAGCATTCCCTTTGAAAACTGGCACAAGACAGGGATGCCTTCTCTCACCACTCCTATATTGTCCCTGTTTGCAGATGACATGATTGTATATTTAGAAAACTCTACCATCTCAGCCCCAAATTTCCTTAAGCTGATAAGCAGCTTCAGCAAAATCTCAGGATACAAAATAAATGTGCAAAAATCACAAGCATTCCTATACACCAATAACAGACTAACAGCCAAATCATGAGTGAACTCCCATTCACAATTGCTCCAAAGAGAATAAAATACCTAGGAATCCAACTTACAAGGGATGTGAAGGAACTCTGCAAGGAGAACTACAAACCAATGCTCAATGAAATAAAAGAGGATACAAACAAATGGAAGAACATTCCATGCTCATGGGTAGGAAGAATCAATATTGTGAAAATGGCCATACTGCCCAAGGTTATTTATAGATTCAATGCCATCCCCATCAAGCTACCAATGACTTTCTTCACAGAATTGGAAAAAACTACTTCAAAGTTCATATGGAAACAAAAAAGAGCCTGCATTTTCAAGACAATCCTAAGCCAAAAGAACAAAGCTGGAGGCATCATGCTACCTGACTTCAAACTATACTACAAGGCTACTGTAACCCAAATAGCATGGTACTGGTACCAAAAAAGAGATATAGACCAATGGAACAGAACAGAGCCCTCAGAAATAATGCCGCGCATCTACAACCATCTGATCTTTGACAAACCTGACAAAAACAAGAAATGGGGAAAGGATTCCCTATTTAATAAATGGTGCTGGGAAAACTGGCTAGCCATATGTAGAAAGCTGAAACTGGATCCCTTCCTTACACCTTATACAAAAATTAATTCAAGGTGGATTAAAGACTTACATGTTAGACCTAAAACCATAAAAACCCTAGAAGAAAACCTAGGCAATACCATTCAGGACATAGGCATGGGAAAGGACTTCATGACTAAAACACCAAAAGCAATGGCAACAAAAGCCAAAATTGACAAATGGGATCTAATTAAACTAAAGAACTTCTGCACAGGAAAAGAAACTACCATCAGAGTGAACAGGCAACCTACAGAATGGGAGAAAATTTTTACAATCTACCCATCTTACAAAGGACAAATATCCAGAATCTACAAAGAACTTAAATTTCCAAGAAAAAATCAAACCACCCATCAGAAAGTGGGCAAAGGATATGAACAGACACTTTTCAAAAGAAGACATTTATGCAGCCAAAAGACAATGAAAAAATGCTCATCATCACTGGCCATCAGAGAAATGCAAATCAAAACCACAATGAGATACCATCTCACACCAGTTAGAATGGTGATCATTAAAAAGTCAGGAAACAACAGGTGCTGGACAGGATGTGGAGAAATAGGAACACTTTTACACTGTTGGTGGGACTGTAAACTAGTTCTACCATTGTGGAAGACAGTGTGGTGATTCCTCAAGGATCTAGAACTAGAAATACCATTTGACCCAGAAATCCCATTACTGGGTATATACCCACAGAATTATAAATCATGCTGCTATAAAGACACATGCACACGTATGTTTATTGCTGCACTATTCACAATAGCAAAGATTTGGAACCAACCCAAATGTCCATCAATGATAGACTGGATTAAGAAAATGTGGCACATATACACCATGGAATACTATGCAACCATAAAAAAGGATGAGTTCATGTCCTTTGTAGGGACATGGATGAAGCTGGAAACCATCATTCTGAGCAAACTATTGCAAGAACAGAAAACCAAACACCGCATGTTCTCACTCATAAGTGGGAACTGAACAATGAGAACACTTGGACACAGGGTGGGGAACATCACACATCGGGGCCTGTTTGGGGTTGTGGGTGGGGAGGCATAGTATTAGGAGAAATACCTAATGTAAATGATGAGTTAATAGGTGTAGCACACCAGCATGACACATGTATACATATGTAACAAACCTGCATGTTGTGCACATGTACCCTAGAACTTAAAGTATAATTTAAAAAAAAAGAATGAGTTTTAAGCTATAGGTAAAAACCCTCATAAGAACAAAAATAAAATGCAAAACTTGAAAAAATATGAAACAGAATAGCAATAAGCCTTACCGTAATACAAACTGAAACATAGACTACAGACTAAAAACTAGTATACAAACAGAACTCTCCCCAAGTCAATGCGAAAATGACAGTAAAACAGAAAAATATGAAAGAGATCTTTTTAAACATTTTACAGGAGACAACAGTTCAACAAGCATAGAGAGAGATGCTCAGACTTGTTGGCAATCAGACAGTGGTAGGATGGATACCTAAAGTGTGATGAGTATGCCCCAGGAAATGTTTCGCAGCAGGGAGAAGCAATGGACTGGATGTATACATCAAAGCCAAGATGGATCTTTAAGATGTAGAAATATGACACATTCAAAACAATAGTATACATATTATATACTTATTATTTATATCTATGTATACACACACTAAGTACATTAAAATAAAGAAATGAAACTATATTTTTAGCTAACTACTATAGTTGTATAGCTAATGTACTGCACTCTAAATACTTTGACTTTTAATTATATTGTCTTGTTACTGCATCGGTTTTATTTACTCCTTGCTAATATTTATCCCCCCCTTTTTTTTGAGACAGGGTCTTGCTTTGTCGCCCAGCCTAGAGTGCAGTGGTGTGACTCTAGCTCACTACAGCCTCTGATCTCCCAGGCACAAATGAACCTCCTGCCTCAGCCTCCCACTGTCAGGACTGCAGGGATGCGCCACTACAATCAGTGAATAGTTTTAAAATTTATTTTCTTGCGGAGACCAGGCCTTACTATGTTGCCCAGGCTGGTTTTAAACTACTGGGCTCAAGCTATCCTCCTGCCTTGGCCTTCCAAAGTGCTGGAATTGCAGGCAAGAGCCACCATGCCCAGCTTCTTCTCGCTTTTAACTTTATTTGTACATTGCCTTAATCTTTCAGAACCATGTTTAACAATGAACATAATAATGGCTGTTTTATGTAATTTTTAAATTAAATTTTAATTAAAATTGTAATTTGTAAAAACAATTACAAATTAAAATGCAACAGATGGGTAGTTTTCAAGTATTATCTGTGAGAATTTTGAGGAAATTAGCAACTTGTAAACATATCCATGACCTCATCATGCTCCTAGTTCCCTGATGGAGACACATAACTATGATAGTAAACAGCCAGTTGATTCAAGAAAAAGCATTGGTTGCCAGTGAATCTTGGATGAACCGTACCCATGCTGCAGGCATTGAGTTCAGAAGAGCCTGGGATAGATCCTGTGGAAAACGTTTTTACTGAACATTATTCACGCTGCAATCTACAAAGAAGCCTTGTCTGTCTGAGCCGTGGGGTCTGGTGGGCACAAGAAAAAAAGTCACTCACCACTCAAT
Organism: Pongo abelii; assembly: GCF_028885655.2. Classification (NCBI taxonomy): domain Eukaryota; kingdom Metazoa; phylum Chordata; class Mammalia; order Primates; family Hominidae; genus Pongo; species Pongo abelii. Next base: position 19,530,029 of record NC_071993.2, on the reverse strand, counting down.
AGAACCCAATAGCTTGTATGAACACTAAAGTAAACCATCAAAATCACACCAAGTCTATTTCACACCCACTGAGATGGCTACTATAAAACAAAATAACAAGTGTTGGTGAAGAGGCGAAGAAACTGGAACACTTGTGCATGTTGGTAAGAATGTAGAATGGTACAGTCACTGTAGAAAACAGTATGGAGGTTCTATAGAAAACAAAAAATAGAATTACTATGTGACCCAGCAATTATGCTTCTGGGTAAGTAATTGAAGGCAGAGACTTGAAGAGATACAGTTGTAAACCCATGTTAATAACAACATTATTTGCAAAAGCAAAATTTGGAAGCAATCTACATGTGTATCCATGAATGAATGGATATGTGGTATATATAATCCATTATGTAATGTGGTATATATATAAAATGGAATATTATTCAGCCTTAAAAAGAAAGCCAATTCTGACAAATGCTACAACATGCGTGTACTTTGAGGACATTTTTATATTTGAGGACATATTTATATTTCTATTGTGAAGAGTAGGGTAGTGATGAAAAGACAAATACTCTATGATTCCACTTATATAAGACACCTAGAGTAAAAAAAGAAACACAGAGACAGAAAGTGAGATGGTGGTTTTTAAGGGTTGGGGGACGGAAGAAAGAAGAGTTAGAGTGTAATGGGTACAGAATTTCAGTTTTTCAAGATGAAAAGAGCTCTTGAATAGATATTACCACAATTTAAAATAAAAAAATCTAAAACTCACATCAGGGACTTCTATCAAGGCATATTTAATAGCAGAGAAAGACACGTTCTCAAAAAGAAACTACCAAAAATTGTAAGGAAGGACTTGGAATGGGGCAATTTGAGGATGTAAAGAACTGGGTCTATTAAGACAAAATTATTTCAGAAAAAAAGCTTAAATGAATAATAGAATTGAGATTTCTAGAAGCCAAATATGTGATCTGAAATAAGTGAGGTGATCTCAAAATACAGCATGTATTACTGTATCAATGGGCCTCTAGGCTCTGAAGGTAGACTGCCAGGTCTAAAATTAAGCTCAGCCCTTATCAGCAGCTAGCATTAGCATATAACATTAGTTGTTGATATTATATTCAAACAATATTTATTATTAACACTATTAAGCAAAATGAGAAAAATGAATATTGTGAGTGAAAAGACAAGCAATGTGAATGGATTGAGGAAATCTAGATCCAAACGTGAGTTCCAGAGGAAAATAGGTTGAGGAGAAAAAATAATAATAATAAAAGACAATTTCTGGGCTGAAGAATAATTCAAAATGTTAAGATTGAAACACGTCCTGGTGACATTTCTAAACTCCAAGTTTAAGAGAAAATGTCACAAGCTTCCAGAAACTGGAAGTTATTTACTTACAAAGAAAGAAAATCATATCTGTATCAGGGCCCTCTCAACTGAAACATTAAATATACAAAGCAGTGGAACAAACAAACAAAAACAAAGAAAATATAAATAAATAAAAAGAAGAAACAAAATAAAACAAAGAACAAAGAAACAAAACATGTGATCTTAGGACCAATACCCAAGCCATCATATCATTTATCTGTTAACTACAAAGATTTAAGCTCTGTATTGTGGCCTTGTCCTTTTGGGGTGTTTGTCATTTTCTTCTGCTACAGAATCCTGTCTACAAAAAAATCACACTCATTTTGCTAATATTCATTGCACGTTCAGTGTTTGAAGAATCATTATATTCCCCCTCAAATACTCCTCCTAAATGTAATTGTCATAATATTCTAGAAAACTCAAAAGTATAGGATTTGATAAAGCTATCAGTGACTGTCAGTGGTCCAGTAGTATGGGAAGATAACTGAATAGGTGAGGAACAGGGGATTTCTTTAGAGCAGTGACACTCTTCCGTATAATGTGGTAATGGGAAACTCAAGATACTAAGCATTTGTCAAAACTCATACAACTTAACAGCATGTTATGCCATTAAAAGTAAGCCATTTAAAAAGATTATTTAGGAGTTTTGAAGTATGCCAGGAAGAAACGCAGAATCTGACCAATCAATGCAAATGTATTACAAATGTATGAAACAACCTCATAGAGGGATGAGTGGAAATAAGATATTGACCTAGGAAAATGGGGAAATGAGATGGAGTCTGTAAAACTAAAGGGAGAAGGAACTGCACATAAGCACTGTACTCTGCTTACTAAAGCTGTTTCCTACAGGGGTATAGGTCTACAATTCTGAAAGCACTATCCACATCTACAAAAATTAAATGATTAATTAAATGGTTAGGGGATGGAACCATTTTAATGAAATGTTATATAGAAATCAGGTTTCTCACTGTTGGAGTGAAAGATTACAGTTAAGCTAATGGAGAAGACTGGAATGATCCCTGTGGTAATAGACTGTAGTTGGAAATAATATAAAATTGTATTTAGATCAATTTAGATACAGATGATTGCATATACAAATATTTATAGATATGTGTATATTCACGGATCTATACATAGACTCAGGTCTCTTAGCTCTGTCAGCTGAGAGGCCCAGCAAGCAACACAGCGCTCAGTTGTCGCTTCTAGTATTATTCTCCAATAAAAGAACCAGTGGTCTTTGGGGAAATGGCTGATTCTAGGACTTGGTCTTGCAATCTACAAGAGCCTGGGACATCTTGTAGGGCTGAAGTCAGAAAGTGGTTAAATAAATAAATTCCCACAATAACGGGGATACGTCAGGTGATACAGGTGCTGAGAGTTCCCAGTGCCCAAAGCTGGAACAACTTGAGCAACAAAACAAATAGAGTACTATTGAATTATAACCCACATTACAAGATAAATATGAACGAGCCCATACTCATATAAATAAATGGTTGAATAAAGAAATAAATGTGAGAATAGGTAAACATCCCATGCTAAAGAATTCCAAATGATTTACATAGATCCTCCACCCTTACGGACCATGATTTCTCACTCCTTGAGCGTGGGCTGCACACAGTGGATTTCTTCTGTGATTTCTTCTGAAATGTGATTTCTTCTGAAAAGTACAATAAGGGCATAAGGGACAGCAACTTTCCAGGGATATGGGAAGGAACTTGACAACTTTATTAAGTCTGGTGATTAAATTTACTATCAACCATGACCTTGCATTTTGATACTACGGACTCTTGACATGATGTGATAACAATGGGACTTCTGTGGTCTTATTCTCCAACATATTACCCCAATCTATTCATTAAAAAAAAAGCATCAGATTAAATACCAATTAATGGACTTTCTAAAAAATACCTGATCAGTATGCCTTAAAACTGTCATGATCACCAAAAACAAGAAAAGACTGGGAAACTGTCACAACCAAGAGGAGGCTAGGAAGGCCTGAGTACTACAACAGAAAATGACATTAGTCAAAAACCAAGGAAATCCGGATAAGGTATGGACTCAGTTACTAATAGCGGACAATACTGGTTCATTAATTGTGACAAATGTACTATCCTAATGTAAGATATTAATAACAGGGGAAAATGAGTGCGAGGTATATAGGAACTCCCTGTGCTATCTTTGCAATAATTACCTAAATCTGAAACTGTTCTAAAATAAGGCAGTTAATTAAATAAATTTTTAAAAGCTGAAAGCTGCTCTCTCTATATATAAATAGGATATTATAAAATAAAATATATATTATAAAATACATTATGTATATTTTTGTATAATTCCCACATGTAATGAGAATTTATCAAATTGAATCTGACAAAGTCAGAACAATTAATAACTGTAAGAACTGTCTGATCTTTATTCATTTTTAATATAATAGAGCATAACTTTCAATATTTTAATTAAATAAAACTTTCTTTTTGTGTCTGGTATGTCCAATAATTATTTTGTTAATTTTTTTCATATTTTATCAATTAAACCTTAAGCTATGCTTAAGGCAGAGCATGCAAATAATAAATAAAAAGATTCAGGACCATATAGGAATCATTTTGAATCTAATCAACAGCAACAGAAAAATTATTTTACACGTGTGTGGCCCTAATCACTGCCATGAAGGTCTAGTTTTATCTTTTGCCTCAGAAAAAGACTAGAACATAAAAATATTTCAAGCTACATAGATGGTTTTCTGGTATTAAAATCCTCCATAGTTACAATAAAATATTTTTAAATATCTTTAAAAAAATGCAAAGGAGTGGCTTGAATGTAGAATAATATCTGAATCTAGATTAATATATATAATTATTTAAATCATTTAAAATATTAAAAATTTGGAAAAAAATGAATAGAAAAGTTATATTCTTTAAACTGCAAACATTTTGAAATGTTTAAAGTTTATACATATGTTAATTATATTTTGAATTTTTAAAAATAAAATGAAATCAGTGTAGACTATTTTAAATTTACATAAAATCTTGTCTACAGAAATATCTTGCAAACAACTATTGTTCTTGTAGAAACACCTGTATCAGTGGCTCTTACATTTATAGGAAATTTTCTTCCCTGAGATAACAATTATGAAGGTTAGATCAATATACACATTGGGTAGACAGGTGTAATTTTAGACACACATTTTATAAAATCGTTTTAAACAGACAGAATGTCCTCCCATTCTTTACTAGAATAGTGTTCTTTAAATCTGAAATATTTATTTACTGACACTTTTCTTTAAAGATTTGGGCCAATATGCGACTCAAAGGTGAAGGAGGAATTTAAATGCAAATCATGAAGATCAAAGGAGCTGAAGAGGTAGAAAACATATTTAGTAATCATTTTCGTTTTTACCATACCAGTCTTTCTCTGTTTTTCAGGGTTTCCAATTACAGAACCATAAACTCATTTATATTATATATGATAGAAAGTTTAGTTTCTCTTTCATTCACACAAACACACAAATATGATATAAATATCCCTGTGTGTGTGTGTGCGCGCGCGTGTGTGTGTGTTTGCCATATAACTGCTGGCAAAGGTCCTTCAAGGGTCTTCCTATGGAAATAGAAACCACATTCTCACCCTGGCCATTATTTGCCCCGTGTCTATCTACGCAGTTGTCACAGTTCCCATGCATGACTCTCACTGAGCCTTTCTACTCTCCACACAGGTGTTCATTTTTTTTTCTCCATGTTCAAATGGTCATTTTCTGCTATGATCATGAGTGGAAGTTAATAAAGCAACATCTGACAGCTGCCTCTAGATCTTCAAAATAGTTAATGGAGTTAAAAACTTTTCACAATGTCCTAAAGCATGTCCAATAAGCCATCTAACTGACATGACTGCTGACCAAAATTTGACTTATCAAGTGATCTTATGAAATCAATACCAAAATATGACACTAAGAGGCTGTCGTGTTAAAAGGGCTCAGAGGCCCTCTGCCCAGCTTCATTTCCTATCATGCTTCTCCTCACTCCTGCTCCAGTCACACATTCCCTTTCAAAGAGTCTTCCAAGATCCCTCCCATCTCAGGACATTTATAGGAAATACTCTTTGTCTTTCCCCATTTCAAACTCCTTAATTTCTACACATTTCAGCGGAATCACGTCCTCATGGGAGACTTCACTGACCCCCTCAACAAAGGCATGCCTCCCTGCCATACACTCTGAGAGCAGGATATACTTCTCCTTCTTAGAACTTACTACACTTACATACAGTTTTCCCTGGTATGATAACCTGATAAATATGTCTCTTTGATTAGATAAAAATAATATAAGGATAGACAAAATCTGATAAGGAGTACCTAACACAGTGTCCTGCACATAAAAAGTGTTCAATAAATAACTGCAAGTGGAATAACTGTATCTACATATACATATATGTGTGCAGAGGCACTACAAGTGTATTATGTAACAGATACTGAGAGTGCATGGAATGTAAAGAATGTAATTTTAAAATGTGTTTATTATAAAGAATCCAAAGTTATTCAGTTTTCTCTTTGAAATGTTCACAACAGCCTTTGGATATTGCAAGTTTGTGGGAGAAAGAGAAAACATATCAGGAATGCAATCGTTGGAATTGCAGAAAAGCAATATTTAGTGATTGGCTTTTTCTCTTCAAATATCACTTTGGAGAAGCCCTTTCAGAGCTTTCACAATGGGCTCCATTCTTATTCATGTTGAATCAACTTATTTTTTTATAGCACCTTTCACTTCTCTTTTCAAAATCATAGTTGTTCATTGTCTGTCTTCCCATCACAATTTAAGATTCATGAGGACAAGCCCTTTCTCCACTTCATTCATTCCTGGATTTCCCATGCCTAAAACAGAGCATTGTGAAGGCACTAAATAAATATTTGTTTAATCAATTAATTTCAACTGAATGAATTAAGGCATTTCATGGAACTGTAACCACTGGCTAAAAGTTGACTCAAAACTTCCCTATCCAACTATTAGATTTCAGATTCTTTCTCTGATATAAGTAAAAAATAATCTTAATTAGTTTAAATTGCATAACTAAATTGCACAAGTGTGTTTTTCCTAAACAGTGAATTGTTTCATTTATATAGGTGATTTTCCTGAGGCCTACTATCATTGTTCTCAATCTTACATAACACAAAAAAGAGTAAGCATTGTCTATAACAGACAATAGCCAATGGTGCTCATTGCTCTGACAAAGTTATATTCAGAATGACTCATACCAGGTCCTTACTATACTGTATAGAAAAGGCTCACTAACCTAATTAAAACCCCAATCCATGACATTCAAGATGATTTCCCACTTAGTGGTTGACGGCTGATTTTCACTGTCTTTCACACTACATTTGGTTCCTGAAGGAGAAAAAAAATTCATATGGTAGAACATAGAAGAACAATGGGAAAAAAATTAAAAATGAAAAGTCCTTAGGAAGCACCTGACAGGAAGAGTAATAAGTAAAGGCAGCAAGGTCAAAAGCAAAGTGTCAGTTATGAATGATTGTATCTGTCCCGTGGCACACTGTCGTTCATGAAGGTTGATAACCATTCAATGCAAACAGAAGAACAGTATTTTATGGCAAAATTATTGGACATAACTCAGCTCACTTGTCTTCCTTGAGGGGTGGGGAATAATGAGAGAGAAAATAAAACAAATGTATGCATGTGAAACAGCAACTGTGTATAAAGGAACAACAAATTCCAAGCCAAGATTCTTGTACCAATTTCTCTTCCCAGAGAACACCTGCATACATTGGGTATAAATGAATAAAAGTCTTTTGAGGAGACTTTTCATTTATTCATTTATTCATTTGCTAAAAGCAAAATGTTCAACGTGAAATTTTCTGAAAACCAATACTAACAGTACATAAAAATAAAATATAGAAATATGTTACTACTCAGAAAAGTAGATACTGTATACATATAAGGGAATGGGAGAATTTTCTGGCTTGAATAAATTGCTGGATTCTCCAAAATAGAAATGCTATTTTGTATTTCCTTAACAATAGACAGGTCAAAATATCCAAAATTTACTCTCAAAATATACTAATGAATTAGAAAGACATACTGAAAAAAAAGAAGTACAAACCTAAAAAATGAACCTTATGCTAAAACAACAAAGCATTAAAGGAAGAATTAAGTCTATAACAAAAGAGAGAAGTCTAGCCATTAATTCAGGCAGGATGGGAATTAAGTAGGATAAAAATTGGTTTACTATTCATGGGGTCTGGGGAGGGAAAGAGTTAGGAAAAATAGCTAATATATGATGGGCTTAATACATAGGTGATGGGTTGACAGGTACAGCAAACTACTATGGCACACATTTATCTATGTAACAAACCTTCACATCCTGTACATGTACACCAGAACTTGAAATAAAAATAAATATTAAAAAATGGCTTATTAACTAAAGATTAGAATCCCAACATGATAAATTTATTTTTTTCTTACTTACTCAACCCATATATGGAGCATCAAGTCTACATTAGGCACCCTTCTATTTGCTGGTAAAGTGTTATAATAATAGAAATACACCTTAAATTTATGCTTGTTTTACACAAACTCGAACGAGGCATATTTAACTTGCTCAATACATTTTAATACTCCTTAGCGCAGGTGAGGACACATATAATGAAACCTGCACAGATACAATCCACATTAAGGTCATATTTTCATTCAAATCCAATTAATATTAAGTGTCTTTTATGTGTCAATAGAACTGGGTGTCACATGGGAAAATAAGAATACATGATTTAAGGAGCTCACAGATAAAAGGCAATGAAAACATGTAATGATACTTGTGTGTGAGCAAATTTTATTATATTATAGCAAAAAGGGAGAGTACTTTAGTGGGCTCTCAGTGAAATGAAGGACCTGCATGAAATTAGCAAGGTGTAATAAAGTGTGTAGCACTTGAAGTGAGCCTTGGAAAGTGAACAGGATACCAGCAAGAGCATAAAGAAAATGAGGAGGCCAGGCATGGTGGCTCACGCCTGTAATCCCAGCGCTTTGGGAGGCCGAGGTGGGTGGATCACGAGGTCAGGAGATCGAGACCATCCTGGCTAACAGTGAAACCCCATGTCTACTAAAAATACAGAAACAAAATTAGCCGGGCGTGGTGGTGGGTGCCTGTAGTCCCAACTACTCGGGAGGCTGAGGCAGAAGAATGGCATGAACCCAGGAGGCAGAGCTTGCGGTGAGCCGAGATTGAGCCACTGCACTCCAGCCTGGGTGACAGAGTGAGACTCTATCTTTAAAAAAAAAAAAAAAAAGAAAATGAGGAAATTCCAAGCAAAGAAACCAAGAAACTGCATGATTGAAGGCACCGGAATATGGAAGTGTTTGAATATTTTGGGAACCTTGAATAGTCTGAGATGTTGAGAACATCAATAGTGAGTTAAAGACCTTAAGAAGTCATGACTAGGTACATAGGCCATATTCTGAAAGTGTCTATGACAAGGATTTGTGGGATGGGTGAGCGCAGGAATCTTAAAGATGGTAGGGAATTTGGGGAGGTGGAGCTGAGGGGCCTGAGAGTAGGCAGGGCCTTGGAATAATAAGTGGGAGAATTGAAGGGTCACAATGAAGATCTAGTTGACATTAGATATCATAAATTCATTAATGGAACTGATCAATATGAGCTCAATATCAAGAACTAGAAATCAGATGAAGATAATTGAACATATGGGGGTAAAATATCTAGGATAGGGCTGAGAATATAGGGGGCTATAGCAAGTATCAAAAAAACCCACAAGATTTGCAGCAACTGGACACAGGCTCTGAGTACCAAGTGACTCTATTTGTTTTGTTTTGAGATGGAATCTCACTCTGTTGCCCAGGCTGGGGTACAATGGCACGGCCTCAGCTCACTGCAACCTCCACCTCCCAGGTTCAAGTGATTCTCTGGCTTCAGCCCTCTGAGTAGCTGGGATTACAGGTGTGTGCCACCAAGCCTGGCTAATTTTTGTATTTTTAGTAGAGATGGGGTTTCATCATGTTGGCCAGGCTGGTCTTAAACTCGTGACCTCTGGCGATCCGCCTGTCTAGGCCTCCTGAAGTGCTGGGATTACAGGTGTGAGCCACCGCACCCAGCCTAAGTGACTCTATTTGACTCCCAGTCACATCACACTAGTATGTGACTTTGGGCAAGTCACTCAATTTATTCTGGCTTTGTTTTCCTTAGTTGTAAAATGAAGATAATAGTAATACATATTTACAGTCCCTTAATTCAAGCCTTTGTGGTCAAGTGTGTTTTTAAATTCAGAATTGCTTAAACTTTAGAAAGTTTTTATAGAACACATACCATATACTAGGTGTAATAACCACATAAGTTTATAATAGCAGTTCCATAATAAGATACAGGAATACTTCCAAAGTAAAATATATGGCTATTTATGTTCAATGGAATAAATTCAGACTACAAATAGGCTCACATCAGTTTTTGCCAAATTTGATGGCAAGTGAGTTACAATTTTTTTAAAAAGCTTCAGAGCTTTTTAGACTTTGAATTTATGGTTATTTTTGTAGAATAGATTTTATGCAAATCTAAAATAGTCTACAGTTAATTTCATTTTATTCTGAAAATACAAAATGGGATTAACTTATACGTAAACTTTAAATATTTCAGTATGCTTGTGGTTTAAATAATGTAACTTTTTTATTACCTGATTTTTTTTCAAATTTTTGACATTTCAAATGATTGAAAGAGTTTCTGGATAGGCGTGTGTGGACTTTAGCACCTAAACCATAAGGTTGTGATAATTAAAAGAGATAATAAGTGTGAAGGATTTTGGAGAGCATCTGGACCTGGAAGCACTCAGTAGTTCCTGTGGTGGTGATGATGGTGGTGTTTATGAAGGAAAAGAAGAGGCAGAGATTAGGAGAATAAGAGGCATTTGGGGTTACCGTGAGATAGAAAAGTCATTTGAGAAATAAAATGGCAGAAGATCGTATTCAGGGATTAAAATTTCAGAGTTAAAGATTTCAGAATGAGATCAGAACAATTTCAGGTGAAGAAGACTTTTCTGAAGCAGTTTCCTAGGTTCAGGTCTAAGAGAAGAAAAAAGAGGAAGTCAGATAAACCTATGCGTGAGCTTCATAAAGAAGGAAAACCTTTGATGAAATTAATTAAACATGGAGCTTGCCATGAAATCTCAGTGAAACGCTTGGAGATCATCCACCCATCTCCTAACTGCCAACACCTCATCTCTCAAAGCTTCCCTGCCCACCGCAAGGAGAAACTAAGGCAGTAGAGGAAAGTGACGCTGGGTCAAACTGTTCTTTATTCTGTCCACAAGGTGGGAACGTTGATGCTGGTCAGAGATTCTGGACAGGTTAAGAGAGGCAAAGTATTTAAAGCTCTTGATGCTTCTAGCTCAGGAAATTAGTGTATGCAAATTGAGATTTAGGCTGCATTCATATGTGTATACAGTGATATGCAGCATACATGAGCTTCTCACTGGGATTGCATTCAAGGCAAATTCCATGTCTTAAATCTCTGTGTTCCTCTATCAAAGATGCATCCTACACAGAAGATGCTCAGTAAACTGCAAAATGATTGGGACTCTTTTAGCCCTCATGTAGGTATGTTCTATATATAAATTATAATAATATTAACCCCAAAATAGATGTAACTATACTAGGATCTTACACACAGTCTATATAACGCCAATAATAACCCCTAAAAGACCTATTATTTATCCATTTTACAAATAAGGAAATTGAGGCTCAGACTACTTAGGGGATGAGGCCAAAAATACATTGCAGGAAATTTAAGAGATTGAACCCAGATTTGTTTGAATTTGATGTCCATGCTACCATCCACTACTGGGAACTAGAGAGCTAAATTAACAAGAGGCCATCTGCGAGACACGGTTTAAGCCAGTGTTAGGCAATTGTCATATTTCTCTTTAAAATGGCAATAACAACACTCACTCTATAATCTATTATCTGGACATTTTAACTGCTGAAACACCAGGGTGAGAATTAAACATAAAATTTTTATTTGGTTTAGCCTCTCAATTTATTATGTATATAAAAATATGATAGCCATGCTCATTAAGGTTTAATATTATGAAATAGCTGTGTATGTCTCTTAAAGCCTTGGGCAACAGGACTGAGACCCAAATGCCCATGAATAGTGGATTAATTACTCAGCAATAAATGGTAAGACATTTACTAAGAACAAGGATGCCATACAGAAAGAAAAATTATTGATTTTATTAATTCATATCCTTGTTCTAAGGATTAAAAATGGAGGAACTAGAATATAAAATATAAAACTAAGCAACAAAACTGGTTAAGAGAAAATTCATGTAAAAATAAAGCAAATCCTAGTGCACTGACCTAGGTGTCAGCATCGACATTCTTCACAGCGACAGTCATTATGGAAAAGAAACTGCAAATATACACATGCACATACAACACACATTTATATAATTGAAAAGAGGAAGCTAATTAGAAAAGTGTTACGAGACCACATTTAAAAGGAAAAAAAAATATGAAAACCTACCCATAGACTTAAGATGCCAGAATTTATTTTCACTTATCAAAGCCTGAATGTTTTTGTTTGTTTGTTTGTTTTGAGATGGAGCCCAGGCTGGAGTGCAGTGGCGTGATCTCGGCTCACTGCAACCTCTACCTCCCAGGTTCAAGTGATTCTCTAGCCTCAGCCTCCCGAGAAGCTGGGACTACAGGCATGCCCCACCATGCCCAGCTAATTTTTTGTGTTTTTAGTGGAGACAGGGTTTTACCATGTTGGCCAGGCTGGTCTCAAACTCCTGACCTCAAATGATTCACCCACCTCAACCTCCCAAAGTGCTGGGATTACAAGCATGAGTCACTGCGCCCAGCCAAAGCCTGAAAATTTTAAAACTGCATGTGGCTAGTAGGAAAATATATATATATATATATGATGACTGATTAGTGATGTCTTTCATAAGTGCTGAATGGGAAAAAAAATCACGCTTTCTGCAGGTATTTTCCATCCCTTAAACTTCATGGTAAGTGACAAATGAACTGAACTCTTTCACTATTCTCAAACTCCACTCATCTATATTTACTTTATTTTGAACTCAATGGAGTGTAACAGAAATAATCCAGCTCTCTATTTATTTGACATGTTTTAACCACTAAGTACCCCATTTTCCTCATTCTGAAACATGGAAACTGTCACATTTACCAAGCAGGCTACCGTGAGGATTGGAAATCAAGGATTTAAAGCTTCTCACATGATGCTTGGCATATGGAAGACATTAACATTTTGCTGATATATATTCACATGTCAACACTCATTAATAAGACTGTTAAAAGTATTGTTCTAAAATATAAATAATAGTTGTTTAAACAATAGCATCCCTCATCTTATTTTCTTTCCAGTGAAATGTTTTGGGAGAGAGATGAAGAAAATGAAAACTAAGGAAAAATATACATGTATGTCTGAATTTGTCATGGATTAGATTAGTGCTCTGGGATTTGGGCAGGAGGCAAGACTAATGAATGAGCTGGTAGCCTGTGGTTCGAAGGAGACTCTAAGGACAAATAATCACCCTTATTTTAATTTTTAACAATTCAATCGTCCTCCTCCACAACTCCCAGGACCACAGACATTTCCATGTTAAAATTATTTGTTCTATCAAGAAATGGAGTCAAACGCGGGCTGGAAATCTTTTCCCTCTTACTTCCCTCTCCAGTTTTACACATCTCAGGAGCATGCGCTGAACTCCCTTAATGCAACAGAGAACAGGTACATTGTCCCTCACTTCGCTCTGCCCTTGCAGTTCTCTGCAGCCCATCGAGAACAGTTACATCCTTCCTATAATGCACACTTGTCAGCCTTCGGTTTAAAAGAAAGAAAAGAAAAGAAAAGACAGTCACAGACAGATGTGTGGGTATGGATCCATGTATACATACACACACACACGTATATACTTCCACACACACATACACACTTCCACACACACGTACACCCTTCTACCAGAACATACTCAATGCTACTATTCCTTAATAGTCACTGGAGACCATTTTTTCCACAGGGCTGACTCACTGATGATGAATAAAGGGAAGAAGGGGAAATCATAAATAATACATTAAGACCAAACTGAGGTAAAATGTCAAAAGCAATAGCCAAAACTCTATTATTAAGGCTAATAAGGAAAAGACGAATTTTTAAAGGCTAATAAAAAGGGCTTGGGTTTACTTCACATTGTCATTTAATAGCTGCTAAAGGGCAGATCGTCACTCTCTTGGAAAGCCACTCTGGAAGATAAAAAGAGAAGAAATGGCCCCCAAGCACTTTTTGATGATGTGATTAAATATAAAACTATCATATTTTAAAAGTCAAATCCAAAAATAATTCACGTCAACCATGAATATGATTTTTGGAAAGTGTTCTCCCTGTTGTAATCCTATCCTTTTCTCCTTTGTTGCCTTTATTTTTTTTCCATTTCACTCTTTGGTTCCTTTGACATTCAGTTTTAAAGAGCCACCCTTTTGTCAGCTAGAGACCCAGAATTTTCTAGTGCCTGATATTAACCCAGTTGCTGGTATCTGCTCCCAAGCAAATTCAGGTCAGAATTCTACTGCTTTTGGATAAAAGCCATATCAAGACTTGGAGAAAAAAACAAATGTGATTTTTAAAGAAAATATGAATTCTTACCATCAAACACAATTGGAGGAGTTTCTGAAAACCAAATCAGGCAATACTGAATTGTCCATTTCACAAAAGCAACGAACACATTTATGTAATATTTTAATTGTAACACTGAAAATTACTTTAGCCCTGATTTTTGAAATATCAGTGAAAAAAGCAGATCTCATATTAGTGTATGTTTTTGTGTAGAAAAGTGAGTATTTTTATTTTTAAATATTGTTTTAGAACTGAAATTAGTTAAGGTTACATTTAAGAATAATTGGCAGCTTGGCATGGTGGCTCACGCCTGTGATCCCAGAACTTTGGGAGGCTGAGGCAGGTGGATCACTTGAAGTCAGGAGATCGAGACCAGACTGGCCAACATGGCGAAACCCCATCTCTACTAAAAATACAAAAATGAGCTAAGTGTGGTGGTGGGTGCCTGTAATCCCAGCTACTCGAGAGGCTGAGGCAGGAGAATCGCTTGAACCTGGAAGGTAGAGGTTGCAGTAAGCTGAGATTGTGCCACTGCACTCCACCCTGGCTGGGCAACAGAGCAAGACTCTATCTAAAAAACAAAAAAATAAACAAACAAAAAAAAAGAAAAACAAAGAACAGGTGGCATAATTGCAGAAACATACATGAGCTACATTTCCAAACTCTTGGCTCAACTTGTTTCATTAAACTGATACTCAAAACAAATTGGGTTTTTTTTTTTTCTATTTTCAACTATAGATGTTATGTCCATCTCTAAGGTTGCATTAATATTTGTACATGTCATCTCTGTAAGATTAAGATCCAACATAAATGATCCATATGAAATAATCACCTCCATTTAGTCTTGTGACATTTGAGTCAGCCCCTTCCTATGTCAAACTGTGTTCATTGTTAGGACAGCCGCCTGTATGCAGATTGAAATCAGCCTCCCTGCTGCATCCTGGCTGTTCTTGAACAGCAGAAGGAAGTGCTTCAGGGTGACATGAATCTGCCAATTTTACATGTCTCTTTTCAGTTTTAGGGAAGGAACACATGACCTCTCTCCTAGGGCCTCAATCCCCTGATTTCTCCTCTCCCATTCCTGGCAGCTGAATGGGTGCTCTCATCATTTGACATACATGATGACCTGCCATGGGAACCTCTCCATGTGCCTATATTCTTCCATAGACACTCAGAGCACCACCTGTACTACATAGCTTGCAGACAGAGTGACTCATGGCTTAATGTATTTTGTTTAAACTTTGCCATCACCATTCACTCAGAGCACTTCATTGTAGGTTTATGTTTTTCTGGGGAGTGGGAGGGTATTTTTGTATCAGATTAATCTACTTATCATTTAATATATTATTTAATATTGATTTAATAATAAGCTTCTTAATTATTGGGGAAACAGTCTACCTTAAAAATAGTAGAAATCATCATTATAATATTTGTTCGTAGATTGGTAATAACTCCAGGTCCACAGAGATTAAATTTAGAGTCAAATTGAGCAAATAGGATTGCATTTTACCATGGAGTGGTAGGTGTGTACAACATCCTAGATCTGTTTGTTTGAACAATATAAATTGCAATCTGACAAAATCTTCTACACAAGATTTAGATGATCCTCAAATAGCCACTGCTAGGCTTCGCAAAACTTGCTAAATTGGAATTAGCACATTTTTTGGTTGGTATTAGTCTTTCAATTCTAAAGGCATCCTCCAACCTGACAGCATAGGACAGGAAGCCACGAGTCTATGGTGAGCACTGCAAGGGCTTAAGAATCTCACTTCTTAGGAGAACAGCAGATGTGAGCAGTACAAGAGATACCAGAGCCTACTTACTGATGGGATTGCCCTGAAGTGAGATAGAAACAGAGCACAGGCCCAAACTGCTTCTCTTGGAGGCATACTTGAAATACAAGAGCCAAAAATGAAAATGCTATCATTATTCAGCACTTTTTGTCATTGAAATTTCCAGCCTAATTAGTGAGGCTTCATAAACTTTCCCCATTGAGGGGGAAATGAAAACTCAGACAAAATAAACTTCAGGAAAAGATTCTAGACAGAAGGTGAAATCTGGCTTAGAAAATGATATAATATAGTAATTACTTTACATAGTTCCAGTAAACCATAGATCCAGGGTATTCTACATCTACTCATGAAGTATAAAAATGCAATTCTCATTTGTTCAATTTCACTCTAAATCTGTATCTCTGGGGCCAGAAGGCAATTACTACTCTATGCACAAACAATACAGAGTAATAATTATCTTTACTATCCTTAAATCCTCTCTTACATTTTGTCTAACTAGCCTTCAGGTTTTATACCATGACTGATGCAAATGTCGTAAGTCTTCTGGTTACTCCATGTTTTTCTGTGTTTACTCTCTATATATGACATTTTTAACATCTAAAAGATATTTTCTCACCAATATCTTTGTTATTGTTTTGTTTGAAATGTATTTCTCATACATTGATTACTGTTCTGGCACAAAGGTATTTTATTGATCATAAAATTGCAAAGATACTGCGAAGTGGGATTCCATCTCAGGGCTTCACAGAAAATTTTACTAATTATTAGTAATGCCAACATGAGGTTAGAAAAGAACATGATTTAAATGGAACCTAATAGAAGCAGTAAGACTTTCTAAAGGTTAAATCAATGTGGTTTCCTTTTGAAAATGTTTTCCTGGAAGAAATGCTGTTTTTCTACACCAGCATCTTTATCAGTCTTCCAGAGGATCTTGCTCATTACTGGGATCATTCACTATTCTTTGTTGTGTTTTAATTATTTTTTGTTGCATCATCAAAGGCAATTTGCTACAGATGGGTCCAGTCATATGCTCCTTCCATCCTTCTTGGCACAAACACACTCACTTTGGCTCTGATCTTCAAAATCTCTGCATCTAAGCCAAACTCTCAACATATCTTTCAAGTACAGGGTTTAACCCTTTACTGGCCAGGGGAAAAAAGGCAATAGCAATCTGCCTCTGAAAAGTGGAGAGAAAGATGATTAATTGTAAAAATTGCCTTTATGAGCTGCTGACAATCCAATACTATGACAGTGGGAAAAACACAAATGATGTTTTTAACCTTATTAACATTACTAGAAGATACGGGATACGTTGACTAGTGCAGCCATTAATCATTGATGCATTTAGCAAAATTTGCAATAATGAAATGTGTTTCTCATACTCTTTAGTGTGTAAAGCTTTTAAACATTCTCTAACTGGGGCATAATTATCTAGGGACACAGTAATTACAGGACTTGGTATCTGTAATGCCCCATACTTATTTCACTGCAGCCTCTAACCAGAAATTAAAAATACTCCCTTTTAAGATTGCCCATCTTTTCCCACAATTACTTGTTATTCCCTACTTAAGTTAGTGACTTTCTCCATTCATCTCCAAAGCTAGCATTAGAATGTCAGTGCTTAGAATCAGAGTGCATTGGAGAGCCAGTGTTCAAATCCTGGTGTCACTGGCAGAGTTTCTAAAACATAGCATTTAACAAATTCTAGGATGAAAGTGTGCACAAACATACACACCTACACACACACACACAAACAGATGCATCAAAAGCATCTTCAGAGACAGGAAAAGACATTAGGTATTGTTGTTTTGGCTGATTTGAAGGGGGCACTAACCCTTTGAGGTGGCTGATTACAGAGCAAGATCTCTTCCATTACCCCAGACTCTGTGCCCCACATATCCTTGGGAATATTCATCTTTATCATTCAAATCCCATAATCAACCAAGGGTAGAGTCATTTTGCAAGTGTAAGAGAGGGTACTCAGGTAAGTCTATGTGAACAAAATCAAAATGAATGGCAACTCAAAAGAGACAAGTAGCCGTGTTTCCATAAAAAATGAAATGCACCCTTCTGATTCCAGTGGTGAGGATGGTTTCACAGCCTTCCCCACTTTGGAGTTGCCCATTTTAGTGATGCTGTGAGCCTCTGATGGCGTTGCTATCCCTGTGCACTGCATTTATTGTGTATCTCTACATCCCTGGAAGTTTCTGTAAGTCAAATGCATTTTTTTAAATTTTACAATATTGCTTTGCAGCATGGGAGACAAAGCTCTGATCCAGGCAGAGTGTATGTGCACAAAAGACTCTAAAAGACACAATAATAAGGATTTAAAAATAACATGTTCCTTATCTAGTTGCAACTTGATTAAATGGCTTGTTACCTAGAGCATGAATCACTGATGAGCATTAGTTAAATATAGACATGACTTTAAGAGAAAACTTATTCCTCTGTTTTTCATATTAGATGTAGGGAATAGTGATTCTATGGAAACAAATATATGATTGCTTTTCCTTACGAAGATAACTTGTGTTAGATATAAGTTCTAAATTTCTTTTCAAAGAATCAATAGTATGTTCAATTCTTTGCCTTCTACTTTTAAGCTTAACTTCTTCATAAAGCAAACTTTTTCGATTGCCTGCTCCACCCTGACTCATTCCGATTACCTGCTCTGTCATAACCATTTTTCCTGCCAAACCACTCACCCCGTCATTCTCTTTAAATGAGCCAATCAGAATTATTTTAGCCTGCTCAGTCTAACCCTAGCCAGCAGGGGAACGACACAGCAGCAGGGGCCACATGCGTCGGGCATAAAGAACCCCTTCCCCCCCCTTGTCCAAGTGTGCGCTCCATTGCTCCTTCTGTAAGGGTGCAACCTTCTATAGAAGTATCTTGCCTTGCTGAGAATTAAAAAGAAAATTTTATATTCCAGTGCTATTTATTTTGTGGCATTGAAACTTTACATATAACACTTTGATCTTTCTATTTAATAGAGGACAGTGAGTGACACTTTATGTCTTCTTTTTATTTTTTTTCTTTCCTAATAGTAGGATAGTATTTAGTTTATTGATCCATTCAATAAACATTTATCATGCCTGGCTCTAAGCTCTACGAATAAGAAAAGTTGACGGCTATTCAGGAGTTCAGAGTCTATTGGAAAAGATAGCTGTAAAATACAATACTATAACTACTACAATTAAAGTATGAATATATTGCAGTGATCACTGTTTTGGGCTGGAATGTTTCAGAGAAGCAGTAATATTGAATGGGATTTGAAGAGTAAAAGGATTTTTCCGTTTGAAAGAAGGAAAATCGGCCGGGCATGGTGGCTCACACCTGTAATCCCAGCACTTTGGGAGGCAGAGGCCAGCAGATTACCTGAGGCCAGGAGTTTGAGACCAGCCTGGCCAACTACTCTTTTTAGTAGAGACAGTGCAACCCCATCTCTACTAAAAAAAAAAAAAAAAAATTAAATTAGCTGGGCATGGTGGCGTACACCTGTAGTCATGGCTACTCAGGGGGCTGATACAGGAGAATCACTTGAACCCAGGAGGTGGAGGTTACAGTGAGCTGAGATCATGCCACCACACTCCAGCCTGGGTGACAGAATGAGACTCAGTCTCAAACAAAACAAAACAAAACAAAAAACAAAGAAAGAAAGAAGAAGAAGGAGAATGAGAATGAGAATAAGGAAAATCATTTTAAGAGGACTATGTTTTAAACCAGGAAAGTGTAAGGATCATGAGTTAAGGGAAATGAAGATATTAAAAGACAAGGGTATACAGATCACGTGGGAGTCAGGTGGCAGAGGATGGAGATGTGGAAAGGAAGGCGGTTAGCTGGAGAAGGTTGTGCATATTGAAATGGTTGAGTTCATCCTCTGTGGTTATGGGAAACCACCAAATGATTTTGAATAATGAAATGATCATGTATGTGCTCTACCATACTACTTTTTTTGTGGCAGGATAGATAGAATAGCTTTCAAGGAGACGGTGGATATAGGGCACCGTCCCAGGCACTAAGAGAGATGTGAAGTTAGAATGAAAGGAGGCCAATCCCAAAACTGCTATGTGATAACCTGAGCTAAGATTTTGGTTATAAGGATAGAAAAAATTATGAAAGGCTTAAGGGTTTAATTGATAGACAATCACAATTTATTGACCTTAAGATTTGAAATATATATTTTTTCCATTGGCAGATAAAGAGATATCTCTTCTATGTGGCTTGGAAAAGAAGCTTTTATATCACATTTCATGATTAAAATATGATGTCTTAATTTTGCAATTATTTTAGTAATCAGAAATGTATCTAAGGAAAATTATATGATCATAACAGTGTAGCATCCACACTGAAATTATTCTCTGTTATTGTAAACAATTTAGACATCATAGAAGGCACTAAAAGCAAACATTCCTTACAATGTTACTACATGTCAGGCATAGCAGTGGCTGTTGGAGTTCATTTAAAGGTGAATAAAACCTTAATCTCAATCTCCAAAAAACGTATGCTGAAATCTCAAGAAAAATATAAAACATACCTAAAAAGAGATTAGCTTGAAAAACATAATCTTTTTTAAAAATTATTTTTAGTTTAAAATCTTAATCATGGCATTTATGTTTGAAAGCAATGTGTATTTGTTGGGGGCGGGGGGGGATGGTGCATAGTTGATCTATTTTCTAGCTAGTTTACTGAACATATCTCTTTCCTAGGCACAGATAATCTATAATGATAGTTTATCAACATATCTATATCTATAGATAGATAGATAGAGACAGATCAATTGATCTACATTCATCCTAAGGCTTTACTTTATGATGAAAATATTCATTTGGGATCATCAATATTAAAAAAATTTGTCAAGACTTTTCTTAGATAAATTTGTTTTACTTAAGAGAAATTAATCCAGAGGGCAGGTATGTGTGTGTGTGTGTGTGTGTGTGTGTGTGTGTGTGTGTGGTTTGCTGTTGTAAACCCAGTGCACTGTAGGCACTCATTAACTCAGTAAAGTTTTGTTGAACAATAAGGAAATGATGGTTTCACTATATCATACATTTATATGATGTGACACATAGTGTAATCCATACCATGTTACATGCATTCAGCTCACTCAGAATTGAGATCTTTACATTGTATTGAATTACTGAGTAAAAACAGTGCTCAATTAACTGCTGCTCAAGGTGTACCTAAAAATGAATGATCTCAGTCTAAGGAAAGCATTCTGGAATGCTGATGTGACACTCAATATCATAATCATTTAAAAATATTACATATGCTAACTTAAGATAAAATTTTAGAGATCTCTGCTTATGTAAATTAGTAAAGCTAATTAAAACTTTACTTAAGAGTAAATTTGTTCCACTGCCTAAAGCTGTGGAAGAAATTTATTTCACAGGGTTTGTCTTGCCATATTGATATGTTAATGGAATTCAATGAGTATTAAATACCAAATAGTCCCCTCTCCTGGTATATGTCATAACAAGTTGAAAAATACAAAATGCTATTTACAACTAATATACAAAAAGTATTTACAACTAATTTGGGGAAGATAAGTCATATACACATGAAAGTGTTATAAAATAGAGAAACTTAAAAATGTCCACCAAAATCAAAGTTCAATTTGGTATGCTAAATTTATTGTAAATCCAATTGATTAGGCAGTTTGATATGAGTTAAAGAATAAAACAGTGGACATTTATAGCTATATGAAAGGATACAACGACCCAGAGAGACCATGTGAAGAGAAAAATTAAGGAGGCAAAGACCCAGTATCCAGTCCTCAGGTAATCCAGTATTTAGAAGTTGGAAGGGACACAGCTGGAAAAAGAGATAAGAATAAAAAGCTGGGACAGTGGGAGGAAAACCAAAGAGGTATGGTATCCCATAAGCTAACGAGAGAAAGGGCTTCCAAGAAGGGCTGGCCATAGTTGTTGAATGTGACTGAACAGTCAAGCAATTTGGTGACAGGCAGCAAACTGTTCATCACCTGTTGGTGAGATGAAACTGATGACCTTTCCAAGAGCAGATTCTATGGAGTTTCAGGGATTGGTCAGTGAATACAAATTAAAGAAGCGAGAGAAAGAATGGCAAGTTTTTGAAAAGTTTTCCTGTGCAGGGAAGCAGAGTAAAGAAGTGATAACTCAAGCAAGGAATATGATAGATGAAAACCTTTTAAAGTTGTTTGTAGGCTCATTTGCTGACACAGTGAGAGGGTGAGACTTGAAATAGAAGAAAGAGTATCAAGTAAACAAGGTCCTTGAGCAGAAGAACAGGATTAAAATCCAGAACACAGCTGGATGGTAAATAGAGAGGTATTGTATGAGATATAGCTGTAAAAGTTGACTTTTGTTGCCAAACTGTTGAGAGTGATACACAAGAATTACATGTTTGGACTTTTTTTTTCCACCTGGCAATGAGGAGCTTGCTGAATATATTTGAGCAGATGAGAAGGGTTAGAACTCACATCAATGAAGATTAAGCTGCCAGTGGTTATCAGGATGTCCCTGGGGCAATCAGCCTCCAAGATGGACCTTAATCTCTGCCTCTCAATTTTCATTTATTCTAGCCTGCGGTGCTCTTCGGTAGTCCCTTCCCACATTGAATAGTACTGGCTGATACAATAAATCACATATTGTGGAAATGCTGATTTGTGGCTTCTCTGATTCTCTCAATTGGGTTACTTTCAGATAATTTGTGGAACAGATCACTTCCTTGTAACTCTCATTTACTATTTTTGTACTTTCTGCTATTCATACTGCCTATAATACATTTGGAAAATGTTTAAGAATTGCCTAAATGAAGGTAAAACTGACAAAAAACTATAAGCAGTCATGGATGTTATCCATGTATTAATTATGTGACATGGCTTGGAACAGACACAGAGCAAGCTATTAATTAACTAAAACCTGAAATGTCAATGACTAAGATTATTTTGTTGTCCATTTTGTGATGATATTGTGGACTACAGATTGTACAGATCTAAATATGTCATGATTACCATATATTATATGTATCAAAATATCACTATGCACCCCATGCACATGCATATTATTTTTCAACTAAAATTAAGTTAAATTAAAAATTAAAAAAGAAGATGGAGATGCTTTTACATTGTACAAATTAGAAGTAAATTTTAGCTGTATAAAAGCTAAATGAAACTAAACCACCACTAGAATTTAAATTTAACACAATTATTTTTAACCAAAGTTTTTATTGTGAGATAACTATGAATTCACATTAAGTTTTTAGAAATAATATGGAGCAATCTCAAATACCTTTTATCCAGTTCCCCCAATGCTAACATCTTTCAAAACTAGAGTACGATATCATAACTAGGATATTGACACAAATACAGTCAAGATATAAAACATTTCCATTACCACAAGGATTGATAATATTCTTCATGTTACTCTCTAATAGCTGTACCCACTTTTCTCCTATCCCATTTCCCTCCTTAACTGTTTGCAATCCCTAATATGTTATCTATTTATTTTTATTTTATTTATTTTTTTTTAAAGACGGGGTCTCACTTTGTTGCCCAGACTAGAGTGCATTGGTGTGATCATAGCTCACTGCAGCCTTGATCTCCTGGGCCCAAGTGGTCTTCCTGCTCCAGCTTCCCAAAGCACTGAGAGTACAGGTGTAAGCCACTGCACTCACCCAGCCTGTTATCCATTTCTGAAGGAATTTGGTCATTTCAAAAATGTCATATGAATGGAATAAAAAAATTAGTCACTTTTTGGAATCCTCCTTTCACTCAATCTGATTTTTTAGTGATTCATCCAGGTTGTTGCATGCAATAGCTTGCTCTTTTTCATTGCTGAGTGGTAGTCTATGGTATGGATGTACCACAGTTTATTTAACCATTCACTCACTGAAGGCCATCTGGGTTGTTTCTAGATATTGGCTATTACAAAGAATGTTGTTTCTAGATAATGGCTAGTACAGTTAACAGAATGCTGTTACAAACATCTGTGTACAGGTATTCGTGTGAACATAAGTCTTCATTTCTCTGGGATAGACAACTATGAGTGCAACTTCTGGATTATATGGTAGTTGCATGTTTAGTTTTTGGTTTATTTAAGAAACTGCCAAACCCTTTGTTACAGAGTTTCTATACCATTTTATATTCTCAGCAGCAATGTATAATGATTCAGCATCTCTATATCCTCCCAAGCATTTGGTATTGACATTATCATTTAAATTTTTTTCACTATTCTGGTCAGTGTGTAGTGATATCTCACTGTGGATTTACCTTGTATTTCCCTAATGGCTACTGATGCTGAAAACCTTTTCATGTTTTTGTTTTGCCATCTGTATATTCTCTTCAGTGAAATGTCTCTTTCTGTCTTGTGCCCATTTTCTAATTGGATTGTTTAATTTTTTTGTTAATGCATTTCACTCATGTATGATTTTCATTGTTTGAATATATCACCGATTATTTAATGGAGTTCATCTATTCATTGGAAGGATAGAATATACGATTCCTTTAAAAAAAACTCAAAGGAGAGTCAAATCTGAAGTCAAGGATCAAGGCTGGGAACTAGAATGTGCTTATGAAGAGAAAACATGTGTGAAGTTTGATATTTGTCTTTCATTTTGTGATGAAACTGGCCCAATTTTCCAAGAAGCCAGATGCCCATAGAACTGAAGATTGAGAAACCTACAGTTTCACCTACAGATGGACCTGCCACCTGCTGACCAACTGCTATTCCTTACCCTTCCCTAATTCCTGTTTTCCTTCACGTGGTTACCATGAGATACTAGACCCTTCATTCAAGCACCTGCTGCCTGTTCATCAACTTCTTTTCCTTTCCCTTCCTGTTTTCCTTCCCATCTATAACAATCCTTTAGTTGGGGAGGAGGAATGGAGTTGAAATTTGGCTATCATCTCTCTGGATGACATTACCTGTAATATATTAAAGCATTCTTCCCTGGCAATACTCATTGTCTCAGTGATTGGCTTTCTGTAAGGTAAGCAAGGGAACCTAGACTGAATCCATGGTGTTTGATAACAGTATCATGGAAACACCCATTTTGAGGGTTTTTCAAAACTCTCTGCTTTGAACATTTTTGCTTATGCCTCTTGGACACACAGATAAGTATTTTTTCTAGAGAAAACACAAACGAGGAACATAGCTATGTAATGGGATAATATATGTAGCTTCAATTTTACTTACTACTGCCAAATTGTTATTGTTTTACCAATTTATACTCCTGCCAAGAGTATACTAAATTTTTAACTATTTGTTCCACATCCACAGGAATCCTTGGTATTAGCTTTTTAACTTTTGCTCAACATTTGGGTATTTAGGCTTTATTTGCATTATCCTGATCACTATAGTGGTAGGGCATCTTTTTATAGGTTTATTAGTTGCCTTTTCTATGTCCTCTTAGGTGTGATACCTATGTATGTCTTTTGTCAATTTGTCTATGCTTTAGCAATTAGAAGTTCAGTATTTTTTATTTTTATTATTATTAATTTTTAAGAAACAGGGTTTGCTCTGTTGCCCAGACTGGAGTGCAGTGGCACAATCATAGCTCACTGCAGCCTTAAACTCCTGCACTCCAGTGAGCCTCCCACCTCAGCGTCCTGGGTTGTTGGGACTACAGGTGCACACCACCACATATGGCTATTGACTATTATTTTATTTTATTTGTAGTGATAGGATCTCACTATGTTTCCCAAAGTGGTCTTGAACTCCTGGCTTAAAGGAATCCTTCTACCTCAGCATCCTAAAGTGCTGGGATTACAGCTGTGAGCTACCATGCCTGGCCAGGGGTTATTTATAGAGGCAGTAGTATATGGTGGTTACAAGCACAGGTACTAAAGCTTAAATCCTGGGATTTGATCCCTGCTCATAAAAGCCTGATTCCAGAATTGGGGAGTGGGGAGTAGAGTCAAGACTAAAGGTGGAGGAGGTGGAATTCATCAGGAAGACGGACCCCTCCTCATTTAAGACAGGAAGCAGCACATGTGTTTGGTGGTGGAAGGTATACACGAGGGTTCTATATGAAAAACTAAAAAAAAGTCTGATATATTAATCATCAGATTATCCTCCTATTTTGTGTTTTTATGGAGAAGTTGGCACTCTAATAACAAGTGAGGGTGTTGTATTTTTTCTCACTGAAGAGCTAATAAGTGAGTTGTTTATGGCACTATGTCATCTTAATGCTCTTTTGTCTGTGAGATAGGGTCATTATTTGAACATTCATCATGTACGAGAACGGCAGAAGGTTTTTCTTTTTTTTTTTTAAAGAATATGTTAACAGATCTCAATGCCCTTCCTTTGCTTTAAAAACAAACATTTTAGTTTTCCTTGGATATTTATTCGTCATAAATAACTCACCCGCTGACAACACTCTCCCTTTCTAACATTATCTCCTAAATGACAGACACCCTTAGCCAGGTTATGGGAGGCAAACAATAACAGCTTGTGCTCTAAGCTTAACACCTGATGGGATCTCATCGAGGCCCAGCTATCAGTGAATACAGGCACGAAGTTTAACGAACACCCATCCAAACAGACAATGTGTGAGAACAAACACATAGGATGAACTCTGGCATTAAGTGAAAGGGCATTTAAATGGAAATACAATGAAAACTCCTGTTCAGAAAAGTAATAGATTGCATAGTTTTAGATGACACAGATATTAATGCAGTCTGTTTTAACAACACAACTAAACAAATATTCTGAATTTTACTTTTTCTCCCTTTCTTATGCTTACATTTCATGAAGGATTAATTTTAGAAAACTTTACCTAAAGTGTGTTAAATGCTTTATAGTTTCCAAAGCACTCTTTCATCCATTGTTATAGCATTTGGTGGCCCTGAAAACAATTTGCAACTCACATTATAATCATCATTTTATATATGTAAAGAAAGCGGCTTCTGGATTCTAAATAATTTGCCCAAGATAATGAGTAGTAAGCGGCAGAGTTGACATTCAAATCCAAGTCTGTCTCCAGCTACATGGCCAGTGATCTTTTGTCACATCTAGGAGCCCACTGTGACATTCTGTTGGCTAAATACCTCATACTTCAGGAAATAAACTCTATAGGTCACACGGTCTTCATCGCTCCAGTAAAAAGAAAAAAAAAAAATGCATCCTAATGCAAAAGTAATCCCTATGTCTAGTGAGTGGTGTTATCTGAAAATGGAGTCTATGTATGCATTGGAAGAATAGAACTTGTGGCTCCTTTAAAAGATTCAAAGGAATAAGTCTAGGAACTAGGATATGTGTATGGAGAGAATCTATGTGTGAAAGTTTGATATCTAATTTTCCTTTTGTACTCGGAGTACAGCCATATTCTGGCTTCTAAGATTCTAATTAGGATCAACGCTTCTGTAAAATCTATAATATGCAAACAAGCCATGTGTTGGTGTTTTTGTTTTGAACTGATGGATGGGACAAAAGAGAGATGTGGTTTTCCTCCCATTGAATCTTTGTTGAAAACAGTATGTTGATTATAGCAGATGATCAAGTCAGGGGTCTCAGACTCTCAGGCAGCAACTAGAACAGAATAATCAATGACCAAAACTGTTGTTGTAAGTTGCAGGGAAAAGTACACAATACTGAGAAGCAGTGAACAGTAAACAACTCCGTGGTAGATATAAAAATAATCGCAAAAATACAAGAGAATGGTGGGACTTCAAAGAGGGAGAGGAGGTGACCCTTCTTGTTGAACATAAATTTCCAGAAAACATAATAATTATGTTCATATTTCTCCTTCTACATTCTACCAGTAGTTCTAACTTCCTTGGTGCAAAATAATAAATAAGATGTAGAAGCATTCTTACCAAATTAAGAAATATTTAGAAAGTTGAGGTAACGTGTATATATGCGAAAGACCACCTCATTTCAATGCCTCATTTCAAATTTTGATTATTTTCACAAATTCTGCCTTTCACGGGATTGATTTTTTGTTGTCATGAAAAACCTACTAAATAAAATGCTAGTTCTCTTCATGAATATACATAGGACATGCATTTTCATGGATGCATGCATAAGAAGTTATAAGGAAAAGCAACTAGTACATTTGCTTACTCTTCTCTGTGCACAGAATTTCGTATATTTTCAGAGCTCACCATATATGAGAAGATACAAATGGATATATCGAGTGCTCTGTTATTATTATTATTTTTAATTTTATTATTATTATTATTATACTTTAGGTTTTATGGTACATGTGCGTAATGAGCAGGTAAGTTACATATGTATACATGTGCCATGCTGGTGCGCTGCACCCACTAACTTGTCATCTAGCATTAGGTATATCTCCCAATGTTATCCCTCCCCCCTCCCCCAACACCACAACAGTCCCCAGAGTGTGATGTTCCCCTTCCTATGTCCATGTGTTCTCGTTGTTCAATTCCCACCTATGAGTGAGAATATGCGGTGTTTGGTTTTTTGTTCTTGCGATAGTTTACTGAGAATGATGATTTCCAATTTCATCCATGTCCCTACAAAGGACATGAACTCATCATTTTTTATGGCTGCATAGTATTCCATGGTGTATATGTGCCACATTTTCTTAATCCAGTCTATCATTGTTGGACATTTGGGTTGGTTCCAAGTCTTTGCTATTGTGAATAATGCCACAATAAACATACGTGTGCATGTGTCTTTAGAGCAGCATGATTTATAGTCCTTTGGGTATATACCCAGTAATGGGATGGCTGGGTCGAATGGAATTTCTAGTTCTAGATCCCTGAGGAATCGCCACACTGACTTCCACAATGGGTGAACTAGTTTACAGTCCCACCAACAGTGTAAAAGTGTTCCTATTTCTCCACATCCTCTCCAGCACCTGTTGTTTCCTGACTTTTTAATGATTGCCATTCTAACTGGTGTGAGATGGTATCTCATTGTGGTTTTGATTTGCATTTCTCTGTATAATGATTCTGATCCAGGGCATTCACATTGAAGTTATTAAATTTAACAGAAATTTTCTGAAGTGCTATTTTTTAAACAAATTATTTCAGAAACAGAATTTTAAGTAATTTGCAGTATGTGTGTGCAAAATGAGTGAAGGGATATAAAACGATCACTTCCCCAGAGGTCTAGGAAAACAAAGTGACTCTATTATGGATATGTCAGTTATTTTCCACCATTGATTGTTTTCCTACTCAATGATCTGTCTATATTTACATTAATAAAATTTTCTAAAATATTTAACAGTGCTTAAGCTACTTAGAAAAAAACACATATATTTGTGGCTTGGAAGTTTAGAGGAAAATAAGTAGAAGATTTTCAAGGGAGCAACATACATCAGAAACTTCTAATATGAAATAGAATATACTACATCTTAGCCAAAGATAAATTATCTGTAGTTCCAGGTCAACACTCTGCCCTTAATCGTTCTACAAGGCATAAAAATATTTTAAGTATTGAGATATCTGCTTAAAATTATTGTACGAGTTTTTTTCCTAATGATGTTTGCTACTACATGGATAAAGTAATAATAAAAAAGCATAAGTGCATTCTGAAATCACAGCAAACCATCTATCTATAAAAATAAAACTGTTCACAATCTCCCTACATCTAAGGAAACATAGTAAATTGTAAATGTTTTACTTATATGCTCCCATTATATTTTGTGTTCAAATGGAAAAACAAAATAAAAAGTATTTTTTTCTCTAAGCTTGACTATATTTTTAATTTATCTTCTGCTTAGACATTTTTAAAAAACCTCACAAGGAACAAAATTGCTTAGTAAAAAGCTTAACTTGTTTAATGCCACTTGAAGTATTATTTTACGCTTTTCACAATACGTTTTCTTATGTTTTATATTCTTTTGACTACCAAGAAAATTCAGCTCTGATTCTAATGAAGCCAACAAAGTAATTAATTTCAATGTTCTGCCTTATAATTTGGGAATTTTCCGAAAAATAACTTAAAAGAAAACTCTAAAAAGACTAAAGAATATTCTCACCATTCTTCCATCATTCAGGAGCCATATGCAGCTCTAACTTTGGTAAGATTTTATTTGCTGAATGACCCCCCCAGTGAAGTCAAAAAGAGTCAAGATAACTCATTAAAAATATGACCTGTAAAATCCTTAGGGCTCATGAATGCTGATGAAAAGGAATCCATGAATTCACATAAAAATATTATTTTACCCTTCTTTTTAACCTTAAGTCTCTATGTCACTTCAGTTGCTAGCACTCAGAATAATGATCCCTCAGCTCATAAGTCTGAAAAACTAAGTATGCTTTCTTGTCACCAACAGGTTAGCATGAAAGAGGACAAAGCAATGTTCAATGACTACATGTGGATATATTAAAAGATACATTGTGAATGGAAAATAAAATGTATCAGCATTTGTAACCCATAACAAAGTCCTCAATGAGTCATTCATGGAATTTTTAATGGCAAAACCCTAATACATATGATTTAATTCATAAAGTAAATTCATAACCAGATGATCTAATTTATAAAAATGATAGTAATTCATCCAAGTCCATTTTAATAGCTTCTATTTTTTATTCATGAAGGCATAATACTCACAACATGATGTAAGAGTTTTAAATCAGGACTACAAAACTAGACTTTTTTTTCTGGAAAACATACATTCTTTTTAGGCTGCATAGATAATTCCATCATCAGCTCCCAATTTCCCCCAAATCT
Source organism: Pongo abelii (assembly GCF_028885655.2). Taxonomy (NCBI): domain Eukaryota; kingdom Metazoa; phylum Chordata; class Mammalia; order Primates; family Hominidae; genus Pongo; species Pongo abelii. The sequence continues at coordinate 19,499,626 of NC_071993.2, read as the reverse complement.
TCCACTTTGTAAATTATTATTATAGGTTGACATATTTTTCTCCTTGTTTATAGTTAAGCTTCTTTAAGCACTATAAATGTCTTATTTTTTCTAACATTATATGAGTCTACAATGGGACATTTATTATGGAAGACACAAAACTAAATTGTACCTACATCTGACTTTCAAGGTAGTGGTAGTAAGTGACAAGACGCAGAAGGGAAAATATTCAATCTGGGTCTAGAAAGATGTTCAGGATTTGGTTATGTCAAAATCTACGTATGTGTGTTTCGTGGGAAGGATTGAGAGGAGACAAGCATTCCGAATGTAGAAAAAGACATGGATTTAACAAAGGCACAGATAAGAAAAAGGCATAAATAAGAGCATGGAAGACACATGTGTATTAATAATATGTGGTTACCCTGGCTTATTAAGAAAGATTTTAAGGGAATAACTATTTTATTTTATTCGTTTTTTTTGAGATGGGGTATATTAGTCTGTTCTCATGCTGCTAATAAAGACATACCCAAGAGTGGGTAATTTATAAAGGAAAGAAATTTAATTGACTCACAGTTCCACATGGCTGGGGAGGCCTCACAGTCATGGCTGAAGGCAAGTGAGGAGCAAAGTCATGTTTTACATGGTGGCAGGCCAGAGAGCTTGTGCTCTGATTTATAAAACCATTGGATCTCCTAAGAGTTATTCACCACCAAGAGAACAGTACAGGGGAAATCGCCCCCATAATTCAACAATCTCCACCTGGCCCCGTTCTTGACATGTGGGGATTATTACAATTCAAGGTGAGATTTGGGTGGGGACACAGCCAAACCATATCATGGGGTCTCACTATGTTGTCCATGATGGTTTCAATCTCTGGGACTCAAGTTTGGTGATTGTGTTAAGTTTGACAACTTGCTCTCTCAAAAGATAAAGAATGATGGCCTTCCCAGAAGAAAGAGCGTTCTGAGACTGACAGGTGGGACTTGGAGAAAAAGTAGAGGGTATAATATGCATTCTTAAGAGGGGCCAATATTGCTCCCAAGGGGACAAAAATGGTTTTGGGGGAGCAGAATTTTAGATATCACATAGTTTGTGGCTTTCCAAAGCTCAGTGTTACATGTAAGTCTCATTCTTCAATATTTAATTATTCTTGTTGGGTTTATGTAAGTATCATGTTTTCTTAAGTATCAACATGAGTGGTATTAGAGTTCTTCAAAATTACATAAAAAGTGCACAAGACAAATGCTACAAAATGTTGGCAAATAGATTGCTTTGATTAAATAACTCTCTTTCGATTGTTTGATCAATCTTAAAGTCGTATCACTAGAGGTGGCCAGTGTGTGCCTGTTGGCTGCCAGTGACTGTTGTGTTGATGCTTTTTATGCTTGATTCTCGGTGATCTTGTGTGAACTTGAGCCATGAGAATTAAATTAAAAATTTATATTTTGTTAATTCTACAAAAGTTATTTTATCTATCATTATGTCCATTGCTGCAAAGAAAATAATGTCAATGTCTGAATGAATATCTAGCAACTAAGTTGAAATTTGTTTTCTCATATCAAGAAAAAATTAAAAGTTAAGGTCATTCAAATAATATTCAAGGATTTCATTTTTCAGTTGTTTTCCTTCTGCCATTCAAAAAGCAGTTTTGAATTAGTTTTCAATTTGGTTACTTCCTATTATTTGTGTTTATACGAACTGCTAATTTGCATATATAATTTGGTACATAACTTACTTAATTTAAATACATTACATTAGAAGTTACCCAAAAGAAATGATTACAAAGTTAAATGAAAGCTAAATATGTTAATAAATCAGAAATAATTGAAAATTATAGAAACAATGAAAGCAGTGCTATGTTAAATAATGCAAATAGAATCACAGTATCAGATATGCAAATGTATGACACAGACTGTAGAGGGTAGAATAAATGCATATTTTTTATTGTCATTAATATCATATCCTTAATTACTATGCAATAATTGGTGAACTCAGGGTCCACTCAATACATCCCAGTCTTCTCTTCCTTTGTGTATTCTCTCATTTGAAATAATGTTCCCCTTTCTTTCTTCTTCTTCTTTTTTTATTTTTTTATTTTTGAGACATAGTCTCCCTCTGTCGCCCAGGCTAGAGTGCAGTGGCACAATCTTGGCTCACTGCAACCTCCGCCTTTTGGGTTCAAGCGATTCTCCTGCCTCAGCCTCCCGAGTAACTAGGATTACAGGAACATGTCACCACGCCCGGCTAATTTTTTATTTTTAGTAGAGATGGGGTTTCACCATGTTGGCCAGGCTGGTCTCAAACTTCTGACCTCAAGTGATCTGCCTGCCTTGGCCTCCAAAAGTGCTGGGATTATAGGCGTGGGCTACCACACCTGGCCTCTTTCTTCTATTTTTCCAAATTCTACTTGTCTTTCAAAATCCAATTTAATTTTTTTTATCTCTTCTAAACACTTACAGCCTATAAATATTTCAGTAGCTTTTTAATTCTTAGAATATTGAATTATTCTGTAGAGTTGGCATTTATGTACTGCTTGCACATTCAATCTTTCTTTCAATTAAAAAATATGTGTTTTATACCTACTATGTCCTGGGCACTATGCTACTTGCTACAGACAGGACAGTAAACAAGGCAGATGAGGTCTGCATCATGAAACTTCCCTAGTCACTGGAGAATGGAACTTTTCACATACTCGGTCATCATGCAGCGTAGCAGTGCCAGGAGACAAAGACTTAATCATATGGGAACACACCGCCACTTAATTCAAACTCATTCCATGAACCTCAGAGAGGTTCCAGTGCCAAGAATGTAGCACATGAAGTCATAAACTACCTTTTCAGGAAAATGATGACTTCAGAAGGAGGAGAATTAAATATTGAAGGACATTCAGGTTCTAATGAGAAGCTCTTACAACTTCTGATAGAAAGAATCCGTGTCATACCGTTGCTTTTTGCCAGCAGTTAAGCCCACTTTAAACACAAAAGCTCCATGAGAGCAGAGAGTGTATTTAGGAAAATCTCACTAAATAGATGTTTAAATTGCAATGAATGAAAGCAAGGGTGAAAAGAATTGGGATGGAGCTGGAAACTCAGTACTTGCAGAAGAAAGTTGTAATCCTAAATTAAAGGAATTGTTAGTTAGAAATAGTCTAAGTTGGGCATAGTATATCCCAAACTGCTCAGCTTTTTTTTGTTTATATCTTTCACATAATACTATCCACAGTGGGAGAACCATAGCAGAATTTACCAAAGAGCTTTATTGTCACAACAGATTATCAGAAAATATTCCTGACTTCTTTAGAAGATGTAAAGAAATACACTAATCTAGAAAATGTAAGTTTAAGTCTAAATATTTCTTCATTTGTTAAAAAAAGTTTAAAACATTTATTTTAATTAAAATTCCCTCAAAGATTACAAATGGTATTGTTTTGTATATTCATTTCTTACAGAGATAAGATATCTAAGATTATTGCCATTTTAATTGCTTATTTTATCAATGCATACAAGAGTGAATCATGGTTTTCTCTCTACTCCAAGTATGTAATCTGTAATTGGTAAAAACGGACTGCCAAACTTATAGCAGCATCTGAGTCAGAAATGTGATTCAGTTAGAACAATCAGCCCACTGATAAGCAATTCTGCCTTACTTTGGTTGGAGCATGTATTGCAAACTCCATAGAAAATGAAGAGTAGGCATTAAAAATTAATTAAGAACTTAATGAGTTCTACAAAGAGCTACTCTCATGTGCTGAAAACTGTTACAATTTTTCAAGCAATGCCCTAGAAAAATGAGAAGAGAGAAAAAGAAATGTCTCACCATGAAAAATGTGTTTGAAATAATCAAAATTCAAATATTTTCAGTAAATAAGCAGAAGTTAAATTGAAATTAACTGGCTCTCAGGATTCCTACACAGACTAGTTGCGTGTATAGCAGTTGTACCTACAAAGTTTCTGTGGGCAAATGGACAGTAACCATGTGAAGCCACATTTTAAACTAGACAAGCCACAATATTGCTTTTATTCTCTTCCTTCTCTCAGATCTTATAATACCTAAGATGACAATGTCTATGACTACTTATGACATTTGAAGAGACACTCTTGAGTCTGGGTGACAAATCTCTCACTACATTAATTCACGAGCAGCCAGTATGCAAGTTGCTGACTCTACCTGGCTGCAGGCCTGATGTCTAGTTGGCTGAAATAGCTCTTTGCTGCGGCAGCATTTAAACCCATTTATACTTAGTCTGCTCTAAACTTGTCTCAGATAGAATGCTATCTTCAGTGACTTAATGGATCTCAAATATTAGACGCTGGAATTGCTTTTTCATATAAGAAATTCCTCTGCAGACAAGGCACACTAATATTTCTTAATAAATAATGTAAACACTGAGCACATAAGATAGATGTCCTCATAAAATTAAAAATTCTTCAGCCTCCTTATAAATAGAATATTAATTTTCAAGAGAGTTATAACATGGATGGAGGAAATACATCTTTATTTTCACAAACTTCAACTAAAGTTTTGGTATTTTCTTCAAATTGTGAATACAGGCAACAGATCACAGGTATTAGTAGTACGTGTGACTTTCTCATTAATAGTAATAGTAGATATTTTAATATCCCATTATAATACTTTGGCTATCTCAAAAGTATCATTTATGTTCATCACGCCTTTAAAATAATGGTAGTTACTTCATCCTCCATAAATCTTCTTGTTTAACATATATTCACAAAGTCACTATTATAGATTTTTACAAATATTTTAATAATTGGTATTAATTTGTTTCTAATTCATTCTTTCCTAACCAACATTAAAATGCAGCTATTCCTATAAAACTACTAGAAGAAAATATTGAAGAAATGCTTCAGGACATCAGAATGCACAAGGATTTTTTTGGATAAGACCTCAAATTCACAGACAACAAAAGCAAAAATAGACAAACGACATTGCATCAAACTATAAAGCTTCCACACAGCAAAGGAAACAATCAACAGAATGAAGAGACAATCTACAGAATGGTATAAAATATTTGCAAACTCTACATCTGACAAAGGGATAATATCGAGAATATATAAGGAACTCAAAAAATTCAAGTCAAAAAAGCAAATAATCTGATTAAACAATGGGAAAAAGACCTTAATATATATGCTTAAATGAGAGCATATACATGGCCAAGAGATATGTGAAAAAAAAAATGCTCAGCATCACTAATCATCAGGGAAATACAAATCAAAACCATGATGGATATCACCTCGTGCCTGTTAGAATGGCTATTATCAAAAAGACAAAAGATAAAGAAGTGTTAGCAAGTTTATGGAACTAGGATAAGACCTCAAATTCACAGAACAACAAAAGCAAAAATAGTATAACAAGTGTTATACACCCAGTAACACTGTCCCCTTGCACACTGTTAGTGGGATTATAAATTAGTACAGCCATTATGAAAACAGTATGTCGGTTCCTCAAAAAAAAAATTCAAACAGAGCTACCATATAATCTACCAAATCCACTACTGGGTATATATCCAAAGGAAATGAAATCAATAGGTTGAGATATCTGTCCTCTCGTGTTTATTGTAGCACTATTCACAATAGCCAAGATATGGAATCAACTTAAGTGTCCAAAAATGAATAAATGGATAAAGAAAATGGGGTCTATATACACAATGGATTATTACTCATCCGTTAAAAAAATGAAATCCTGTTATTTCCAATAATATTGATAAGGCTGGAGGAAATTATGTTAAGTGAAATACACCAGGTACAGAAAGACAGACACCTCATGATCTCATTCATATGCAGGACCTGAAAACATGTATCTCATAGAAGCAGGGAGTAGAACAGTAGTTACCAGAGAATGTGGAGGGGACAGGGGAGGTGAAGATGGGGAGAGATTGGTGGAGTATGAAGTTACCGTCAGTAGGAATAAGTCCTGGTGTTTCTTTGCACAGTGAGGTGAATATAATTAAAAATAATGTATATTTCAAAATAGTGAGCAGAGAGGATTTTCATTGATCTTACCACAAAGAAATGACAGATATTTGAGGTTATAGATATGCTAATTACCCTGATTTGATCATTACACAATGTATACATGTATCAAAACATCACATTGTACCCCATAAATATGTGCAACTATTATGTGTCAATTAAAAGTAATTTAAAAAATAAAATGCAGTTATATTAAACATTTTAAAATGTCTGAGTTATATTAAATATGATAAAGAATAATTTAGATAAATGCAGTAACTGTTACTAGATGCTGGCAAGCTAAGTTAGAAAACAAAACTGCTGAAGTTGATGAACAAAAAGTAGTCACCTCTCCTCTGTAACATGTGTGGAATACATCTATAGATTTATTAATATGTAGAGATGGAAATTTCTGATTTGTAGGACTTCAGAGACACTAGAAAACTTTGAGGGACAGTAACCTCTCTGACTCCTGAGTATTAGAATACTTTAAATTCTAATAGCAGAAGATGAGTATAGTGGTTAAGAGCATGAATATTGAAGCTAGAATTGTTTTTTAATCCTGATTATTCAACATAATTTTTATGTGACATGGGTCTTAATTTTGTGGTCTGTAAAATTAGAAAACAAAGTATCTTCCTTGCCATCTTATTTTGAAGATCAAATGGATTCATATAGTTGGAAGACTTAGTGCATGATATAGAAAAAAACGAGGCCAGCGCGGTGGCTCATGAATGTAATCTGGCTCTTTGGAAGGACGAGACAGGAGAATCACAAGGCCAGGAGTTTGAGACCAGCCTGAGCAACATGGTGAAACCCTCGTCTTTACTAAAAATACAAAAATTAGCCAGGCGTGGTGGCGTGCACCTGTGTTCCCAGCTACCCAGGAGGCTCAGGCAGGAGAATCGCTTGAACCAGGGAGGTGGAGGTTGCAGCGAGCTGAGATTGCATCACTGCACCCCAGCCAGGGCGACAGAACAAGACTCCGTCAAAAAAAAAAAAAGAAAGAAAGAAACGAAGGAATGAATGAATGAATCAGTCAATATTTGGACTGGACACAAGAGTAGCAGTGCTAGTGGGAGTAGAATAGAATGGCAACAATAATAGTGATAATGTCATTCTTTAGAGCTGACTATATGCTTTTCTGTAAAGCAAACACTCCTGGGCTCCTGGGATAAATTAAACTAAGGTGTTAGCATCCTAATGGAAATCTTTTCTTCAGGACAGAAGAGATTCTGGTGGAACTAGCTTCGTAGGAGTCCTACGTGGAAATAGTAGAGACACTGAAAGAGATAAAGAACATGGGAACAGAAGAAGTTTAAAAGAAAAATCTCACATATTCAAAAATATGCCTGGAATAATTATTGCCATGTTCTCCAAGATGATATAAAGAAACATTTATTTGATATAACTAGAGTATTGTGATGTTGTGGCAACTAACTGAATTAAACTCTGGGTGTGTTGATATCTTGTGTGGTTATAACTTTGTGAAAAGAAAATAAATCTTGGGGCCCCAGAATCACTTAGCTAAAGGCAAAAGTCGAGCTGGAACTGCTTAGGGCAAACCTGCCTCCCATTCTATCCAGTCATCCCTCTGCTCACTGAGATACACACATAACTGATTGCCTCCCTTGGAAAGGCTAATCAGAAACTCAAAGGAATGCAACCATTTGTCTCTTATCTACCTATGACCCGGAAGCCCTCTCCCCAGTTCGAGTAGTTCCCCCTTTGCTTCGAGTTGTCCCACCTTTCTGGAACAAACCAATGTTCATCTTACACATGTTGACTGATGTCTCATGTGTACCTAAAAATGTATAAAACCAAGCTGTGCTCCGACCACCTTGGGCACATGTCATCAGGACCTCTGGAGACTGTGTCATGGGCACACATCCTTAACTCTGGGAAAATAAACTTCCTAAATTGACTGAGATCTGTCTCAGATATTTGGTGGTTCACACCTTGAAATGAAAAGATCAACTTTTCTCCAATTATTTGGCCAAGTACGCTAGTACAATATAACAAAACTATGCAGATTACACTGCTAAGATACTGAAACAATTCTGAAAAAGCACTAAAAATGTAGTTTAATTGATTTACATTCCAAAATCCACATGATAGTCTTGGAGAAGTCAAATTCCCTATCTAGATTCTATGAATCTTCTATATTATCTATACTTTTTCTGAAATAATGAATAAAATGCAAACAGTATACTCAAAATAACATTAGATATTCAGTAGCTTGTCGATATCAAAATAAACCTAACTTTTAAAACCTGTGTGATTATTACTCTAGTATAAGCAATTACACGATGAGTATCCCTAACCCTGCAATCCAAAATCTGAAATGCTCTAAAATCCAAAACTTTTAGAAGGTTGACATGATGCTCAAAGCAAAGACTCACTGGAGCATTTCAAATTTTGGATTTTTGGATAAGGAATACTCAATCTGTGTTGTAAATCTTTTCAGATTAGGGCAGTGGTGAATATGCATGCAGAGGATGGGGTGGAGGGGGTTTGGATGGATGCAGAGAGCTTACCATGAATTCAGTTGACCCTTGTCTACAACCAAGGCTCACTGCTCCCTAGACTAAGGTTAAAAGTGGACACAGAATGACCACAGTCTTTCTCATAATTAAAGGAAGCTATCTTCTTTTTATCTGACATTTTCCACAGCCTCTTGAACAAAATATTTATTTCCCTATTACATATCAAAATTGTTAGATAAAATTTCTAGGAAGACATGTAGAAGAGCCTTAAGTTAGAATTCAGAAAAAATGAATTCATATCCTGACTTTTTTCTTAAAATACCATGTGAGCTCAGGCAAGAAATATAACCTCTTACTCTTACTTCCTTCATCTGTAAAATGAATAGCTGAGAGTAAGACCCCACCAACTCTAAAATTATCTGAACCACTGAGCAAGATAAAGCGATGAACTAATTTAATTGTGGTCTTTCAGCATAACTAGGTTACTATATCAGGAGGGCTCTCCTGAAACACATTATTTTTCTCCACTTCTGGCTTGAATATATTATGTTTTCTATCATGACTGCATAATGGATAGTCCTGAACACCTTCAATTAAATATATTCAAATTCCCTAAAGCATGCAGTAATCTTGATTAAAATATCAACAGTTTATTACAGATGGAATAGTTCCAAAAGAAGATAATGCTCTTCAGGTAGCAGGTGTTCCTGCATTTCATTCAAAAGCCTGGTTGAAAAGATGCAAAAGTCTTTTGTTTCTTGTACAGGCTAGACAGATTTTACCCAATGAAAACAAATTGTCGAAAACAAAGTCCATTTCAAAATTTCCCTGAAATTAGTTTTAGTGTATTCATGTTTACATATTACTCATCATTAATTAACCCCATCAGGGCCAGGCACGGTGGCTCAAGCCTGTAATCCCAGCACTTTGGGAGGCCAAGGCAGGCAGACCACGAGGTCAGGAGATGGAGACCATCCAGGCTAACATGGTGAAACTCCGTCTCTACTGAAAATACAAAAAAAAAATTAGCCAGGCGTGGTGGCGGGTGCCTGCAGCCTCAGCTACTTGGGAGGCTGAGGCAGCAGAATGGCGTGAACCTGGGAAGCGCAGCTTGCAGTGAGCCGAGATTGCGCCACTGCACTCCAGCCTGGGCGACAGAGCGAGACTCTGTCTCAAAAAAAAAAAAAAAAAAAAAAAAAATTAACCCCATCAGGAAACAAGAGACTAGAAAATAGGTAAAATAGTGGGAGTAAACTTTGTGAAATAAGTTAATTTCATGTTGTAAAACCCCTTTTCTACTCTTGAGTACTTGTTTTATTTTTTGTTTCAAATCTTAGGTGGTCTGGAAGGTAATGCATTTAAATTTAATGAGAAATTTAATACTGAATGAGTTAAAAATGAAAAATGAGAAATGTTAGCAAAACTAAGGATGCCATTTTAAAAACGAACTATTACAAAATTCAGAAAAAGATAGGGCCCCGTTATTTTAACTTACATTAACATCCAAACCTACTCCTTAGAAAGACATACACCAAATCAATTATGCAGACTTTCTAAACTTAATTTCAGAATACCTGAGTTCAAGTCATAGTCAATCCACTTACTGGTGACCTTGAGTTTATAACTTAGCCCATCTGAGCCTCTCTTGGCTCACTCATAAAATGAAGGAGTGGAGTAACAGAGATTCTCATTGCTTCCCACAGGCTGAATCTCATGCACACAGTGTTTGGCTTGGCTGAAGCAGACAGTGAGAGCCAATCATCCTACCTGGTAAACCCTCTGATCGCATACCAAACAAACTGTGTTTAAAAAATTGTTATTCCTTCAAAAAAGTTTAACTGCGTCCTTTTAAAGGTTATTTTTTTCTCATTTATAACTAAAGCAAACTTCAAGAAAAAGAAAAAATTAACATCAATTTCTCAATTTTTTTGATCCTCTTATTATTCACCCATTGCTTGATTGAAGACACAAAACTTAGATTTGTTTCAGTTGCATCTCTCTAATGAAAAGCAACTCTCATGTAACCAAAGGCAAAAAATACAGAAATAGGTAATATGGTACTGCTTTTTACCAAATGTTCTCAAAAGCAATAGCTTTGCTTTGTTGAGGTTTCTCTGAATTTACTTTTTTATTACAGGAGTCATTTAAGAATCATATATGGCCATTCTAAGAACCATGATTCATTTTGTTTTTTTCTAAAAAAAATACTCTATGCAATGTGTATAGATCTGGGTAAAGGGGGATCTTCATTTCAATATTAAAGTCAGTGTGGAACACTTGGGGCTCAGGGTTGGGAGTAAACAAGTGAGTTTTGGACATAGACATACTTGGATTTATGTTCCCACTCTGTCACTGACTAGGTATTTAGCTATAGGGTGGTAAAGTTATTTCTGTGACTTCTCTACCCCTTTAGTAAAATAAGGCTCCCACTATTTAACTGAGAGGGGTGTGTTAAGAATTCCATGAAATAATATATGTGATGGTGTTCTATAAATGACATATTTATGCATGCACTGTTGTAGTGATCTATAATCAGTATTACCCCATATAAATGATGCTACCAATTAATTATTGTTCAATGGCACATGCTTTTATATCTGATTCCATGTATATGTTTCTGATTTAGATGAGAGATTCTTCTTCAGGCTAGATTTGAATGTCATGCGTGTAACGCACAATGGCCATCCCTTCGCAAGGGTTGTCCTAAATAAGGGTTAGCTCCAGCCCAGCCACAACCTCTGGAAGGCCACCACTTTTTTGCTTCATCCAGCAGTCCCTTCTCTGAAGATCTGAGAAGGACACTTGAAGCCTAAAACTTCAGTGCCTTGCTCTCAAGACTTTACAGTCAGTTTGTTGAACTAGAATAATTTCTAATGAACAGCCAGTTAGCAGGAATCTTTCTGGAACTGCAAGACACTCAGAAAAGGAATCATTGTGGGAGGCTAGGCAAATGTGGCCAAGGAAAATTCTGCAAAAGGCCGAGTCTTCCCGATTGGGTGTGACTCGGTGTGGAGGGAAAAGACAGAAAACACAGAAGGAGGCCTACCTAAGAATAGACAGGGAGGGCCAAGCCAGAGGGAGTGCCTGTGTGTACTGGAACATCTTAAAAGACGAAGAGGAAAGAAAGAAAGAAGGAATTTGGAGGCAGAATCCTTGCCTTTATTGGGCTTACCATCTAGCTAGGATGCTTTCAAACTAATGAGCAAGGTAAAATCTAGCATGATTCCACATAGAGACAGCCAAATAACTACTTTGTAATGCTGGTTGAAAATACATATCTTATTAATCACCAAGATGAAATGATTGCCCCAATATTCATGAATATAGAACCCAAATATGTGATGAGAGATTTCTTTTCTTCACAATCAACGTGACTAATTAAGTACAGGCATATACTTTTTAAGTGTGTGTGTATGTTTGTGTGTGTGTGCAGTAGGAAAGATAGGCTCTTTAAAATGCTGTTAAATTTCCCTAAGAATCAATTAGAGGAACCACAGGAATTCTATGCGTTGGTAGGAAGACTAATATCGCAAAAATGGTTTAATACTACACTTTCTAGAAATAAAAAGCTTGTTACTGTAACATAATTGAAATGTAAATATGACTGAAGCAAATAATCAAAGCAAAGCCCACAGAACAGTACAAAATCTCTTACATGGTGCACACCATAGAATCAAGTATCACATATCAAGAGTGCTGGTGAGGTCCTCTTATGAGAACTTTAAGTGCTATATTTTTGTAAGTTTCCATCTTTAAATATAAGAATGATTTGCTGTGGTTCTTGCAACATGTATTTTATTAGGCAGACTTTTCTGCATCATTATAGAAGAGTCCTAAGTTATAAAGTCAATTCTGGTTTCCGATAAAACATAGACTCTGCAGACATAAGCTGTTCAGAGGTAGAAGCTCTTTGGTATTCAGCTCAGGCATTTTCTATCAGTGCCAGGGCACTTAACCAAAGCTCATGTGTCATTAAAAAAAAAAAAAAAAAAAGCAATGGTCTCCACAGCATGCTTTAAAGTAAGCTTTCTTGGCGTTCTACCTAGATTCTTCAAATAAATACACACATACCTGCACGTGCACATATACATCTCCTTTCAGTTACTGTTTTAGCTCAGTAAAGAGTAAAGGTGTTTGACCAAGTCTCATTAATATTAATATTTACTATGTTATTTTGTTCCCTGAACACTGTCACTTTGTTATACTAAATTAAAGCTCTGACAGAAACATCCAATTAATCCTCAGTAAGAAAATGCATTACTGTGTCACAGTTAATAAGCAGTTCCATGTAATCATACCTTGATCATTCTCCTGAGTAGTTCAGTCCTTTGCACGGTGTGCTTAGAACCAGAATGTCTATTATTAGTTCCCTTAATGAATGCTCATATGTGAGGAAAAATGGATAGCCACTCTTCCTTCAGAAGCACAAATAATCTATTTTCTTTTATTGGAAAGGAAAGGGAAGGAAACAACTAAACAGGAAGAAGAAATGTATGTGTCCTAGATTATTATTATATAAGGAGTCTCTGGGATTCAGTCATAATCACAGGATATGATGTTGAACTCAAAGCTGGTTCTCATGCCCCAGCTTACCAAACCCCATAGATCATTTCAGCCACAGGAGATGGCACCTTTGAAAAACAGGGGGCCTTCTCTAGCCAAGTCAACTCCCTCAGGCCACATGCCACCTATAGAGAGGGGCCAGGTGTGGTGGCTCATGCATGTAGTCCCAGCACTTTGAGAGGTTGAAGTGGGAGGACTGCTAGAGCCCAGGAATTTGAGACAAGCCTGGGCAACACAGAATATAAAATCTCTACAAAAAATATAAAATTATTCTCTACAAAGAATAAAAAATTATCCAGGCATGATGGTGCATGCCTGTAGTCCCAGTTATTCGGGAGGCGGAGGCAGGAGGATTGCTTGAGTCCAGGAGTTGGAGGCTGCAGTAAGCCATGGCTGCACCATTGCACAGCAGCCTGAGTGACAGAGCAAGACCCTGTCTCTAAAACAGAACAAAACAAACTCAGAGGCATCACAGGCCATGTTCCTACCTTGATGAGAATCTGAATGGATCCTGTGGCCTTTGCAGATATGAAATACCAGAAGCTCATGGTGCAGGCTGCACTGGATTCTCGCCACATGGTACTCCTGAGGTGTGCTTTGTCACCCCGAAGGCCCACTGGAGTAGCCTCCAGATACATGAAGTGCCCTAGGAACAAGGACAGAATTCAGAGAAGACCGAAATAACAATGATGGGATTATTTTTGCGTTTCCATCATAGTTAAGGTCTTTAATTACAATTCATATGATCTGAGCTGCCAAAAGTATTTTCATTTGGAATAGAAAGAAAATCTAATAGCCTTGCCTCTAGCTTGCTGACAGAACAATTTCCAACTGTCTGTGCTTTCAGCACGTGCTTCACAGTATGCACATTAACTGATCTGATGGGATATTTATGCCATCACATCAACAAGATAGCTACAAAAATTATTTTATAGATTTCACAAACTATCAAGTGATTGTAAAATAATGTAAAGACTACCAATGAAATCTAAAATAAAAATGATATGATGTGCTTTTAAAAATTCAGTCATCTGTTGAGTGTGTAAATATAACACTAAGAAATTTAATAAGTAACATGGGAAGAAAGGTATTGAGTTTTGTTCTTGCACACTGACATATCCATAACATTTCATGTATGTAGAGCTTAGTGTTTGAATGAGACTTTTGTCTTGCTTTCCCTGGCTTGTTCAGTTTTTTTTTTTCAATAGACCTATGGAATTTCAATATTTAGATCTCTTTGCCTATTACGTAGCATCCAGGGATTCAGGGTCCCTTCTTCATTCTGCTACTGTCCTTTATTCCTTCACCCAGGAGGCTGAGACTTGATCTCAGCTACTCACTACAAAAATGAGCCATGCCCAACACCCTTAACATATGTGGCTTTACGGTTAAGTTTTCATGGCATCTCTATATGTTTCAAACTCTTTTCCCTTCATATACATCATCTCCACAATCTCTGTGTGGCACACAGGTCAAATTTTATTATCTCAAAATGACAGATGAGGAATTTGAAAATCCAAAATTTAAATGACTTGCTAATGATCATATGAGTGGCAGAATTCAGGGTTATCGATTACAAGTGTGTACCATTTAGGAAAGATGTCTGATGGCAGCATACATTATCATCTAACTTCAATTACTGAATTAATGATTAATATTGTATTTTGGCTAAAAACTGTTATGGCTTGAATTGTGTTCCCTCCTTCCCAAAAATGTGCCAAAGTTCTAACCCCCAGTTCTTATGAATGTGACCTTATTTGGAAATAGTGTTTTTGCTGATGATCAGGTTACAAGGAGGCCACTGGGTGGACAGTAATCCAATATGACTGGGTCCTAATAAAACAGGGAATTTGGACCTAAAAACAGACATGCTCACAGAGAAGATGATGTGAAGACTTAGGGAAAACCACCATCCACAAGCCAAGGAACTAATGAAACTACCAGAATCTAAGAGGGGACATGGAAGAGATGATGCTCCCTCACAACCCTCAGGAGAAATCACCATTGCCAATATCTTGATCTTGAACTTCCAGCATGCAGAATTTGAGACAATAAATGTCTGTTGTCTAAGTCATCCACTCTGTGGCCCTTTCTTACGGCAGCCCTAAGAAAAAAATACACTCACTAAATGTTTGATCGCCTTGCAATATCACTGTGGTGGTCTCTTCAGAGCTCCCCAGTTGCTGTCAGAAAAGACATTTTGATGTACATTGTGAATATCATATGAAAGCAATTACAACAGTCTAATAACCTACCATTTTCATTTCCAAGTGTATGGTCTTTGGGAGGTCTTAAGCTTTGATGAGAGCCAACCCCTAAAACCCAATCAAAGTTGTCAGCCAGGGAGTTTTGCCAGCCACACCAGCCTTTTTCAAAAGTACAGGAGCTACCACACTCATTTTCATCAGTATTATCTCCACAGTCATCTACGAAGTTACACCTTTGTTCCAGCCCATAGCATTTTCCATTCTGACATTCCCAATAGCCAAGTGGGCAGAAACCTAAAACAAAACAAAACAAAACAAGAATGAGCGAACACTCCAAACACATTCAGTGAGGTCAAAAAGCAGTAAGAGTGGATTTATTTTAATCTATAAAGGAACATATTGTTCTTAGGAATTTGAGGTACTTGAACCCCATCTCGCTCTCTCCCACTCTGCTCCAGAGCTCTAACCTATAGAGGCTTATTCATGACTATGATTATTCACAAATGCTAAAAAAAAAAAGCATCACTTTATTGATCTAGGAAAGTACCTCTCCATCTCCCCAAATGCAGCATTCTTTGTAAACTGTGTTCAAGGATGTAAATTATATCTGAGAGCCAATGTGAGGCCTTCTATTTTTTCATCCTGAAACAAAATCTTTAAGGAACTAAGAGATCAAGTATTATGTGGCATTTGGAAATACGTTCCATTAGCATCCATTCACTCCAATATTTTTCAGAAGCCAGGATATGTAAGATACCTCCTTAGAAGCACGGCTATGCATATATAACTAATAACTGACACCACAACAGATTTTTCTCTAAAATGCATATTTATTTGTCTATAATTTGGAATTTTAGAAGCAATTTTTCTACAATGCAATGCCAACCATAGAGATTTGTTTACAAAACATAAGAAAACGCAATGCTTTTGAAGACCTGAGTTTGACCTCTAGTGCTGATATTTATTAGTAATGTGACTTGGATCATACCAACATTTGATAAACTTTAGTTTCCTTAGCTCAAAAGAGAAAAAAAGAGCAAAATCCTAGAGAAGTTAAGCTAATTTAAAAAAATATTGTGTGTGTGTATGTATATGTATTTGTGTGTGTCTATATATATATATACGTATATATGTATGTGTATATATATACACATATATATGTGTATATATATACATATGTGTGTATATATATATACACATATATATATATATATGTATATGTGTATATATATATATATCACCAGTGCCTAGAACAGTGCCTGGCCTTACTATGTGATTAGTAAATATTAGTCAAATAAATGAATGAGTGAAATAAAGTGCTTTGGAATAAGGTTATTTAGAATGTATATTGAAGGTATTATTATTACACTACTCCAATATTACAATAGAATTTAACTGTCATGGGTAACAATATTTCAATAGAAAAAGTTGTTTAGAAATCCAACTTGGGATACCAGTTTCACATTTTTTTCTCTGAAACCACAGGATCTGACATTTTCTTTTTTTCTTGTCTTCTCCATCTTCCAGGTAGAGGAGCTGATAACATCACTCCTTGCTTTACTTCAAAGGTGGTAGCCCCACCCCGCCGCATGAACCTCTGGAGGCAAGTTACCTGGTAGATGAGGGTTGATGTGGGTCAGAGGTAGAAGATGAAGTTCAGGTATTTATTATAAGGTTTTCTGGGAGCTGGAAATGGCTGGTGATACAACCTCATATAGAAGCTTATACCTCCTGGATAAGTCTCACATTTTAGACAATAGATGGTCGAGAGGGAAGAGAGTAGAAGACGAAGATGAATGGAATCCCACATTGAAGCCACTGGAGAGGAAACGTATTATGAAGGCTTCTGGCAATTTTGTGTGTTACGCTGTTCCTGAACTGTTTGAGGTTGCCTAATTAGGTTGACTTTCCATTACGAAGCCATTGAAAGTAAGTTTCAACCATGGACTCTGTCTGTGACAAAATTTTTTTGGTTAGCTTAATCATTAATATTTTATGAAATGAAAACACAACATAGCAAAACTTGTGAGATGCAGCAAAAGCAGTACTAACAGAGAAGTGTATAGTGATAAATACCTACATTAAAAAAGAAAGATCTTAAATAAATATCCTAACTTTATTTGACAGAAAACTAGAAGAAAAAGAACTAAACCTGAAGTTAGCAGAACTAAAATAATTATAAAGATTAGAACATAAATAAATAATATAGAGAATAAACCATAGAAAATACCAGTAAAATACATGGTTCATTTTTTGAAAAGATAAAACTGACAAACACTTAGCTAGATGAACAAAGAAAAAAGAAGACTCAGATAAATAAACTTAGAAATTAAAGGAGGAGTTAATACAACTGATTCCATAGAAACATAAAGGATCATTGAGACTTCTATGAACAATTATACACCAAAAATTGAATAACCTGGATAAATGGATACATTCCTAGAAATTCCTACAGCCTACTAAGACTGAATCATAAGAAACAGAAAATCTGAACAGACCAATAATGAGTAATGAGATTGAAATGGTAACAACCCTCCTATTAAAGAAAAGCCCAGAACCAGATGGCTTCAAGGGTGAATTCTACTAAATATTCAGAGAAGAATTGCCATTAATCCTTCTCAAACTCTTCCAAAAAATTGAAGAGAAGTGAACATTTCCTAATTCATTTTATTAATCCAGCATTACCTCGATACCAAAGCCATGCAAAAACACTACAAAAGGAGAAAACTACAGCCAATATCCCTAATAAATATGGATGCAAAAATCCTCAATAAAATATTGGAAAACCAAATTCAACAGCACCTTAAGAGGATCATACATCATTACCACATAAGATTACACCTGATATGCAAGAATAGTTTAACTTCCCCAAATTAATAATGTGATACCCCACATTAACAGAATGAAGAATAAAAATCTTATGATCATTTCAATAGATGCAGAAAAAGCATGTGACAAAATTCAACACCATTTCATAATAAAATCTCTTAAACTGTATATAGAAGGAATTTACATCAACATAATAAACGTCATATATAAAAAGCTCAAATACAACATCACACTCAACAGTGAAATATTTTCAGTTCTTTCTCTAGCATAAGGAGCAAAGAATTAATGCCAGGTTTTGGCACTTCTATTCAAAATAGTACTAGTAGTCCTAGCCTGAGCAATTAGGCAAGAAAAAGAAAAAAATGAAGCATTCAAATATAAAAAGAATAAATGAAATTCTATATGTTATATAGTATATATAATATATCTATACTACATAATATATATTATATAGTACATATATATTATATAGACTATATAATATATGTACTATATAATATATAGTATATATACTATATAATATATGTACATATAATATATATTATATAGTCTATATATATATTTATATATATAGTATATATATATTTATATATATATAAATATATATATAAATATATATACTGTATAATATATATTATACAGTATATATAATATATATTATATAGACTATATAATATATATTATATATACTGTATAATATATATGTACTATATATAATATATAATATATACTATATAATATATGTACTATATATATGTACATATATAGTACATATAATATATATGTACTATATACTATATAATATATATAATATATATAATGTAATATATATACTATATAATATATATAATATATATTATATATACTATATAATATATAATATATATATTATATATACTATATAGTATATATAATATATATATTATATATACTATATAATATATATAATATATATATTATATATACTATATAATATATATAATATATATATTATATATACTATATAATATATATATAATATATTTATATTTATATATTATATATTTATATATAATACATATATTATATATTATAAGACATATTACATATAATACATATATTATATATTATAATACATATTTTATATATTATATATAATACATATATGATATAAAATATATAATACATATATGATATATTATATATAATACATATATGATATATTATATATAATACATGTATGATATATTATATATAATACATGTATTATATATTATATATAATACATGTATTATATATTATATATCATACATATATTATATATTTTATATATATACATAAACTCTTACAACTCTATAGCACAAAATCCAGATAACCTGATTTAAAAATTGGCAAAAGACATTTCTCCAAAGAACATACAAGTGGACTATATATATATATATATATATAAAGGATGCTCAACATCATGAATCCTCAGGGGAATGCAAATGCAAACCACAATATCATCTCACACCATGCCCTCTCTTACCTGGAATACTTATCTTCCAATACCAGAATTATCATTCAGACTTTAAGTCTTTTTTCTTAGGGTTCCCTTTTTTTACCGTTTGGTCTAATTTAGGTTCTACAAACTTAAATGCTATACATTTCCCTAACACCTCACACTTCGCATATCATAGCACTCATCATACTTTAATTCCTTGCTTAAATTATCTGCCTCTCTCAAAGTCCTAGAGAATGTACTATTTCCATTTTGCTGCAGACCCAGGGCTTAGCATCTAGTATCTATTTAATACTGAATAAGAAATAGACTTAAAATAGACAGCCCATAAAGTTTTTGTTATTGGAAGAGATATTTTGATCGTCACATGTAAATATGATTTACCTAAGTAATGGAAATAATAATAACACTTGTCTACCTTTCAGAGTTACAAGGATTAAAATTAGTTAACATGTAATAGACTAAGCAGCATGAAGCATATAAAGTATGTACTTAGTAACTCTCAGTTCATATTCACTATCAAAAAGTTATCAAAGGAATATAAATCATTCTACCGTAAAGACACATGCACACACGTGGTCATCACAGCACTATCCAGAATAGCAAACACATGGAATGACCTAAACGCCCATAACAGTAGACTGGATAAGGAAAATGTGGTATATATTCACCATAGAATTCTACGTAGCCATAAAAGAGAATGAGAGTATATCCTTTGCAGCAACATAGGCGGAGCTGGAGGCCATTATCCTAAGTAACATAACGCAGGAACAGAAAGCCAATACTGTATGTTCTCACTTATCAATGGGAGGTAAACTTTGAGGACACATGGACACTAAGAAAGGAACAGCAGACACCAGGGCTTACTTGATGGTGGAGGATGGGAGGAGACTGCAGATCAAAAAGCTACCTGTCAGGTACTATGTTGATTACCTGGGTGACAAAATAATCAGTACACCAAACCCCCATGACATGCAAGTTACCTATATAACAAACATTTCATCTAGATTAGCAAACTGTGTACATAGAGATGTTCATAATATTCTTTTATTACTCTTTTAATGTCCATGGTATGTGTACTGGTGTTCCCTACTTCATTTCTGATATTAATAATTTGCATAAAACATTTAATAAATTGTAGTAAGTCATATAAAGAAGTTTGGTACTGAAGGTTGTAAGAATCTAACTACTAAAGAAAGAGTATATATCCTTTTAACATTTGCAGAAACACTGAGTAGCAGGAGTGGTACAGGATGAAAATCTTCTACCTGAAATAATTTTATCACACAAGTATCTATGTTGTTAAACATTCTAGTATACTAACAGCTCCTACTCAGTGAGCCTTCTGGTGAGTGGAGGTTGAGGGTTCCATATATTTGTAATGACTCCCAGAGCAGACCAGGAAAATTAATGGAAAGAACAAAGTACATAAAGAAGAAAGCCCGGATCAAGACTTTTATCTGAATTAAACAGCAGGTATAAATCCCAAGTATTTACTTCTGCAGTCCTATATTACATAAACTCAAACATGACAAATAAAACTTCTATTATAAAAATCAGAGTTACTAAAATTAAGAGACACAACTATGCCTTCTAGTTTGTGATTACATAATAGCAGATAAGCAAAGAATAAAACCATTCAGATATTCTAACTTTTATGCCAATGTTCCTTTTACTATGTCCATTTCTCTCTATTTCTCTAAGACACACACGCACACACACACTCACACACACACACACGCTTCCATCTATCAAATAATATCAGATGTCATCCCATGCGTCACACTACACTACAAGTAGATCAGGCCTGTTGTGAATGTCAAAATTCTATTTATTTTTACAGGTATTCAGGAAAAGACATCAAAACAACATACTGTGGGGATGATCTAGAGTTTTGGAATTTCTTAGCACAATGAAGTCTGAGACTCTTATATTATTAAAACAATCCTTAATTGTTAAAGCCAGGCAGCGTTTAAGAGAACAGACACATTCTTGACATTAAGGGTATAGACTGGAGTAATGTTTTGAAGTTCAATTATCTATAAGCTGTTTCTCAAGTATACACACCTGAATATATATGCACACAAATTTCGTAGTAGCATTGGTCAAAATAATGTCTTAATACATACCACAAAATCTGTTAAAATTTTACTCAGTTGGAAATACCATTTATTCCCTGAACTCTCATGTTGCTTTTTGTTCCATAATATTAATGATAATCATTTTTATTGTATTCTATTTTTGAGACGGAGTCTTACTCTTGTCACCCAGGCTGGAGTGCAGTGGTGTAATCTCGACTCACTGCAAACTCCACCTCCCAGGTTCAAGCAATTCTCCTGCCTCAGCCTCCCAAGTAGCTGGGATTACAGGTGTCTGGCACCGGGCCCGGCTAATTTTTTTTTTTGTATTTTTAATACAGAAAGAGTTTCACCATGTAGGCCAGGCTGGTCTCGAACTCCTGACCTCAAGTGATCCACCCACCTTGGCCTCCCGTTATGCTGGGATTACAGGCATGAGCCACCGTGCCTGGCCATAACCCATTTTTCAATGAGGTTATAATGAAAATAATAGAGAATGCAATACACGATATATCTGTAAGGAGAGCTATTTAGAGATAAGACATTTGGCTAACGTGCCTTCAGCAGATCTTGTGAAAGTCTTTGTCACCAAAAGACTCTATTACGAAATTGCTACGGAATGTCCTTTAGAAAGAAATCAAGTGATCCCAGAAGAAAAACCTAAGATGTCACAAAAAATTTCCAGTAAAGAAAGCAGCACACTTGACGATAAATATTAAAAACAATGACAACAATAATGCCAAATTTTGATGTAATGTATCAAAATGTGGCAAAACAACTAACCACAAGTAAATGGATAGAGAGGAAATGATTAAAACATTTTTAAATTCTATATAATATTCAAAAGGATGATAAATATATTAAATTACTTTAAACCTTATAATATTATGTATGGACATTAAACTTCTATGGTAAAGACTATATAAAAATGTAAGAGGAAGAGAAAATTGGGATTTAAGAGAAACAGTAAATTGGGATTTTACTTGAGAGAAAAAGTGTGTAAAGTAAAATTCCAAACACTTTTAAAAGAAATAAGAACGTAAGCAAAAAATGAAACAAAAGAACTATGCAACAGCCGAGGGGAATAATTCATATAAATCACTTAGGGCCAATAGGTGTTGGAATTCCACCAGAATGGAGAGAATAAGTGGAACTCATGGTATGGAATACTTCCAAGAACAAAGAGGACCATTTTGCAGTAATAAAGGGTCATTCAATTGAAAAAAAAAAAAAAAAAAAAAAGAAGAAGGCTGGGTGCAGTGGCTAACACCTGTAATCCCAGCACTTTGGGAAGCCAAGGCAGGTGGATCACCTGAGGTCAGGAGTTCGAGACCAGCCTGGCCAACATGGTGAAACCCAGTCTCTACTAAAAATACAAAAATCAGCCAGGCGTGGTGGTGCATGTCTGTAATCCCAGCTACTTGGGAGGCTGAGGCAGGAGAAGTCCTGGAACCTGGGAGGCAGAGGCTGCAGTGAGCCAAGATCCTGTCACTGCACTCCAGCCTGGGTGACAGAGTGACACTCTGTCTCAAAAAAAAAAAAAAAAAAAAAAAAAAACTTCAGTGTTTATCCACGTAATTACAACAAACAAACACTGACAGAATCACAAGGAGAAATAAGCAAATCTGCAAGGTTAGTTGGAAGTATTACCGCCCTTCTTTCAGTTACTGATAAAACACAAAGTAAATGTATGGAAGACATGAACCCATGATCAAGCATACTGGTCTAGTTAACATTTACATAACACTACACCAAACAAGAACAGAATATACATTGTTTTCAAGGACGTGAAATAGTCACTAGCTGGACCATATAAAAGGCCATAAAACAGGTTTCAATAAATTTAGAAGAATTAAAATCATGCAGAGTATGCTCTCTAAGCACAACAGAATTAAAATAGAAATCAGTATCAAATTAGGTATCTGAAAAATCACCCAAATATTTGACAACATATTTGTAAGTAACCATTGAGTCAAAGAAGAAATAACAACAGTAGTTAGAATATAGTTTGAACTCTATGAAAGTGAAAACTCAGCATATCAAAATTTATGGGCTCCAGGTAAAGCAGTTCAGGTAACATATAGCTATAAGTGCTTACATTTAACAAAACAAGATCCAAAATCAATTAACTAAGTTTCGATCATAAGAAGCTAGAAAAATAAAAGCAAATTTATCACAAAGTAAGTAGAAGGAGGAAAATAATAAAGAGGAAATATCCATTAAGGACAAAATAAACAATTGTGAAAAACAGCAGTTCAATCAAAAGCTGTTTAGTGGTAAATATCAATAAAACTGATAAAACATCATCTGTACTGATGAATAAATACATAAAAATAAGACAAAGATTACCAATATGAAAAATGAAAGACAAGATATCACTACATGTTGTATACACTTTAAAAAGATAATAAAATATTATTATGAGCAAGTTTATAACAATAAACTTGACAACTTTGGTAAAATACATCAATTCCTTCAAAAACAAATTACCAAATCCAACTAGAGGATAAAAAAGGTGAATAGCCCTACAAGTATTACATGGATAGAAACCATAATTAACAGTCTTGTCACAAAGAAGACTCTGGGGCAAAATTTGGCTGATGAATTCTACAACACATGTAAACAGAAAGAATAGTAACCCAACATGTACTCTTCCATAAAATAGAGGAAAAGGGAGCACTCTCACATGTATTTTATGATGTCAATATTACTCTAATACCAAAAGCAGAAAAATACATGACAAGACGATAGACCAATATGTCTCATGAACATAGGCACAAAATTTTGTACTAAATTAGCCAATAAAGTTCTGCACATAATACAGTACGTCATGATCATGTTCATGTCAGAGTGCAAGGAATTCATTTGAATATCAAGTAACATAAATAACCATAAACAAACTAAAGGGAAAAACACAAGATTTTTTAATAGATTCAGAAAAAGACATAAACAAAAAATATTTGTCTTCTGAAATATCTGGTACACATCAGAGCAAGAGGTAGAACATACACTGATTGATCACAGGCCCTGTGTCCTTTCAACTACTCATGTCTTAAGACTTTGCTGTTGCAGATTAATACTTCTTTCCATGGCCACCAAAAAGATGCTGAATGAATCTGGAAAATATCTGTTGATACAGTGGTATAGAAGGGGTTTTGACAACATATTCATTCAACCAAATCCACTTCTACCATGGATTTCAGTTCATCATTATCATCACAAGAGCATGTGATAAATTACAGTGGAGAATTTATTTTCAA
Organism: Pongo abelii; assembly: GCF_028885655.2. Lineage (NCBI taxonomy): Eukaryota > Metazoa > Chordata > Mammalia > Primates > Hominidae > Pongo > Pongo abelii. The sequence continues at coordinate 19,474,775 of NC_071993.2, read as the reverse complement.
TAATTCTTTTGGAAATGCAAAATGAATTCCCTTCTTCATTAATTGAATACATATTGTTTAAGCTTTGGTATGGTTCTAGTTCAAGACAGAGAGGTATCTTCCGTATAGTATAAAATCTAATACTGGCCCTCTGGAAATGTCAAGTTTAGAGTACAAAAACTGTATATATTTGAAAAGCTAAAAGCTACTTTCTAATAAAGTAGGGACAGAAAAATGTCAATTAATCCAATTATGCTTTAAAATCTGTGTGTCAGCTTACTTTAATCACAGAATTCTTGATTGACAAAAATGGTGAAAATTGTGAATGAAAGAGATTGGGATTTTATTGCTGGCAATTATCAATGGTATTTCATAGAAGTGGGCAAAGCTTTTTGCATAGAGTATTTTAAACTCCACTGAAGGGAAATTATATTTCATTATTTATAAAGTTTAGGTTTATTAATTTGCTTATAGAATACTGGCAATGCAAACAAAATACTCAGAAATAATAATGTATTAATTGCTGAAATCACCTCATTTTATACCTGATATTTTCCTTTACCATATATGTTCATTGTAACAAATTCGTTCTTAAATCATTAATGGTTATGGGATTTGTATCAAAAATAAAAAAAATAATTATGACAGAGACTTATAATTTTCAGTTGTTAGTCACGCTTATAAGAATTTTATGTATCTTATTCAATCTTCACAACAATCTTATGAAGTAATTCTGTTTAATAACCTCATTTTACAGATGAAAAAACTAACGAGCAGAGAATAAAGCATCTTCCTCAATGTTACACAGTTGAGTAGGGAGCAGACCTGAGATCTGAATCTAGGTAATTTGGTTCCAGAATCCATTCTTAGTAACTTTGCATATTACCAGTTGCTTAAGGGCATGAAATGTATTTTAGTAAGAAAATGTTAGTTTCTTTAGTAAGAAAATGTTATATTATTTTTTACTTAATACATAAAAATCACCCATGCATTATTCCTTTCCTTTTTTAAAAACACAACAAAATAACAACCCATCTTTTCATTTTTGAAGTGATCTTACTATTTCTCTTCACTTTATAAAAGTTAACCAACAAATTATCTAGCAATGGAATTAAGGTGCTTGAACATCAGTTTTGAGCTCAACAGTTATGCATAGTTTTATTTATGCCTCAGCATGGTATGTGGTAATAATATGCTACACTTTGCATAGACTATTTTGAATGGAATAGAATCCTGTTCTAAGAATTGTACCACATAGTGTTTCATTTATTTTACCATAATCATTCTCCTGTTACTTAATATAATTTGAAAAATAAAAGAGTCCTCCTTGCTATTCCTGTATAGTTTTTCCCAATAAATCAACTTAGTGCAACAGTCTTTTCACAAAAGAGGGAGTTCCTTGCTTGGATATTAAGGTGAACTAGAATAATGTATCAGCACTCTGGGAGGCTGAGGTGGTCAGATCATTTATTGTCAGGAGTTTGAGACCAGCCTGACCAACATGGTAAAACCCCGTCTCTAATAAAATACAAAAATTAGCCGGGTGTGGTGTTGGGCACCTGTAATCTCAGCTACTTGGGAGGTTAAGGCAGGAGAATCACTTGAACCCAGGAGGAAGAAGTTGGAGTGAGCCAAGATCGTGCCACTGCACTCCAGCCTGGGCAATAGGAGCAAGGCTCCCTCTCACCAAAAAAAAAAAAAAAAAGAAGACTGTATCAACTCCTTGGCTTTCACACATTTTTTCCTCCATTGTTTGTTCAAATAGTACACAGTGTCAAAATACATCTACCCAGCTGCTGTGAGGGAAGCAATTTGTGATGTCTGGAAACCTCCGCCTCCTCTTTGTCCCACATTAACAGTATTTTGCCCCTACACATGTAATTGGTTCTTAAGCGGCTCCTCAGAGAAGCAGGAACTCAGTGCAACACAACTTAACCATCTTATTAACCACAGATTCATAAGCCCAGATTAAACAAAGGTAGAAATCTGAGGAAATGAAATATGAGACAGTTATAATTTGAAGACGCTAAGGGCAAGGAAAGGAAGAAAGATCTTTAAATAGTGAAATCAACAGAGCTTGAAGTTTTTTTTGGTTTTGTTTTTGTTTTGTTTTTTGAGACAAAGTCTCGCTCTGTCGCCCAGGCTGGAGTACAATGGTGTAGTCTTGGCTCACTGCAACCTCCACCTCCCGGGTTCAAGCAATTCCCCTGCCTCAGCCTCCCGAGTAGCTGGGACTACAGGTGTGCATCACCACACCCAGCAAATTTTTGTATTTTTTTGGTAGAGATGTGGTTTCACCACGTTGGCCAGGATGGTCTCGACGTCTTGACCTCATGATCCACCCGCTTCAGCCTCCCAAAGTGCTGGGATTACAGGCGTGAGCCACTGCATCTGGCCGCCTGGAGATTTTTCTTTTTGGAAACTTTTTAATTGTAAATTCAAGTTCCTTCTAGTTTACAGGATTGACTAGTCTGTTTTTGTTGTTGTTGTTTTAATTTCATCATGGTTGAGTTTTGTTAGTGTGTGGCTTTCAAGGAAGGAATTGGTCTCTCTCCTTATAACAAGGAACCAATCACTCTCAAATCTTATAACAATGGTTCTCAACCGGTTATGTATCAAAATAATCAGTGTATCTTTAGAAAAATACAGATAGCAAGGTCATACCTTCCAACTTAGAAGGAGAGCATGGCGGGTGGCAGTATGGTGAGGATGTGTGTCCTTATCCAGGGCCTTGCAGGTGATTTTCGTATATCAACAAGATTAAGATCTATTACCTTAAAGCCCAATATATTGTTCTATAATTAAAGTTTTCTCCCAACTCTCTCTCACCACCAGAGAAAAGCTCTTTCTCTATAATAAACACAACACTAGATCAAGCTACACCACCTTATATCTGGGTATACATTAGCTGTCTAACTTTGCATTCCTCTATTGTTGCAATTAGTAAATTTCACCTTGGCATGCATTGAGAAACATTATTTGAAAACATGAAATATTAAAATTACCCATTGTACCTATTTTGGGGAATGTTGAAAGTATATCAAAAGAAAATTTTATCAGATTCTCAACTAGTATAAGTTGTGTTTCTACTGACCTGGTTATTGGTTATGGTGATGAGTGTTCAATCTCATCATAATTTTTTCTTTTCCTTCCGGTCAATAAAAAGCTTGTATTTTCAGTCTATATCTAGAAAACCTGCAGGGCCATAGCATCCCATGGCCCATTTCACTTTGTGACCATTCTTTCACAATGTATTATCATTGCACGTGGTAGGGACTAATGTTTGCCCCCTATATCTGTCCTTTGCTTCTGATTTACAATTCTTAGATGGTTACATGGCTGCCCAGAATGAAATCCATTTCCCAGAAACATGTAGTATGATCATGCTACTAGGTTCTGGCTAATATCATATAACTCCACGGGTCCTGTGATGATCTCCAGATACTTTTCTTAAAGGACAGCTGGCATGCACCTGTTGGCCAGTTTATCTCTTCATCCACCTTGCTACCTGGAAGGTGCATACCACCATCGTGGATCCTGAAGAGTGAAGACTGTAAAGGGCTGCCCAGGACACTGAGTTGCTTGAATCTTGATTCCATAAACCTTCAGTATATATGCATGTGTATGTACATGTGTGTGTGCACATGGGCTAAACTATATGCATGTCATTTAAGTGATACTTCAAATCACTTATGAAATAAGATGTGATACTAAATAAAATCACAAAACTGTTTCAGAAATTTGCATAGAACTTCAGGAAATAAACTAAGTAGGTTTGTTATAGCTTGCAGAAAGCAGCCTATAGTAATTATGCTACTGGGCTTCGTATCAACTATCAGATTTTTAATGTGAACATTTATCATGTAAACTATTACATTGAAAATTTTAATTTATCTGAAACAGGATATAGCATTAATAGGAATTGAAATCTGAGCTGCATACTCTAGCAAGATTATACAGTATAATTTCTAGAATATTAAAATGTTCTATGTATCACAAGAAAATGGATTTCTACATTAGTACTTTATTGTACTATGCGTACAGTCTAAACTACTAAGGTATTTAAAAAACAGTAATGTGTATTTATATATGCAGACTAACTCATTGAAAACATTTAAAAAGTAGCTAATGTATGCACATATTTAAATGAACTTTCTTTGGAAAGGCAATAAAGATCCCAAAATTAAAGTCCCCTCACAAATAGCCGCTTAAACAATTTCCCAGTGCAAACAATAATTTATGCTAAGAGAGCAGTAAAAAACTGTATTTCATTTAGTTCTATTGGTTTTGCACTATTCAGGGTGAGAGAGAAACAGACCAATCACAAATTGTTTTGAATTGATAAATGTGCGTTCTTGTATATCTAGTGCAAATCTAACCAAGAGAAAATTTCAGTTTTTCAGTTTCCAAGTTGAAGCCTGAGTATACCCACAAAACAGTGTGAAAACTGTCAAAGCTTCTTGGTTAATTGACCTTTATAATTTTTAGAAAAACACTGTTATGTCTAGCCTACGGATTCAAGGACAATGCAAAGTGAAGAATAGCACATATACGAGTATACACGTGTGAGAAACTTAATGACAAGACACGTCCTTAGAAGGTTATATAGAAATGTTTTCTCTCGTGTTTTATGTTGTCATTTTTTTCTTTTTCCATCGCTCCCTCTCTCCCTTCTTCCCTTTCCTCTTCCTTCCTTCCTTTTCTTTCTTTTTTTTTTTTTCTGACAGGGTTTTGCTTTTGTCACCCAGGCTGCAGTGCAGTGGCATGATTTCGGCTCACTGCAACCTCCGCCCTCTGGTTTCAAGCGATTCTCCTGCTTCAGCCTCCAGAGTAGCTGGAATTACAGGCACCCGCCACCACCACATCTGGCTAATTTTTTTGTTTGTTTGTTTCTGTATTTTTAGTAGAGACGGGGTTTCACCATGTTGGCCAGGCTGGTCTCGAACTCCTGACCTCGTGATCCGCCCGCCTTGGCCTCCCAAAGTGCTGGGATTATAGGCATGAGCCACCGTGCCCGGCCCCTTATTTTTTTATTTTTTTTATTTTTTTGTATTTAGCATTTGCTGAAATGCAAGGAGGAAACATTCTGGAAAAAAAATGCGAGCAACTTTTATTTTTCTGCTTTGTCTACTGAAATTTCATCAATGAGTTATTTTTTCTCCAAAAGTGTAAATTCACATTTTCGAAGACATTTCATCTTTAAAATTCACTTGAGAATAAGCATGGCCAGGGAACTTTCATTCACATGAACGTCCATATTTATGTAATATCTTCACAAAGATTATTTATGAGGAATATAATGGTAGCGAAAAATATGTGAGCTGATTAGTAATCTTGTAGTCTTGAGAAACCTGCTGAGCTTTTACAAACTACACCAGTCTTACGTATTTGTTATACATAAGCTCTCTTATCCAGTTAAATTTACCTTTCATTTAAATTTTTATTAAAGTAATACATAAATGGGGTTTAAAAAATTGAATATTGGCTGGGCTCTGTGGCTCACACCTTTAATCCCATCACTTAGGGAGGCCAAGGCAGGTGGATCACTTGAGTTCAGGAATTTGAGACCATCCTGGCCAACATGGTGAAACCCCAACTCTACTAAAAATACAAAAATTAGCCGGGCGTGATAATGGGCACCTGTAATCCCAGCTACTCGGGAGGCTAAGGCACTTGAACCCGGGAGGTGGAGGTTGCAGTGAGCCGAGATTGCACCACTACGCTCTAGCCTGGGTGACAGAGCGAAACTCTATCTGCAAAAAAAAAAAAAATTAAATATTATTTCAAGAGGCCTATGTCTCATCCTACACTAACTCTATGGTACAATTTGGATAAAATCATTTTTAACAACTTTCTATTTTTATGATATTTTCTGCATGTGTCTAAATATTTATAATGCTAATTTTTGATTTTTCAATTTTACCTTTGTCCTATGAGGGATAAGGATATAGGTCTTATGCTATTTATTTCCCCAAGATGTATTCTTTTCTCCCTTCAACAATCCAAGAGTTGTTATAATTTTTGTTTAAATGTATATCCATTGGTCATATTATTATAACTATATAAATACTGCAATTAACTAAGTCATATAGTATGTTATTATATTTAAGTTCTCATACAACTATTATTTGTCTTGAATTTAATTATTTCCTATTTTTATTTAACTTAATTGTATAGCTGAGTTACAGAACTCCTCTAAATATAAACAATTCAATGATGTAATTGTTCACTTATATGTGTTCTGGAATATATTGCTTCAGTTTATGACTCCAGACCTAGTCTGGATGAGCTACCGTTTAGACCTAAAGTGATCCTCCTGAGAGCTGGGACGACAGGTGCATGCCACCACACCTGGCTTTTTCTTGTGTGTGTGTGTGTGTGTGTGTGTGTGTGTGTGTTTTGTAGAGAAAGGGCCTCACTATGTTGCCCAGCCTGGTCTAAAACTCCTACCACCTCTTAAAAATATCGTCTTGGATATCCTAGCCAACAATACAAAAAAAATAAAGGCCTAAATTTTGAAAAGGAAGAAAAACACTTTTTTAAAAATCACAGCTTTTATAATTTTAAATTATAAAGAATTTATGAAAAGGTGACTATTAAAACTAATATGTGGGCCTGGTGCAGTGGCTCACGCCTGTTATCCCAGCACTTTGGGAGGCCAACGTAGGCAGATTACTTGAGGTCAGGAGTTTGAGACCAGCCTGACCAATGGGGCAAAATCGAGACTCTACAAAACATACAAAAATTACCCAGGTTTGGTGGTGTGTCCCTGTAGTTTCAGGTACCCAGGAGGTTGAGGCATAAGAATCACTTGAACCCAGGAGGTGGAGGTTGCAGTGAGCCGAGATCACACCACTGCACTAAAGCCTGGGCAACAGAGACAGTGAGACTCTGTCTCAAAAACAAAACAATATGTGAATTTAGCAAAGCTGTAAAATACAAAAGTATCATATAAAAATTAATTGTAGTTTTAATAGGCAAAAAAAAGTATGACTTAACGATAGCATTAAAAAATAAAATAGTTGGAGACAATTTTTTTAAAAATATAGACAAGATCTATACAATCAAACTAAAAAGCAGCACTGAGACAAATGAAAGAATACTTGAATAATTGAAGAGATATATCATGCCCATGGATAGGAAAAGTCAATATAATTCATACACCAATCCTCCCAGATTAACAGATTTAATAATATGATAATCAATATCCCAGTAGGGTCTCACATTTATATAAAAACATATAGGTCACAAAATCGGTAGTAAAATAAGGCAAACAGATTGATGAAAGAGAACAAAGTACCAGTTGTAGATCTACAGGTATATAATTAATTTTCAACAAAATCTTCCAGGAAATCAATAGGTAAATGAGAGTCATTTCAACAAATGACGCTGGAACACCATACATGACATTAATTCATGGTGAATCAGAGGCCTATATGCAAAAGCTAAAACTCAAAAACTTCCGAGAAAATATAGTAGAATATCTCTGTGACCAGGGCGGAGAAAAATTCTTTGCAGAAGCATAGAAAGCAGCAACCATTATAGAAAAAGGTTAATAAATTGTATGTCATCAAAACCAAACATTTCTAATCATCAGAAGACACAATTAAGAAAATAAATAGGACACTTACTGAAGAAAATAATATATCAGTAATATATATAATGATACTAGCATCCAGAGTATATAAAAAATATCTATAACTCAATGTTAAGCAGAAAAATAGATACTTTAACAGATACTCCATAGAGGAATATGTGTGTATGTGTACTTATATATATTTAAATATATGTATGTATTTGTGTACTTATGCATATTTGAATATATTTATATATTTAAATATATCTGTATACTTATGTATATTTAAATATATTTATGTGGATATATTTATATGGATATATTCACATATTTACATATTATATGTAAATATATTTAAATATTTGTGTATTTACATATATTTAAATTTATACATAAACACACACACAATGATACTTGCATCCAGAGTATATTAAAAAATCTATATCTCAGTGATAAGCCAATAGATACTTTAGCAACTACTCCATAGAGGAATGTGTGTGTGTGCATTTATATATAAATATTTTTAAATATGTTGTATATTTAATATATAGATATACAATGTATACATAATAGATTATTTTATATTTATATATTTTATTATGTATTATATTTATATCACATTAATATATATTACATACAACATAAATGTATACAACATAAATGTATATTTAAATATAAATATATTTATATACAAGAATTAATATTTAAATTTAGATATTAGTTTATATATACAATATATTAGTTTATATATAAATTAGTTTATATATAATATTAAATTTAAATACAAGAATTAATATTTAAATGTTATATATAAATATATTTAAATATATATTAACACATACACAGAGGAATAATAAATATATTCCTCTGGAGTATCTGCTAAAGTATCTATTTGTCTGTTTAACATTGAGTTATAGATATCTGTTATATATACTTGATGCAAGTATCATTGTATATATTACTGATATATTATTTAAAGAAATCTATTTAAATTATATATACACACACACACAAAAACACACACACACACACACATACACAAATCACCAAAACGCACAAGCAAAAAACTATCAGGAAAAAGCAAATTGAAGTCTACAAGAAAAACACCAAAACACTGAGGAAAGAGATTGAAGAGGATACAAACGACTGGAAAAACATCCCATGGTCACTGAGCAGAATTAATATTGTTAAAATAACCATACTATATAAGAAATCTATAGACTCAATACAATTTCTAAAAATATCAATGACATTCTTCACAGACATAAAAAAAAATACTGATATGGCATTACAAAAGACCCCAAATAGTGAAAGCAATCCTCAACCAAAAGAACAAAGCTGCAGGCATCACACTACCAAACTTCAAAATACATTACAAAGCTGTAGTAACCAAAAAACATGGTATTGGCATAAAAACAGAAACATAGACCAATGGAACAGAATACAGAACCCCAAAATGAATCCACAATTCTACAGTCAATTGATTTTTGACAAAGGCACCAAGAACAGACATTAGGGAAAGGACAGTGTCTTCAATAAATGGTGCTAGGGAAACCTAGATATCCACATGCAGAAGAAGGAAACTAGGCCCCCACTTCTCAGCCTATACAAAATTAAAATTGATCAAAGACCTAATTTAAGACACAAAACTATAAGCCTACTAGAAGAAAACATAAGGGAAATGCTTCAGGAGTTTTGGCTGGGAAATCAATTCATGAATAGGACCAAAAAAGCACAGGCAAAAAACAAACAAAACAAACAAAAATAAAACAAAGTAAATACATGGGATTATATAAAAATAAAAAGTTTTTGCATAGCAAAGAAAACAATCAACAGAGTAAAAAGACAGCCTGTTGAATTGAAAATATTGCAAACTATCCATCCAACGGAGGACTAATATCCAGAATATATGAGGAAAACATACATCTCAACAGCAAAATAACAATAATAATACTCCAATTTAAAAATAGGGAAATGATCTGAACAAACATTTCTCAAAACGCACAGAAATGGCCAACAATTGTATGAAAAAAATGATCAACATCACTAATCACCAGGGAAATGCAAATCAAAATAACAATGAAGTATCATATCACCCTTGTTAGGATGGCTATTATACAATAAGACAAAAAATAAATACTGGTGAGAATGCAGAGAAAAGAGAACTCTTATACACTCTTCTTGAGAATGAAAACTAGTGCAGCCACTATAAAGAACAGTATGGAGGTTCCTCAGAAAACTTCAAATAGAACTGCCATACAATCCCCCCACAGGCAGTTATCCGAAGGGGGAAAAATAATTCGTTCATCAAAGAGATACACACACTCTTATGTCTACTGCAGCACTATTCACAATAGCCAAGATAAGAAATGAGCCTAGGTGTCTAATAACAAGTGAATGGATAAAGTAAATGTGGTAAAAATATGCAATGCAATCTTATTCAGTCATAAAAAGGCATGAAATCCCGTCGTGAGCAGCAACATGGATGGAACTGGAGACATTATGTTAAGTGAAATAAGCCAGGAATAGAAAGTTAAACAACACATGTTCTCACTCATATGTAGAAGCTAAAATAAAGTCGATTGCCTAGAAGTAAACAGTAGAACAGAGGATACTAGAGGCTTGGAAGGGTAGAAGGAAGAGAAAGATAGGGAGAGATTTGCTAAAGGTATAAAATTACAGCTAGAGAAAAGGAGTAAGATCTAGTGTATTATAGCACACTAGGATGACTATAGCTAACAATAATATATTACAGTTTCAAATAGCTAGAAGGAGGATACTGAATGTTTCCAATACAAATAAATAATACACATTTGAAATGGATATGCAAATTACCCTGATCTGATCACTATACATTGCATGTATTACAGTATCACTATGTACCCCATAAATAAGTACAGTTATGATGTGGCAATTTAAAAATTTTTTAAATGCAAATTGAAAGTACAATGCAAGACTTTATGCCCACTAGAACTGCTAAACTTAAAGACACTGACAAACCAAATACTGGTGAAGATGTGGGGCAACTACAAGTTTCATACACTGAAATTTGCCAGTGAGATTATAAAGTGATATACATATTTGAAAATTGTTTAGTTATTTCTTATGAAGTAAGACATGCTTCTGGACCCAGCAACCAAAGTTCCAGGTACTCACAAGGAGATGTGTACATACATTTTCACAGCAGCCTAATGCACAAGATCTAACGGTTTGAACCAACCCATATGTTCATCACCAGAATGCATAAGCACATTATGAAATAGTCATACAATAAAATGCTATTCATTAATTTAAAATAAACAAGTAAACAATAGAACAATATGTATATGTTGCAAAAATATTAGGTTGAGATAAAGGAGTCAGACACCCTAGAAAAGGGGTCTCCAAACCCTGGGCCACAGACTGGTACCAGTCCATAGCCTGTTAGGAACTGTTCACATAGCAGGTGAGCAGCAGGCAAATGAGCTAAGCTTCATCTGTATTTACAGCTGCTCTCCACCGCTCACATTACCACCTGAGCTCTGCCTCCTGTCAAATCAGCGGCAGTGCTAGATTCTCATAGGAGCGCAAACCCTATTATTTGCTGGGCATGCGAGGGATCTAGGTTGTGCGCTCCTTATGAGAACCTAATGCCTGATGATCTGTCACTGTCTCCCATCACCCCCGGATGGGACCATCTAGTTGCAGGAAAACAAACTCAGGGCTCCCACTGATTCTACATTATGGTAAGTTGTATATTTATTTCATTACATATTACAGTGTAGTAATAATAATAGAAATAAAGTACACAATAAATGTAATATACTTGAATCATCCCTAAACCACCCCTTTCTCCTACTCCCCAGCAGGTAGAAAAATTGTCTTCCATGAAACTGGTCCCTGGTGCCAAAAAGGTTGTGGATCGCTGCTCTAAAATTCACATAATTGAGAGGAAGCTCATGACAAACAAATCTAATATATGGTAATAGATATCAAAATACTAGTTGCCTCTGAGTGCTGGGGTGGAGGGCAGTATTACCAGGAAGGAGAACAGGAAAGTTTCTGGGTTGATGTAGATGTTCCCTATTTTGGTGTAGTTGAATTTATGCTGGTCTGTATTTGTCAGAATTCATCGTATTGTACACCAAAATGAAAGGATAAGATGAGACGATCCAAGTAAGTCTCATCAGAGATCCGAAGGAGAGAAAAGATTAAATGAGAGAAAGCAATATTCAAAAAACATAGTAGCTTGTTTTGTTTTTTTTAGAGTCTATAAAACATGTCAATTCTCAGATTGAGAAATCTTAATGAATCTCAAACAGGATGAATAAGAAACCATTCTAATACACATGATAATATCGAGTGGAATACCAGAGACAAAGAGAAAATCACAAAAGCTTAAAAGGAAAAAAAAGACTTTGCTTAAAAGGTGTAACAATTAGATTCAGAGCTGATTTCTTGATCTCAAAATTAGAAACCAAGAGACAGTGATAAAATGTCTGTTGAAAATATCTAACAGAAAATAACTTCCAACCTAAACCTGTAGTATGTCCAATTCAACTATTTTCAAACACTCTGCTGAAGTAAAAGTATTTAAGTTAATTACAGGTAACCACAAAAAAAATCATCATTAAAGGCATTTCTTAGAGTTAGCATATTTAAAGAATGAAGAAAATAATCTGAGAAGGCAGAATAGAGATGTAAGTAGAGACAAATGAGTAGGAAAACTGGATCTAAAAATTTTAAGCATTTTCCTCTTCATTTTATTTCATTTTAAATTAAATATATTTCATAGAGAAAACATGTATGTGTTTTCATTTTCATGGTTTGACACAAAATTTTATATAAACAATTTTAAAATTTTAAATGACATTCTTTTTAGAAATGTTATTTTTGTAATCTATTCATGTATCTGTGAAAGCAGATGATGTGGTGGCAGGTTGGGAAGACCAGTATCAGTTGAAATAATAGCACTCAGATATGCTAATCCCCAATATCTTTCCACAGAAATGAAATAAATGGCTTATGTGGACAGAATCCTCAATTGAATTAAGGACATTTTCTTGGAACAATGATAGAGTTAAAAATTAAAGTATTTTAAACTGCACATCTCACCCCTATTACATAAGTAGAGTACAGCCAATTGGCATTTCAAGTGAAGCTGAAGTTTTCTAACAAATTCAGTTCATTGGGATATGAAATATATTCAGTTTCACACAATAATATTTTTCTTCCAAGAGAAATGTAATGTGTTGTTTCACTTACACTCAACTATTCAAAATAGATTATCATATGACCATTTTTTGTTTTCATTTAACTAGAACATATTTTAGCAGCTCACACGGTAAAAAATAGTTTAGTTTTAGCTTGATAACCAAGATAATGCCAATAATTCTGTAATTTCAAACTTGCCTTATATTTCAGTAAAGATTAAGTTTATCAGAAACACAAACACATATATTACTTAGGACATCAAAAAGGTAGTCTTTTGGTTTTTAGAGCTCCTAAGAAAGAACCAAATTGTGAGTGCTAAGGAACATATTTGTGACACAGAAGCATATTTTGGGGAATTATGCAATGATTTAATTCCTACCAATCACTTACAAGAAATGAGGTATTCATTTTAAGTTAGCATATAAAGTAATAAATTTAAATCATGTCAGTTGTTATTAAATGATTATAGTGCAAGGTGCTACCTTTGCAAGATCCACAGAGCATCACCCTCAGTTAATTTCATCCTTGACACTGATCATTATGATCCTTACATTTTTATCCTAAAACAGTGATTTCCAGTTCTTTCTTGTCCTCTAATGCAAAAACTGGTTTTCCCTTCCTCCTCCCATGCTGATATTTTTTAACTTTTTGGCCCCTTCACAATCCTTTCCATCATGCCCTAGGATTCTGTGTTTGTAAACAAATTCCTTCATATTCTCAGGGCCTTCACAAAACACTACTCTATCTCTTTTTTACTGCAATGTACTATTTTCCATCCTGGTTGCATATTAGAATCACCTGATGATCAGTCCTCAACCACAGAAATACTGACTTATGGGACACTGGAAGTGGGATGTCTTGGGAGTTAGAATTTTTAAAGAAATTCCTGATGATTCTTTGAAAGCCAGGGTACTATATTCTGGCTCTTCTCACAGGACAAACCCTCCCTCTGTAACTCCTAGTCTCATCAAGACTCATTCATCCTTTAAGACCCACGTCTCCCACTTATGAAAACACTCATTCATCCTTTAAGACCCATGTCTCCCACTTATGAAACCTCCAGTTGCTTCTTATTTACTGTCTTCTCTCAATCTCCTGGTCAACCTCTGGCATTCTCTAAGAATTTGGGCCATTTCTTATAGTCTCATTTCACTACAAGTTTTGTCATTATACAAGCGATTTCAAGGTTGAGGAGGAAGACACACACAGCGCAAAATTGCTCTCATAAAATTCACCACTGCCTTGCACATTGCTAAATCCAATGGCCAGTTTCAGATCTCATTTTGCTTAACCCAGCAGCAACATCTGACGTAGTCACTCCTGGGTAATACTCATTTTCTTTTGGCTTCCAGAACACCGTTCACCTGATGGTCTTCCTTTCACTCTGGTCTCTCTATGTCTGTTTCCTTTGTTGCCTTTTCTTTTTTTATTTTATTTTTTTTTATTTTTTTATTTTATTATTATTATTATTATTATTATTATTATTATTATTATACTTTAGGTTTTATGGTACATGTGTGCAATGTGCAGGTAAGTTACATATGTATACATGTGCCATGCTGGTGCGCTGCACCCACCAACTCGTCATCTAGCATTAGGTATATCTCCCAATGCTATCCCTCCCCCCTCCCCCCACCCCACAACAGTCCCCAGAGTGTGATGTTCCCCTTCCTGTGTCCATGTGTTCTCATTGTTCAATTCCCACCTGTGAGTGAGAATATGCGGTGTTTGGTTTTTTGTTCTTGCGATAGTTTACTGAGAATGATGATTTCCAATTTCATCCATGTCCCTACAAAGGACGTGAACTCATCATTTTTTATGGCTGCATAGTATTCCATGGTGTATATGTGCCACATTTTCTTAATCCAGTCTATCATTGTTGGACATTTGGGTTGGTTCCAAGTCTTTGCTATTGTGAATAATGCCGCAATAAACATACGTGTGCATGTGTCTTTATAGCAGCATGATTTATAGTCCTTTGGGTATATACCCAGTAATGGGATGGCTGGGTCGAATGGAATTTCTAGTTCTAGATCCCTGAGGAATCGTTAGCCATATGTAGAAAGCTGAAACTGTTGCCTTTTCTTTATCTCTTGAACTCATAACGTTGAATGTCCCAGGGCTTAGTTCCTGGTTCTTTATTTTTCTCCAGAACTTCTCTTATCCTTTATTATTCATTCTTCAAGGAATAAATGTCTGTTCATTCTTTGATGATTTTATATGCATATGACTTTAATTCTGACAACTCCTAGATTAATGTCTGCCTCTCAGGCCTCCCTCAAAGCTTAGATTTGTATTGAAATGCTGAGTTGACATCTGTACGTGCCTAGATGATGGACATTTAAACTGAGCATGTCCAAACTGAATGCTTGAACTCTCCCCCATGAAATCTGCTCCTCCCACAGTCTTTCTCATTTCCTCTGATGGCAAATTCATCCTTCAAGGGCCTCAAATCAAAAATCTCTCTTAATTCCTCTTTTTACCTCTCACCTCACATCTAGTCTTTCATTTAACCACCTCTTGCTATCTTCCTTGCCACCATACTGGTCTATGGCATTATCATTTCTTGCTTGCATAACTTCAACGTCCTCCTAAGTAGTCCTGCTGCTCTAACCTGGTTATTCTGAAATCTCTCTACATTAAAGCCAAAAAGATTCTTTCTAAATATAAGTCAGATCACATCACTTGCAGGGTTTTATCCATTTTGCTCAAAATTAAAACCAAAGCCCTTGTAGTAACCTACAAAACCTGCCTCCCCATCTCCTCTCTGACCTCCTATCCCACTACCTTCTTCCAGCTTTAGTTTCTCAGCTACATTGGCCTCTTCTTTAAATTTGTCAGGCATGCCCTGTCTTGGTACCTTCACCTGGGATGCTTCCTATGTGTGGGATACTCTCTTGTCTCATGTCTGCTTAGCTAATTTCCATATCTCCTTCAAGTCTGCTCAAATACCCTCCCATGAAATTACTTTTTGTCTTTGCTTATCTGTATTGTTTACATGACCTGATTAGATTTGGAGGGAGTGAGGGTATGTTACCATTAGAGGAACGTTACTAGTAATACATGGCACAAAATAATACTTTCAATATTATCTACAGTTACCAGGAAAGAAGTATCCATTAAAGGCAAAGTATTAGAATACCAAATGGTGGTTTCCATAGCAGAGTGAGTGGTATAAGAAATTCAAGTATTATAGGAGTGAATTGGATACACTGAAGTTGATAACCAGAGAGTTTATAAAAAGAAATAATTGGCTCTTAAATTCTTGACTCACGGGCTGGTCAGAAATTCAGAGTATTGCTATGATAGCCCTAAAAGAATTTCTTCTTGCTTGTAGGCACAAAGCTGACGTAGGCAAAAATCAGACACAGGATTTAACTCACCAGATTGCAGAATTAGAATAAAGATTAAAACCAAGCCTGGAAAGGTCCTATAAGTAAAATTTGGGGCACTTTCTTGGGAAAAAAATTTGAATCTTTAGAATCAGAATGGCACATCTAGAAAATTTATACAACCACAAGTGATTCAAACAATAAAACCCAACTTTTGATAAGAAATACTGAGGTTAGTCAGGGTTTAAATGCAGACTATCTAAATCACCATAAATGTTTTAAGCAGAATGTAATTTTATGGAGAGAATTTTACATAGATAAAGTGTTGAAATGGTTAGAGGAGTGAGCTCTATTGAGGTCTTCCAGAAATGGCTCCCAGAATTGGCTCTCCATGAAACCGATTACCAATACAGAAGTCACAGAACATCTTTCTTGATGACTTCTGGGAAAGTAGAGATCTTCTGAGTTTAACTAGGGATAAGCCAACATTCAGTTAAATATCCTAGTTACATAGCACATCATAATGAAAAATAGTAAGTTCCTTTATTACGATGTAGGCTTAGCTGCTATGCCAAACCACAAGATAGCAGTGAAAAGGTGAGAGATTACTCTCTTTTTCACAGAACAATATGAGCTAAGAAATCGTAGGCTGATATGGCAGCTCTTTAGTGTCTGGGGGATGGGAACCAGACCCCTTCTACCGTGTTCTTTGCTGAAGAGGCAATTCTTCAAACTCGTGAACTGAGATCAAAACTTGAGCTCCTGCCCTCACATTCACATGCTGGGCAGTGAGAAGGAGAGAAGGGAAATGGAGGGAATGCCTCTTTTCTTTAATTGCACAACCTATAGATTGTGTATAGTATGTGTTCACATTCCATTGGCAAAATGTATTCACATGTTCCACACTGGTGATAACAGAGACTGGGAAATAGAGTCCTTACTCTGTTTGGCTATGTATCTATATAAGTATTGGGAGTTTTATTACTACAAGAAACAGAAGAGAATGGCTGTTGAGGAGCAAATAGCAGACTACCACACCTCCAGTCTTGGGTGATTTGATAAAACAATGACACCTTGTTTAGGCAACAGTGCTTACTTTTATATAGTTAATTTGTGTAATAATAAGACCATAGTAAAGCTATATGAAAGAATGAATTTCAAAAAAAAAAAACTTCACTGGTTACCTTAACCAGAGATTTTAAAATAATACTATGCTACTATGAACTAATATTGCAGTACAATAATATGCAATATAATTGATAACACGTAACATTATTACTATTTTCTACTAAATCATTCTATAATTTTCATACATAATGATGTCATGCATTTTTAAATTGATGCACTGGGTAAATAATGTGGGAGAAGCTGCTTTGTCAATATTTATAAGGCTGTTTACTATGTGTTGTTACATTCAAAAACAATTTTAAATATATTAAAAATATTAGCTAGTATTTCCAGGAGTGTTTTCTATGCAGGCCATACAGAATTTTATACAATTTCTGTACTATAATATCTGAAATTGGAAGAAGGAGGATAGGTAAAATATAGATCACCAGCAATAGAGGAATTTGGGAATGAGAGTGAGGAGGGATGGATAGACAATCTAGCTGCCATAATGAAGAAATTTTAGTCCTTAGGACAAATATACAAGAAAGCAGGTTTCCAGGAAAATATCTTGTATTTAAAGGAGAGAGAGGCTGTGGAGCTATTTAGGCTATTTATTATTAGATCCACGAACAGAAGATAAGTATTTTTAAATAGACCTAGGAAGCAGAAAATAAACAGAGCTTTCAGACATTAAAAGGCCCAGTTCATCCCTGGCCATTCAGAGATCTGAAGTCTCACAAGTCCAAGTGCTGACCGAATATATACACCATCATGCCTCATGGAGAATTTAAATAAAGTATATCTCCTACTTATATACTTTTAGTAATGTATTCCTGAAAGTCAGTTGTCCTGCTTATATAAATGAAATGCTAGATCCTAGAGGCAATTTCTCATTATAATTATAATAATTATTTTAATTTTTCTCTTTTAAAATTTCCCATTATGTAAATGGGGATAATTATAAGGTATTCCATATCTACCACCATTCTAAGTTCTTAAAATGCAGATGAAATCCAGTGAAACTAATAAAGGTGTAATGTTTATCATGGCATTTGCAAGGGCCATAAATTCTTTTAAACCAGTGATGTCTATCCGTGTGATGAGCTGGTTTGTTGGGTCTTCACTGCTCTCTTCTTTAGACTAACGTTACATGTTTATATGAATAAACTTGGTAGTGAATCCCTCAGTTACATTTTCCAAGAGTTCTTTAATTATTTTTTTTCATCTACTTCATCAAAGCCAGCTCTCCTGGGTCAAAATCCTGTATTCTTTTTATGTTCTCCTACATTGTGATGTCTTTTTTCTCACTTGCTTTGCTTTCCTCTCCACAATTTTCTCCAACACTTTCTCAACTTCTAGGGCCATTTATAGCTCAAGTTAGACAAAAACATTACTACACAGGAAAGACTATAGTGAAATTTATTTGGAAGAATTGCACAATGGAGTATTGGCCCACAGTGCATCTAATGCTGTGCTGTTTCTCCCAGTTCCAGCAACACCCATGATGAACAGCCTCCATTGCTACTCCACAAAATCTTCAAAACGCATTTGTCTACCAGTTTGGAATGGAACTTGTATTTGGAATAGAACTTGTGATTTTTCTTGCACAACATACTGTATGAACAGTAGTCTAGTGTGTTTGGGGTGATGTCAATATGTATTTCCAATACAGATATTAGTCAAAAACCAAAAGCAAAAAGAGGCATTCTGTGAAATTTGGATATTAAAAACCAAGAAGTGTTTTATTGGGAAAACATTAATTTGGAAAATATTCAGTGGAATATGCCAATATTTTTAAAAATGAACTTTTCTCTACCACACACACTCATATCCAGCCAACTCATCAACTTCTCTGAATCTCAGTTCTGTTTTGTAAGGGTTTCCAGGTTCAAAACTATAATATCTTCTTTGTCTCCTTTGTCCATCAGTAGCCGTCATGTCAATTCTATCTCTGGATCTTTATTGTGACTGTTCTTTCTTCTCCATTTCTTATTATGAATAATCAGTTAAACCACCACATTTAGCAATTAGAAATTTTAGAGACTTTTTGAAAGCAATTTTTTTTTTCTGAAGAGAAAATGAAGGCAAAGGAGATCTGAACCCTTGCTTTCAGTAGCGAATAGAAAATGAGGAAGAAAGAACAGCAAGTACAAAATATGCTTTTAAGAAATGTCAACATGTGTACTGTTTAATTTCATAGTCTCCTTAGCGGGAATAAAGAGAGGCAAAAAAAGTAACACATAACAACGACTATATTCCACACATTGTTCAACAAGTGCTATATGTTACTATCTGATTTATTTTTCAAATCACTCAGAAGTAGATTCCAACAGTCCCAATGGTACAGAACATAAAGATAGGAATTAGAGAGGTTTAAGTAGATTAGCTGACGTCACACAGTTAGTAAGCAGTATCAACATCCAAGTTGATATCTTTAAACCTCAGAATGTAACACATGTACTTTGCACTAAACGGCATATGTAGGTTTCACGAAATTATTTAGCCATACACAACCAGCCAGATATTCCTAATTCAGGACTCTGAGTGAGTTGCTACGCCAGCATTCTCATCACTAGGCACTAGTTTTAAAGCACTGCTAGATATTGCAGAGAAATGAGTGACCTGAAAGATGAGCTATTCAGTCCTCATTGTTTCACATACATTTTTTAAAGAAATTGATTACCATGTTATATCCCAAAACAGATGTATTGAACAACCCCTGTTTGGAAGTAGCTGTGGTGATTAAACTCATACACACACACACACACACACACACAAACACACACACACACACACACTTGACTCCTGCCCTGATTGTATATATATAGGTTTTATTAAATATCTGTCAATAAGTAGAGAATATGACCGTGACTGAATTTGCATATGGACATTTAGAAGAGGAAAGTTGGTTGTCTTTTTCTTATTAAAATTCATAAAACAATTATTTTTATCCTTCATCATTTAGCAATTAACAAAATTGCCATCCAAATAAGCTCTTAAATGTGACTCCTAGGGACTTAATAATAATTTAATATTACTTTTGCTAATAAAGCCCTGGGTCTATTTTGATTAATCAGAATTACTGATTCCAGATTCTGCTCAATTGCATCTTCCTAAACATATACATTTTTCCCCTCTTGTCTTTTCTATTTTAAGCTATCCTTGATGGAGTTATTAGCCTACACACATGAATACAGATGAAAGGTCTGTGTGAACTAGAGTCATTTCCAAAAGTTTAATGGATGTTGTTACTGTTGCTAGAACATAATGCCATTTATTCCAGTTTACTCTGTGCAAATTCCAAGTTAAGTGTTTTTGCAGTAATGAGAAATTAAGAATCATTAAACATTCTAACACATATACACACTACTCATGAGACATCAAAAATAAGAGGTTTTCAATAAATAATAAGATTTGATAGTTGTAATACAAAATAAGGATATGCTTGTGATATCTGCAAGAAATATAATTTTGCCAAAACAAATAAAAGAAACATGTTCTTAACAAAATGCAAATAAACAAGGCTTACTGTCAAATGTTTACACCACCTAAAGAATACAGGTAAAGATATAAAAAATACAGGATAATGTAAAATGAGATTTTTTTTTGAAAAATACCTACCATATGCCGGACATTAAGTAAATTACATGGGCAGTTACCTCTTTTAATTCTTAAGAGTCTTAGAACCTAAGAAACATATGGAAATTATCTCTGCTTTACAGATAAGGAAACTGTGTTTCAGATAAATTGGGTAAAAATAGCTAATAAGAAGAGAGTCTGATATTAATATCTAATCCACTAGAACATGGTGCCTGTGCTTTCACATTTGACCTTGAGGTGCATTATTTTTTTGTTTTTTATTTATTTTTTTTCAGACAGAGTCTCACCTTGTCGCCCAGGCTGGAGTGCAGGGGTAAGATCTGAGCTCACTGCAACCTCCGCCTCCCAGGTTCAAGCAATTCTCCCTGCCTCAGCATCCCAGGTAGCTGGAATTAAAGGCACCCACCACCATGCCTGGCTAATTTTTGTATTTTTAGTAGAGATGGAGTTTTGCCATGTTGGTCAGGCTGGTCTTGAACTCCTGACCTCCGGTGATCTGCCCACCTCAGCCTCCCAAAGTGCTGGGATTATAGGTGTGAGCCACCGTGCCTGGCAAGGTACATTTTTATACTTCTATTAAATAGGAAAATAGCTGAAATTATGGGAAGTTTACAAATATCACGTCAACTAATGGAGCTCTTTCGTCAGAGACAGGCCCAAAAGTGCCCTAGAGTGCTGATTTTATCTCCTTTGCTGTCCACTGGGGTAACCAATAGCCATGAGTACCTAATGGGTAATGGAAATGTGACTAATTCATACTGAGATGTGCTGTGAGTGTACAATACACACTGGATTTAAAAACTTAGTATGTAAACAAGAATGCAGAATATCTCATTAATACTTTATACTGATTTTGTGTTAAGCTGGTAAAATTTGGGTAGATCGAATTAAAATATATTATTAAAATTAATATCATTTTTAAAAATTTGACTATTAGAAAATGTAAAAGTAAATATATGGCTTACACATTGTGACTCTATTGGAAATTCATGGTATTCCTTAACTCGCTTACACCAACTTCCATAAATATCAAAAGAAACATGCTGGCTTTTTATTTGCTCAAGATACCACTATTCCCATTTCTGGCTTTATCCTCCCCTCCATATAGATATAGATAGATGTTAGATACAGTTACAGATTTACATAGATATAGATATACCTCACCAAGAAAGATGTTCTGTAACTTCATATAGATATAAACGATAGATATAGATATACATACAGACATAAATATATCTCACCAAGAAAGATGTCCTGTAACTATTGTAGTGGTAGTTGGTCTTGCGGAGAGCCAATTCTGGGAGCCATTTCTAGAAGACCTCATTAGAGCTCATTCATCCAACCATTTCAACAGTTTACACATATAAAATTGTCTCCACTGAATTACACTCTGCTTAAAATATTTAGAGTGACTTATATTGTCTGCATTCCAACCCTAACCCCAGCATATATATATAATATATATTTTATATATATATTTCATATAACCTCAGCATATATATATATATTCAGCGTACATATATATATGCTGAGCTAATATGTAATATATAATATATATATAATATATATATATTATATATGCTTCCCTAAAAATATCAGAGACTCCTGCAAAGTTCAGAACTCTCAAAGAAGTTAAGGTGTTTCAGAATCATTTCGCAGCTTGAGTCTCTAAACCAAGTTTAGCATTTCACTTTTACCAAGAAATGAGTATATACTTTTAGTTTCTGAAGGCACAATTAAAGGTACATCAAGTAGCTTATAGGAAAGTGAATTCCACATGCATTTATCTGTCATCTGCTTCACTTGAATGTAAGCGTTACAGCTGAGATAGCTATACAAATATTGCAGTATCTCGCCTCAATTTTCAGAACGCTCCTAATCATAGAAATAAAGGCATTCAGTTGTTTTTCTTGGAGTCTTTCTACTGCAGACATTCCCACACGTTATCATACTTTATATGAATGAATACTCTTTTTTATTTTAATGTAATAAATTATATTAATGTTTAATATAATTAACCTTTTATATTAACTTTTCATATTCTTATATTAAATTCTTGTTTATTCTTTGTTTTCTAAGACCATTTAATATCTTTTCAATGTAGGTTCATTTTGAGAAAAAATTAAACAGACACTCAAGGTGGTCCACAATTTGGCTCTATTTCCTTTGTAATATCTCGGATAGCTACATAAGGTGCCCACCTCAGCCAAATCATCACCACAGCCCACCCTGCAGTGTGCACGACACCATCCCTGTTTTTCTTATGCCATTTAGCCTGCCTACAGCACTCTCACAACCATATCCTTTATCTGGTCCTCCAGGGCTCAAATTCCACTGCCCCTGCCCTACAAACCGAACGGATCTTTCCCTCCTATGAGCTCTAAGTGTGGTTCCAAATTCTTGAGCATCCTATAAATACATTTCAAATTAGATATCCTCAGCTGAATGTTTTATTTTTCGCTACAACCTCATAAAAGCTTTTCTGCTTACTTTTCTCCAAATTTCTTTTTTACTTTTAATATTTATGGATACACAATAGCTGTACATACTTATAGGGGGCATGTGATATTTTGATACAAGCATGCAATGTGTAATGATCAAATCAGGGTAATTGGGATAACCATCACCTCAAAAATTTATCATTTTTTTAAATGTTGGGAACATTCCAAATCCATTCCTCTAGTTATTTGGAAATATACAGTAAATTATTGTTAATTATATTCATCCTATTTGCAACACGGATGGAACTGGAAGATATTATGTTAAGTGAAATAAGCCAGGCACAGAGACAAATATCACGTGTTCTCACTCACATGCGAGAACTAAAAAAAATGATCCCACAAAGGTAGAGAGTAGAATGGTAGTTACCAGAGGCTGGAAAGGGTAGCGGCGATGGGGAGATAAAGAGAGGTTGGTTAACGGGTACAAAAATACAGTTAGATTGAAGGAATACAATCTAGTGTTCAGTACTGCATAATGTTTAAATATTTCTCCTGGCATTTAGTTACATCCTACTCAATACTAAAGTTATTCAGGGCATTTTTTTCCTACCCACTTGCCATCTTGTATTATTTTTAAGAGCAATTTAAAAAAAAATTACATTCATTAAAAATTTTAATACACCCCTTCAAATATTATGATATTCAAAGAGCTCTGGTGTGATTCAGCTGTGCCCTTAATTTGTAATTAGTGTATAATCAATACTATTTTGTACATACTTTAAAATTTTCCTGTTGGAGGTTTCCTAAAAGATGACCTCATTCAAGATTTTACTAGTTTAAGGTCTTAAAATCCCCAACAAGATTGGTTTGTTCCTTTTGTATTCCACTCAATAGTTGTTTATTAAATTTTAAAGTGGTTTAACTTTTTTTTTTTTTTAATGTTGCTTCCTTGAGTCGGGCATGTGGCTCATGCCTGTAATCCCAGGACTTTGGGAGGCTGAGGCAGGTGGATTGCTTTGAACTCAAGAGTTTGAGACCAGCCTGGCCAACATAACGAAAACCCGTGTCTACCAAAAAACAAAAAACAAACAAACAAACAAAAAACCACCAGAAAACTCTTGCTCCCCCACCAACTGGATGCTACCAGATTATTTTTTATTATGATCAAATAATTATTCTTCAAAGGACCAGACTTATATAAGACCTATATCTGCCATCAAACATCCCACACAGAACGAAAGGCAAAGTTTTTCTTGGAGAAGTAGAGTATCTTGGGCAGGTCAATTACCTTTGCATTAAATCCACCTATGTATATTTCCCTTTCATTACAGTCTTAAAATGTTTATTTGCTTTCCTCTATATTATTCCATATAGTGTTAGAAACCTGTCAGGCAAATAGCTTGTTTAACTAATTTTCAAGTGGGAAACATTTACCTAGAAACTTCCTTGTAACCAAATGAAAATACTCGCTTTGAAATAAGTGGGGAAGGCAGAAATGGCAACACTGCCCATTCCATCTACTATGTTACAAGCCAGAGCAAACAAATTAGTTTGCTCTTAATAAACCATTTTTATATTCATCAATTATAATAAATATAATTTAAATATCAATGAAACTGCACTTATGTTTTCTACACTAGACTCATGGTTTAAAAAAATAATATCTGCTGGGCATGGTGGCTCATGCCTATAATCTCAGTACTTCGGGAGTCCAAGGCAGGCGGATCTCTTGAGCCCCGGAGTCTGAGACCAACCTAGGCAATATAGTGAGACCCCATCTCTGCAAAAAAAACACAAAAATTTGCCAGGTGTGGCGGAGAATGCCTGTAAACCCAGCTATTCAGGAGGCTGAGGCGGAAGGATCAATTGAGCCCAGGAGGAAGAGGTTGCAGTGAGCTGAGATTGTACCACTGCACTCCAGTGTGGGTGACTGAGCTACATCCTGTCTCAAAAAAAGAAAAAAAGAAAAAAAAAGTAGTGTCTATCATATCATTGGCTAATAAAATTTACTCCTTAGTCTCGTTGATAATATTTATTGCATTTATTTTCATCTCAGACCTGTAATATTATATGGGTTAATGGTGCTTGCTAATTCTACTACTTACAACATTGTATCTGCAGGAATTACACTGAACATCTGCCAACTCAACATTTGAGTAAAATTCTTTCAACAAATTATCAAAAGTTATTTTAGGTTAAAAGGACATATGAACACATTTAATCATCTGCTCTGTTTCAATATCAAATTGGCATGCTCACAGGTCCATGAAGAAGGTGGCAAATATCGCAACCACAAAAATGTCTAATTAAAATTGAATAAATCTGTCCTCAATTTACTTACGTTTTATTGGAAGTGAATAGATATGTTTGCTTAGGATTAAATTCTGAAGCAGACTGCAAACAAAGGAGTCTTATTTTATTGATCTAACAGGAAGGTGACTAAACAGAGAAGTCAGGAACTGATAAACAGACCAAAGCTTGGAGAAAATGTGGAAGACATTTTTATGAATAAAGGCTTGAGAAATATTTTTTTAAGTTTAAAAAGATCTTATATTTTCTTTATGAAAGTGATAAATTATCTTTCGTTCTGTTTATATGCTGGATTACATTTATTGATTTGCGTATATTGAACCAGCCTTGCATCCCAGGGATGAAGCCCACTTGATCATGGTGGATAAGCTTTTTGATGTGCTGCTGGATTCTGTTTGCCAATATTTTATTGAGGATTTTTGCATCAATGTTCATCAAGGATATTGGTCTAAAATTCTCTTTTTTTGTTGTGTCTCTGCCAGGCTTTGGTATCAGGATGATGCTGGCCTCATAAAATGAGTTAGGGAGGATTCCCTCTTTTTCTATTGATTGGAATAGTTTCAGAAGGAATGGTACCAGCTCCTCCTTGTACCTCTGGTAGAATTCGGCTGTGAATCCATCTGGACCTGGACTTTTTTTGGTTGGTAAGCTATTGATTATTGCCACAATTTCAGCTCCTGTTATTGGTCTATTCAGAGATTCAACTTCTTCCTGGTTTAGTCTTGGGAGGGTGTATGTGTTGAGGAATTTATCCATTTCTTCTAGATTTTCTAGTTTATTTGCATAGAGGTGTTTGTAATATTCTCTGATGGTAGTTTGTATTTCTGTGGGATCGGTGGTGATATCCCCTTTATCATTTTTTATTGCATCTATTTGATTCTTCTCTCTTTTTTTCTTTATTAATCTTGCTAGCGGTCTATCAATTTTGTTGATCCTTTCAAAAAACCAGCTCCTGGATTCATTAATTTTTTGAAGGATTTTTTGTGTCTCTATTTCCTTCAGTTCTGCTCTGATTTTAGTTATTTCTTGCCTTCTGCTAGCTTTTGAATGTGTTTGCTCTTGCTTTTCTAGTTCTTTTAATTGTGATGTTAGGGTGTCAATTTTGGATCTTTCCTGCTTTCTCTTGTGGGCATTTAGTGCTATAAATTTCCCTCTACACACTGCTTTGAATGCATCCCAGAGATTCTGGTATGTTGTGTCTTGGTTCTCGTTGGTTTCAAAGAACATCTTTATTTCTGCCTTCATTTCGTTATGTACCCAGTAGTCATTCAGGAGCAGGTTGTTCAGTTTCCACATAGTTGAGCGGTTTTGAGTGAGATTCTTAATCCTGAGTTCTAGCTTGATTGCACTGTGATCTGAGAGACAGTTTGTTATAATTTCTGTTCTTTTACATTTATTGAGGAGAGCTTTACTTCCAAGTATATGGTCAATTTTGGAATAGGTGTGGTGTGGTGCTGAAAAAAATGTATATTCTGTTGATTTGGGGTGGAGAGTTCTGTAGATGTCTATTAGGTCCGCTTGGTGCAGAGCTGAGTTCAATTCCTGGGTATCCTTGTTGACTTTCTGTCTCATTGATCTGTCTAATGTTGATAGTGGGGTGTTAAAGTCTCCCATTATTAATGTGTGGGACAAGCCAAAATTGACAAATGGGATCTAATTAAACTCAAGAGCTTCTGCGCAGCAAAAGAAACTACCATCAGAGTGAACAGGCAACCTACAAAATGGGAGAAAATTTTTGCAACCTACTCATCTGACAAAGGGCTAATATCCAGAATCTACAATGAACTCCAACAAATTTACAAGAAAAAAACAAACAACCCCATCAAAAAGTGGGCGAAGGACATGAACAGACACTTCTCAAAAGAAGACATTTATGCAGCCAAAAGACACATGAAAAAATGCTCACCATCACTGGCCATCAGAGAAATGCAAATCAAAACCACAATGAGATACCATCTCACACCAGTTAGAATGGCAATCATTAAAAAGTCAGGAAACAACAGGTGCTGGAGAGGATGTGGAGAAATAGGAACACTTTTACACTGTTGGTGGGACTGTAAACTAGTTCAACCCTTGTGGAAGTCAGTGTGGCGATTCCTCAGGGATCTAGAACTAGAAATTCCATTCGACCCAGCCATCCCATTACTGGGTATATACCCAAAGGACTATAAATCATGCTGCTATAAAGACACATGCACACGTATGTTTATTGTGGCATTATTCACAATAGCAAAGACTTGGAACCAACCCAAATGTCCAACAATGATAGACTGGATTAAGAAAATGTGGCACATATACACCATGGAATACTATGCAGCCATAAAAAATGATGAGTTCACGTCCTTTGTAGGGACATGGATGAAATTGGAAATCATCATTCTCAGTAAACTATCGCAAGAACAAAAAACCAAACACCGCATATTCTCACTCATAGGTGGGAATTGAACAATGAGAACACATGGACACAGGAAGCGGAACATCACACTCTGGGGACTGTTGTGGGGTGGGGGGAGGGGGGAGGGATAGCATTGGGAGATACACCTAATGCTAGATGACAAGTTGGTGGGTGCAGCGCACCAGCATGGCACATGTATACATATGTAACTTACCTGCACATTGCGCACATGTACCATAAAACCTAAAGTATAATAATAATAATAATAATAAAAGAAAAAAAAAAAGAAAGTGATAAATTACTAGATGTTTATGCTATTTCTTTTGCATTTTCTTTCTTCCTTTTCACCTTTCACCATGCAAAAATACCACACACACAGAGACTAGAATGTACCTGTTGGAAGAGGCACTGCCAGTTCTTCTTGCACGGATTCATGGAGTGATAGACAATTTTCTGTAAGCACAATGTCATCAAGTGCAATGTCGCCACGCTGACCTTTCCCAACTCTACCTTCAAATTTGAGTTGGAAGTCTTCATCACCAAACAGTGACAGTTCTTCCCTCCGCCAGAAATTGCCTTGTTCTACAGTGAGGTTAAGTAGAATCTTCGTTTGGTTTGTGACTGACACCTGCATTAAGGTGAGTGCCCCAATGCCATTTCCATACATGTGATAATGAAAAATAATCTGTAATCAAGAATAGGAATATTACATATGATATGATTAGTATAATTAATATGACATTATTTTCAATTCTATCACATTGCCCTCTTCTTTATTAACAGATTTCTGGAGGAAAATTACACCTGTTCATTCTCTTGCTCTGTCTGCACTTTAACACTGAGTGAAGTTAGACCAGCCTTGAATCATATGTTGCAATGTATGGGAGACAGCAGAGGAAGAATCAAATAGAAACTTAGTAGGAATAAAATGGCTGAGTTTACTTTCTTTCTGTGACTTCTAAAAGCAAGATTCCTTCATAAACTCTTAGAGCCTATTGTCAAAGGAACAAAAGATCATTAAATTGCTATGCATTATACAAAAAGACTTTTCATGATTAAGAAATAACAGGAACAAAAGAAGATTATTTTTAATCTCATGAAACTTAAATTATTTTCTTTTCTTCTTTTGCTTATTCCACTGCCATTCTTGTACTTGAAACACTTTTTCAGTTCTGTAAGATTCTCTGGGCTCCATTTAAATACAGCAAAACCCCAGAACAGTAATTATCCAAATTTTACTTGAAATGCTACAAATGGGCCTTCGCAGAGCAGCTCAGGGAGCTTTTCTCTGAGTAAAAATTAATAAAAAGTATTTTCAGGGATTAATATTTAAATGTTGCATAGATGAAATTTACTAGATTTTGAGTGATTGTTACACAGTGAAAAAAGTCCGGAAAAATTCTGTGAAAAGAACAGGACAGGTTAGGAGCAGTAGGAATTCAAAGCCTTTAAAGCTTTTGTCTTCTCATCTGTGTGAATGAGGGAAAGCAGTGACGAAACTGTTCTGCACATAGGAAAAAAACATGTTTGAAACAGTAGCAGTCACATATATCATACTCTACAAGAAGAAAAATGAACACCATTAAGTCATATATGCAGCGCATTAATTCAAAAAGGATCAACCAAGAATGGATGAGCCATGCAGTGACTCTACCCATCTCCCAACTGATGAAATCTTTAATTATTATTCTATGACCCCAAAATACTTGTTCTATGGACTAACTTTCCCAGCATGAGCTCTATGATCATTATGGATTGTCCTGGTACCGGTGAAACTTGGGTACCATGACTTACTTGAGTGAGAAACAAAGTGGCCAGGGGCCAACCTCTCGTACAGCATCCCAGGGCCACCTGTGTGGCACACTTCTGCAAGGACCCCTTGCAGCTACAAAGAGGGGCTTCTCCTTTTGTTTGTCTTATTTGTGCCACAAATATGAGGCATATGTTTTATGTCTCAGTAAATACATTTGTATCTTCTTCAGGGCATTTGCTGAATGATGCCATCAGGTTAACATGCAAACAGATGCACCAACACCCCTATTTCCAGGGGGAACATCTGGTGACGACAAAGCCTAACACAGGGTAGTGAGAGTGAATAAAAATCTTCTAAGCATTGGCAGGCACGGTGGCTCACACCTGTAATCCCCTCACTTTGGGAGGCCAAGGCAGGCGGATCACCTGAGGTCAGGAGTTCGAGACCAGCCTTGCCAATTTGGTGAAACCCTGTCTCTATTAAAATACAACAACAACAAAAAACAGCTAGGCGTGGTGGTGTGCGCCTGCAGTCCCAGCTACTCAGGAGGCTGAGGCAGGAGAATTGCTTGAACCTGGGAGGCAGAGGTTGCAGTGAGCAGAGATCACACTTCTGCACTCCAGCCCGGGCAACAAAGTGAGACTCCATCTCAAAAAAAAAAAAAAAAAAAAGAAAAAATCATTAAGGTCCCATCTCTTGTCTCATCACCCTCTACATGCATCCTTCCTATACACCAACCCCTACAAAGAAAAAAAAATACATTATCTCTGCTTGAAAGGTATTCCACAAGCTGAAGGGGCAGAGGTGATTCTCATAAAAATCTGGGAGGTCAATCTGCTTACCCGATGAATATATTTTTAATATGGGAGACCCAATATTTCCTAGCATAATCTTTCCTTACTTGCTTTTATTCAATCTATATCATAAATATTCATAAAATGAACCATTCATCATTAATTTTTTGACATTTCTTCCAGGCATACTTCATTATTCTCACACAGATGTTTAAAACATTGGGGACTCTAGTTCTGGGACC
Source organism: Pongo abelii (assembly GCF_028885655.2). Lineage (NCBI taxonomy): Eukaryota > Metazoa > Chordata > Mammalia > Primates > Hominidae > Pongo > Pongo abelii. The sequence continues at coordinate 19,444,050 of NC_071993.2, read as the reverse complement.
AGGGGAATATAGCAATGGATGAAATCTTAGTTACTACAGTATGAAAAAATAATCCACTGGACATTTTCAGAAGTGTCTAAATAGAAAAGCTTAGAGGTCAATCTGGAATTTTCGTATTTTGTATTTAATATTTAATTAGGTTTCTAAGACTAAAACTAATTTGTGATTTTCAGAATATCTATAGATGTATAAAGCTAAATTTATAGATATATACCCAACATACAGAAAATCTGGTGTGCTTGGGTTTTATTCCTGAGAAAGTACTAAGTAATCTGGAAGATAGCAAAAACAGATAAAAACTATACTTGATAAAAACTCAATTTTTGCCAAAATAGATTTGTATGATTTACTTTCATTCTAGACTGCTGACCAAGTTCTATCACTAAAACTCTCATCTGATCATGTCACTTTCCTTACAGAAAAATCTTCACTGTGTATGTGATAGACAAAATTGCTCTATGAGAGTTAAACTATAAAATCAACTCACGATGAGAGAGAAAAACTCTTAAGACAAAGTAAAAGTTTAACATGTATTAATACTATGGCAGTGGTAAGGTGTTGAAGGCTGTTTGTTATGTCTCTCTCCCATGGTTAGGGCTCCGTCAGTTGTGGACACAGGCACAGGGAAGTGTAAACTGTGTTGGGCGGAGTGGCTCACGCCTATAATCCCAACACTTTGGGAGGTCAAGGTGGGCAGATCACCTGAGATCAGGAGTTTGAGACCAGCCTGGGCAACATGGTGAAACCCCATCTCTACTAAAAATACAAAAATTAGCTGGAATGGTGGCGCACGCCTGTAATCCCAGCTCCTCAGGCAGCTGAGGCAGGAGAACCACTTGAATCTGGGAGTTGGATGTTACAGTGAGCTGAAAATATGCCACTGCACTCCATGTTGGCAGTGCCACTGCACTCTGTCTGGGCGACAGAGTGAGACTGTTGAAGGGAAGGGGAAGGGAAGGGAAGAAAGTTTCTGGATGTAATTCGTTTGCTTTTTGGAGTTCAAACATTGGGCAACACTCTAATCAGAATACATGTGTTCAGAAATTACAGACTGCATTTCTTATTGTAAATATATTTATTTCTGTATACATCTCTTGTAAGCAATAGATCTCTGAGTGCTTGTGATCTCTGAACACTTAATTTGTACTATATGTAAAGCTAAATTTACTTCCTAGCCTAGCTAACTCTTTTATGGAATATAAACAAACAAGCAAACAATAAACAAAGGAAAGTGGAAAACCCTGTAAATACGTAGTTATCGCATGAGGCTGCTGCTTTTCCCAAAGAGCCACACAACCTTATTTATACTTTTAATTCTCCACAGATGTTTTCATGAATTTTTCACAGGCTAATGACCAAGTCATGTTTTCTTCCTGCTGATAGAAATTATTCTACTTGTTTTAGGAATAAGTTCAGGGTCCTTTTTGTTTCATTTTTCATGAAGACTTAATTTTTTTTTTTGTGGCTCTAATTATAATATTCATTCTTGGAGATATTTAATTATATAATGACTGTTGTTTAATTCTGTTTGTGTTTGTAAAATTTCCATAGTTTTAATAAGTACTAAACTTCTTAAGAGAAAACCACTGATATCTTACTTCTTCTGTATTATACATGGTTGTGAATAACAACCATGGAATTTTCCAACATTTTCCCAAACTTCAACATCCATGGAATTTATCCATAGGATAAATTCTTCCAACAGTTATAGCAATCCTTCCCTTTCATTCTGAACTTCATTTTTTCCCTCCCTCACATATCCAAAGTTGAATAAATTCAAACTCATCTTTTCTCTGGCCCCAGCCACTCTATTTTCTGTATGTCAATTTATCAACTTGCTCACAATAATTCTGTGTTTGTTCGGTTGGTTGGTTTGATTTTCCCCATACCTTGCAGTTTTTGCTTCTCTTACTTATAACTGGACTTGAAATTCTGGCAGCTCTCATGGGCTGCTGAGGGAACAAACTCTTTATAAAGATGTAATGACCAGACGAATTTCCCAAAGTGTGATCTGCCGCTGGCTCTGTGCCTGCTGCAGGGATGCTGCTAGCTTTCAGATTCCAGTCAAAGTCCTCATCTTTCTCCTGCTCCCAGGAACAAAGATCAAATTCGAAATCACAGCGCCCACTGGAGGTACCTGGAAAATATTTCCAAATATATATTACAGAAAATGGAAATTTGCCTACTTTAAAACATGCAATTCAAAACTGCAGTGATCTTGCTGTATCATGTAATATTTGAAACCTTATAATGCTATACTGATAGCAACATATAAAGAGACTATTTCGGTTTGCTATACGCACAGCTATTTCCATGGCTTCTGTAAGTTCATTTCTCTACAAATCTGGTCCCAGTTTCAAAACTGATAAACTAGTTTAGCATTACACACATTTCTTTCTGTAAATACCTATTTGGTCAATATAATTTATTTATTCTGTCTTCTCATCTATGCTTCTCAGGTCTTGGTAAGAAATTTATGAAGTTTATTATTCTACAATATATTTTAGGTTGGGTAATGCTGCCCCGAGCAAAAGTTATCATTTATCATAGTAGCTATTTTTTAGAACAGTCCTTTATTTTAGAGAAAATGGTGAAACAGAAAAGTGAGGTAAAAAGATGTGATAATTTGAATGAGTTTCTTGTAATAAGTTGCAGAAATTAAATATGTTAACTTGCATTAAATACCAAACTATCTCCCAGCTATTTTTTGAGGTATTTTATTACTGTCATTGCTTAAGTTGTTTTATTTTCCCATTTCCATGACAGTAGTAATTACACAGGCATCTTTTTATCGTGCTGCAAGTAAATTATAAAGCTGAAAATGGCAGTGAAGATGTTATAAAACTGAGCATTGTTGTATGAAGGTGTCATACCTTATACATTTATATATTTAGGACTTTTCATACTTTTCATTTTTAAGTCAATATTCACGATTCTGCATAAAACCAATGAGGGAGGCTGGGCATAGTGGCTCACACCTGTAATCCTAGCACGTTGAGAGGCTGAGGCAGGTGGATCACCTGAGGTCAGGAGTTCAAGACCAGCCTGGCCAACATGGTGAAACCCCATCTCTACTAAAAATACAAAATTAGCTGGGCATGGTGGCAGGCATCTGTGGTACCAGCTACTTAGGAGGCTGAGGCAGAAGAATCGCTTGAACCCAGGAGGTAGAGGTTGCAGTGAGCCAAGATCGTGCCATTGCACTCCAGCCTGGGTGACACAGCGAGACTCCATCTCAAAAACAAAAAACAAAAAACCAATGAGTGAGTAATTTGATAAGTAACAAAATGTACTGTTTAGAATTCTTTAATGACAATAATTCTTTATGAAGTTCTTCTTGAAGATTACAACTGAAATAAAAATCTGTAAAATCATAAGTAAGTGTCCAAATATTAAAAATATTTGAAAAGAACCTAGCGTAGCATGTTGATATGTCTTCAGATAAATGTTTCTCTCTTAAATAAACCTCATTTAAACAATTGTTCAAAATTTTTAAGGCAAATGAGGTTAAGAATGATTCTGTCATCAAAACACTCAGGGACTTGCTCTCCACTGCACAAGCCAAAGAAAGGCAGATAACCCCACAGATGCTATGGTAATTCCTGGACAAATCATCTACTCTATTTTATTACATATGACTCTTTAAGAATGTCCAAGCTCTATTGCACTTGGCATCAAAACAGTGAGGTTTTTGTTTGTTTGTTTCTGTATAGATACATTCTTATAGTTATCCCAAGTCAGATAAAACTGTCTCAAGGTGCAAAATAAACCAATTACTCTTTGTAGTTTATAAGGTGGAGAATCATGAAAGCATACGAGGCTGGATGGAGTGGTTCACCCCTGTAATCACAACATTTTAGGAGGCTAAGGTGGGAGGATCACATGAGGCTAGGAGTTTGTTGACCATCCTGGCCAAAAAAGTGAGACTTTGTCTCTACAAATAATTAAATTAAATTTTAAAAATTAAAAATTAAGAAAGAAAACATAGGAGTTTTACCATTGTTTCTATGTCATTTGGGGATATAAAAGAAAATACTAAAATAAAATGTAAGCTAACTTTATTACACCTCTGAGCAAGAAACTTGTACAATAAAGAAAAAAGGCTTAAAAGAATCATTTTTAGCTGTTGAACTAAAAAAAAAGATTACTTCAAGAAAACATCAAGACTAATAATTTGTTTTTCTAAATTGTTTAACAGTCAATATAAATTTGTAACATCTTCAAGGATAGAGATACATTTTCTGTCATAATTTATGTCATCAAATGAAGAGAATGCCTTTTAAAAATCTAATTGCTAATTCAGTTGTCAAATGTCATTTGAAATGTATTTTGTAATTTATTTTTTTTCCTGGAATAGACTATAATACTTATAACTTCTTGCAGTATAGAATACTGAAGTTCTAAGTATCCTTTCAAAGGACTGGGGAGTAGATGTCAGGAAAATAGTAATGAACCCCAACTCAGCATCTAGTTTAGAATATGAACCACTGTCTTAGTTAAGAACTATAAAATGAAGTAAATAATTCAGTTGCCTTGTGTTGGAAAATTTAGCAGCCTGTGAGAAATAGATTAGCATATAGAGCAGCATCTAGAGAGGCCATTTGTACAAGAAAATAATGTGTGCTGCTGAAAAACAGATTCGATATTTTTATTCATGTAAACACTGCTACATAGATCTTTATGATGTAAATCATATTTTTCTTTTGATCTTTTCCCTTGTTTTGAAGTTATGTTTCCTTGGAAAGTTTATTTCTAATATACCAGTGGGGAAAATAAAATAAGCAAAAATAAGTAGTTTGAATTTCACATCACTGTGATGAGGGGGAACAACTTATAAGTTCATATCCTATTATTTCCTATAGGCACCAGGTAAAAAAAGTAGCACATCGTCTTGGGAACTGATGATAATTCCTGGCATTTCTGATGCAATTAATGCCAATATCAGACACCTGCGCCATCAGAAAGACAATGATCACCTTTGTCTAAAGCTGTGTCATCCATCAAACTATTTTCTACCTTTCTAAATCCTATAATTTGTCCATTGATCAATATCTCTTACAGGTACAAAATATGCCTCATTTGAAAAGGCATATTTTGAAGGAACATAACATAATTCCTTTTGAGGTCCTACCATCAAACTCAAAAAATTAAAATCATACCAATTATATTCAGGTATTCATTCAATATACATTTATTCAGCATATTCTATAAATAAAGCACATTTAGGAAAATAGGAAAAGAGGGATAGTGGGTATTAAATATAATGTGTGCCAGGTCCTAAAACATTTTCTTTATATCTGTCATTTCATTTAACCCTCACTTCGTCTCTATATAATAGTTATTATTCTTATTTTGGTTGATGAGAAAGTTGAAGTTCAGAATTAAACTTTGCTTAGTATTCCACGGTAAGTAGCAGAGCTATGAGCTGAAGAAGGATACGACACACAGCTCCTTTAGTACTACTCCCTTTGATAATGTGGGATGCAGCAGTTAGGGGTGAGAGCTAAAATAAAACAAATTTACAAATACAATGGGATAAGAAAGTACATGTACCTATAGAAAAAATTCTCTAAGAGACTCCTTCCTCTGTGAGTAGGTAGCAACATGAAGATGGCAGTCGTTCAATTTAGTGTGATTATTCTTGAGGTATTATGACATGATATAGTTCATCACTTCTTTAACTGTTCATCTGAATGAGAATGTCCTACAGGTGTCAATTTGTCATTCAAAGGAAGAAGATTCTGCATTCAAATGAATGGGATCAATTCTATAAATTTTATCTTTCTTTGAAAGATTTTAAAAGATGCTAATATATTAAAGGCTCTGAGAATTCCCACAATATGCAAACTATTTCTTTATACAACAGAGTATATTCCCAATTTATTTGACTAAGGAATCTTTTTTTTTTTGGCCGAACTATTAACATATTGTAGAATACTATGCTAATGATACAGGACAAGATTTTCAAATCCTGATGTTAAGACACAAAAGCAAAAGGCATAATTAGAGAAGCTAGGTATCAGTTTCCTAGGGCTGCATAACAAAAGTATCACAAACTGGGTGGCTTAAATCAACAGAAATTTTTTCTCTGACTTTGTTTTCAGACTGGAAGTCTGAAATGAAGGTTTTGGCAGCATCATGCTCTCTCTGCTGGCTACAGAGAAGAATCCTTCCTTGCCTCTTCATAGCTGCTGGTGGCTACAGGCCATCATGGTGTTCCTTGGCTTGTAGACATATCACATCAATCACATGTCATTCTCCCTGTTTCTCTTCACATCATCTTCTGTCAGTCTGTGTCCAATTTTCCCTCTTCTGATAAGGACACGAGTCATAGAATTAGGTCCCACCTTTATCCAGCAGGACTTTAACTAGATGACATCTGCAAAAGCCCTATTTCCAAATAAGGTCACATTCTGAGATTCCAGGTGACCATGAGTTTAAAATTCCAGGTGACTAGGTGTCCACAAATTTTCAGTGGACATTATACAACCCAGTTACTTAAATGTTTACTTGTTTAAAGGTACATCTCTTGGGCTTTTGTACCATATAATCATATCATTCAAAAATAATTATAATTTGAGTATCCTTGATTTCATTTCATGTTTTATATGTTGACCAGCACCACAAAAATAATATTAAATAGTAATACTAATAGTAGATACTTTGACATGTTCTTGATTTTAATATAAGCACTTTCACCATTCCCTACATTAATGTGTTATATCACCTTTAATGTGTTAAAATAATCGTATGTATGCTCTGCATATCGTAAGAAATGGTTGCTTAATTTAAACAAGTATTTTCAGCACCTATCAGCTTGCTGCTATTTTCTTCAGTGATTTGGGTATATTAACATATTATGACATTAAAATAAACTTAAAATGTTACATAAGATCTTCATCTCAAAATGCATGATATATTGCTATGTATATACTATATATATTATGATGAATTTAGTTTGCTAGCATTTTAAGCTTTTCTGCATGTATATTCATAGGATGTTTGAATATCACTTATTTTTGGAGGCTTCATTATCAGTGATATATTAGCTTAATAAAATAAATTCCATCTTTTCATATGGTTGAAATAGTTTCTTTGGGCATTATTAGTTCATTAAAATTTGATAGAACTCTGCAGTATCTATCCCAGGAGAAAGAACTGGAGGACATTTGTTGATAACTTATTTGATAGTTAATGGTCTTTTCAGGCTTTTTGCTTTATTAGTTAATTTTGGTTATTTTTCCCCTGGAAAATTAACTATTTCATTGACATTTGCAAATTAGCACAGAGTTATTGTTCTCTATATCCTTTTTATGTCTCCTTTAGCAAAACTACATTTATTTGTATCTTCCCTTTTTTAAATTAAAAATTAGTAAAATTTTCTCTACTATATCTACTTTTAAAAAGAACATTCTTGGACTTATCATTTGAATTTTTTTCAAGTTAGCATTTCTCATTTTCTTAACAATACTTTTGCAACCTTTTATTCTGAAATAGTTTCAAACTTGCAAAAAAGTTGCAAGAATAATAAAAATATCTTTCATTTACCCTTTAACCAAGTTCACAAATGTTTATATTTTCCCCATTCTATCTAAATTCATGTGTATGTGGATACACAGGCACACCTCTAATATATTGCTCTGTCAATTCCAGGCCATTGCAAAAAAGTCAATAACACAATAAAGCAAATCACATGAAATTTTGGCTTTCTCAGTGCATATAGAAGTTATGTTTACACGATACTACAGTGTCCTAAAAGTGCAGTAACATTATGTCTAAAAATGTAAATGCCTTAATTAAAATAATTTATTCCTAAAAAATGCTATCATCTGAACATTTAGTGAATCAAAATGCTTTTGCTGATGGAGGGTCTTGCCTCATTGTTGATGGTTGCTGAATGGTCAAGATGGTGGTTGCTGAAGGTGGCTACTAAGTTGGCTACTGTAGCAATTTCTTAAAATAAGACAACAATAAAGTTTGCTACGTTGGTTGACTCTTTACCAAAGACTTGTCTGTAGCATGTGATGCTGTATGATAGCATTTTACCTACAGTAGAACTTCTTTTCAATTGGAAGTCAGTCTTCTCAAACCCTACTGTTGCTTTATCAACTAAGTTGTAATATTCTAAATCCTTTGTTGTCATTTCAGCCATGTTTACAGAATTTTCACCAGTAGTAGACTCCATCTCAAGAAACCACTTATTGCTCATCTATCTGTAAGAAGCAATTCCTCTTCTATTCAAGTTTATTGTGAGATCGCAGCAATTTAGACACATCTTCAGGCTCCACTTCTAATTCTAGTTCTTTTGGTATTTCCACCACATCTGCGTTACTTCCTGCACTGAAATCTTGAAGCCCTCAAAGTCATCCATGAAGGTTAAAATCAACTTCTTCCATACTCCTATTAATGTTAGCATTTTGGCCTTCTGCCATGAATCGCAAATGTTCTTTTAATGGCATCTAGAATGGTGAATCCTTTCCAGAACGTTTTAGATTTATTTTGCCCAGATCCATCAGAGGAATCACCCCCTATGGCAGTTGTTGCCTTATAAAATGTATTTCTTAAATAGTAAAACCTGAAAGTCAAAATTACTCCTTGATTCATGGACAACAAAACGAATATTGTGTTAGTAGGCATGAAAGCAACATTAATCTCCCATTACATCTCCATCAGAGCTCTTGGGTGACTAGGTGTATTGTCAATAAGCAGTAATATTTTGACAGGAATATATTTTTTTTCTGAGCAGTAAATTTGAACAGTGGGCTTCAGTAAACCATGCTATAAACAGATGTTCTGTCATTCAGGCTTTGTTGTTCCATTTAGGGAGTACACTCAAAATCCATACTGGGAAAATATGGAAACATGGATTCATATTGGGAAAAACATTATTACAACAGGGAACCCTGACACTTGAAAAGACCTTTGGTATGAGTCAATGTACTCTCTTTTCTGAAAATGTTGAAACAGGAATTAGGTGACTTCCTTCCACCTCCACTGTCAGCCAGGTCAGGGAAGTTATAGAAATGATTCCTTTACTGGTTGGTGTTTCATTTGATCAATTAATTTAACAATGTAATAGATGCTGGGGCTGGTTCATCAATAAGCATGTCCTAATGGAGTTCTCTCCCATTTTAATAGAATGGGGTAACTGCTAGGATGGAGATGAAAAATTTAGGATTAATTGTAATTGAGTACAATAAATACCATACAAAAGTCTAAAGTTACATCCCTGTTTCAATGAGCTTAAACTAAGAAAGACTTAAAACCTGCCAGGCCCAGTGGCTCTTGCCTGTAATCCCAGCACTTTGGGAAGCCGAGGTGGGTGGATCGCTTGAGGCCAGGAGTTTGAGACCAGTCTGGGCAACATGTTGAAACTCCATCTGTACTAAAAACACAAAAATTAGTCAGGCATGGTGGCGCACGCCTGTAGTCTCAACTACTCAGGAGGCTGAGGCACCAGAATCACTGGAACCTGAGAGGTGGAGGTTGCAGTGAGCCAAGATTGTACCACTGTACTACAGCTTGGGCAACAGAGTGAGTTCCTATCTCAAGAAAAGGAAAGAAGGGAGGGAGGGAGGGAGGGACAGACGGAGGGAGGTTGGTTAAAAACCATTTTTATTTTATGAAGGCACAACTGTCTACAAAGAAAATCTAAGGAGTGTACTGGGAAGTGGGGAAGGAGGAAGGGAGGAAGGGAGGAAGGGAGGGAGGGAGGGAGGGAAAAACTTAAAAACCATTTTTATTTTCCAAAGGCATGGCTGTCCACAAAGAAAACCTACAAAACTCTGATAGCTAATAAATGAGTCGGCAAGGTCACAGGAAACAAGATTGACATACCATATTAATTAAGGAAAATTAAATAATTAAAATTTATTTCTGAATCCAAGAAATGAAGACGGAAATAAAATTAAAATATAATACCATTTATAATCCTTCAAAAAGTGAAATAGGTGTAAATGTTGTAAGACTTACATAGAATTTGTATGCTGAAAACTACGAAATGCCGATTAGAGAAATCAAAGATCTAAATAATGGGGAGAAACCTACTATGCTCATGATTGGAAAACTCAATATATTGAAAATATGACTTCTCCCCAAATTGACATGGTATTAAATGCAATTTTTATCAAAGTTCCATCAAAATAATTTGTAGCTATATATTTTTATAAAATGTATATAGAACATCAAAGGAACTAGAATAACTAAAACAATTTTGTATAAGAAGAATGAATTAGGAGGAATTAATCTAACTGATTTCAAGATTTATGATACAGCTTTAGTTAACCAGACTGTCTTGTACTGGTGGAGGAATAGATACCTGGATCAACAGAACAGAAAAGAACCCAGAAATAGCTCCATGTAAGTACAACTAATGTTTGACAAAGGTACAAAAACAATTAAATAAAAGTAGGACAGTCTTGTCAATGATGCTGGAGTAGTTGGTTATAGGCAAACATAAAAATAAAGGAACTGTGACCACATTTGACACTTTAGACAAAAATTAACAAAATGATTCATACCCTTAAATGTAAAATGTAATACCACACAACTTTTTAAAGAACACAAAGGAAAAAATCAGGGACCTAGGACATGGTGAAGTATTCTTAGATGTGATATCAAAGCATGATCTGGAAGACGAAAGATCAATATATTGAACTTCATCAGCATTAAAAATATTTGCTCTGCAAATGATCCTGTGAAGAGAACAAAAAAGACAACCCAAAGCCGGGGAGAAAATATCCGCCATTCACATATCTGTTAAAAGACTTATAACCATAATGTGTAAAGAACTCTCAAAACTCAACAGTTAAAAAGAAGTCTAATTAGAGAATGGGCAAAAGAGATATTTCAGCCAAGAGGATATATGGATTATAAACAAACACAGGAAATAATATTCAACATTACTAGCTATTGGGAAAGTGCAAATTAAGACCATGGTGAGATATTACTCCTTAGTTATAAGAAGGGTAATATAAAAATAAAATAGTAACACCACCAAATGATCACAAGGACGTGGAAACACTTGTTCTTGTGTACATTACTGGTGGTAGTGTGACACGATGCAATCGCTCTGGAAAATAGCACCAGGGTATGTTACCTTAATAGCATGAAGCAATACAAAGGAAAACGTGATTTATACACACAGCAACTTTGATGGATCTCAAGAGGATGATGCTGAGAGAAAGAAGATCTTTGAGACCTATTCTCAAAGGTCACATCCTGTATAGTTCCATTTATATAACTTTCTCAAAATGATAAAGCAAAGAGATATAAAACAAAGTAGTGGCTTCCTGAGGTTAGGGATGATGGGAATGAGTTTGACTATAAAGAAGTAGCTCAAGGAAGATCTTTGTAAAGATGGAGTATCTTGATTGTGGCAATGATGCTTTACACAAATTTATGCATGTAACGAAATGCTGCAGACTTTCAAACATTGAGACAACATTAGTTTCCGGGTTTTAATATTGCCCATAGTTACGTAACCACTGAGGGAAAAATGTATGAAGGGTACACAGTATTTTTCTGCACTCTCTTTGAAGTTTCTATGAATTCATAATTATTTCAAAATTAAAGGCTAAAAATATTAATATCACTTGCTGATTATCATTAGGAATTTATGATAGAGTGATTTCCAGTGTATTTTGTTATTCTGTGAAGTAATAATCATAAATACATTAAACAAAATTTTTCACACTGTGATGTACAGAATGACTGTCCTATAAAGGGCATATTTGTGTTCCTACAAAGAAAAAGGCAGTTTTGAGGGTAAATAATTTAGAAAAACTCTATGTGCATCAACTTTTTGAAAATTCATAGGCACATTATATATCAAACATCTGGAAAATATGGATTATCTCATGAGTGATTCAGAGAGGTCCTTCACATATAATTTTTTCTTCTCTGTCAACGACCTGATTTTATAATCTGGAAAACATTATCCTAAGACTTGCCACTTAAGACACTGCGATAGTGAGAGGAGGGACCACTGCTGGTAATTTTGGAAAGACAATGAATGTGGTTTTAGCTCTGGTCACTCAGCTACAGCTGGCTCTAATGAATTCCTCAAGGTCAGGACAGCTGATCCCTCCCAGAAAGCCTGCCTTAGTAACATCATGATATCTGACCTACTTTCTAACATAATTTTTCAAAGAAAACAAAAGCTATTCTCAGTCCATGCTATTAACATCTTGAAAACACACTGGTCGTTTTCAAAGCAATGTGTTACTTTTATGAAAGCCCACGTTGGGATTAGTATTTATATATGACTAAATTATCTTCATTTCGCCCCTCCAAAAGTACTTGGCACTTTCTCTAACTCTCAAGAAATGCAAATGTTTATTTACATATCTCTTTTACTAGACAAGAAGCTCCACAATTATTCGGGTCATATCTTGTTTTCCTTTGTTTTTGCACTAAGGCCACTTCTATTGGGGGTGCCTAATGTTTACCAAATAAATAAATGAAAAGGAAATCTGGTAGTAATATGTCAGATAATGTGAGTGTTAATTATAAAATGCTTCCTTAGATTTTAAATGGTTATTGACTAAGAACAAAGTAATTACCCAGGTCAGTGGTTTTCAGTACTCAGGATAATGCACACTGGCGTACTCCCTAGCCCAGAGGCAGTGTACACTGTGAAATTAATTTTTGCCACAACGGAGCACTAATTATGAAATGACAAAAAGTTTCAGATGGAACATCGACCTTACTATAATAAATAAATAATATATGTAACATAATCTTACTGCAAAAAGTAACAATTATACCTTCAAACCATAGCCCCTTCTCCCCCAGAATTCATCTGTTTACTTGGAAATTAGAGAATGCTATATAGTTGTATGCCATAACAATTAAAAGAGGGCAGTCAAGATGTGAACACATTAACTAAAAAAACTCAGTAAATAAAAACATCCTGAGGGATAAAGTGGGTGGTAAAATTCTCCTTATGCATTTACAGAACTCAAATGACACTGTTACTGACACGGTGATGACATAAAAGGGGCTGTGTTTTAATTATTCTTGGCTTTTAAAATATTTCTTTGATTTTTTTAATTCCTTCAATTATATCGCATATCCTTTGGCTTGATGCATTATTTTTCATTCTTTAGTCAAATATTAATTTCTCAATTAGAATTTCTATGACTGCCCTATTTAAAATTATAAGCCACCACTCCAAGCATTTTGCTTTACTTTTCCTTACTTTTTGCTGGACCACTAATCACTGTAATATGTGTGTGTGTGTGTGTGTCTGTGTGTGTTTTATATACATGTATGTATAAAATATGCGTGTGTGTATATATATGTGTATATATATCCATATACATATACACATATATATATATATAGTGTGTTATTTTACTTATTTTGTTTGATGTTTGTGTCCCACCCACCACCAACAGTCAGAATGGAAACTCCACCACAACAGGACATGTGTATGTATTGTTCACTTCATTATCCCAAGAAACTAGAAAAAATGCCAGACATATCATAATAAACACTTGCTGAATGAATGCTCATTTTTACAAGTTTCTCAAAATCTTCAATAAGTTATATTAGCAGGCAAATACATGCATATGAACTGTCTTGACTTGAATATATTTTAGTCTATTCAAGTCATAAAAACAGAGAGAAAGTTGTAAATATAGAAAGACGTACAAAATAAAACACAAATTATTGCTAATGGTTAAAAAATTAATATTGAATATTAAAACCAATAAATATTTTCTTATGTTGACAAGGAATTAAGAGTGCAATACTAGCTCCCCCTTCCACCAGAAAGCTTTGTAAAATTTTTTGTATTATTGAGAGCAATGCTTTTCAAATTTTAATACACATATGAATCATCTGAGGAACTTGCTAACATGAAGTTTACGATTTAGTGAGTCTCAGATGGGGCCTCAATGCTGGCAAAGATGCTGATGCTCTCTAGACCAAAATTTAAGTAGAGGTGAGTTTAATTATTTAGCAGTGTGAAATTTTGCACTGCTATGACATAAAAAGTAATGATATTTTGAGGCACAGTTCATCCAGTGGGAAATAACTTGTGTTTAAATATATCTGTAATAATTGTGAAAGACTCCTAGTAAGTGACTGAGTATAAGAGTTTGGTTGATTTTTTATTAAATGTTCTTTCCCCTCATCCTCCCAATCCAGGCAGAGTACACTTTTCTATCCCACTGATTTTAGAAATGGATTTGTGACTTTCTATGGCCAATGAAATATTTACAGGCATGACACAGGTAGAGAATAACATTTACTTTCATGTCTGGATTTGTGCCCTTTTCCTCCTATTTTTTGCTCAAAGAACATGCCTTAGGTAGCTGCTGGCTCAAGCCTGGACTCCATCCACACCTTACAACTAAGCCCTGCTAAGCTCAACCCGAATCACAGAACCTTGTGGGGATGTTAATGGGTACAAAAAAAAAGCTAGCACATCAAATTCACTATAGTCAATGATAAATTAATTTTACATTTTAAAATAACTAAAAGAGTGTAAATAGATTGTAACATATAGGATAAATGTTTGAGAGGGTAGATATCCCATTCTCTGGGATGTCATTATTTCTCACGGCATGCCTGTATCAAAACATCTTATGTAACCCATGAATATAGACATCTACTATGAAATGGTTTGGCTCTTTGTCCCCATCCAAATGTCATCTCAAATTGTAATCTCCAATTGTCAGAGAGGGACCTGGTGGGAGGTAATTAGATCATGAGGACGGTTTCCCCCATGCTGTTCTTATGATAGTGAGCGAGTCTCAGGAGATCTGATGGTTTAAAAGTATGGTACTCATTCCTTCGCTCTCTCTGTTCTGCTTCCATGGAAGACGTTCCTTGCCTCCCCTACACCTTCCACTGTGATTGTAAGTTTCCAGAGGCCTCCCCAGCCATGTGAACTGTAAGTCAGTCAAACCTCTTTTATTTATAAAGTACCCAGTCTCAAATATGTCTTTATAGCAGTGTGAGAATGAACTAATATAACACATACTATGTACCTACAAAATTTAGAAATTTAAAAATTAAGAAAACAAATCACAGAACCTCATCACATACAGGGTGAAAATAAGAAACGGTTTTTAAATGGCAATTAATTTTGCTGTAGTTTGTTACACAGCATTATCATGATACAGATGACTTGTGCAGAAATTAGTACTTGTAATGGAGTGCTGACATAAAAATTACCTAAAATTTGTAGCAATGACCAGGATGGCAAGCAATAAAGGAACTGTTACAGGAGACTGAAAAATTTGAGATTTACGTTATGTAACATCAAAACATTTGATAAACCTGGTGCCCAAGATATTGCGTAAAGCTGAATATGTATATAATTATATTACAAATTTGTGTGAGAAGCTTTCTGGGCAAAATGTTGAAAACGTGAATTGGCTACTACTTGACGTATTTGATAAGATGCCACAAGAAAAATATGAGCTCAGGAAAGAACTGAGCAGCTAGTAAACACATTTAAGAAGGCAAGGAGAGAGGTCAGAAATTCTGAGATTTTAAACCTCGGAAGGAGAAACTTTAATTGATCATTTAAATAGTGGAATGCTAAAACAAATCTTCCAGAAAAGACCAAACCCAGGGCTCCACCATGAAGGCATGGCCTTGGGATAAAGTCCAAACCAAGTGTAGAGCTGCAGACTGTTTTTCAGACTTTTGACAGGAAAACCATCCTCCTAGGTGTGTGTGTGTGTGTGTGTGTGTGTGTGTGTGTATAGTCACCCTGACGTGCTATTAAATAGTAGGACTTATTAATTCATTCTAACTATATATATACACATAGTTGTATATATAGTATATAACTAGTATATGTATAAACTAGCATATAGTATATATGTAGTTTTTTATATATAGTATATAACTATGTATATATATGTATGTGTGTGTGTATATATATATAGTTAGAAATAATTAATAATACCTACTGTTTGACAGCACATCAGGGTGACTATAATCAATAATATCTTAGTTTTACTTAAAATAACTTAAAGAATATAATTGAATTGTTCGTAATTCAAAGGATAAATGCTTGAGGAGATGCATACCCCGTTCTCCATGACATTCTGATTTCACGTTGCATGCCTGTATCCAAACATCTCATGTACCCCATAAATATATACACCTACTATGATATGGTTTGGCTCTTTGCCCCCACCCAAATTTCTTCTCAAATTGTAATCCCCACATGTCAGGGAGGGACCTGGTGGGAGGTGATATTTTTTATGGTTTATTTTGTTATGGTTTTACAAAAGTCTGAGACATCAAAAAAAAAAACTGTGATTAAATTTAGAGAAAAAGGCACATCTCACAAAGAATTTTACAGTGAGTGAGAAGCAACATGAACTGCAGAACTTGTAGGCGGGGAGTCTCTTGCAAAAGCCGAAGTCACATCTGCAAACTGGTGAAGAGGCAGCTCTAAGCTCTGTTCAGCCACAGACACATCAAAATGCAAGCAGAAAATGTCAGAACCAATGTTGTCAGAACTCTAGAAAGCAGTCAAAAGATTACGACAAGCAAGCAAATGCTGAATCAAGAAGACAGAAACCTAAAAATGGTAGGAAGACTCTCTATGATTTCTTATAGAAGATGGAAGCAGAGGGAATATTTTCTTACTCATTGTGTGAAGCCAATATTACTTCTAATACCAAAACCAGACAAAAACTTATAAGAAACAAGAACTAAAGAGCAACATCTCTCATGAACGTAGATCTGAAAATCTTCAATAAAATACTAGCAAATCAAATCCAACAATGTCTAAAAATAACTACATGCCATAGCCAAAGGGGATTTGTTCCAGGTTTGTAAGTCTGGCTCAGCATTCGAAAACCAAATAATGTAATCCATCACATCAACAAGCTAAAGAACAAAAATCATATAGTCATATCAATACATGAAGAAAAAGCATCTGACAAAATCCAACAAGCATTCATGATAAAAACTCTCAGCAAACTAGAAATAGAGAGAAACTTTCTCAACTTCTTAAAGAACAACTACAAAAAAACCTACAGCTAAAATTACATTTAATGGTGAAAAGCTAGATGCGTTTTTGCTAGTATCAGGAGCAAGACAAGGATGTTCCCTCTCACAACTCCTTTTCAACATCACACTGACAGTCCTAGCTCATGCAATAAAACAAGAAAAGGAAGTAAAAGTTATGCAACTTAGGAAGGAAGATATAAAACTGTCTTTGGTCACATATGGCATAATTGCCTATGTAAAATTCTAAAAGAATAGACAAAAATATTCCATAACTAATAATCAATTACAGTGGGTTGCAGGATACATGATTAATACACAAAAGTCAATTGCTTTCCTACATATCAGCAATGAACAAGTGGAATTTGAAATTAAAAATATGATAACATTTATATAAGCACTCTCTCCCTGCAGAAATGAAATACTTAGGTATATGTCTAATAAAGTAGACGTAAGATTTATTTTTATTTTTATTTTTGTTTTTTTCAGAGGCAGACTCTCGCTCTGTCACCCAGGATGGAGTGCACTGGCATGATCTTGGCTCTCACTGCAACCTCTGCCTCCTGGGTTCAAGTGATTCTCCTGTCTCAGCCTCCTGAGTAGCTGGGATTACAGGTGCCCACCACCACACCCAGCTAATTTTTTGCAATTTTAGTAGAGACAGGGTTTCGCCATGTTAGCCAGGCTAGTCTCGAACTCCTGACCTCAGTGTATCCATCTGCCTTGGCCTCCCAAAGTGCTGGCATTACAGGCGTGAGCCACCGCACCCTGCCAGATGTAAGATTTATATGAGGAAAACTATTAAACTATGATAAAATATATCAAAGACTAACTAAATAAATGGAGAGTTATTTCATGTTCATCAATAGAAATGCTCAAGGTTGTCAAGATATCAATTCTTCCCAATTTGACCTCTAGATACAATGCAATCCCAATAAAGTCCCAGCAAGTTATTTTGTGGATATTGACAAACAATCCTAAGGCTTGCATAGAGAGGCAAAAGATTGAGAATAGTCAAGACAATAGTAAAAATAAAACAAAAGAAGATGGCTAATACTACCTGACCCCAGGCCTTACAATAAAGTTACAGTAATCAAGACAATGAGGTATTGGCAAAAGAATATACAAATAGATGAATCAAACAGAATACAGAGCCCAGAATCAGATGAACAAAAATATGGTTAACTGATATTTGAAAAACAGAACAAAGGCAAGTCAATGGAGAAAGAAGAGTCTTTTTAGTAAATGGTGCTGGAAAAAATGAACATCTACATGCAAAACAATGAATCTAGACACAGAGTTTATAAGTCTATATCCTTCACAAAAATTAACTCAAAATGAATAATAGACATGAAAATACAAAACTGTAAAAATGCTAGAAAATAACATCTGAGAAGATCTAGATGACCTTTTGCTATGGTGATAGCTTTTTAAATACAATACCAATGGCACAATTCATGAAACAAATAATTGGTAAGTTGGACTTTGTTAAAATTTAAAACTGATGCTTTCTGAAAGACACTGTAAAGCAAATTACCGGTAGAAGACTAGTCACAAACTGGAAGAAAATACGTGAAAGATACATCTGAGAAAAAAATACTATCCAAAATATATGAAGAACACTAAAAACTCAAAAACAACCTAATTAATAAACGGACAGAAGATCTGAACAGACACCTCATCAAAGAAGATATACAATGGCAAGTAAGCAAATGAAACAATGCTCAACATCATATGTCAACAGAAATTGCAAATTTAAAAAATGACATACCACTAAATACCTATTAAGATAGCAAAAATTTAAAAAGAAAACTGAAAACAAGTGCTGGCAAAGATATGGAGTAACAGAAATGGCCATTCATTGATGCTGTGAATGCAAAATGGTACAGTCACTTTGGAAAACAGTTTGGCAGTTCCTTGCAGAACTAAACATACTTTACCATATAATCCAGTAAACTTGCTCCCTGATATTTACCCAAAGGAGTTAAAAACTTATGTCCACACAAGAACCTGCACATGCATGCTTACAGCAGCTTTATTCATAATTGCCAAAATTGGAAGCAACCAAGATGCCCCTCAGTGAGTGAATGGACAAACTGTGGGATGTTCAGACAACAGAATATTATCCAGCTGTAAAAAGAAATGAGCTATCACATCTATTATTAACTGAAAAAAGGAAATTTGAAAAGGCTACATGCTGTATGAGTCCAACTACATGATATTCTGGAAAAGACAAAACTATGGAGACAGGATCAAAATCAGTTGCCAGCTGTTTCAGGGTAGAAAGGAATGAACAAGCGGAGCATAGAGGATTTTTAGGGCAATGAAACGACTCTGTAGGATACTACGATAGTCGATACATGTTATTATACATTTGTTAAACCCACAGAATGTACAGCACCAAGAGTGAGACCTAACGTAAACTATGGAGTTTGAGTGTTAATGATGTGTCATTCTAGGTTTATCGATTGTAGAAAATGTACCACTCTTGTATGGGGAAGGCTGTGGGTATATGGAAAGAAGGAGTATATGTACTTTTTTTTTTTTTTTTTTTTTGAGACGGAATCTTGCTTTGTCACCAAGCTGGAGTACAGTAGCGCGATCTCGGCTCACTGCAATCTCTGCCTCCTGGGTTCAAGCAATTCCCCTGTCTCAGCCTCCCGAGTAGCTGGGACTACAAGCGTGTGTCACCACGCCCAGCTAATTTTTTGTAGTTTTAGTAGAGACAGGGTTTCACCATGTTGGCTAGGATGGTCTTGATCTCCTGAATTCATGATTCACCCGCCTCGGCCTCCCAAAGTGCTGGGATTACAGGTGTAAGCCACGAGGCCCGGTCGATAACTGTACTTTCTACTCAGTTTGTTGTAAACCTAAAATTGCTATAAAACTAAAGGTATTAAAAATAAACATGAAAAAAGACAATCTACAAAGTGATAATAAATATTTGCAAATTGCATATTTGAAAATGATTTAAGATTTATAATTCTAAAGAACTCCTATAACTCAACAAAAGATAATTCTGTAAGAAAATGGACAAAATACTTCAATAGATATTTCTCCAAAAAAGATACACAAATAGCCAATAAGATCAAGAAAAGGTGTTCAACATCATTCATCATTAGGGAAATGCAAGTCAAAACCACCATGAGATTACACTTCATACCCCCTAGGACGGCTATAACTAAAAAGCTGACAAACGAAAGCAGCAGGTCCCAGACCTCCTTCAAACATTTGCTTGAATACTTTCTCACCTAGGCCTGTCCTTACCATGCTACTTAATATTTTAATTTGCTACCCTTCCATTTTATGATTTCTTATGTTTTATCTTTTTCTCACAGCACTGATCACCTCTTAACAAGCTGTGTAATTTTACATACACATATGTAAGTGTGTACCTATTAAGCTGTGTAACTTACTTATATACACATATGTAAGTATGTACATATACACATTATATACACATATGTAAGTATGAAAGTTTACTTACATATACATATGTGTAAGTTTGTGTATAATATATACACAAATATATACACACAAAATATATATTTTCTATTTAACACAAAAGTGCATGCTCAAGAAGAACAGGATATTTTTCTGTTTCATTTAATGATGTATACCAGATGTCTCAAACATTGCCTGCCATTTAACAACCGCCCAATAAATATATATTAATTAAATAGTTTTGTCTTTATTTTTCTTTATTCTTGGAAGGGTTTTGAAAATTTTATTGGTCTTCTGAAGTCCTCCATCTTAGATTTGTGTTCTATTTCATTAATTTGTGCTATTACCTAATTGGTTTCTAATATAATTTTTTAAGGCAATACATTTTTCTCTATCTACTGGCTTAGCAAATGCCCACAGTTTATGTTATGCAATATTCTTGTTATTTCTGTTTCAAAACATTTTTTACTTTAATGTGATTTAGGAGGGGGCATGGGCTATTAAAAGTATCTTTCTCCTAAACAATGGGAGTTTCCTAGACATTGTCTTATCATTGATCTCCAGCCTAATTCAGAAGGTATACCCTAGGTGACTTTAACCCATCAAAAATGACTATTTAAAATTATAATCCTTTTTTGTTCCTTGCTAAATGTTCTGTGTGTGCTTGAAAATCATATATATCTGAAGCTGGTAAATTGTGTTACATATGCCCTTAGATGTAGATCACTGACTATGTTGGTCAACTCTATTGCATCCTTACCACAGCACAAATCAAAACATTTTGAGAATGCCTGAGATACTCTGAATTGTGTCTCATCAGTAAATAAGCTAATTAGAATGTATTTGGAAACTAATAAAATGGTTGTTTCCCAAAGAAGTCTCTGTATCAATGGCATGATTATGCTCAAATAAGATTTTAGAGTTCCTAGATACACAAATCACTTTGACTACAACCTGTATTGTAGAAGTGTTATTCAGATTATTTTTTAAAATTACTTTTTTATAGATTTTTGCTTTCAGAGTCTACATTGATCTACAGATAATTAAAGCAGGATGTACATGTTTATATTATAAAGAATTTCTAAGTATTTTATTCTCTTTGTAGCAATTGTGAATGGGAGTTCACTCATGATTTGGCTCTCTGTCTGTTATTGGCTGTTGGGGGGTGGGGAGCTGGGGAGGGACAGCATTAGGAGAAATGCCTAATGTAGATGACAGGTTGATGGGTGCAGCAAACCACCATGGCACGTGTATATCTATGTAACAAATCTGCATGTTCTGCACATATACCCCAGAACTTAAAGTATAATAATAATAATTTTTTTTCTCCATGAAACATCTTATATCTTTAAAAAGAGTTGATTTCTTTCATTCTTTCTGCTATTCCTAGATGGTATATTTCTACCTAGTCACATTTTCAAAGCCTTCTTAGAGTTGTGATATATGTTCAAGCTTTACCTAGAATTCTCAAAACAAAACAAAACAAAGAAAGGAGACTGTGGAATTTAAACCCAAATATATGATTGGGTGCCAGCCAAACTTTTGAAATCAGTTGCTATGGTGATTCTTTTAATTTTGTCTTTCTCTTCTTCTGGGTCTAATTAGAGCATCAAAGTTTATAGCATATAAATATAATAACACCACTCATAATTCATATGGCAGATTCTAGCCACTTTATAACTAAAACAACATTTAAGACCAGTAGACTGGAAATAAAGTTGAACTTTAAAAAAAAATTAGCAATGCTATGTTAAAAGAAATAATTCTCATGTAATGGCAACCAATGCCAAAATCAGGTTTATTCTGATTTGTTTGTTTGTCCTAGGAGCTGAAAAAGTTTTACATTTCCTATGCATTATTTGGAACTAATTCAGCTTTCTTGCTCTAATATTACTGGTATGAATATGCCCACTCAAATCCAAAAAAAAAAAAAAAAAAGAACAAGAGGTTTCGCAATCATTCACCAAAAAGCACTTTATGGTACAACTTATCCTCCAAAGGCTCATGATTACTTTTGCCTTTAGCTTTGAAATAAAAGAACTAACAAGACAGTACATTTTTAATATGTTTCTGATTCCCTTGGTAAATCAGCATACTTTCCCTAATACAGAGAGAAATTCCTAGAAATAAGCACAACTTTAGAGCCTAAATACAAAGAGTTCAAGAAATATTTAGCCAGAAATAAAATGATACTTTGAATTCTGAAAAATTACACTAAACTATATCTCTAGGAAAGAGATACACTGGCAACATTACAAATGAAATTCAAAATTCAACATTACAAATAAAATTCAAAATACGTGCTCCATTTAACTGTTAACCTTGTTTGTGTGATATTTAAGTGAAAATGACAATGAAGAAAACCTACAAGCATTTGATACAGAAATAACTAAAACAATAGCAGAAAATATTCATAAGGTAAAGATAAATATTAATAAATACAGAATTCCAGAGTAGCAAAGTATTTTTCCTTTTTCACATAATAATGGATATAATAAATAAACCAAAATTGAAGGAATATATAGTCATGTGATTTTAAAAGGACATCTATGTCTATAACTTTACAGAATAAGTTTTGTTTTCAACTGATACAGTAATTGTCATATTTATGGGGTACAGTGTAATATATATATATTATAGTACTGATCAAATCAAAGTTGACACTTACCGTCTCTCAAACAGTTGTCATCTGTTTGTGGTGAAAACATTAAGTTTTTTTTTTTTTAAGATTCAGTTATACACAAAAGTGGTAGGGTATATGCAGGAGAATGAAGCTGGAACTCTAACTTTTATCATACACAAATATAAACTCAGGATGGATTAAAGACTTAAAGGCAAGACCTAAAACTATAAAAATTCTAGAAGAAAACCAAGGAAACTGAATTTTTCACAACAGCCTTGGCAAGGAATTTATGACCAAATCATCAAAAGCAATTGAAATGAAACCAAAAATTGACAAGCGGGACCTAATTAAACTAAAGAGTTCTGCACAGAAAAACAAAACAAAACAAAAAAAAACTTACCAACAGAGTAAACAGACAACCTACAAAACGGGAGAAAATAGTCACAGACTACGCATACAAGAAAGGTCAAATTTCCTGAATCCTTAAAGAATTCAACAAGCAAAAAACAACCTCATTAAAAAGTGGGCAAAGGACATGAACAGACACTTTTCAAAAGAAGGCAAACAAGCAGCCAACAAACATATGAAACAAATGCTCTGTATCACTAATCATCAGAGAAACACAAATCAAAACCACAGTGAGATACCATCTTACACTAGTCAAAATGGCCATTACTAAAAGCCAAAAAATAACAGATGTTGGTGAGGTCACCGAGAAAAGGGAAAGCTTACACATTGCTGGTGGGAATGTAGATTAGTTCAGCCACTGTGGAAAGGAGTTTGAAGACTTCTGAAAGAACTCAAAGCAGAATTACCATTTGACCCAGCAATTCTATTATTGGGTATATAACCAAAGGAAAATAAATCTTTCTCCCCAAAAGATACATGCATTCCTATGTTCATCGGAGCACGATTCACAATAGCAAAGACTTGGAATCAATCCAGGTGCCCATTAATGGTGGATTGAATAAAGAAAATCTGTTACATACACACCATGGAATACTACACAGTCATAAAAAGAATGAAATCAAGTCCTTTGCATTAACATGGATGCAGGTGGAGGCCATAATTCTAAACGAATTAATGCAGGAACAGAAAACCAAACACTGCATATTCTCACTTATAAGTGGATGCTCAACACTGGGTAAATGTGGACATAAACATGGGAACAATAAGCGCTGGGGACTACTACAGTGGGGAGGAGGAGAGGAGCAAAAGGGCTAAAAATCTATTATGTCCTATACTCACTATCTGGCTGACAAATCATACCCCAAATCTCACCATCACACAATATACAAGAAACCTGCACATGTACCACTGATTCTAAAATAAAACTTGAAATAATTTTTTTTTAAAGAAGTGGTATGGTAGCTTGGGCAAAACACTGGATCATAAATCAAAATACTTGAGTTCTAATGAGAACACATAGACACAGGGAGGGGAGCACCACACACCAGGGCCTGTCAGTAGGTAGGGGGCTAGGGGAGGGATAGCATTAGCAGAAATACTTAATGTTGATGGGTGCAGCAAAGAACTATGGCATATGTATACCTATGTAACAAACCTGCACGTTCTGCACATGTACTCCAGAACTTAAAGTATAATAATAAAAAATAAATACTTGTGTACTAGGACCAACTCTGTCAGTATATGTTTTATAAACTTTGACAAAACCTAAGCCACTCTTGTTGACAGCTTCATCTGTTGACTGCACTAAAATATCTTTCCCACGTACTTCTCAAGGCTTCTGAAGTTCAAATGAAGATTAATAAATAAAAAGGCTTTGAACGTTAAAAGTTCTATGTATATGTGAGCTCTATATACTGAAGTTGTTCATGATATTCCACGTTTGGTTCAAGAAGCAAATAATATCAAACTGCAATATTCTAGCTCAGAAATTATTAAAGGTAATGGTGACATAATTTGTCAATCTTCTTTTTGACAATTTATATTCACCCCATCTGCAGTTAAATGAAGCAACAATGGACTATGTTGCACAATTTTACAGGCTTAGCAGAATGAGTACATATGGCCCATTTAGCTAAGGATATTTTAATATATGGTGTTCATTATGAGTTGATCTCCTTTTATCATATCACATAGCTGATATATATCTCCTTCAGAAATCACTTTGTCTATTTTATATACAGGTATTTATCAGGCTGTTGACTTTTTTTAACAACCTATCACATCTGATAATATGCACAGAGAAATGACAATCCTTTGAAATGCATCAGAGCCTGTAGACTCACCAGCCCTGCATGAATTGTCTTTAATGAAAATTTTGCCTGTCATTTTTCAAAAAAAAAAATTATTTCAGGCCAGGCACAGTAACTCATGCCTGTAATCCCAGCACTTTGGGAAGCCAAGCTGGGTGGGTCATGAGGTCAAGAGATCAAGACCATCCTGGCCAACATGGTGAAACCCCATCTCTACTAAAAATACAAAAATTAGCTGGGCATCGTGGCACGTGCCTGTAGTCCCAGCTATTCGGGAGGCTGAGGAAGGAGAATCACTTGAACCCGGGAGGCAGAGTTTGCAGTGAACCGAGATCGTACCACTGCACTCCATCCTGGCAACAGAGTGAGACTCCATCTCACAAAAACAAACAAAAACAAAAACAAAAAAACCTTTCATATGAAAAATACTTGTTTCCATTCTGTTTTTCTTTGAAGACACCTGTTTTCCAATTTATCTCCAATTAATACACACATACACACACACACAGAGCCATCAATTGGTTTTAAATGAATTATGATTATAAATGAATTATTCAGAGAAAGGAGGGAATGTATCAAGTTAAATCACCTTACCTTCCCCCAGTGTTGAGATACACACACTCTGCATGTTTCAACAATAAACACAGATATTGAGTAACGTTGTGGGAGTTGAAGGCAAAAGCAAGAAAACAGAACCCTTTTACTTACGGCAAATGAAAGTAGTCTCATCTGAATTATCAGCACAATCATTCACAAAATCACACAGCTTGTCTTTTGCAATGCAGTGCTTATTAGCACACATGAATTCATGAGCAGTACACTTTCTCTCTGGGCTAAGCAAAGGGGAGCAATCTTGGAAGGAAATATCATCCACTGCTACATCTCCTATGTAACTGATACCACGTTTTGCTCTGAAGACAATCTAAAAAAAAAAAAAAAAAGCCAGTTACAGTTAAACTGTCAATCAAGAAGTTCAAAACCTGGGCAAACATTAAGTATCAAGCACATCAAGCTTGAATCTGTTTTTTTGTTTGTTTGTTTTGTTTTTTTTGTTTTGTTTTGTTTTTTTTTTAATGTCCCTATGTTGAAAGTGACCCAGTAAATTTAAGGACCAGTTAAGACCCAGGTCATCCTCAACACCTACAAATGTGGGAGTGGCAACACCACTGGCTCATGTCTAGATTTTTAGGACATGGGTCTAGAAAATTGGCAGGAGACACTGATCCACTACTGCCTTTGCCAGCTCTCAGATCTCAAACAAGACCTACTCCTGTTTTAGAGCATCACTGCACAGGAAAGCAGTAGATCAGATGACATAAAGTACCAAGAGTGAAAAGATACAAGTAGATTCTTTATTTTGCTCAATTCCTGTCATTCCTCAGATCTCTCCATCCTACTATTTGAAAGCTAAAAGATAAGTCCTAAATACCGTATTTTTTGTAAATTGGACACATCTTTGGAATTGAAATGATTCTGATTTGCTTTGGATTCATGTATGTGATGAGCAGAATCTTCACATGCCCTATTTTTTGACAACGATTTCCCACGTGTGTGGACTTCAGGAAGAATGAAGATTAGTAACAGGAATCATTAATGGTTTTACAAATTCCATCTTCAATTTGTTAACAATACCACTGCTTGGAATAAAAATGAATGCTGTTTCACAGGTACATAAAATGTCACATATTCTATAGTTTAGGATTTTTCAGAGAAATGAATTCAGTCTTTTTATTAAGTTTTTCTGCAAGCTAAATATGTTAACATAAGAAATATTCAGATATTTCAAAATAAATTTAGAACAATTAGAGGTGAGTTAACAAGGACAGTTTTATTTTAGTGATTTCGTACAAAATATTTACTGTTACCATATTTAGAAATATCTTTTGACCAATTGTGGACAATTATTTTTCTTAAAAGAAATAATTGTAGTTGTTTTTTTTTTTTTGCTACAGATGTGGTAGGTCTTTATACTATTGTGTGAACCTAGGTGTTCTCCTCTTAACATGAGAGGTTGGAATAATTGAAATCATGCCTCTCACATTATCAAAAGAAAAATACAATCGTGTTCATATATTGAATTTACATAAAACGAATAGACTGCTCTTCATAGTAGGTGAGCTTGCAAAGAAAAAAAAATTTGTAAGATAGATGAAGAGCTTGAAAGTGATTAAAAAGAGATGAAACCAGAAAGTATAATAAGGACTACGACTTTCTTAAAAGGGAAATTGAGCCATGGAAAAATATTGATATGCAAAATATAAAAGATACTCTATTATCTGTATAGTCTAAAATTTCAATATATGCTGCAATGCTCTGTGAATAAGAAATCAGATAATGCAACGACTGTTGCACTGTTAATTGGCTTATCTTCTGCCATATAGGTACAATCTCAGATGCTTGCCTTGTTCAAATAATCAAATCATCACTTACATCTCAATGCTTCATATAAGGTTGGTTGGGATTCCCTAGACTTTAATACTGAATATGATTAACTGTTATTTAAAAAGAGAGAAACTACAATGTATCTTTCTTCAGACAGAATAAAGTCAGGGTTAATTATTTTTGTAACATTTGGTAGACAATGTAGCATGGCAGCTGCACTGTGGACTGGTGG
Source organism: Pongo abelii (assembly GCF_028885655.2). NCBI lineage: Eukaryota > Metazoa > Chordata > Mammalia > Primates > Hominidae > Pongo > Pongo abelii. The sequence goes on along the minus strand of NC_071993.2, from coordinate 19,416,167 downwards.
AAGGCCGGACTTTGTCTACAGTCAGCCTCTGCCATTTGTAGTTACATAACTAAAGCAAAAGACCTAACATCTGGGTATTTCTGTATTCTAATTTATAATATGGAGATAATAATACTGTGTAACTCATAAGGTTATTGTGAAGGCAAAATGAGTAAATATTTTAAAAATTCATAAATAGTATGTAGCACTCAGTAACTGCTACATATGTGATTGCTCCAATAGGAAAAATTATTGTAATTAAATATTTTGTTTAAATTTGGGGGGTGGGGTACCCAAATAAAATTATACAAGCTTCCCAGTGATGCTTCAGCATACCATTTATAAAAATATTTTATACGTTTCCCCAAGGGCTAGAGGCAGTCATCTTTGTGAGACTAAAGAGAACGATCATGTAAGAAATGGCAGAATCACGAAGAGTGTGCCTAACTAACCACTGTCTCTCCCGTGCATGGTGCATAACAATGTGCTTTGCATGTAGTAAGTGCTTAATATGGAAGAAATCACACATGAAACAGCAAATATTCACAAGCCATTAATATTTACTTATAAGAGTCAAAAAAATCAGGGGTGTACTCCTCTTTAATCTCAATATGTGAAAAATTAGAAATTCAAAATGGCAAAATTAATAATTGATTGTATGTGCTGAAATTCCCCTTAATATTACTTCAAACACGATTTTACTACACAAATATTTTACATGCACAGAACTAGTTAAGACTTCATCGCCTGGGGTGGAAGCCCAAGTGTGGCAGAGTAATGGTTCCTTCTACATGTTCTTCCTGAGGTTTCTTCTCGCCTCAGTTTAAAGACCTGAGAGGCTGAACAATTGGGATCCCTCTAATAGAAAAGTTTCCTATTATGCAAGGCTATGAAATTGATATTCAGTCTTTACTGCTTCAGGTTGAACTTCCTTCTTATGCATATCCTAAATTATCTACAAGTGATTCATAAGAAAACTGGATTCCAGAGAGAGGCAAAAGATACATCGGATTTACTACACCTATCATTCCAAGAAATTGGCTGTAACACTCATCGGTGCTTTTATACAATGGAAGCCTGTATACTCCCAGTGGAGTTGAGAGGAGCTGATCTATCAGAGAAAGCACATGATTGTAGATGTATTTATCTGAACATTCACAGCCAACTTGGCTACCCCAGCTGCACACGGAAGAGTGAAAATGCAATATTTAACACGAATTTTATCCCTTCTATCTGGAGATAAACGGCTCTAAATTCATGGAATTAAGACCCAGGCAGTTAAGACTAAGAAGAAAATGTTGTACATAAATGTCTCTGTGTTCTCACTCTGCTTATTCAAATTTTAACAAATCTTCAGAGCTAAGCCTTATCTTCTAACAAAATTCCCAATAAAACAGCAGCCAATGGAGGTCTTGCTTTCTTGGTAATCCATAAGAAATATGCTTTGTGCCAAACATTTCAGCACATGCTTATTTCCAGTTTAAACATTTTCATCTGCGTACTAGTACTTTCCTTTAGCTATTAATATGTATAGGTCTCATCCTCTTACTATCATCACAAATTCCATGAAGACAAATACAGCATTACACAATATTGTGCCTCCGAAAAATATTTTTAAATTAGGTGAATCTATTCCCTATAATAAGGTTTAACAATATAATATGTTTTCCAAAGACTATCTTTTAAATTAGGGTTGAAAGAATTAATTGCTGTACAAGCTCTGAGAATATATTTGCAAAACAGAGCTAAATGTTCTTTATATGTGTGAGGCTGATTGTGGAGTAAAGGAAGGTTGTTATTCAAATTAAATGTTCCTAGAGGTACGAATATCTACTTGGAAGAAATTAGAGTGTTCTGAAGTTGTCAATTCCTTAGGTAAAATGCTCCACGGAGTGTTAAGTGTGGTGTCTACGCATCCACAGAACACATCAAAAAGGGAATGGGGGAAAGAATACTGTGAGTAGAGAAGGAAATAAATGAGGATGAAAAAAAATCAGAACTCACTCATCCGATAACAACCTGGATTACACACCTGTGTATGTGAACGAATGCCTAAAAACACTTCTGCTCTCTTCCACTGTGCACCTTGCCGTCCAGTTTGAGCCCACAATTTAGAAGTTACGTTATCTTTCTTGATGAGTACCTACAGAGATAAATCAGGTAAAAGGCATTGAAGTATTTTATCTTGAGAAATTGCAAATATGTAGAATTCTTCCAGTGATTTTTTTTTTTAGTTGCAATATCAACATGAAGTCCTGGAGAGAAGAGCTAAGTTATTTTTTATTAGATACCTTTGTTTTCTACAGCATTATGCCCCTAGGGTACCTCACAAGCTTTGTACAATAAAGATGTGCATGAATATCTGTCAGTCAAGTCCTAAGGTATCTGGGCACCATTTAATTAAGAACTCAACTACATTAACTTTTAAAAAATCTGGCAGCAGTAACAATTGCTGTTTTATATATTAAATAATATTCATGTGGTCAAATGAGAAAGTATGGAATTGCTTACTAAAACACTCTTTTGAGAATGATCTTTCTCATTAGATGGTTCCAGAGAAGCAGTAATGTTACAATGTCAGCTCATTTCATCGTAAGTGCACAGATGGGTAAGATGAGTGAGCATCTATTTATGCTGCGCCAGTAAGAGCTTCCTGCCCAACAGCCATGAAACAAACATATTCTCATCAATACTGTACCCCCTCTGTAAAGCAGAATCCAGATTACTCTCAGGAAAATATTACGGCTCTTCTTTTAGAACGATACAAAATAAGCCATGAAGAGAGTAACTAAGGCGCAAAGGGGAGTGGAACAATTTCAGATTTTAAAATAACTGACTTAGACAGTGTATTAAATGATTTCACAACATTACTTTCTAAAAATATAATTTATACAACCAAATAATTATTCAGATAAAAGATTTGTGAAAGTCCTGACTTTTAAAAGTGAAGATGAATTTCAATGATTTCATTATCTGTTTTTTTAATTAAATTCACATTTTAAAAATGTAATTGGAGTTTCCAGAGTCATAGAAAAAATAATGTGTTACTAGCAAAACTATCATGAAATTATCAGTCTATAAAATTCAAATTAATTTGGAACATTATCAAGGTCAAGAAAATATCATTTCTAACCAATAAGTAAAAATCAATTTTGAAAGGCATTGAAAAAAATGTATAGCAAATGAGTCTTCTTTATATTAATACCACACTATATACAAATCACTGAGAAAAAATATGTTCAAGAAACTTACTAATGCAACATCTAATGTTATTTTATTTATCCATGTACAAAAATAAGGCATTGATATCATTTTATTCATTTTATAATTCCATACTTACAAAATTTTAATCCTTTTAAAAAAGTTCATCTATCAATACCAAATTTTATACTGAAAAAATGAAAGCATATTTCACATCATCAATCCTAACCCCACAATATTCCAGGCAGGCAAATAATTCTCATTTTATTGACAAAAATCTTACAGTAAGTTGTAGTAATTGTTTTGCCTAAAACATTTTTTAAAAGTCAATTTACAACAATAAGTTTTAATGTCAACCCAGAAGACCATTTGGATGTCTTTAGATTATTAAACGTAACCATGCATGTATACACACAAATATACTTTTTAACTATTTTCAGAACGAAGTCTCACCTTATCATAAAAAAATTCTAAAATTGATATGAAATTTAATATGTTTTTGAAAGAAACTACGTTTATCTCAAGTTTCTTTAGAAAAATGAATAACAATAGCCAGGAAAATCCTAGAATAAAACAAAATAGGAGTCGAGGTAGCACCTACTACTAATATTGCAATCAACCTTTTGGAAAACATATGACCTAGCAGTTAGTCACAGTCTATATCTCTCTACTGGGGAAAAAGAAAGCAGGAAACTCATGTCTAATCTTGTTGCAAATATGCTAGAGATTTCTTGGCAAGCTAATAGTATTTAAAAGGGGGAGAGTCCTTATCAATAGATTGCTTCTAGCAAGATAGCCCTACTCTAAAACTGCTCATAGTACATACAATTCTGGAATTCGTGGATTTATTTTCAGACAGGGCTTCCTGGAAAGAAACACACAAGCTATGAAACAGAATAAATGGAGATGCTCCAAAATTGAGTTGCTTCTTCAGTATAACTGATGTGTCTACGCATATTACTCACGAACTTTATGCATTATTCTCTACCAGGGCATATGCAGTATGGGAAGACAGGACTTGGGAATCTGAATTAATTAATATTCCAGAACTGTTCTCTGGCCTGTATATGTTGGATGTCCCAGAAAAAAAAAAATACAGGACTTCCTGAAAGAATAGTTAATTCCAGAGACAGGAGAGGATAAAAATAAGTTTGTAACATCTTGGCCAAATAGAAAGAATATGCTCAAAGAATAATGGGCCTTTTTAGAGAGACACGGAGGTTGGTTAAGAGGGACTCTTATTTCCAAATCTGAGACAATTTGAGGAGCAAATAAATACTACTACTAATAGATTATAATACATTGACTAAAATAGAAACTTATCAGTCCACATTGATATAAAACAGTAAATGAGCAAACAGATAGAGATGAGAATTTTTTTTCCAACATGAATCCAACCTATAAATGTGGACAGAATAATTGAGTTAGAAAATCACAATTAGGCAATCAGCATTGTAAAATTAATTCAATCAAAAAAAAAAGCCACTACTGAAGGCAAAAATTTGTAGGTAAAATGGAGATGAAACCAATATTTTACATATTCTTAAAATATCTCTTCGCAAAATATTTATTGATAACAAAAAAACCACAAGAGTAATGGGGCTTATAAGGATCACTAACTAATAGGAGACAATAAAAATAACATGATATTGGTTATATAATAGGAAAAAAGAGCTTAACACAATAAAATTAAACTAAGAGACATTTTACAAAATAACTTGGCTATCGGCTTTTGAAATATCAAGTTTATGAAAACCTAGGGAATATAAGGAATTATTCCTGTTTGAAAGACAGTAGAAAGAAATAACTTGGTATAACATTATCCTATACTGGATTTTTTTTTCTGTAGGGGACATTACCAGGACAACTCGTTTTTTTTTTTTGTTTTTTTTTTAAATAAGATCTCTGAGTGAAGTATATATTGGAGTTGCCTGTGCTGTTCTTGAAACATTTTATGAGTTTAAAACAGTTTAATTTTTTTAACAGAGAAACATTTTGAAAAAGACTATTGCAGAATGTAGCACTACTACCATCAAAGGCAACAAGAAGACACATCCAGATATTACCCAAGTGTATATATTTATTTGATTGTGGTTATACCCAGAACACTGATACTGAAACCTGCATATGTTTCAGGTGTAAAATAGTATTACCCAGAAGCTGTAACCTCAGCATAGAGACAACATTCATAATTAAATAGAATAAAAATTACTTATTAGCTATTCATGTCCAATTCTGCTAAAGCTTTTACTCCATATACCACTATAAATCTAATGAAGTGTTGGTAATTGTCCATTTTCACTTATTAACAGAATATATTTTAATGATACCAAATTATGCACTGTGAACTTTTACAGAGAAAATTCAGAAAATGTGATTGCCTAAGCAGTACCTGGAGAGAACCAATGGTGGCCCCATTCATATGTGTCCAGAACATCAAGGTACATTTTGGTCCCGTGAGTGAAATTATAGGGGTGAGAATGTCAGCTGTGTCACCAAATTTCCCATTAGAACTGTCAGCATACAGGTACCAGCCATCTGTGGTATTTCTGGAAAAGGAATTTGTCATATTATAAAAAGAATGAGAGGCCAGGCGCCGTGGCTCACGCCTGTAATCCCAGCAATTTGTGAGGCTGAGGCAGGTGGATCACCTGCGGTCAGGAGTTCGAGATCAGCCTGGCCAACATGATGAAACACCGTCTCTACTAAAAATAAGAAAAAATAAGCTGGCAGTGGTGGCGTGTGCCTGTAATCCCAGCTACTCAGGAGGCTGAGGCAGGAGAATCGCTTGAACCCAGGAGGTGCAGGTTGCAGTGAGCCGAGATCGCGTCATTGCACTCTTGTCTGGGCAACTAGAGTGAAACTCTGTCTCAAAAAGAAGAAGAAGAATATTGTGAAACATAGTACAGTTTGTCACTAACCATATTTTATTGCTTCATATTTTTTCCTAAAAGTATAATGTGTTACATAGCTTAATTATGGTCCATTATCTTCATCAGAAATAATACTTCTGCCACTTTGATTTTGAACCCATAGTCCTTGCAATGATATCAATTGGTACAATGTGTATAAAATTATGACAAAGACTGAAACTACCAAATCTGTAATAACTTGGTTGATATTTTTACAATAATACCACTAATACCCTAATCAGCTTTTTAGAGCTCATTTTAATGTGAGTAAAATGAGGCCCTTAAGCACTGATTGCCTTTAGAAGAAACATAAAAGGAAGGGAAAAACATGAATAAGTAGGGGATGAAAAACAGGAAACTGGTCTGAGCTTCAACTTATCAGTCTCAAAGGGTTTCCATTCAAATTTACTCTCTCTATATTGATTTAGCTCAGTTTCACTCCAACACATTTTAGTAACCTTGAATATAATTTTAAAGAATATCCTTTCTTTCCTAGGCCTAAATTAAAAAGGAAAAATAATGATGGAAACAATTAAATATGAATTTTTTTTGCCATAAAAGAAAGAATTTATGACCCTACTTGGACAATTAATCCAAAAAAGAGAATAAAACATTAAAGTCATTCTAGGTTATATACAGCTTTTTGAAGCATAAAGAAGTGATCTGCACAGTTTGGGTATTCTGGCACTCTGTTTCGGATTAACTTGATTTCTTGCCACTTTCTAAATTAAATATAGATGCTAGAAACTACAGAGTTTAAATTTGCTTCTTATTAAAGCTATTTTATTTTGAAATTTTTTATCATTTTGGGGGAATTATGAAGAGCAAACACATGGAAAGAGAGGTGGAAGTAGTCATTCAGTCACCATGTATTGACTGAGTGCTCAGTCTTGCAGGTCTTGCCAGTGGCTGTACAAGTTTCTAGGAATATAATTGTCTGCAAAAGACACAGCAGGGTTTGGCCTCAGGCCTCCTCATTTACTAGATGGCCAATTTAGGGCAGATTATTTAACTTCTCTAAACACCTTAGTTTCTTCATTTCAGAAAATGAGACAGTTCCATGTATGGTGTTAATAAGAATCATAAATAAAATATATGGAATATCTAACACAGTACCTGGCCCATTTACATATTTTAAAAATGGTAGTTGTAATTTGTGGTTATATATGTATCATTCACTCTTCCTAATGAAACCACAGAGTTATAAGTTAATTTTTAAGAGGCAGAATTATCATTTATATTTGTCTGAATTATGTCTCAGTGAAAAAGCATTTCCGGCTTTCTCATATATCATACGCTAAATATCCCAGTATAACAGGGATACCCAGAACAAAGATGTATATACTTATACATCCAGATACATAGAAGTAACAGTCAAGAAACAATTGCATTCACATATCTATATGTATATGATTTATTTAACCTGTAAATCTTTCTTTAAGCAAATGTCACTATTATTATAATTTTATTATACTTCATTGAAAATTATTTCAATGTGCTACATCTAACTGTCCACCAGGACATTGAATTCTACTTATGAGATGTAGTTTGAATTGTCCATTCCTCTCCAATTTTAATGCTACCACCTCATCAAATTTTTACTACCTTTTGCTTAGAATAATAAATCTCCTCATTGGTCTCTCACATCTACCGTTGATTCACACTATTCATTCTTCACACATCACTTACAATAATTTTTTTTAATGGAGATTGGATTAAATCATGTCCCCCAATCCACTTCTTAAAACCTGCTAAAGTCTTTTTAATTGACATAGGATACCAGGAAGTGGGAGCAAAAAGGAAAAACGTGAAGTTGACTAATGGGTGCAAACATACAGTTTAATGGAAGAAAAAGATCTAGTGTTTGATAAATCAGTAGGGAGACTATAGTTTACAATAATCTACTGTACACTTCAAAGTGGCTAGAAGGGAATAATTCAGATGTTTCTAACAAAAAGAAAAGGCAAATATTTAAGGTGATGAATATCCCAGGTATGCTGATTTGATCTTTATGATTTGGTTGAATATATTAAATTATCACATGTACTCTGGAGCTATGTACATCTATCATGCATCAATTAAAACATAGTTTTGAAATAATTAAAAATATATATTTAATATGCCTTACAAATCTCTACATTACATTTCTCTGTCTCCCAGTAGGAATGGGAGTTGGGAAGAGATGATTCCCATCATCCTTCCTGAGCCAATACAATCTGACTCCAGTACAACACTGCATGGGTGAATTATCAAACAAATTGACTTAAAGATTAAATGAAATCCCACCACATTCCCAATAGACTTTATTTTTCAGAAATTGGAAAACTAATGTTAATGAAATACAAGGAGACAGTAATAGCCAATTTTATCATGAGAAGAAAAGAGGTGCAGGATTTAATCAGACATCAAGACTCCTTCAGGACACAGGTATGGGCAAAGATTTCATGACAAGAACACCAAAAGCAATTGCAACTAAAGCCAAAATAGACAAATGGGATCTAATTAAACTAAAGAGCTTCTGCTCAGCAAAAGAAACTATCAGAGTGAACAGGCAACCTACAGAATGGGAGAAAAGTTTTGCAATATACCCATCTGACAAAGTTCTAATATCCAGAAGCTACAAGGAACTTACAGAAATTTATAACAAAAAAAAGCCCCTCAAAAAGTGGGCGAAGGATATGAACAGACACTTCTCAAAAGAAGACATTTATGTGGCCAACAAACATGAAAAAAAGCTCATCATCATAGGTCGTTAAAGAGATGCAAATCAAAACCACAGTGAGATACCATCTCATGCCAGTTAAAATGGCAATAATTAAAACAACAGGAAACAACAGATGCTGGAGAGGATGTGGAGAAATAGGAACACTTTTACATTGCTGGTGGGAGTGCAAATTAGTTCAACCATTGTAGAAGACAGTGTGGCAATTCCTCGAGGATCTGAATCAGAAATACCATTTGACCCAGCAATCCAATTACTGAGTATTTACCCAAAGGAATATAAATCATTCTACTATAAAGACACATGCACATGTATGTTTATTGCAGCACTATTTACAATAGCAAAGATTTGGAACCAATCCAAATTCCCATCAATGATAGATTGGATAAAGAAAATTTGGCGCATATACACCGTGGAATACTGTGCAGCCATAAAAAAGAATGAGTTCATGTCCTTTGCAGGGACATGGATGAAGCTGGAAACCATCATCCTCAGCAAAGTAACACAGGAACAGAAAACCAAACACTGCATGTTCTCCCTCATAAGTGGGGCTGAACAATGAGAACACATGGACACAGGAAGGGGAACATTGCACACCGGGGCCTGTGGGGGAGTAGGGGTAAGGGGAGGGAGATCATGCATGCAGGGCTTAAAACCTAGATGATGGGTTGATGGGTGCAGCTAACCACCATGGCACATGTATACCTATGTAACAAACCTGCACATTCAGCACATATATCCCAGAACCTAAAGTAAAATTTGAAAAAAAAAAAAAAAGCAGTTTTATAAAACTCAGGTTAGCAGTTTACAAATTCAATTTCATATGTGGCTACGAAAGAAAATAACTTTAAAAATTAAGATTTTTTGTCTACAAATGCATTAAATGTTTTAAATGCAATAAATGCTTTAAGTTTAAAAAAAAAGACTCATAAAGGTATAGTTATTAGGTGCTATGGTGTGAACATTTATGTTCCCCCCAAATTCACATGTTGAACTCCTAAATACAAAGGTGATCATCTTAGTATGCAGGGCCTTTGGGGAGTCGATTAAGTGACCTTAATGAAATTAATGCTCTTACAAAAGAGACCCCAGAGAGCTAGCAAGTCTCTTCTACCACGTGAGGAAACAGCAAGCAGGCGCCATCCACGAAGCAGGAAATAGGCTCTCACCAGATACCAAGTCTGCCAGCACCATGATCCAAGCCTCCAGAACTGTGATAAATAAATGTTTTATTTATAAGTCTCTTTGTTTATGAGATTTTTTGTTATAGCAGCCTGAATGGGCTAAAACATTAAGACAGAGTGGAATTAGAACAAGAACAAACAAACAATCCAGAGAACTATAAGAAATAGTCCTGAAACAGATCCACATGTATTTGGACACCTGATTTATGAAAACTGGCTCTTGTGAAGTGGTGATGGAAAGAATAACGTTTTTTATAAATGAACTGAATAAGTTAGTTAGCCATGAGGGGGAAAAATGAACCTTGACTGGTATTTCACAGCACTCGAAAATAACAAATTCCAGGTAGATGATACTTGGAATGAAAGCTTATATAACATAACAATATCTTCATGATGTGGGAATAAGAAAGTTTGTTTTCAACAGTATATAAAAATCACTAACCATAAAGGAAAATATTGAAAAAAAGAGACTGCATTCAAAATAAGGATTTCTGTTTATCATAAAAATCAATATGATGAAAAGGCCAACCAGTCAATCGGAGAAAACATTTGTATCACGTTAAAGGAATATAACATTTATTTATTGTCTTCTTTGTAGCATGCACTATGCCAGATGTTCAACTGTGTGTGGTGTGTGTGTGTGTGTGTGTGTGTGTGTGTGTCTGTGTATGTTATTATATGTACATATTTATTTAACTATATACCTACCAGCTAGAACTGGATAAAATATCCCAAAATGTTGATATATTTATTGCTTTACTTAGGGACCATAACGATTTTGTTTTCTACACAGGGTCTAGTAGACCTTCAAAATAGGCAAAATAACCAAGTGAATTTAAAATTAATAAAGCACACATGTAATAAAAATATAAGGGTGTGACAGTAATTGTAGACTCAGATGAAATTATACATAAAAAGTTGATGATTGTTTCAGGCTGGGGCAAAAATAAAACGTAAGAAGAGACAGAACAAGGCTAATAGATCTGGAGACCATGGAGAAATTACATGACTAGAGGTCACAATTCTAGAAATGATAAAAGCACTTGTCACTGGTTCTTCAAATAGAGGTCCCTGTATTAATTTCCCAGAAACTACACAAATAATAAAAAAAAAACCCAAAGGTAACCAAAGTATAATTTCCCCAATCCAACAGAATTCTAGAAAATTCAATCATAAGGACAAATATAAAATAAACTATGGAAACAATTCTCTAATATTATATATCTCTGAAATACCCCTTTCGCCTGCAGGGAAAAGAAAAAAAAAGGAGATATCTCAGGAGATCAATTTGAAAAATGCAAACAACAAAACTGCACTTGTGTTTTTATCAAACTGTGAACAGTACAATATAGCAATATATCATTTGGTTGCCAGTCTTATAGGTATTAATTGGGGGCACATGATGTATGTATGATTCCTAATGGAAAAATGAAGAATTGCATAAACACCTGCCTACGTCTGCAATGAGATTATTCAAGCATGCACCTGCAGAGGAAATCAGCTCCTCTCCTGGAATGAGTACAGCAGTAATGACCACAGCTAACAGTACTGTCACTCATAAAATATCAGCATCCCTCTACCAACCTTCAAATTATCTTTTCTCATACGAAGTGGGAAGTAGGACATTTTATAGAAGCATATCTTTTTCTAATAAAACATATCATAAACCACACAGTAGTAAAGGTTTAAGAAAATCGTGCTTTACTTTCAGGTGTTGCAAAAGTAAAGATCCAAGGTGATAATGTACAAGTCACTTTAAAAGTCATTATATAAAAAGAGATCAGATTTACAGTCCATGCTATTCTCACAAAAGTTGCCTAGCTTTTACAGGATAATCAATTTCTAAACTCTTAGTATCACACAGATTAAGTAATTAAAACACTAACTGTTTTTTCCCTTGTTGAGAATCTCCTGAGTAGTTACTGTAATTCAATGAGTAGGAAAAAAACACCCATTAATGAGCAAATAAAGATATTTTTCAGTAAGGCCCATCAATCTTTGGGCCTGCACACACACAGTATGAGAGACATATTCTCCAGGATCAGACGGAATCTGTCCTTTGATTCACTGTGCTAGCTTAGGCTGTCTTAGCATATCTGACAAGACATAATCCACTAAAAAACCTGTTGTGAACAATACTTCAAGCTGCTGAAAATACACAAAACTTGCTATGGTCTGAATGTTTAGAGTCCATACCCCAAAATTTGTATGTTGAAATCCTACTCTCCAAGGTAATGTTATTAAGGAGTGGGGCCACTGGGAGGTGGTTGGGTTTTTAGGGTAAAACTGTCATGATTGGGATTACTGTCCTTAGAAAAGAGACCCTAGAACTATCTCAGCTTTTCCACCATGGGAAAACACAGCTAGAAGGCTCTATCTACAAACAAGAAAGCTCTCAGCAAATATGGCAGTGCCTTGATCGTAGCCTTATTAGCCTTCAGAACTGTGAGAAATACATGTTTGTTGTTTATAAGCAACCCAGTTTATAGCATTTAGAAACAGGAGCCCAAATGAACCAAGCCAGTGTTCAATAGTACTAGTATTCTTTAAAAAAATTTTTTTTTAGTTTTAATTTTTGTGTGTATCTAGTAGGTGTGTACATCTTTACGGAGACATGAGATATCTTGGTACAGGCATGCATGCGTAATAATTACATCATGGAAAAATTGGTATCTATCTCCTCAAGCATTTATCCTTTCTGTTACAATCTAATCATATTCCTTTAGTTATTTTAAGGTGCACAATTAAATTATTGACTATAGTCTCCCATTGTGCTATCAAATAGTAAGTCTTAGTCATTCTATTTTTTGTACCCATTAACTATCCCCACCTCTGCCTTGCTCCTGTACTACCCTTCTCAGACTCTGATAACCACCCTTCTATTCTGTATCTCCATGAGTTCAATTGTTTTAGGTCCAGATCCCACAAATAGGTGACAGCACTAGACCTCTCATGGTTTCCACAGCATTACCCTGGTATCTGCAGTAGATCATTCCTTGTTGCGCGGAACTGCTCCCCATTCCCACTACCAACCCCATTGTATGATGATAAAAGTCCCTGATCCACCAACTACTGGAGTAAGTGGGCTTCATAAACACGCCAGACCAATCAGAGTTCTTGTGTGGAATTTTAGAATGTAAATTAATGAAAAAAAGAACATTCCGTATTGTTTGCCCAGTCTTATTACTGGCTGACTCCCCAGAGTTTGGAAACAGCTGTGGCCAACTCCATAGCTCCACACGTGCCCTCTCTACTCTGCTGTGGTATTCCAGAAGAAACCAAGAAAGTCTTGTTTTTGACTTTATTGGTCCTTTCCAAAATACACATCTGATCCTAATATCCTGCATAGAAATGTTCACTACATCTTTACTGACTCAAGGTGAAGTCTTTGAACTAAACTGTATGGCATTGCTCTGGAAGTAAATACACGGTGTTACTAGAACATATATATTTACCTGCAGAGTAAGTGTCCTTAGTAAATTACATAAATTTACTAAGGAGTTTCCTTAGTAAATTACATAAATTTACTAAGGAGTTTCCTTAGTAAATTACATAAATTTACTAAGGTGTTTCCTTAGTAAATTACAAAAATTTTACTAAGGAGTTTAATAGTACCAATATAAAGGAGGCACAGAGAAATAAAAGTGCATGATTTATTTAAGTAAAGGCATGAACCCATGAAATGGGTATATCTGGATGTCTGAGTAAATTCATAGGTGTATGAATTTAGTATAACAGTACACTACTATACTATTTTAGTAAAATTGTACTATTTTAGTAAAATAATATAACTATTTTTAAGTAAACATGATAAATAATAAAATAATTTAAAAATTTCAGCTAATATGGACTGCGTGCCTAGTAAATTATATAAATTACATAATACATACATATTATATACATATATCATATATTATATATCAGATATATATTATATAACATTATAATATGCAACATATAATTAAATATGTATTATAATAATTATATATAATATATAACTATAATCATATAAATTATATTTATATATTTATATAAATTATATTCATATATTTATATAAATTATATTCATATATTTATATAAATTATATAAATTTACTAAGCACACAGTCCAGATCAGCTGGAATTATTTTTGCATAGCAAGATTTTCTTGATAAAGTGAATTAATTTGCATTCTATGAAAGCTATTTATCTGGTCATATATAACACTTATAACTAACGATCAACAGACCCGCACTTCACGTTGCACTGGTCTACAACTGGGGTCAGAAATTTTTTTGGTAAAGATCCAGATAGAAAATATTTCAGACTTTGAAGGCCATGTGGTCTCTGTTATGACTATTCAACTCTGCCTTTGTAGTACGAAAGCAGCCATGGATACTACTTAAAAGAGTGGTATGGCCATGCTCCAATAAAACCTTATTTACAAAAACAGGCCTCAGAGTGGATTTTGCTTACAGGCTATAGTTTGCTCACTGCTGTTCTACAGATAAAGACTCAACCTGTTAGGCTCTGAGGAATAACCTTCTATTCCAATTTCTACCTTCAAATTTACATAAGAATTTATTCGGACACCCAGATATGCCCATTTCATGGATTCATGCAATTACTTAAATACATCATGCCTTTTCATTTCTCTGTGCCTCCTTTATGTTGGTCTTTCTTCTGGGCACACTTATAACTTCGGCTATTGGTCCTCCTTCCATAATACTTACTAATCTTCCACAGTATACTTCAAATGCACCCTCATTTTCAAGTCTTTTTAGATTCCTAGACTCAAGTTTCTAAACTCAAGATTTCTTGATTCACCTAAGAATTCTACAGCACCTTCTGTGTAATTTTTTCAATGCATTCCACATTATAGATATCAATTCATTGACTACATAGTTGTATGCCCAGTAAGTTATAAGTTATACATACCAATGCACACATTTTTAACTTCTAGAATATCTAGAATATCTTGAAAAGTAGCTTGAACTCACGTGGCACTCAATAAATATTTGCTGAATCTGTTGCTAAATAAAACTGACAGAGGATTCTTGCTTTTCTATATGAAATTCTCCTTTATGAAGTAAGGCATCTTGATTTTGAAAATACACTTAACAATTTTAGCAGAGTGATTTTAGATTTCTCTTTCCTAGTCTCGTGAAATAAAAATGATGTATCGACAACATTTGTTGAAATGTTACATAACCATCTAGGGCTTAACCAACCAAAAAATTCAATAACAAAGGTATCAGAGCCAACTATTCTAATTAGGGGCAACCACAGTTCCTCTTTCAATATTGTATGACATTCACTGGAGAATAACACTTTATGGGGCAAGTATAAACACATGAATAAAAAAGTCTAAGAAATTACATGATGTAATGTATTTTTATTTAAGATGTAATTTCAAATAGGACTTTAAGAGTCTCACTAAATAAATATTAGACTTTATAAAACATTTTAATTGATTCATAATAGACATACTTAGTGTGAGGTATGTGTGATCATTTAATACCTTCATATAATTTGTAAAGATCAAATTGGGGTACTTGGGATATCAATCACCTTAAATTTTTGTCTTTCCTTCATACTAGAAACATTCAAATTATTCTATTCTAGCTATTTTGGGGAAAAAAGTCTCACTAAAGTAAATATAATCTTTGTAAATTAGATTTTAGGCCAAAAACATTCACATCTGAGATGTACGAAAATTTTAAATTACAGATTTTAGATCAGTCTTTAAGTTAGGAGGCTTTTAAGTTAGTACTAATATTCTATTGTTTAATATTTTCAATAAATCTGAGAAGTAAGGATTATAATCATGACTATTTCCTAGAAGAGCTAACTAAAATTAAATAATCTGACATTGGTAATTTACACGGTGAGTGCTGAAGCCAGGATTTGAGACAGATTGATGTGCAAATGTTGTAGACTCTAAACCACATGTTCTCTTAGTGTAGCACCTGATTTGGCAACAT
Source organism: Pongo abelii (assembly GCF_028885655.2). NCBI lineage: Eukaryota > Metazoa > Chordata > Mammalia > Primates > Hominidae > Pongo > Pongo abelii. The sequence continues at coordinate 19,400,206 of NC_071993.2, read as the reverse complement.
CAGCATCACCAGGTTGCTTGTTAAAACGCCAGTTCTTGGGACCTATCTTACACCTACTGAATCAGGAACTCTGGAGTGAGGGTTCAGTAATCTAACAAAATCTCTAGTTTATTTTGGTGCATACTAAATTCTTGACCTCTTGGAAGATGTTCTGTTTTTACAATGGTCACTGTGGCCTTCCTTTTCAGCCATTGATCCTTTCCCTGCCCTTCATTTCTACTCATGTCTAACACTATTTCACCTACAGTAGCATTTCCCAGATTCTTCTGAAAGGAAATTTAAAATCTAATTTCATCTAAATGTCATCTACATTTCATCTAATGTCATCTAAAATCAGCATACAGCCTACTAGTCTATAGGAGGAAACCAGCGTAGAAGTAGTTGATGGGGTGGTAGGCATGCCAGATGTAAATGATGATCACCATTTTGCAAATGAGTCAAAGTTTTCCAGTCTCATTCTTACCCCCTTCAATATTATCAGGGTCTGAAAAAAACTGGAAAAGTATCTTATGTTTAAAATTTAAGTGGTTCCTATATATGTGTATTCACATATTGAAACACTTTTCTAGATGTTAAAGACTATGATGCCTTCAAATTTTAAACCCTTATACCTCTGTGCCATTATACATATACACTAACTCACACACACACACACACACACACATACACACACACACATATATATATATATATATTCCTCTGTGCCCTGTACTGAACCAGAGGTTAATTAATAGAGCACAAGTAATAGCTTTAAGGCCTAAAACTATCCACTGTAATGTGTTATACAGAGAAAGCTGATCCTTGGATATAAACATTCAATGGAAGAACAGATAAGTTTATTCTAGTTCTTAACCTCCTCACAGTCACATTTACATGAGGGAATTCACGTGATGCCATTTCTTTCCTGTGTTTTGCCACCAGAGTTCAGTTTCAGTATTTTAATGTGTGGTATATGTACTTTGTTAAGATGATCATGAATTATCATTCTTTGACCTTTACATTGCCCTACAGCTTTGCTCATCAGCAACTGCCTTTATCGGTTATTTATAGCATCATGGCCCATGATAGAAAGGCCAATCTAAATTCTGAATATATAAAAGATGCAGATCATGCTGGAAGTATTTCAGAAGGCAAACAAATATCACCACAGTGTTTTGTGGCCTATCCCTGTTTTTATAATAACATGAGTACAAAATGTCACAACTGGAATTTATTCTAAGGCAATGCTAGCAGTGAGATGGAAATTTTACAAGCTTTAACAGTTTAAATACTGTTGAAAGGAAACTTTTCTTTGATTTGAACATGAAGAGTGAATGGGTCTAATCCAAATGAGTCAAATTCAGGATAATTTAAGAGCATATTTTCCCATTTCATAAAAATATATCATTGCATTTCATTTTTACCCTGAGCTTTGAAACGATGTTGATTATATTGACAGAAATATAGATTGTACATAATTTACATATTTTAGGATTTTATTGATAAAAATATTAAATTCTTGAACTTAATGACTTAATTTTAAAAAATATATTAATAAAGTAAAAAATATTTACTTTTAAAAATCTTTATTTTCTCATTAAGTCACTAGAATGCTTTCAGTTCATCACATCCTAGCAAATGTTTAGTTAGAAAATTTTCTATTTAATTTAAAAGGGAATAAAAGGTAATCACTAGTAGGAAATTTAGATATTTACTTTAAAGTAGATATGAGAAAATGTAATTTTAAACCTAGGAATTTCCCCAAATTCTAGCTGAAGACATTTTTCTGTGTCTTTCATCTTTTCTTAGAAGAAACTTCCTACATACTCATGAAAAATATAACCAATGTTAATAAAAGTAACATATCTGTGCATGAGTTAAGAATGTAACTTATAAGGGAATAATCCACAGAAGTATTAAAACTATATCTAAGCATCTTAGAAAAGAGAACTAATTTTATCTGAAAGATGTTATTATTGTTACTGTATCTCTTTTGCCGTTGTCTTCAGCTTCTCCTTAATATAAATGAACTATTCTCTTTTGTCCAAATACTATGTGTTTCAACTTTCTCTTTTTATCATTCAAGGTATCCTTCTCTTCTCATGGCCTAATCTGAGACCAGCACTAAGATAGATGTTGACTAAAAAGTAAATTAGTCAGTGTCGTTTCCCTTGAGATGCTTACAGACTCATGAGGGAGTTAAGTGAATTAATACTGATGGTGTTCTGGGACATGCACTGTAATACAGATAATACCCAGAGAAGGGACTGTGGGATCAGACTAGAGACAGCCATCAAGGAAAGTTGATCTTGAACTCAGTTTGGAAAGATGATTACGAGATCGTTTAATGAAGGCACAGTGGCACAAAATAGAGGCATACTGGAAGAACAGATGGATTAATTGCACGGATGGGAGAAGTAGGCTGCTGACTGAATCAAAAATAAGAAGCCTGGGCCACACAATGAAAGATCTTAAGACCAAATTTAGGAGATGAAGAACAGCCATTTGGATGTCTTCTGGTTTTCTTAAACTAAAGAATTCAAAACTAAGATGTATTATCTCCTGTGTTTACAGAACATTCCTAATTGGACTTCTGACAATCCAGGTTTGCAAGTTTAAAGCTAATGGTCCTCTTTATCTAGCTGCTTTTTGTTTTTCAACATGCATTTCCAATTAATCATCATACTGTATTGCCTTTACATCATGAATGTATCACAATTCAGTGTTTAAATGTAGTTATCCCTTCAATTGTCCTTTCTAACACTGCTCCTTATTCATCACTTACTCAGAAGATTTCAACAATGAAGCGGCTCTCATGCATAAAATGATGTCCTACTCAAATCAGTCTCTGTTACCAATAACGTCAGTAAAAAAGCAAATCTAAGGACATCCTTCCCTTCATTTCCTATCTCTTTTATGACTCTACTGTTTGCAAAATAGTCCCAACTGGGAGGACCTTTACGCAGTAAAGGTTCCATTAGCCTTCTGACCTTGAATTAGATTTGGCCTGTGCGAGACACTGGCAAGAGATTGGAAAGTGAGAGGAAAGAGTTCACAGTATTTATTTCCACAACTCCAATCCCTTTCCTCCCTGCCTCACTGTGGGAGCTGGTCTCTTTTAAAGCCTTTTCTTTTGGATGGGGCAGTCTGGTCTCCTTCCCTTGCCCCTTCGGATTTAGGTGTTGCTGGTCTTTCAGTGCAGCACTCAATCCTTTGTAGTCTTTGCAGTAAAGTCTCTGATTAAATTCTTTGTGCCAACTGTTTCCTGCCTGGGCCCTAACTAATATAGCCCCCATCCTATCCTTTACCTATCTCATTTTTCCCCATGGAGCCTACCATTCTGTCACAGGTTACTTAACACCACTGTACAGATAACCTAGGACTCTTCATTGATCCCTGTTTTTGCAAAATCTGTCAACTCTTTTTAGAATACTTTTAACCAACTAGTTCATGCCATACATTTCTCAGTATTAAACACCAACACCACCTTTTCACCTGTTCTCTCTACTTATTTTCAATCTGTCTTTGACTATCTCACCTAAGCAAATACTTTTTTATCATTTCCCCCAGCACCTGGAATAGTGCCTGTTCAACACAGTACCTTTTAACAATAGTGGCCCATAACACTACTATAGATATACTGTAAAGGACCCTATATATAATAAATTTCAGTTACAGAGGTATAAATATGGTCTGGTAAATAGATATATTTTGGTAAAAATTCCCTCCCATCTTTTATAAAAATGAAGTAAGCAGAGAAAAAAGAGATATTATAAATTCTTAAATATTGGTGAGTGTTGTTATTTAAAGACTCTAAATAAAAGGTTAAGGCACCACACTGAAGGAGGCCAAGTTTCTACTCTGGTTACCATCTCTTCACTAAAAAAAATTATGCTCCATGAATCACCTCTGTGAGAATCAATCTCCACTGAATTCAACAGGCAAGCAAAAAAACAAAAGACATTCTGGTTCATGTAACAATGATAGAACAATGTTAAATTTAGATTTATGGTAATAGAACAAATCTTAAATCCTGTAATTTCCAATGCATTTGTCTGTCTTAATCCTGATTTGCAATACAAGCCCAAAACCCAGATTATAAAATATAGCTTCATTTTTGAAAAATCTAAAACAAACAGAAACATACTCAATATTAGTCTCTCATACTACCTTCTCAGTTCAGCTGTCTTTGATTTATGACATTCTTAGTACAAAATAATTGTTTTAAAGATTAAATTGCATTTCTTTCTCTGAATTTGGAAATTTACATTAGGTAAGCTCTTTTGTTCCAAACACTGGACTAAAGCCCGAAGGGCCTGAGATAGGAAAGACACACTTTCTCCCTAATGGGCTCACAACGTAATAGGAGAAATGTGTTCTTAAGCCAGTAATTACAGTAGGACAAGTACGGCCTACTGTATAGTATAATGTCTGACTCTGTAACGTCATGCTAAACTCTACCTGGGGATAAGATATGGTGGCATCTCAAATCAGTATAAAATAGATAATTACAATATCTTTTTAGAAGAAGAACCAAACAGCCTGTAGAAACTATTATCTGGACTAGACTAAGCTTAAGACTCCCACTAGGCCAAGTTTATCCTCCTCACTCTGTCCACTTCTGCTAATCATTCCCTAGTCTATTACTTCTTTTTCTATTTCTGGATATAAAGAAAGTCCTAGTATTTTACATCACTATAGAATGAGTATAGATAACAATAATATACTATATAGTTTACATAGGAGGAGGATATTGAATTTTCCCAACTCAAAGCCGTGATAAATGCTTGAGATGATGAATATGCTAATTACCCTGTTCTGATCATTACACATCATATAAAATCAAAACAATTGAATGCATAGACATAGAGAATAGAAGGATGGTGTTACCAGAGGCTGGGAAACGTAGTGGGAGTCTACGGGAAATGTAGGGATAGTTAATAAATACAAAAAAAAAAGAAAGAAAGAATAATACCTATTAATTGACAGCACACTGGGGTGACTATAGCTGATAATAACTTAATTGTACATTTTAAAATAACTAAAAGAATGTAATTGGACTGTTTGTAACACAAAGGATAAATTCTTGAAGGAATGGATACCCCATTCTCCACGACATGATTTCTCATTTCATGCCTGTATCAAAACATCATATGTAGCGCATAAATATATACACCTACTATGGACCCACAAAATTTTTTAAAAAGACAAAAGCATTACTATATACCCCATAAATATGTGCAATTATTATTTGTCAATTAAAAATTAAATTTAATTAAATATTCAAGAAAGAAACAACTTTAGAGTAAGGTTAGCAGTAGGTTGATAGGTAGCAAAATTCTAATTTTTTTCATTCCAAACCCAATTCTCTATCCAATATTTTTCCTCCCCACTATAAAACTATGGAGGATAACTATGTCTCTGGCATTAGCTTCAGCACGTTGTTTTCATTACCAATTTGCCTCAAAGAGCCATGCCATGCAGTTCACAAGTAAAAATGTGCCTCAGTCTGTTTCCTTAAGAAATGATCATCCTTTGAACTAATAATATCTCATCCACACCCCGAGTTATATATCACTGAAACTGCATTTTATGACTGAATGTGTCAAATTCTCAATTTTCACATCTCCCAAGCTAAAAAGTTAGGATTACTAGCTGTGTTGAGCTCAGCTCTTCCAAATCTGATGGAAAGACTGAAAGACTGCCTCCTGACAGTTGAGGGCTCATAGAAATCGGGTCCCAGCAGAATCATAGCATATGGTACAGATAAGGCAGTAGTGTCAGGCAGAACTAATTCATCAAGTATCCCCCTTAGACAAATTAATGGAATACAGATGAAAATCCTTTGGTTCAGGTGAGAGAGTTTGATGTTTCTGTAGCTGAGAATAATTATCTCCTACCAAAGTATATAATGGGTACCCACTTTTGCACAATGAATGTGCAATGCATCCCAACTCAAGAAACAATAATATTGTTTATGTCATAACTGCAGACCCCATGAAGCATAATTTTTAAAATGTTGTTCCCTTACAATTCCAAGATCTCTGTCATATACCCTCTGTTCAGCATGATATGATGGTTTTCCTTCTGATGTGTTTTGGCTGTATCCCCACCAAAATCTATATATATATATATATATATATATATATATTAGTCAAGAATCTCCAGAGAAACAGAAACAATAGGATATAGATAGATGATGATGATGACTAATAGATAGATGATAGAAAGAGGGAGACAGAGAGAGATGATGATGGATAGACAGATATTGTGGGAATCGGCTCACATAATTATGGAGGCTGAGAAGTTCCACGATATGCCATTCGTAACCTGGAGAACATGAGAAGCTGATGGCATAATTTAGTCCAAGTCCACAGGCCAGGGAATCTGAGTGGCTGCTCATTCAAGTCAAATTCACCTTCCCGCTGTCTTTTTGTTCCTCAACGAATTGAATGGTGCCTGCTCACTTGGTGAGTACAGATCTTCCTTTCTTAGTCCAATGATTCAAATATCATTCTCTTCCAGAAACACCCTCACACACCCAGACATAACACTTGACCAGCTACCCCAGTATCCCTTAACCCAGTCAAGTTGAAACTTAAAATTAAGGATCATGTATGCTTTTGTTTTAAGGTAAAAATGATTCTTCTAAAAAGATGACCCAGTTTTTGTTTTTTGGTACTGGACTTTTCAGTATATTTGAAATAACCTGAGTATATGAATCCCCTTTTTCAAATGTAAATTTTAGGAAATCCAGAGAACAACTAATTCCAATGGGATTTTAGTTTTTAAATTACAATGTAGTGTGTAATATTCACACTGGATTTTGAAGATTATTTTAAAAAGGACATAAATATCTCAACTTTATATTGAGTACACGTTGAAATGAAAAGATTTGTATATATTAATGAAAATAAGTTAATGTATTATAGAAATAATCTCACCTATTTATTTTTGTTTTTGTATGTTGTGGCTACTAGAAAATTTAAAATTACTCACATGGCTTGCATTATATTTCCATTGGATAGCACCAGCATAGAGTACAAGAGATATGCATTAGTTCAAGTTTGCTAATTGCATTAATTCTATGTATTTACTGTTTTGTCTATTCATTTTCTCCTTTGCAAAGTGTCTTAACATCTCCCATTTCAATTGTGAGTTTTTCTATTTATATCTGTGATTTCTGATCACTGCCAAATATTTATTTATATATTAAATGATAAGTTATAAGAGATACCCAAACTTGGTACTATAATAGATACTTGGTGTAATTACTATTTTATTTATCATTATAAAATGAATTGTTGTCTCCGTAGTAATTTTGACCTAATGTCTACTTTCTCAGATATTTATATTGTTATGCCAGCTGGCTTGTTTTGGTCTTGGGATAGTATATTATCTTTCTACCATACTATTTTCAAACTTGTTGAATCCTTTTATTTAACATGTTTATTTTTTAAGTACCGTACAGTTGGGTTTTGGGATGTGTATGTACAACTTTTCATCCAGTCTATCTTTGTCTTTCAATTGAGCATTTAGCCCAAACATATTTAATCTGTTGTTACTTTAGGGTTCAATTTTACCACCTTACCATTTTATACTCTTTGTTCCAACTTTTTTGCATTTCTTCTTTCATTTCCTTCCCTAACTAATCTGAGTTAAAGATATTTTTGCTTTACTTTTCTATTTTATTAGTTGTTAGTTATAAAATCTTATAAATTTTCACATCATCTGAGAATTTAAACATGTATCTCTAATAGTTTTAAAAAATTCATCCTTCACCTATTGAATATTTACCTCCTCCTATTTTTCAAAAAATTAGCCTTGAGTTGTAATTCACATACCATAAAGTTCACACGTCACATAGTTTTCGAAGTATACAATGTAGAGAATTTTAGTATATTCAGAGTTGTCAACCTCTATTTAATTCCAGGACATTTTGATCATCCCAAAAAGTAACCCCTTATCCATGCTACCTTTCTCTATCCTTTGGAAGACTTTCTCTTTCTGTAGATTTGCCCAATCTGGAAATTTCATATCAATGCAATAAAAATACACGTGGCCTTGCATTTGGCTTCTTTCACTTAGTATAATGTTCTCAACGTTCATCCAAGTTGTAGCACATAATGGTCCGTCATTCCATTTTACAGCTGAATAGCATTTCCTTATACGGATATCACATTTTTGTTTGTCCATTCATAGGATGATGGTCATTGAGTAGTGGCCACATTTTATCTATTATGAATAATGCTGTTATGAGTACTCATGTACAAGGTTTTGTGTGGGTATACGTTTTCACTTCTTCAGGTATACACCTATGAATCATATGGTGACTCATTCAATTGGTTGAGGAACTGCTGAGTCATATAATTCTGTCTGACTTTTTAAGAAACTGCTAGACAATGTTCACAGTTGCCTGTATAATTTTACATTACCATTAGCAAGTATGAGGACTTGAATTTCTGCACATTCTCATCAACACCTGTTACTGTCTAATTCTCCTCATTCTTATTGACATCCTAGTGGATGTGAAGTGGTATCTCACTCTGGTTTTGGTTTGAATTTTCTATTGACTACTGATGTTTAGCTTCTTTTATTTGACTTTTAGCTGTTTGTATAACTTCTTTGGAAAAACACCTACTCAAATGCTTTCCCTATTTTAAAGTAGGTTCTCTGTCTTTTTATGGCTTAGTTATAAGAGTTATTTACATATTCTTTTTTTCCTTTTAACTTTTATTTTAGGTTCAATGGGTACATGGGCAGGTTTGTTACACGGGTAAATTCTGTGTCACTGAGGTTTCATGTACAAATTATTTTGCCATCAGATAATGAGCATAGTACCCAATAGGTAGCATTTCAATCCTCACACTCCTCCCACCTCCACCCTCAAGAAGGCCCCGGTGCCTGTTGTTCCCTTCTTTGTGTCCATGTGTACTCAACGTTTGGTTCTCACTTCTAAAGAAGAATATGTGGTATTTGGTTTTCTGTTCCTGTGTTAATTTTCTTAGGATGATGACCTCCAGCTTCATCCCTGTCACTGCAAAGGGCACGATCTCATTCTTTTCTATGGCTGCACTGTGTTCTGTGCTGCATATATGTACCACATTTTCTTTATCCAGTCTGCTGTTGATGGGAATTTAGGTTGATTCCATGTGTTTGTTACTGTGAATAGCGCTGCCATGAACATACATGAAGTGTATGTGTCTTTATGGTAGAATGATTTATACTGCTTTGGATATATACTCAGTAATAGGATTGCTGGATCGAATGGTAATTCTGCTTTGAGTTCTTTGAGAAATCACCACACTGCTTTCCACAACAGCTGAACAGACTTACATTGCCACCAGCAGGGCATAAGCATTTACTTTTCCCTGTAACCTCATCAGCCTGTATTAATTTTTCACTTTTTAGTAATAGGCATTTTGACTGGTTTGAGATGGTATCTCACTGTGGTTTTGATTTGCAATTCTCTAATGATTAGTGATGAACATTTCTTCATCTGCTTGTTGGGCACCTGTATGTGTAACTTTGTGAAGTGTCTGCTTATGTCCTTTGCACATTTTCTAATGGGATTATTTGTTTTTGTTTGTTTGATTTCTTTAAGTTCCTTATGATTCTGGAAGTTAGGCCTTTTTCAATGCATAGTTTGCAAATATTTTCACCCATTCTATAGATTGTCTGTTTACTCTGTTGATAGCTTCTTTTGCTGTGCATAAGGTCTTTAGTTTAATTAGGTCTCACTTGTCAATTTTTGTTTTTGCTACCATTGCTTTTGGCACCTGCTTATGAAATCTTTGCCAGGGTCTACATCCAGAATAGTATTTCCTAGGATTTCTTATAAGGATTTTTTAGTTTTAGGTTTTACATTTAAATATTTTCATCCACATTGAGTTGATTTTTGAATATGGAATAAGGAAGGGGTCCAGTTTCAATCTTCTGTGTATACCTAGCCAGTTATCCCAGCATCGTTTATTGACTGGGAGATACCTTTCCCCATTGCTTGTTATTGTCAATTTTGTCAAAGATCAGATGGCTGGAGGTGTGCAGCTTTATTTCTGGATTCTCTAACCTCTTCTGTTGGTCTATGTGTCTATTTTTGTAACAGCATTATTCTATTTTGGTTACTGTAGCTTTGTAACATAGTTTGTTGGGTAGTATGATTTCTCCTGCTTTATTTTTGCTTAAGATTGCTTTTGCTATTCAGGCTCTTTTTTGGTTCCATATTAATTTTAGAATAGTTTTTTGAATTCTGTGAAAAATGTCATTGGCAATTTGATAGGAATAGCACTAAATCTATAAATTGCTTTAGGCAGTATAGCCATTTTAACAACACTGATTCTTCCTATCCATGAGCATTAATTTTTTTTCCATTTGCTTGTGTCATTTCTGTTTTATTTCAGAAGTGTTTCATAACTCTTGTTATAAAGATCTTTTACCTCACTGGTGAGCTGCATTCCTAGGTATCTTGTTCTTTTTTGTGGCCATTGTGAATGGAACTGCGTCCTTGATTTGACTCTCAGCTTGGATGTTGTTGGCATATAGAAATGTTACTGATTTTTGTACATTGATTTTATATCCTGAAATTTTGCTGAAGTTGTTTCTTGAATCCAGGAGCCTCTGAGCAGAACCTATGGGGTTTTCTAGCTATAGAATCATATTGTTTGTAAAGAGAGATAGTATGGCTTCCTCTCTTCTTATTCAGATGCCTTTTTATTTATTTCTCTTGACTGATTGCCCTGGCTAAGACTCCAGAGCTATGTTGAATAGGAGTGATGAGAGTGGGCATCCTTGTCTTGTTCTGGTTCTCAGGGGGAATGCTTCCAGCTTTTGTCCTCTCAGTATGTTGTCTGTGGGTCTGTCATAGATGGCTCTTGTTATTTTGAGGTGTGTTTCTTCAATGCCTAGTTTGTTGAGGGTTTAACATGAACAGATGTTGAATTTTGTCAAAAGTCTTTTCTGCATCTATTGAGATAATCATGTGTGTTTTGGTTTTAGTTCTGTTTATATGCTGAATCACATCACATTTATTGATTTGTGTATGTCGTGTATAAGTCTCTTTGTAGGTCTCTAAGAATTTGTTTTATGAATCCAGGTGCTCCAGTGTTGGATGCATATATAATTAGGATAGATATATATTCTTGTTGAGTTGTACCCTTTATTATCTAATGCCCTTCTTTGTCCTTTTTGATCACTATTGGCTCAAAGTCTGTTTTGTCTGAAATTAGAATAGCAACCCTTGCTCCCTATTGTTTTCTATTTGACAGATCTTTCTCCGCCCCTTTACTTTGTATTTGATAGCTTTTGCCAGTTTTTATGGAGAAGCACAATTCCCAAGGCACTTACCATGTGAAGTGCCCCCCTTATACTGCTTTTTATACTATTAATTTTGTGTATCTTAATCAATATATGATTTACATGTTATAAATCAATATTATTTCATATAGCCTATATTCATTTAAATTCATTTGTACATTTATCTCTCAGCTTTTCATGCAATAATGCATTCCTTATTTCTATCTAGGATTATTTTCCTTCCGGTTGTAGACATTTCTTTAGTATAAGCCTGCTGATGACAAATTGTCTTGGTTTCATTTGTTTGAAAAAGTCTTTGCCTTCAGTTTTGAAGAATATTTTTACCACGTATAGAATTCTAGTTTTGATTTTTTTTTTCTCTGATACATTGTGCCTGGAACTACACAAAGGATTTGAGGGTCTGGCTGATGTTATCTCCTCTCTAAGGAGATAAATGTTCACTTCTGGCCAACAAAATGTCTCCCAGCAAAACATCTTAAATATGGAGTGAACTGATTAAAGTTGTGCTTTGAGGTTTCCAATCCCTGTGAGCCAAAACTCTGCATTCTTCTTAACTTCTCACCCGCTCATGCTGCTGAGCATCTTAAGGTGCTGAGTACATCTCCACCAAGACACATTCTTATGTCTCTTTTCTAGTCCTGCTGGTGCTTTTTAAAAAGGCACTCTCCAAGTTTCCACAGTCATTCTCTTCTCTTACAGTTTAGTCATGACATTACCCATTTTACATTAATAATTTCCTATAGTCTCTCCCTCACACATGTTCCCCTTAGAATTCCCTTCCCCTTTTTTCCCTTTCTCCCTTTTCCCCTTTTTCCCTTGCTTCCCTTCCCTTCCCTTCCCTTTCTTTCCCTTTGTTTCTCCTTGTTTCCTATCCTTTCCTTTCCTTCTTGTCTTTCCTATCAGTTCTCTTGTAAATCATGTCCTTTGTCCCATTCCAACCAAATATCATGTTGAAATTTGATCTCCAGTGTGGCAGTGTTGGGAGGTGAAGCAGGAGATATTTGGGTCATGGGCGCTGATTATCTAAGAATGGCTTGGTGCTTTTCTAGCAGTAGTGAGTTCCCACTCTCAGGAGACTGGATTGATTCTTGGGAATGGATTAGTGGGTTGTTATAAAGCAAAGAAGCCTCTTAGGCTTGTCCCATGTGCCCATTTCCCCTTTGGCCTTTTCTGCTATGTTTTGATGCAGCACAAAAGTCCTCACCAGAAACTGAGCAGATGCGGGCACCATGCTTCTTGCACAGTCTGCAGACCATGAGCTAAATAAACCTGTTTCATTTATATAGTATTCAGTCTGAGATATTCATTTAGAGCAACACAAAATGGATGAAGACACCTTCCAAGCTGTTGCTCTTAGACACTAAGTTTTTATATAATAAAATAATCATTTATTATTTCCCCATGTTGGGTGTAGCCATCGCTTTGCTTGATGAACTTCTATGCAATGCTTTACAGCCAACTCAAAAATTACCTTTCCCATAATGCTTTTTTTTCCCTTTGTGGATATGAAGCTTCTCTCCTCAGTTCCCATAGAACACTTTGTATCTTCTTTCAGGTCCTTACTTTGTTTTAAATGACACAGTTTTTTAAATCTAAATTTAAAGATCTTTGCATCTCCTGTTACTTGCATAAAATATTTCTCATATCTTGTATGCAAAATAGCTATAAAATTGCATTTTAACATGCCTTAGAAAGTAATATTTCATAGGGCAAATAATGGTATAAATATAGCTTATACATTTATGAGGTAGGGTATGCAGCCACTACATTCTTATAAAAGTGTAAATATATATATAAAGAAAAGTCTTAAAAATAGCCATGATGATCTATACTCTTACCCCAAACTTTATTATTCCAGAAACTGCATTACGTTTACTGTCATGCCACTAATAAAATGTCTAAATATTTTTTTAGTTACCTAAAGAAAACCAAATCTATATATACTCCCTCTTTTAATCTTATGATTATAGAATTAACTCTTTTAAATTATAGTGAATGAGAAAATTAGTTCATAAAGTGAAAACAATTATAAGTAAATAATTATTTCAATTAAAACAAAGTTCACAGAACTTGTATATGTCTAATGAGATCATTAATAATGCTTATACTTTTAAAATTTAATTTTATTGTTTACTTAAAACTCACCTTATTCTCAAAAACACATGCAATACAGTACAATATAATAAACTAAAAGATACACTCACACAAATATATATATATATTTATATATAAATAAAGATAATACCAAGAGAAAACAGTTGAGGCACTAAATGGAGTCAACGATAAAAGTAGATCACAAAAGGCATTATAGAAATTTCATAGACTTACTAACAATATATGAAAAATTTGGTTCTAAGCTTTCTATGAGCCAATCTGAAGAAGAAAACATAATTAGTAATAATCATGAGAGCCTTATGAAAACACAAAAATAAACTGATTCTTCAGTAAAATTACATCATGTGCTCATAAATGACTGGAAACTAATTTCTCACAAATGTCTTCTCAAAGAGAACAAGTATAACATAATTAGCAATTACTTCCATCACATTTTTACAATGCATAATGAAGGACTTCCAACAGACTATTTTATATAACAAATACTCATATATGTCAATTCAATAAATCAATACATGAATAGACAATAAGATATTTAAATGTGTCCTTCATAAACCAGTCCCAACTTATCTTGAAATGATAGTGCAGTTCTTTATAGTAAGCATATGCCTTAAATCCATTTCCTTTTAACACTTAAGTGCTGAGGAAAAGTTGATAAAACCTCCAGATAATATTTTGATATTTAACAATTATTTAAGAATAATTTATCATTCCTGAAATTTTCCCCACAAAATGATGAAGACAGCAATATTTTTCCAAACTGGAAAAATCATGCCAAAGCCTGCTTGCTCCTCTTATAAAACACATAGCTAGGAAAGTCAGACTATCAACTTGCCAAATAGGAAAGTGTCAGCCAAAAAATAATAATAATAAAAAATAAAAACACTAGAAATGTAAAAGGACTGTAATTCTGGGAGAGGAAATAGTTACATTTGAGGAAAAAGTGTAACAAAAGTACAGTCAGGTAAGCACATATCCAAAAAGATAATAAAGGTGAAAAAGTTATGAAGAAACTATATTTTGGAGCATGAAGTATTCCCTGGAACTGTTTTTAAAGTAATCTGCCTAGTATAGATGGCCATTTCCCAAGAGTTGGCTGTCCACCCTTGCAATGCTTTATAAAATACAAACATGTCCACCAACAAGATTCTGATTTCATTGAATGAAACAGGGCCTAGGTATCAGTATGTTTCAACACTGCCTCCAAGTAATTCCATTGTGCTGCCAATTTCAAGAACCAGATCTTGACTAAGTGGTCCTCAAAGTAAGGTTCCCACACCTGTAGCATCAGCATCACCTGGGAATTTGTTTAAAATGTAAATTCTTAGGGTCTACCCCAGACCTACTAAATCAGAAACTCTGGAATGAGCCCAAGATTCCTGTGTTTTAACAATTCTCCAGGCAATTCTGATGTGCTTGAGAATACAGCACAGGTGGAATGTGCTTTGCTAGGTACTAGGGCTACAATGGTGAACAAAATAGCCTCATTTCTACCTTCCTGGAGCTTGAGGTCTAGGAGACACATGAAAGATCCGTCCTTTGCAAAACTATTCTGTCTAGTTTATGCCAATAAAACCTGTTCAATTACTTCAATTAATTTTCTAACTTCCAGCTTTTTTCTTTCTCAAACCTGTCTACATACAAATATCACAATAAATATTTAATAAACATCTATTATCTTCTGACTGCACACTTCAAACCAAACCAAGGGCACAAACAGGAAACACACACACACACACACACACACACACCCAAAATATACTCGGGCAAGGCATAAAAAATGGTGAGCTTCATTAGTATCAAAGACATAAAAATATATATACAATTGGATACTATTTTAACTTGTCAAATAAGAAAATATGAAAAAATACTTACATATTCAGTGTTGGCAAGCACATAGAAAGACAGAAATCTCATAAACTTCTTGCAAAAGTGGTACATTTTTGAGGAGTAATTAAGACTTATCAAATGTCTAAATTACGAATAATAATTTGTAATAATTTATAATAATAATAATTAACACAAAATTCTACTGTGTATGGTTTCATTTTCCTTTCAGTACATGATGTGAGATGTGGCAAAGCTATACATTATTCAGTGAAGATTGATTAAAATTGTTTATCACCAAAAACAACTAATAACAGTGATGAATTAGTAAATTTTGGTACATTCACTTAATGGAATACTCTTGACTCATAAAAATATTAATAAATAGATCATTACAGATTGCAAACAAAATTAAAAGCATAGTCAAAAACAGTATGGTCAATATAAATGCATATTTATTAAAAATATATATGCATATATGCATAATGTTCATATCATGGTAGGATTATGGTTAATGTCATTGTCTTTCTTATCTATATCTAAACACTTTTCTAAAATAAAAACGTATTTTTCTTTTCATAGTTAAAAAAAGAAATTTTGTAGCAATAAAAAAGCTAAGAAATTCTTAACAGTATATGGTCTTCACCCATTGTATTATTTTAGTTAACTTGTATTATCCAACAAAATCCAAAGATAGAGAATACCTTGGGTATCTTTAAAGACAGACATACAACCAAGCACACAGTCCTGACAGGTCGTTACCTGAGTGGACCACTCTTTAAGTAAGTAAAGAGTTTCTTTACTTACTTTCTGCTGGGTTTTATACATCTACTCACAGTTTTCTGTTCTCACAGAGTAGGGGCTCAGGAAACACATGCCTAATGTTAAAGATAAATTGTATGCCTAGTCAATACAATCTATGAATCTTTTAGGCAATAAAGATGTTTGATTTGAGTAATTGATATATCTGCATAAATCACTATGTCACAAGATCATACTGATGTCATAAAAATGATTCATATTTCATATGGCATATTCATTTGTTCAAGTTCTTGTCTCATTATAGGGAATCAAGTCTAATTTACCTTTACTTAGTTTGGGAAACGTTTTCCCTACAATTTTTGGGGGCAATTATAACAATTCTTCATAGGATTTGGAATGTAAGTATAATTATTTCTTTTTAATGTGGTTAAAAGAAAAGCATACGTAAAGATTATATAATGAAAATGAATTTTTAATTTTTGAATGCAATTGTAACCGAGATATAAAAGTTATTATTTTATTATTAGTAAAAAATGCTGTGATCTTTGTTAACATAATTTTATAGACCTTTTTATGACTGTCTTCTTAAAACTTTACCTTACCTTGTATAGCAAGTATGCAACCTAACCACTCTCTCCGTCGTTTTAGATATGGTTCATATATTTTCAGCACAAATTTTTCTTAAATCCCATGTATTTCAAGTGACTGCATTTCATTTTTTTGTAAACATTTAGGTTCAGGGGTACATGTGCAGGTTCGTCATACAGGTAAAATTCATGTCACGGGGATTTGTTGTACAGATTATTTCATCGCCCAGGTAATAACCCTGGTACCCAGGTTATTTTTTCTGGTTCTCTTCCTCCTCCCCCCACCCTCCACCCTCAAATAGGTCACAGTGTCTGTTGTTCCCTTCTTTGTGTCCAAGACTTCTTTTCATTTAGCTCCCACTTATAAGTGAGAGCATGCGGTATTTGGTTTTCTGTTCCTGCATTATAGTTTGCTAAATATGATGGCCTTCAGCTCCATCCATGTTCCCACAAAAGACACGATCTCGTTCTTTTCTAGTTAATTTTTAAAAATTATCCAGCTAAAATACCTTTGAATAAAATCAAAATTAAAGTGATTTAATTTACTTATGCACAACAAATTACTGATATATATGAAAATGCAAATAATAGATCCTTAACTCAAGGACAATCTAAAATAAGGGCATTGTTTTGTGTGTTTAGAGGGATAATTATGTTTTATATTCAGTCCTATGGCGATACTGCCAGAATGCTACTTGACAACAAGTATCAAAACAGTTAAAAGAAAATAACTACATACTTGCACTTGGTGTCTTGGCAAAAAAATATATGTATATATAACAACAGTTAATTTAAATTTCAGCTGTTTGCACCACTTGCTTTTTATTGCACTAAAACTGTTTCTAAGGACTGGTATTTAACCATTATTTTAGATTTAAAAATCTTGATCTGTTAGAAATTATGCTGGGAGAATGTTATGGCTTCTAAACTGGCCTATAAAATATTGGCTTATCTTCTTACCAGAGAAGGCAATAATTCTGGTATTTACTGTCTAAGGGACTAAAGCTTTGAAAATTATTATCGTTACAGAAAAAAATTATAATATTTTCTCTTTACTGAAGCTTTTATCCACATTCATATCCAGCACTAGATATAGAAGGATACACAGAGTTAGTATCACACGGACATAGTTTGCTTTTTTTTTTTTTTTTTTTTTTTTTTTGAGACAGAGTCTTGCTCTGTTGCCCAGGCTGGAGTGCAGTGGCGCAATCTCGGCTCACTGCAAGCTCCACCTCCCAGGTTCACGCCATTCTCCTGCCTCAGCCTCCTGAGTAGCTGGGACTACAGGCGCCCGCCACCAGGCCCGGCTAATTTTTTTGTATTTTTAGTAGAGACGGGGTTTCACCGTGTTAGCCAGGATGGTCTCGATCTTCTGACCTCGTGATCCGCCCGCCTCAGCCTCCCAAAGTGCTGGGATTACAGGCGTGAGCCACCGTGCCCAGCCTGCATTATTTATGTGGCTTTTCGTTTATCATGTGTCAAATCTGCACGAATGTATAATACAGATAGGAACGCAGGTGCACGAGCAGCAGTGGGGACCATAACTTATTTCCAACTGAAAGATAACGATCAGTGTAATTTTTTAAAAAATATCTGGGTATTTCTACTTTTCAAGATAGTGCATATTCAAACAAATAGTTTCTCAACCACCTGTAAGCAAGTCCTAACATTTTAAGCAAATCCACAACATTTAAAAATATCCATCACTTCCAGGTAATCATCAGATTGGTAGGTGAGTTTTTCTTTTGATCCAACAGAAAGACAAAGGTAATTTTGATTAGACTGAGAAGAGATCATGTCTGCAAAAATGACTGAGAAAAAAACATTGTGTATTGTACAATAAATGAAGCAAGCCAAAGGGTGCCTTGAAATGATGTTTTTTAGACTGACTCAGGGTAGAGTTTTCCCTCAAAACTATAGTTCCTTTAGGACACACAAATTAGATTTTTTTTTTTTTTTTTTTTGTGAGACAGTCTCGCTCTGTCACCCAGGCTGGAGTGCAGTGGCACCATCTCGGCTTACTGCAAACTCCGCCTTCTGGGTCATAGCTATTCTCCTGACTCAGCCTCTTGAGTAACTGGGATTACAGGCACGCACCACCACAGCTGACTAATTTTTTCCATTTTTAATAGAGATGGGGTTTCACCAAGTTGACCAGGCTGGTCTTGACCTCCTGACATCAAGTGATCCACCCGCCTCAGCCTCCCAAAGTGCTGGGATTACAGGTGTGAAGCACTGCACCCGGCCCACAAATTTTGTTTTTTTTTTTTAATGGAAGGACCTTAGAGCAATTTTTCTTTCTTCTGAAACATTTTGTTTTTTTTAATTAGTTATTAGATTTAGAGAAAAATGAATCTTCTCTGATCAAAATTGGAATTAGGTGAGAAAGCCACCATCTCTCTTTTAGCACTACCTTCCCCACTTCTTGCCTTGAAAGCCCCTAACAGTGAGATTCTAGAAACATCTAGAATTTGTAAAAATACAAATTCCCAACTCTATTCCATGAATTTTTTTTTCTTTTTAGAGATAAAGTGTCATTCCGTCACCCAGGCTGGAGTGCGATGTCATGATCATAGTGTACTACAACCTCAATTTCCTGGGCTCAAGTGATCCAACCACCTTTCCCCTCTCAATGGGATTACAGGTGTGAGTGACTGCACCTGGCCTCATTCCCAGAGATTTTAAACCAAGGTTTTAGAACCTGCATTTAAAAATATATAAGCAAATTTATATACAAATTTTCAGTGGTCCTTAATCTCCATTTTGAGAATTTCCCCCAAAGGTTCTATGAGCATAGTTAGAAACCAATGACCTAGAATACACATAGGTATTCTATCACACATCATTTCACATGAATGAAGTGTGAGGAACTTTATTTTGCTTGAGGCAATAATTTTATACTCAAAAAAATTGTTAATATTAAACATTATTTAACCAATAGATTGGCATTTAGTGAAATAAAATGTATTTGAGGACCAAGAATTTAAAACTTTGCTCTCTAGCTTCCAGCAATAAAAAATGAATAAATTGGATCAAATAAAGGCTTTTCTTATGAGATAAAAATGATCATAAAATTTATGGTGCTTGGCTATGAGCCAGTTTACATACTACAGAAACACTGTCTGGGCTAAGAGACTTGACCAATTAAACTAACTGTGTAGGTCAGAGTACAGGATTCTGAGATCATATAAAATCACAAACTGAGAGGAATCATTACACAAGACCTGCAAATATACAGTATTCTAAGCATATTTAAATGTGCACTATAAGGCTCAGATTCTAGGTGATCCAAGTATCTTGATTCAATGATAAGCAGATAATAATTTTTTTAAAAATTTCTCAGCTGAAGAGAACTCATGATTTTGCCAACTGCCTTAGTTGTTGGAGCATGAATGGGTACAAACTCATTTTATTTAATACTAGATTATGGTTCTTTTCTCAAAATACTAGGAAAAATACTTTTCTACTAAATATTCTCCTTCCCTACATAATTTAAAGGAAATGGAAATCTTATTCAACCCCAATCTCAAAAAAACATGTAAATTGCAACTGATGATACTGCCTATGAATGATTTTTACCTTATCTTTCCATTGCATTATAGTTGAGAGCAGTATTTCCATATACCTTGATTACAACCTTAGGAAAATCACACCAGGTAACCTCAGTTGAGCCCTGCTGAGCAGGAGAAAGGGAGAATCCACTCACCGAACTCTGTGCTGAAAATGCCTCCATCTACAAGAAGAGATGCCTTTTTCTAATTCATGTAAAAATTAATAAACTAGCTGCATGGAATGGTGTTACTCTCCCACAAACACATAAAAAATAAAGATGCACTCTTAACTTTATATCACAGAGTTCACTTCATATGTACCAAGGATAGTCCATTAAATTGTGGATGCAAAAAAAAAAGCAGAATATCAGGTAGTCATGTCATTTTCATGGTAAAAAATATGCATTTTAAGACCTTGCCTAAGACTCAACTACAGAGTGAAAATTTCCCTACATATTCCTACCCTACTGTGGCTTTTCTAGACTTTTTATTGTTTCATTAAGTGTATAAAGCAAGAGAATATTTTCAAATATATTATTGTGGTTTTTTTCTCTTATACTTGCTTATAAATAATCCTTACTTTACTGAGCCAGAAGCAATCTTTGTCTCCAAGAGAACTGGGATCAGAGAAAGAGACAAGAATTGACAGAAAGCCTTTCAATTTTTAAAACTAATCTTGAGAACTATTTCCAAAACAATATCCTTAAAAACCTGGCTTTAAATTTCTATAGCAAGATGCCTGAGAGAGAAAAGCCATTTTAAAATTAGAAAAATTTTCCTTCAAACACAAAAAACAAAATGTGGCAAACTAAGCTTAGAATCTTACTATAAGCTATAGAGTAGGATATCTGATGCATAAGAACTATTTTTTAAGAAAAGAAAAAATATCAAGGCTTCCTTGGCTGAGGAACGAGCCTAGAGAGAAAAGAAGAAAAGGAGAGGAGATATAAGGTTAGGTGCCATTCCCTTCTCCACGATTTAGTGTCATGTAGAGCACATATGTTAAATATTATCTGACTATTAAGAATTCCTATTTAAAACTTAATTTTGTGTTCTGTAGCCTATAATTATAAAACACAAATATATTGATGTGAATCAGCAACTAATTAATTCAACAAATAATTGTTGAGGCCTATTATGCACCAGACACCTGAAAATAATGCAACACATTGGGAAATCACAGCTCCTGGGATTCCTCAGGAAATTTTCAGTCTATTGAAAGTGGTAGGGTGAGAGGAAATATAAATTACTGCCTTATACTACTTTGACATATTACTACTTCTACCTTTACCACTTATATGTGAAATTCCAGTCCACCTTTTCTTAATGGACTTATAGATTATTCATAAGATGTCGTTTATTGATATAAGCCACAAAAACTTTCTGTAAGTGCCTTTTGCTTTTTTTGTGAGTCAGAAGCAGCCCAAGGGAAAAAAATTAAAGAAAAAATCTTTTAAATAAAAAAATTTAAAAATTTAAAAATATTACATAAAAAACTGGAGCCATCTTAGTAGAACAAAAACAATGGCAAAAGAGAGCTCCAAAAGCAGGGAGGTGGAAAATCAGCCTAAAGAAAATAACTGGATGCTAAAGATATTGTGAATCTCTTGGGTATAAGGCCCATCTGCAGAAGGAGGTCCCAGACAGAGCAGCAGAGACACCATTAGTTTTCTTTGAAGCAGTGGCTACAGAGTCTGGGGGTTGTGAAGTTTTAACTGTGGAGAGGGCTGTAAAGGGCATAAAGATTTTGAAAAGATTCTTTAACATAAGAGCATCTGCAATAACATTTCCCTGGAATCACCAGAATGAGAGGACGAAGGATGGGGTCTCGCAGGACTTGGGCACACAATAGAATTGTGGACTACAAAACAGGGGAAAGATACTAGTTACTGATCCTCAGAAAAAGAGAAGATACTAAAATAAATAACAAAGAACAAAATGAGGTCACAAAATCCCTACTTAAAATAATTATTACCATGTAAATGTGAGGAGCAAATGAACAAGGAAAAATGTAAAGAAAAGGTAAAGAAAATGACACATGAAAAAGAAGCCAGAGAAGGATGAATATTTGTGCTGGGAAGGGTAGCAAGGGGCGGGGAGGGAGGTGGGGATGATTAATGGGTACAAAAAATAGAAAGAATGAATAGGACCTATTTAATAGCACAACAGGGTTATTATCATCAATAATAATGGTACACTTTAAAATAAGGAGAGTAACCAGATTGTTTGTAACTCAAAGGATAAATGCTTGAGAGGATGGATACCCCATTCTCCATGATATGATTATTATACATTGCATGCCTGTATCAAAACACCTTATGTAGTCCATAAATATATACATCTACCATGTACCCACAAAAATTAAAACTAGAGGTTTCAGTGAGCTGAGATTGAGCCACTGCACTCCAGCCTGTGTGGCAGAGTGAGACTCCAAAAAAGAAAAAAATTAAAACTTAAAAAAAAAGACGAGGCCTTGAAAGATGGGTACTTGAAAAAATCCATTAAATTACTTTGTATGTCATGTTGCTTAATTTTTTTTAATTCATAAATTTATCTGAGTCAGTACCAACACATTCTTTCTCCCTGCTTGTTATACAGCAAGGAATATCCTTCTTCCAAGGTAACATTAATAATTCCACCTATGTCTTAGATTCTGCTCCCTATAAACAAGTCCTAATAAAAATCGAGCTGAACAACTATATAACTATATACAGTCATGTGTCACTTAATGACGGGAATAAGTTCTGAGGAATGCATTGCTAGGTGATTTGTCTTCACCTCAACATCATAGAGCATAGTTACACAAAACTACATGGTATAGTTTTTAAATTTACATGTGTAATTTTTATATGAAAAATCAAATATTCCAGCACCATTACTAAATATCAATCATTTTCCCTAGTTGGTTTAGGGGAATGCAAATTGATACTGCAATTGATATTGAGGAAAACAACATTAAGTTCATAAAACATCTATGGAAAATAAAAGGTAAGAAAACTATTAATTTTCACATAAAAATATAAACAAAAGAAACAATCATCATGCAATATCTAGCTCAGAAATTTCAAAAGAATCAGAATACTGCTAAGCTAAAATTTAAACAGAACTGTGTATAAATATACACAGTCAGAATGATGGGAGGGAGAGAAATAAGAATGTGGGGAGAGGAATAGAGGTTCCATTCCTCATAATATGTCAATAGAGGAAGCCAAAATTTTTGAATCAAGAAATGACTATA
Source organism: Pongo abelii (assembly GCF_028885655.2). NCBI lineage: Eukaryota > Metazoa > Chordata > Mammalia > Primates > Hominidae > Pongo > Pongo abelii. The sequence continues at coordinate 19,376,834 of NC_071993.2, read as the reverse complement.
TATTCCTTTATAAATATGGACTAGCACCTATAACCAGTCCCTAATAAAAGTGAGAAAAGTATAGAGGAATAATCTTAGGACATAATAGGGTATCTCCAGGGAATTGGATTGATGTTAATGAAGGAATGACAGCTGTCATTATAAGACTGTCAATTCTCTTTGACACTTTTAGACTAGATGCATGCAGTCACTGTGATAAAAATTTGTTACATGTGATACATAAAGATGAAAGTGGTAGACAGAAAAAGTTGGTATGTAAAATACAAACATGCTTACAACACTAGAAAATATTCATGCATTTCACAAAAGTGAAAAAAGTTCAAAATGGACGAAAGCCTTAATAGTCAATACAATAAAGAAAAAAAATTACATTTGTTGTGTAGCCTGCTCTTCTTATCCCACCCCAGCCACGCTGGTCTTCCTGCATGGTCCCAGCTGAGGGCCTTTCCCTTTGTGTTCCATTCAGAAAGAAACGCTCCATCACTAACAAACCCTTTCCTTGTTTCCATTCTGCTGTGTAGCAGTTAACACCATCTGCAGCGCTTTCTATTTATTGACTTACTGCCTGTCTCCCTAATGAGAGCCAAGGATCATCTGTTTCAGTCACTCCTTTATTTCTAGTGCCTACCTCAGCGTTCTCACACAGTAAGCACTCTATTTCTTCTTTGAAGCAACTTTATAATATTGAGATAATGTGAAATTAACTGCGAAATCCACTAGTTGAGAACAGATTAGTAAATTGTTGAAAGTCATTACAGTGAAATGCAAATAATGATGAATATTTAATGGCATGATTTATTGAAAAGTGGAAAAATCTTTTCATCTATGTTGAAAACCTGCACATTTACCTGTGTTCATACATGTGTGACAAATACACATCGCAGTGAGAAAAAGTAGAAAGAGAGAAAGGGGAAAGGGGAGAGGGAAAAAAGGGAAGCTGAAGAAGAGGAAATGGGAGGAGGAGGTGGTGGAGGAGATGGAAAAGAGAAGAAGGAGAAAAGAGATTTGGGGAGGGAAGAAATCCATAGATCATTTTAAAAACAATATATTAACAGGGCTTTTCAAAGAGTGATAATATTAAATTATTTTGTTCACTTATTCATGCTCTTTGGTTTCTATGAAATTCACGAGAGCATTCATTGTTTTTTTTTTCTTTTATTATTATTATTATTATTATTATACTTTAGGTTTTATGGTACATGTGTGCAATGTGCAGGTAAGTTACATATGTATACATGTGCCATGCTGGTGCGCTGCACCCACCAACTCGTCATCTAGCATTAGGTATATCTCCCAATGCTATCCCTCCCCCCTCCCCCCAACCCACAACAGTCCCCAGAGTGTGATGTTCCCCTTCCTGTGTCCATGTTTCTCATTGTTCAATTCCCACCTATGAGTGAGAATATGCGGTGTTTGGTTTTTTGTTCTTGCGATTTTAATTGATATTTTTTCCATTTTGTATGAAAGAAAACACTCAGCCTTCTTTTCAACTTAACATTTGTCTTTACAATAGCATTGGCCTAGGATAAGGTGGTGGGGGCAGAAATTTAGGAGATGCTTAATAAATATTTCCCAGGAGACATATTCAAAATACATGGTCACTTACTGTGTATGATCCACTGATGGCCTGTGGTTTTCTTCGCCATGGTGAATGCCAATCCCGTTCCCAAGCCCCCACCTGAATGTGTTTGAATCTTGAAGTAAATGTACTGGGATTGGTTGATACCATTTACACAGGCTTCTTTTCTCAAAGCTGCAAACTTCCATAACTTGGACAGGGTAGAACAAAGAAAAGGTGAGCTAGTAAGTGGCAATTTCTATCTGTACAATCTTAATCAGCACTTTCTTACTCTTGTTTTTAATTATAATGTAACTTTTAAACATTATTAAAATAATTAGGCAAATGGTTTGTAAAATCACTGGAAGAGTTTCAAAGAAATCTAGGTTTATTCTAGTCAAATATTTATAGGAAAAAATACATATACTAATGATCTGGTTTCATGAGGAGGTGAGATTTTAATTAGCTTCTAAAGCAGCAATTTAAGCACTTCCATTAAGCAATTTCATTGCTTGCATGATCTCCAAGTTCTGACAAGTCTGTTCTTTTCTCAGTCTCTGAAGGGGTTATTGCTAATTCCCAACTTCAGTTTAAGCAACAAGGTTTCCAATAACTTTTATATTGGACCTGTTTCCTGGAAAGTTTTACAGATTCTTGTAATAATTTTATTCTAATATCACAGGAAATTACAGGTCCAGCAATTTTTTAAAATGTATAGGTTATGTGTAAAACTGTCGTCTGAATTCTCTCTCTGAATGTGTTCATGTGTCTGTCTAAAATCTTCCACTGCTGAATAAAAAAGAAATATTCAATTCAATGAAATTCTTGTGTATACTATAGAAAACCTGGTTTGCACTCTAGCTTTTAAATGACATTAACAGTGGCAGCATACCACTATGACCATTTAGAAATTTGGGTATATGAGTTAATGTAAAATCTGAAAAGGAAACATTTAAAAAAGTGTTTTTAGTCATGACATTCACGTGTATTAGTTAATCTCTGACATTAATTGTTTATCTTGTGAAGGGATTTAGGATACAATATATCTCTGTTCTTCATATCATTTAAAATATATAATTTGGAGGCTTTTTATAGAAGCATTAGAAAATATAACATGTCAAGCAAGATGAATAGGTTCCAGGGATCTGCTGTAAAATTTATACTAGAGTCAACCATAATGTATTGTACCCTTAACATTTTGTTAAGAGGGTAGATCTCATGTTATGTGTTCATTGTTTTTTTTTTTTTTTTTTTTTTTCGAGACATCATCTCACTTTGTCACCCAGGCCAGAGTGCATTGGCATGATCTTGGCTCCCCCTCCCAGGCTCAAGCAATTCTCCTGCCTCAGGAGAATTGATTAACAATAACTTAATAGTAGGCATTCATTTAGGACATTTAAAGAATTTATCAAAACTTCCCCTCTAATCATAAATGATGTTACTAAAATGATAAAGTTGAACTTAGAGGAAATTCAGTATTCCCTAAAGATACTCATTATGTGTAATTAATTAGGTTTTGTATAAACTCTTACAAACACTACAACTTATATAAGATCATAAGGGGATTCGAATGCCTTCCAATGAGCAAGTCTGAACACCACCACACCTTCCATTGTATTATTTTCCATCTGTGATGCATGATACAAATCCCTGGCTAGCTTGAGTTAATTACTGTCTTATCTTATGCAGGAAGTGAGTCAGCTTTGATTTTATGACTTTTTTAGTCTAGATTAGATAGTTAATTGGTGGTGTATTTGTACATTAAAAAACATTTTTTCTGGATTAAAAGAATAAATATGAACCTCAATGGATTTCTTAAGTCCTAGAATTTCTTCACAAGGTTGACATAAAACAAGAGTTTCACTGCTCTGTGTTATCTGCCTGTTCTAAGCCCTTAATATTATCAAGACACTTGAGAAATATGATGGTACAGTCAATTCACAGGCTACTCCATGAAGAAGAGAGAAGGGAAAGATATTACAAAGTGTTTACCCCTTCTGATCCTATGCTTTGCTCATTCAGACACAGATTAATTTTTCTCCTCTCAGACTATATCTTTGGCTGAGAAGTCCACTTTTAAATTAAATAGTTTGTCTTTGATCCATTTAGGAAAAGCCATTGAATTGGCAGTTACCATTGAATTGGCAGGTAAAAACCAGGACACAGGGGATAAAGGTCTTATTTGCATTCAGATAGGTTTTCTCATGAACTCTGCATATTTTGATAGTACTAATGTTGTATGTGCATTTTGGCAATGGCAAAATTTGAATGAATTAATTTGACAGTACTATAAAGCTACCTCCCTAAACATTCCGTATTTTATAGTGTGAGGAGTACAGATCAAAGGGAATGGATGGAAAGAGCTACTAAATGCTACTCCCAGAGTCGAGTAAAGTTTGTGAAAACAATAGTTTTGAATCCAAAACATTAATCTAAAGACACTTACTTCTTACTGGGCCTGGTAGAAAATGAATTCTGATTCTTCCATTACAATTTTCTGTATGAATAACTGTTACATTTAGAAGTTGCTCTAACTCATGTTGAAAATATCTAACTACGATACTAGGCTGTGCTACTTAGAGATTACACTTGTATTTTCTTATCTATTTTGTAGCAATATTTAAACAAATTTTAAGAATCTACCTACCACAGGATGCTTCATCTGATTTGTCAGGGCAGTCATATTTAAAATCACATTTCTGCATTTTTTCGATGCAGTGACCATCAGACCTGCAGACAAATTCATTGTCTGTGCAGTTGTGTGGAGGTAATGTTACAGGAACTGAGGTTTCCGGTGGAGTTGGGAGGTCTGCTGGCAAATTACCTTGATAAGAAATAATATACAAGCATCATTTAGCAGGTTTTCTGGTTTTCTACTTCTTTAAAGATTTTACACAATGAAGCTTTCTAAATATGCCTCACAATTAATATCATAGAGAACAGTGGGTAGTATCGGCTACTCTGCTAAAATTAAATTGAGGTTCTCGTTTTTAGTAACAGTAAATAACTAAATATCTTTGATCATGAAAAATGATGAAGGTACAGATGGAAATTACTGGAAAGCTATTCAGAGCTCACCAAATAAATGGGAGGCCCAAGGACAGGGTTTAGAGAATCAGCAGGAACCAAGGGAGTTTCAGATTCTGCAATTAAGAGCCAGAGTAAAGATCCAAATAACTTTCTAATTTACTAGGTAAATAACCTTTGTTCTTCTACTGCTACAATAAATCTAACATCTCCTCATCTTCGTTTAACATACTTCCCTTATTTAAAATTCAAGGTTTCAGGAAAGAATCAAACCAGAAATCCTCATCTAGAAATTTTGTACAAGATTACAATTTCTGAAATTACTGAGGATGGAAGACATTTATAGATGTTGATTGATTTATTAGTTATTCAATAAACGTGTATTGATAACATGTCTGTGCCATACACATGTTAGATGCAGGGCATCCAAGCTGTGGAGAAAAAGTTAAATATTAAACTTGAACTGAATTGAACATGGACACAAAGAATGATCACCAAGTCCCAGAATGGACAGTGTGAGCCCCTTGAGGCTTTCATCCAGCGTCGTTTAAAAGAAATCTCTATTTCAATCTATTCCTATACGTTAGTTATTAAAAAACAACAGACAATCGCAAAAACAAGTCAACCTTTTTGTGTTCCTTGGGCCCAGTCACGAAGGACCCTTATGACTGGACCTCACGCCAAACAACTCATTACAAAAAGAGCTAGGGTCCCAGACTGCTCCGAAACTTCATGAGACCTCTCCTCTTCTGTGCATGGACGAGTGGCCAACTCTGGAGCCTAGGCCACTGCTTCCGGGCCTGGTGGTGAATCCTCCATTGTCTGGTGAGTGCAGTGTGCAACTCTGGAGCCCAGGATGTTGCTTCCAACTTTGGTGGTGAATCCTCCATAGTTTGGTGAGTGTAAATATGTATATATCTTTTCCCTTCTCCCCTTCCCATTGCAATTTGCTTATTATACCATTTGCTTATTATATCAATTTGCTTATGTTAATTTGCTTACTATATAATTTGCTTATTATATCTGCATTGCTCTTTATGTGGGATAAAGCTTGTTTACCCTTAAAGGTATTGTGTGTGTGCCTTTCCTTCTCTCCTCGCGCATTTCCTGCACAGAACACAAGTCAAACATGCCGTCTCTGCCATTAAATAGTTTACATCTAGTGGACAAGGCAGTCAGATATATCTTTCATTACAGGTATTTGCGATAAATTTATGGTAAAGATATAACTCCAGGGAAGCAAGAATGGCATCTTTCATCCCTGCATCCATAGCACAATTCACAGACCATGGTATATGGTGGGTATGCTAACATTGACAAGTGAATAGATGGATGGATGGATGGATGGATGGATGGACAGATGGATGAATGAATACCAGAGTGGATGAATGAATAAAATAACAAATGGAAGATTTCACAGTGTATTGAAAGGAAACAGAGGAAAACCATATATCAGATGGGAGTCAAATAAGATGCCTTGGCAAGCTGATGCTTAAACTGACTTTCAAAGGTGGATGAGCTCATCTTGCTAGGTGAAAAAGAATACAAGGTCTTTATGGGCAATGAGAAAAAACTTGTGTGAATGCATGGAAATACATTAAACTTTTTTATTTTAAATACTGTGAGAGTTTAACATGATAATATCTTGTGATATGATAAGCATGCATCTGATTGACTCATTAGATATGGAACTGGAGAGTAGACAGTTACCATAAAGAGCCAGCTGAAATCAACTTAGGAGTCTGAAATAAACACACAAAAATGCGGAGAAATAACAAGATATAAAATGTCTACTTCAAGATGTACTTTTTGGCATCAGTGTGAAGCATGAATTGTAGGTTGCTCTAACACTGGAAAAAAATAATAGTTACAATAGTTAACCTCTTTCTTTAATCCAGTCAACTAATAAACCAAAGCAGAGATGGTTTAAAGGAAAGAGCAAAAATCCAAGCAATATTAAACGTCCAGTATCTGGAGGACTGGGGATTTACATGCGGTTGGGAATCTGGGGAAAGTCCAATAACTAGTAGTTTATTTCTTAGCTCAAGTGCAGAGGCACTTAAGACCTAAGATTGAGGATAGATCAAAATATCAACTTTTTATTGATATAGCTAATCCTGAAGAAAATTTCCTATTTCTGTAGACAAGTGGTCTTCTAAAATGTGAAATCCAGAAATAAGAACCCAAACTAAGTCTTCCAGGCTACGCTGTGTGAAACTACAGCAAGGAAGAGTTGACCAGATTTCATATTTCCTCAGCTAGTAAACACTAAAAAGAAGAGAGGAGGTGAGGGACCACGCATGCACACTCAGATTCTTCTTGAAAACTCACCAATCCATTGTTGCTCTTCCTTCCTCTGGGAAGGAATGAATAAGAGGATGAAGAGACACGAGGAATATCAGGCTACCAGAAAGAGCTCAGTCTACATGAGAGACTAAGACCAAGGAAATAGTATTCTGATCCCATAGGGGTGAGTTTGAAATGATTAATGGATTGTTAAGTAAATGAGCGTTCTATTCCCCAAGATCAGATATATAAAATATAGAAGAGAAGGAGTCAGTTTTTAGGAACAAGAAATATTTTCTCACCAGGTATGGTGGCTTACACCTATAATCCCAGCACTTTTGGAGGCTAAGGCAGGTGGATCACTTGAGCTTAGGATTTTGAGACTAGCCTGGGCAACATGGTGAAACCTCATCTCTACAAAAATAAAAACTACAAAAATTAGCTGGGCATGGTGGCCCACACCTGTAGTTCCAACTACGTGGGAGGCTGAGGTGGGAAAATCACTTGAGTTGGGGAGGTTGAGGCTGCAGTGAGCCGAGATCACACCACTGCACTCTGGTCTGGGTGACAGAACAAGACCCCACCTTCCCACCCCCCAACCAAACTAAAAATAAAAAATTAAACAATCAAAATAAAATAAATGTAAAAAGAAATATTTTCTATCCTAAAATAAAAAGCCAATGACAGCAACACACAAAAAGGAGATCTTAACAGGTTGGAAACTTTATCTCACATCCAGTTGGATATACTCACATCTAAGTCATTGAACAAAAATAAGAACCCAATTAGAGGTAAAAGTTATTACCTTCCATAGAAATCTAATGCATCCAACATTATAATAAAATGTGAAAAAAATTAAAAAGAGAATCATTTTATCATTTTTCAATGCTGATGACTTTAAAGATCTTGAAGGACAGAGTTTGAATCAGAGAAAGAAAAATTTGCTAGCCTTGATGAAAAATTATTTTCAAATAAATCTATAATGAGATTATAAAAATCACTTCTGAGGGAATTTGCTGAGAACTGCAAAACATTCAATGGCCAGGTTGATGGATATTTTATATGTCTCAGTGGAATATATGGAACAAATTTCTTTGAAAATCATCCTTTTAAAATGTTTAAATACAAGGTCTTAAAAATAATCTTCTAATTTGATCGCTAAATTTGCTGTGACATTTCAGAGCATAATTCACTTACATAATTTTACTGAAAATATATATAATTAAAATGCATTAGAAGATGCATGTAAACTTTTTATTTGTATGTCCTGTATCAAAAATGTCATCTGGAAAGTGACGTTATTTTGTCAAAGTTTCAATGAAAGTTTGCCTTTAAAAAAAGCAGAATGTCAAGTTCTTTCACTTTAGCACATGCTCATCCAAGCTGGTTTGTTCCATATTTAGATAATAAGGTTTTGGTTTAAGACAAAGATTTTAATTCCACAGAGATGATTGTCATTTCCACTGAGAAAAATGTTCTATGCTCTAATTTAGGCAGCTATTTTGAAATGCGTTAATTTCAAGAGAGAATGGGTAAATTTGTGTTCCAAGCTCAGGGTAAATACACATTACTAGAACAATAAAAGCCTTAAAAAACAGTGGATCACACGTTTTCCTGTTCTTCACATTGATGTATATTATGTATATTTATGGAAATAGAGATTTACAGTTAATCATCTTGCCTTAATACACAGAAACTTCAATAAACAGCTAAATGGAAACACATATATGATGCTCTTCACTGACTGTACTACTTTAAACTTGCTTGATAATACACTTCTAGTCACAAATACTTAGGATTTACTGATTTCTGATTTATTTTTTATTTTTATTTTTATTTTTATTTTTTGAGACAGAGTCGTGCTCTGTCAACCAGACTGTAGTGCGGTGGCGCGATCTCTGCTAACTGCAAGCTCCGCCTCCCAGGTTCAGGCCATTCTTCTGCCTCAGCCTCCCGAGTAGCTGGGACTACAGGCGCCCGCCACCACGCCCGGCTAATTTTTTTGTATTTTTAGCAGAGACGGGGTTTCACCGTGTTAGTCAGGATGGTCTCGATCTCCTGATCTCGTGATCCGCCTGTCTCGGCCTCCCAAAGTGCTGGGATTACAGGCGTGAGCCATTGCACCTGGCCGATTTCTGATTTTATTATTCTTCCTTCAAGAGAAGAGCATTTTAGGGCAGGACAGAAGCCCAGCGAATTGAGTGTCAATAACTTTGCATTTGAGACAAAGAAGACATCAACTGAACTGCTTCAGATTCAATTACATCTTTTCTTTAAGAAAATGACTTTAAATATGAATAACTTTAAACATTCATATAAATTAAGAAAATTATATAATAGATATGTGACTCCACCACTAAGACTAAATAAATTGTTATTATAGCATTGTTTCAGATCCTTATATTAACAAATAAATGAGGAAGAAAGAATAGAAAGAAAGAAATCCTTTCTATAAAGCTCAGACCTCATTCTTCCTCTTTCTGCCCCTTCACTAATGCCTACAGAGGGACCCTTATCCAAATACTAGTTTGTACCAATTTGTATTTTCTCATGTTTGTTTTCTAATTGTTTTTGTTGTGGTAAATAGTATTAAGGCTAGTCACATGGTGGTACAACACATCTGTAGAGCTTTTTTTAATCTCAAAAAACAGAAACTATATCCATTAAACACTTGTTCTCCTTCCTTCCTCCCTCCCCCCAGCTCTCGGCAAGCACCTTTCTACATTTGTTTCTATGATATTTCTACATTTGTTTCTATGATATTGATATGAGTTGAGTCCTATAATAGTTGTACTTTCGTAACTGGCTTATTTAGCTTAGCATGATGTCCTCGAGGTTAATCCATTGTCTTAGTCAGTTCAGGCTGCTATAACACATTACACACTGAGTGTCTTAAACAGCCATTTATTTATCTTAGTTCTGAAGGCTGGGAAGTGTAAGCTCAAGGTGCCAGCAGAAGTGGTGTCTGGCCCACTTCCCGGTTTGCTGTTGGCCATTTTCTCCTTGTATTCTCACATGGTAGAGAATAGGGAGAGAAAAAGCAAGCTCTCTCCTGTCTTTTTATAAAGGCATTGATTCCACCCATGAAAGCTTTACTCTCCTGACCTAATTATCCCACATACAAATACCATCACGTTGGGGGTTGGAATGTCAACATATAAATTTTGGGAAAATACATTCAGTCCACAGCATCTATATGGTAGCATGTGATGGGATTTCCTTCCCCCTTAAGGCTGCATAATATTCCATTGTATGTATATACCACATTTTCTTTATCCAATCATCTGTTAATAGACATTTGGGTTCTTCCACCCCTTAGCTATTGTGAATAATGTAGCAACGAACAAGGGGAGGCAAAAATCTCAAGATTCTGCTTTGAATAATTTTGGATATGTATCTGAAAGTAGCATTGCTACATCATAGGATAATTCTATTTTTAATTTTTTGAGGAATGGTCATACTGCTTTCCATAATGGCTAAAGCACTTTACAGTCCCACCAAGAATGCACAAGAATTTTGATCTCTCTATATTCTCACTAATGCTATTTTTTATTATTTGGATAGTGGCCATCCTAATGGGTATGAGGTGATGTCTCATTGTGGTTTTGATTTCCATTTTCCTTATTTGGTCATGTTGAGCATCTTTTCATATGCTTGTTGGACACTGGCATATCTTTTTGTTCTCATCAATCCCAAATCTGACACCCTATTCCTGTCAGCACTTAGATCAGCAATGACAGTATCATGCAGACTAGTTTCACTGCTCTAAAAATCCTCCATCTATGCATCCTACCCTCTCCCCTAAACAATGGCAAACACTAATGTTTTTACTATCTCCATAGTTTTGCTTTTTTCCAGAATGTCATATTGTCAGAATCATAGGGTATGTAGCCTTTTCATATTGGCTTCTTCTGCTTAGTAATAGGCAGGTAAATTTCCTTCACAACTCAGCTTGACAGCTCATTTATTTAGCACTGAATAATATTTTTCTCTGGATGTGATCCAGTTTATTACCTATTTATCTACTGAAGGACATCCTGGTTGCTTCCAAGTTTTAGCAATTGTGAATAAAGCTGCTATAAACACCTATCTATATCCAGGTTTTTTGTGTGAATATACTCATTTGGGTAAATACTAAAGCACTTGATTGCTGGATGACATGGTAAGACTATGTTTAATTCTAGAAGAAAATATCAAACCTTTTTCAAAGCGGCTATATAATTTGGTATTTCTACCAGCAATGAACGTGAATTCCTGTTGCTCCACATCCTTGCATTTGACATTTGACGTTTTAATTTGTATTTTCCTAATTATGGAAATTATGAAAATTATTGAGATTGTAAAAATTACGTAATTTTTACATCAAAAAATATTTTGGGTGGGAGTGTAAATTAGTTTAACCATTGTGGAAGACAGTGAGGTGATTCCTCAAGGATTTAGAACCAGAAACACCATTTGACCCAGTAATCCCATTACTGGATATATACCCAAAGGATTATAAATTATTCTACTATAAAGATACATGCAAACATATGTTTATTGCAGCACTATTTACAATAGCAAAGACTTGGAACCAACCCAAATATCCATCAATGATAGACTGGATAAAGAAAATGTGGCACATATACACCATGGAATATGAAGCAGCCATAAAAAAGAATGAGTTCATTTCCTTTGCAGGGACATGGATGAAGCTGGAAACCATCATTCTCAGCAAACTAACACAGGAATGGAAAACTAAACACCACACGTTCTCACTCTCAGTAGGAGTTGAACAATAAGAACACATGGACACAAGAAGGAGAACATCACACACCGGAGCCTGTGGTGGATGGAGGGCAATGGGAGGGATAGCATTAGGACAAATAGCTAATGCATGCAGGGCCTCAAACCTAGATGACAGGTTGATGAATGCAGCAAACCACCATGGCACATGTATACCTACTTAAAAAACCTGCACGCTCTGCACATGTATCCCAGAACTTAAAATATAATAAAAATAAATAAAAGATAAAATTTAAAATGAAATATTTTTAAATACATATTTTTAAAGGGCCACTTTGGTATTTTGCTCTGGCTTATAACTGATGGTTCATATCTCCTATTCTTTTTCCAATTGGATTATAGTTTTCTTATTTACAGGTTTATATTCCACATACTCCATTCTAATCCTCTTATTCAACTGTATGACAAATATATTCTCCTAGTCTGTAAAATGTCTTTTTGTTTTGTATGACGTCCTTCAAAAAAAAAAAAAAATTAATGACCTTTAATTTATCAATCACTTCTTTTATGGTTAATGCCTTAAAGTTTCTCTAATTTTTTTTCTCTAATATTCCAGATGTTTCTATAATTTTTAAATTTTGATAATTGTGGTTTGCACATTTAAGTCTTTACTTTAGACTTTATTGTATATCATCTATGATTATAATCTAATTTATATAAATAGCCAGTTTTGATCTATTAGTCTATTGAGCAGCACAAACTTTTCTCACTTATTTACATTTTATTATGAAATGTATAAATTTTTATTATACATGAATAAAAATGAGTAAAATATATGCCTGCTTTAAAGAATAAAAGATATGAACCTACCAGTCTGTTTATGAAATGTCAATTTCCTGACAGTTTTGAAGCCTCCAGTGTTTTTCTGCTGATTCTAACCCCTCATTGCTCATCTCTCAAGGTGAGTAGTATACTGAATCATTTTTCATTTATTTGCTTTTATGATTTTCCTCATTTGCAGGTGCACCAAATATCCTCTCACAGTTTCTATTTCATTGGGTTGTTATGTGATTAAATGAGTTAACTTTTTTTTTTTTGAGACGGAATCTCGCTCTGTTGCCCAGGATGGAGTGCAGTGGTGAGATCTCGGCTCACTGCAACCTCCACCTCCCGGGTTCAAGTGATTCTCCTGCCTCAGCCTCCCAGGTAGCTGGGACTACAGGCGTGTGCCACCATGCCTGGCCAGTTTTTTGTGTTTTTGGTAAAGATGAGATTTCACCGTGTTAGCCAGGATGGTCTCGATCTCCTGACCTCGTGATCTGCCTGCCTTGGCCTCCCAAAGTGCTGGGATTACAGGCATGAGCCACCATACCTGGCCTAACATTTTTAAATTCTAATAATAGTGACAGAATATAGTAAACATCAGGGAGGTCCTTTTTAAATAAAATGGTATTTGGGTTTTGAACTTTAGATGAATGGAAGCTTTCTCTGTATCAGCAACAGAGATTACAACGATCAGAGATTTTAACCAATGCAATGTGGTATTTTCCTTAAGATAGTACTTTAATTCATTAGTGTTAATGTGTATATTGTAATTCAGTAATTCTGAATGCTGTCTAATATTTTATTATATGAAAATATATTGTAGTTAGCCATTCTACCATTAATGATTTTGGGGTTGATTCTTCTAAGGTATTGTTTTCTCATTTTGTACATTTCTCCTTATGTATCTAGAAACGGAATTGCTTGGTCACGGGGTATGTACAATTTCAACTTTAGGAGATAACGCCAAACCGGTTTCCAAAGTAATTCTATACTTCCCAGCAGTATATAAACATTCAAGATGCATTATGTACTTGCCATCCATTCGTATATTTAGGTTTATCCATGTGTTTGCCATTTTTCATCACATCCCTGGTTGAGCTCATTTTGTGTCTTTCTGAGATTCACATTTACATAGTTCATTTGTCTGAACTGCAGAATCTGGTGCAGTGAAATAGTATCATTTTGTGTGTGCGTGTGTGTGTGTGTGTGTGTGTGTGTGTGTGTGTGTGTGTTATCCTTTGAATGCCATCTTAACCCTCTTTCCTGAAAAAGTTTTGCTTTGCTTTAGGCTAACAATTAATAGTTTTCAGAACTCTGAAAATTATATCTGTCCTCTGACTTCTGTTCTTGCTGTTGAGAAGTCAATCATCAGCCTAACTGTGGTTCTTTTGCAATTGACTCACTTCCGGCTCTCCTCTCCCCTTTTTCTCCATCTTGTCCATCCCATATGCTCTTACTCCCTAACTCTGGTATTTGCTTTGTCTTTCTGTTCTATTTCTCAATACTCTCTTTTTTTCCTCTCACCTGGAGATTTCCCCTTTTTAAGCTCAGCTTGACATTTAAATCAATGCATGTTATGTTATAGTTGACATTTCTAGGAATAAATAGTGTCACAGTTTTTAGGTCATCTGGTCTTCCATACTACTAAAACCAGCAGTCTGTTTGTTGTTGGTGTGTGTGTGTGTGTGTGAGAGAGAGAAAGAGAGAGAAGAGAGAGAAGAGAGACAGTCTCACTGCTGCCCAGGCTGGAGTGCAGTGGCGCGATCTCGAATCACTGCAACTTCTGCCTCCCAGTTCAAGCGATTCTTGTGCCTCAGCCTCCTGAGTAGCTGGGATTACAGGCATCTACCACCAGGCCCATCTAATTTTTTGTATTTTTAGTAAAGACCAGGTTTCACCATGTTGGCCAGGCTGGTCTCGAACTCCTGACCTCAGGTGATCCACTCGCCTCGGCCTCCCAAAGTCCTGGGATTACAGGCATGAGCCACCACGCTCAGCAAAACCAACAGTCTGAACTGCATCTTTAGTTCTGATTTCAACTTAACTAGAGAATAATCATTAGAGAGAAATCATGGACATGAGTTGGATGACTTGAAAGAGAGACCGATGAGTTCATACTGAGGAAAAGTAGAGACAATTCATTTTTATCCTAAAAAGGTTTCAGAGAGTAAGTAAAAGGACAACTACTCTAAGCAAAAACATTGTAAGAGTTTATAATTCTTAGTCCTATTCTCATTACTTCCTTATTTATTACTCCACCAGAATGAGGAAATTTTACAAACCAAGTAAGTCCAACATCTTGCATTGAAGAGAAGAGCACTAAAAGAGCTAAATGAGAAAAGCATTTCTTCTTTTGGAGCTGAACTTTGCAATTGGTGGTGGTTGTAACTTGGAAGATGGAGTTGCAGCTGATTTCACAGGTTCTGTGATGTGGAAGTAAAACAGAATCCAGAAACGTGGTCAGGCCAATTCTTCATGTGTGACTGAGGCATGACAAGGACTGCAAGATTCCTGATGGACTCTCCGGTCCTCACACATTGTTTAGACTTTCCTCTAAGGGACATGAGGTCAACTCATTTAACTTTGCAAATAAGCAGAAGCATATTTTCTAAAGTATCACACTCTTAACTCAGGTAATGTTAGAAATGACTATACAGTATATGGAAAGAGAGAGCAAGAGAGCGAGAGAGCGCGCGAGAGCTCCTGTCTCATCCTCTTTTTGTAAGAGCACTAATCCCATCATGAGAACCCCATCCTCATGACCTAATCTACTCCAAATTACCTCTCAAAGGCCCCATTTCCAAATACCACCTCAATGGGGATTAAGGTTTCAATATATGAATTGTAGAGTGGGGCAAATATTCAACTCATTGCAAAGCTTATAGGGTTTTGTTGGCCTATAATTGCTTAGAATAAGGCCAAAATTGGTAGCAATGATAGATTTAAGTCTCTTTAAACAAAGAACACTAAAAGCTTTGCAGATGAAACAAAAATTGAAAAGATGAAATGCATATGACTGAAGTTTGCACTCACTAAGAAGCAGAGATTAGTTTGGTTTGATCTGATCTTCTTCCACATCTCTGAGACACAGGGGAACCAAATTATCTGCACATCTGTCACGTGGAAGATTTCATAAGTAGATGTCTCAGGCTCCAAATGGACTCAGTGATCTAACTCCTCGCTCTGTGAATTCACTGTAACAAATATGATAAACTTCAGGCCACACTAATATATTCTTTCTGGTAAAATAGATTTTCCAACTTGTTTTATACTAGACTTCCCTCCCTACAGCCATTCCCACATTGATAATTAAACCAATAAAACCAACATTTTAACATCTCTAGTCCTTGATAAATTATTACCAACTTTAGACATATGATTACTGAATGAGTTGCTTGACTAATATGAATCATTGTACTTTATATCTATCTGTAGGTAACAATGTATATGTTTTCCCTGTGACTTTTTGAGTTAAGAAATATATTTAATATAAAAATATAAAAGCATACTTGAAGCTTAAACAGTCTCTTTAGAAAATTTAAAATGTTTAAATATCTATAGCTTTTGGGGAATATCATATATTTCTTCTATTTCACTTAGTACAATAACTTGGAGTTATACTCACAAGATAAAAGAACTATGTTTAGTATGATTTTATTGAAGTGTCTATGTTAGATATACTTTCTAGGCAAAAAGATTTTATGAAAGCATAGCTATTCTTTGGATACTATTATAACAACTGTGTTATAGCTGTTTGCCACAAACTATGCAGTGCTTTTTTTTTTTTTTTTTTTTTCTGTCTCCGGTAGCCAATCAGCAATTTTTGAAATACTTTTGCTTTAAAACAAAGATTCAATGACATTTTCCATGTTTACAGGTATTCTACTATATTTGAATGTGACTACAAATGACTGAAGTAGCAGATGGAAAATTTCCAAGCTGTGAACTAACCATCTGGACAACCTTCTCCATGTTTAACATTTAGCATTTCTCTCAATTAAGAGAGAATGTAAAACAATGTAAAAGTTTTAACTTTAAAATAAGTTAAGTGAATAATTTGTTCAATTTTATTTTCTAAAAACACAATAAAACTGTTAATTGAACATATTGCAGACTTTGGCGAAATTTTTCTTTCCTATATATATGCTAAATCACTTTACAGACTACACCAAAGAAGCTAAAACCAGAATATTTAAGATTACAATCACCAAGGCTCAAATTTCTTTATTTTTCCCCTGAAATCTTACATTAAACTGCAAAACTTTCCAATAATCTGGTATTTTCTTCTGAGTCTACACCTCCTTTAGAAAAATACAAAAGAAAGGCATATTTCAAAACACAGTGCTTTCACGTAATTTATTATTGAGACAAATATAATGAATACGCCAAACAGCGTATTAGAAGATGAAAAGCTGCAGGTGATATCTTAAAAATAAAGCCAATAGTATTTACACTGTTCCCCTTGCTTTTTGATTCACACTGAAACAAGCATTCCTCTCTGCAGAATAAAGGAAGACTTAAATACCATTTGTAAATAAAGCTGGTGAGACATTGAGGCTAATAAGAAGGGTTGCCAAAAATGTAATCAACCCAGTTCAACAACAACAAAACAACACATTTAGTGTGTGAGGTGTGGCGGAGGACATCATAAAAATTACGTTAAGCGTCCTTAAAATAGTCATCATATTTTATCAATTTGAAGGCATCATCAGTTGTACAATGTGCCACTGCTTTAGTAACAGTTATCCTTGGGAAAATAAAATACTAAAATACTAATAATAATGTAAACATGGATATTCATATAATACTTACATTCTAATAACTAATAATTTTAGTAACTAACAATTCTAATGTGCATGCTGAAATCTGAAAATTTAAAAGAGAATAAAGAGCACATAAATTCTTTTTCAATTTGCAGACAGTATTTTGTGATGTAGTCAATGTTTTATTTTTCTAAATAAACCAGCTATCTCACCATTAATCCTTGGTGCAAGAAAGAAAATTCCTGTCATATGTGTTCGGTTGAAGAAAATATACTTCTGGCCTTTCTAATGAAGGACAGAAAGAATAATGAAAAGCAAATACTTCCTTTGAAATACACACTTTTTAATATAAATGTCTCAGAGCAATTCCTAATCTAATCTGAAGATCTGATTCAAGATATAAGGAAATATCTCTAACTTTGTCATCATTCCTCACCACGGTTTCCTCGGGTAATAGACAACATCATTTTACAGCTATGCAAAGAACTATAGAAATGTATTACGTGGCTAAGTTCCTACTGGAAATGTAATTAATTTTGCCTAATGGATTAGATTAAAAATAAGAATTTATTTACATATTGCATATGCATTAACAAATTACTGATGCTATAGTTATTGTTAATAACATTTATCTTTTAGTATTTAGAGTTATAAGTGATTTACATATTATCATTACAGTACTAGTGTGTATTCTGTATTCTGAATTTAGAATTATTAAATATTATAAAAATAAAAAGATGTAAATTGTGAAATTAAAAACATAAATGTTTGGATGGGAAGATGTGTAGGATTTTTGTATGGAATTCAAATTAAGTTTTTATCAGCTTAAAATGAATTGTTGTAACTATAAGCTGTTTTTGTAAGCCTTATGTTAAACACATAGCAAAAACCTATAGTAAATACACCAAAGGTAAAGAGAAAGCAATCAAAGCATACCCCTACAGAAAAACATCAAATCACAATGGAAGACAGCAAGAGAGAAAGAAACAAAATATCTACGAAACAGCTAGAAAGGAATTTTTTAAATGGCAATAGTAAGTCTTTGCCTATTAATAATTACTTTAAATGTAAGTGAATTACATTCTACAACAAAAAGACATAGAATGTCTTAATGGATTAAAAAAAAAACAATATCCAACACTGTGCTGCGTACAAGAGTCTCACTTCCACTTTGAGGACACAGATATGCTAAAACTGAAATAACAAAAAACACATTCCATGCAAATGCAAACCAAAAAAGAGCACAGGAGGCTAGACTTACATAAGACAAAATATACTTTAAGTAAAAAATGGTAAAAAGAGACAAAAAAGTCATTATATAAATATATAGCAATTAATCAAGAGGATATAATAATTATAAATATATATGTACTCAATGTGAGAGAACCCAAATATATAGCAAATATTAATAAATCTGAAGGGAGAAAGAGACAGCAAAACAATAATTGTAAAGGACTTCAATATCCCACTTCCAACAATGGATAGATCATACAGACAGAAAATCAATTAAGAAACATTGAACTTAAATGATACTTTAGAGCAAATTGACCTAACAATCTATACAAAACATTTCATTCAACAGCAGCAGAATACACCTTCTCAAGAGCACACAGAACATTCTCCAGGATAGTTAATATGTTAGGGCACAAAACAAGCATTAACAAATTAGGAAGTTTGAAGTCATATCCAGCATCTTTTCTAACCACGATGGTATGAAACTAGAAATCAATGACAGGGGAAAAGTTGAAAAATTCACAAACATGGCAATTAAAACAACACACTCCTTAAAAACCAGTAGGTCAAAGAAGAAATCAAAATGAAATAAAAAATCTGAGATAAATGAAAATGAAAACACAACATATCAAAACTTAGGTGATACAGCAATAGCAGTTCTAAGAGGAAAGTTTATAGTACTAAATACCTAAAAAATAAAAAAATTCAGAAATAAAAAAAATCTCAAATAAGCAATCTATCTTTATACCTCAAGGAACTTGAAAAAGAACAAACTAAGCTCCAAGTTAATAGAAAGAAGGAACTAACAAAGATCAGAGCAAAAATAATTACAAAGAAGATAAGAAAATAATTAAAAGATCAATGAAACTGAAAATTAATTTTTTGAAAAGATAAAATTAACAACCTTTTAGATATAAGAAAAACAAAAGACCCAAATAAATAAAATCAGAAAGAGACATTACAACTGATGCCACAGAAATACAAAGGATCATACAAGACTGCTATGAACAATTATACTCCAAGAAATTGAATAGCATTAAAGAAATGGATAAATTCCTAGAAACATTCAACCTACCAAGATGGAATCAAGAAGAAATAAAAAAATCCAAACAGATGAATTATGAGTAATGAGATTGAATAATTAACCAAAAATCTCCCACCAAAGAAAAGTCCAGGGCCTGATGGATTCACTGCTAAATTCCACCAAATATTTAAATAATTCATAATAATCCTTATCAAACTCTTCCAAAAACTGAAGAGGAAGAAACACTTTCAAACTCATTTTTTAAGATCAGCCTGGGCTGGGTGCGGTGGCTCACGCCTGTAATCCCAGCACTTTGACAGGCCGAGGCAGGCGGATCCTGGCTAACACAGTGAAACACAGTCTCTGCTAAAAATACAAAAAATTAGCCGGGCGTGGTGGCGGGTGCCTATAGTCCCAGCTATTCCGGAGGGTGAGACTGGAGAATGGCGTGAACCTAGGAGGCGGAGCTTGCAGTGAGCCGAGATGGCGCCACTGCACTCTAGCCTGGGCGACAGGGTGAGACTTCGTCTCAAAAAAAAAAAAAAAAAAAAAAAAAATTCAGCCTGATTCCAAGCCAGAAAAGGAGACTACAAGGAAAGAAAATTACAGGCCAATATGACTGATGAATATAGATGCAAAAATCCTTAACAAAATACTAGCAAGCTGATTTCAACAACAGTTTAAAAGGATCATATATTTTGACCAAGTGGAATTTATCCCTGAGAAATAAAGATGGTTCAACACATATGAAAATTAATAAATGTGATACATAACATTAACAGAATGAAGGCTTAAAATCTTATGATCAGGTCAATAAATGTAGAAAAGGCATTTGACAATATTTAACATCCTTTCATGATAAAAACTCCAAACAAATTAGGAATAGAAGAAATCCTCCTCAATACAGTAACAGTCTTAAAACTTTTAACAAGTATTGCGAGGATGTGGGTAAAAGTGAACCCCTGTACAAGCCCAAAGTTAACATCACACTCAATGGTAAAAAGCTAAAAGCTTTTCCTCTAAGATCCTCAAATCTTTGTCTCTAAGAAAAAAATTCATAGAGAACTACAAAAGATTCCAAATAGCTAAAGCAATTTTGAACAAGAAGAAAAAAACTGATGGCATCATACTTCCTGATTTCAAATTATATTACAATGCTGTAGTAATCAAAACAGCATGGTACTTGCATAAAAGCAGAAACATGGACCAATGGAGCATAATAGAAAGCACAGAAATAAGCCCACACATACACAGTCAAGTAATCTATAAAAAAAGTGACAAGAATACACAATGGGAAAAAATAATCTCTTCAATAAGTGGTGTTAAAGAAATGGATATCCACATGCAAAGCAAAATGAAATTGGGCTCTTATCTTACATCATGTACAAAAATCCCAATGAGAGAAAGTATTTCCAAACCATTTAACAGATAAGGAGTTAACACCAAACTACGTAAGAAACTTATACAGCTCAACAGCAAAAACAAACAAAACAAAAAACAACAAATAATCCAATTTTAAGAGGGGAAAAATACCTGAATAGACATTTTTTTCCAAAGAAGACATAGACAACAGGTATATGAAAAGGCCCTCATTATCAGTAATGATCAGGAAAATGCAAATCAAAACTATGATGAGATATTAACTCTCATCTGTTAGGATGTCTATTATCAAAAGTTAAAAGATAGCAAGTGTTGGTGAAGATGTGGAGAAAAGGGAACACTTATACCTGTTGGTAGGAATGTAAATTGATACAGCCATTATGAAAAACAGTATGGAGGTTGCTCAAAAAATTTAAAATGTAAGTATCCACATGATCCAGCAATCCCAGTTCTGGGTGTATATCCAGGGGCAATAAAATCACTATTTCAAAGAGACATCTGGACTCCAATGAACTCCCATGTTCATTGCAGCATGATTCACAATAGCCACAATAGGGAAACAACTTACATGTATGGAGATAGATGAATGGATAAAGAAAATGTAACATACATGTACGATGGAACATTATGCAGCTTTAAAAAAATCAAGAAATCCTGTCATTATGAAATTAGAATTATGCCATGTCCATTACACTAAGTGAAATAAGACAGACACAGAAAGCAAATACTGCATGATTGCACATGTAAGAGGAATCTAAAAGTTGAACTCACAGAACAGAGTAGAGAGGTAGTTAGCAGAGGTTGAGGGATGAAAGAAATGGAGATATGTTGGTAAGATGGTACAAATTTTCAGTTATCAGAAGAATAAGTTCTGGTGACTATAGTCAGCAGTAAGATATTGTACAGTTGAAATTTGCTGAGAGTAGATCTTAAGTGCTTTTTTTTTTTTTTTTTTTTTTTTTTTGAGACAGAGTCTTGCTCTGTCGCCCAGGCTGGAGTGCAGTAGCATGATCTTGGCTCACTGCAACCTCCACCTCCCAGTTTCAAGCAATTCTCCTGCCTCAGCCTCCTAAGTAGCTGGGATTACAAGTTTGTGCCACCATACCCAGCTAACTTTTGTATTTTTAGTATAGACCACGTTTCACCACGTTGACCAGGCTGGTGTTGAACTCCTGACCTCAGGTGATCTGCCCACCTCAGCTTCCCAAAGTGCTAGGATTACATGCACAAGCCACCGGGCCCGGCCAAGTTCTCTTACCACACACACAGAGGATGGGTAACTATATGAGGTTAGAAATGTGTTAATTATTAATAGTTTGGTTGTGGTAACTATTTCATAACATATAGACATGTCAAAACATCATATTGTACATCTTGACTATATACCATTTTGCCAATTATATCTTAATAAAGTAGGAAAAATAAATTAACAATATTATAAAGGTATTGAAACAAATCAGGTATAATTCATAACTGAGAATGATTTGAAAATTAAATTAGAAAAAAGCTATAGCTCAGAATATGAGAGAGAAGACTTGAAAGAGCAAATGATGATGTTTTAAGACAAAGTAAAATAAACTAATTTAAGGGCATAAAAACTATTGGGGAATATTAATAATATTTTTTTGTCTAATATTTGCTTTTCATTCAAGTCAACAACTGACTTGAATGAGAGTAATGGAAAAAACAGCAGGTCTAAGAAATATCTTGCGGTTGTAGTCAGTGGAATTTACAACCAAAGAAGTTTAAGAAGAAAGTCAAAGACGACTGTGGAAATTCAAGCCCAGGTTGCTGGAGAACACTGCTTTCATTAAAATTACAAGGCAGGCACGAGGGGAAAAGGTTGATTTTGAAGTACCAAAGAAAAGTAAAATAATCTACTGCTCAGTCATTTTCTATAAAATAAAAGTTGTAGGTAAGATAGAAACCCACATCTTGGGGATTAGGTCAACATTTTGGTTTGTGTGTATGTAACTTTGAGTTTTTATTTATTTTGCTTTGTTTTATTGGCCAAAGAAGAAAAATGCTATAAACAAATAATCAGTTAATATTAAAAAGAAATCAATGCCCCTTAGTGAAGTTACAAGCATGATTCTTACTTCAGATAATATGATGCTGTGAAAAAAAAATGACTGGAAAGCATCAAGAGTAACATTTTTTTTTTTACGTAGAGCCCAATTTTTATTTTTGTTTCATTTTATGGCAAGATTCCTTTATCAAATTCCTTTATCAAACCTACGGATTCAACAAGCCTTGTGGTTTTGACCCATAGTTTATTTTGTTATGAAGCCAATGCAAAAAACACAGCTCCCACAGTTTTTCAAGTTTTTAAATTTTTCTTCTAAAACTTGAAACAGAAAATTGGGACCAACACTCAGTAACTGATAATTTCGCATCTCTGCCTATGCTTCTAGTAGCTGTTTTACCTCCTCTTGGAACCTTGAGCCACAGAATGGATTTAGCCGGATAATTAGGGCAACAATAGTTTCAACGGTGACTTGTGTTTCTTTTCTGTGTTCTTTTTTTGTTCTCTTCTGACTCTGAGGTCACAGTGATTCTCTCTAATCTCAGATTTGGGGGCAACGTGGGGAAAGCCCTGAACATTGAAATCAGACCAGCTTAGGTAAAATCACAATCCAATCCTTAATTTTGTATTCTCATCCATGCTACTTATGCTCTTTAATTTTTCATATCTGTAAATTGGAGATTGTAGCCTCTTCCTTTCAGGTTTAGTGTGTTTGATGAGCCCTATAATACTAGTGGTGAACATTATGGTTCCAAGAAGCAGTGACTGTGTTCTGCCACTTTACAGCTAGGTACCCTTAAGCAGGTTAGCTCCTTTTCAATTTCCTCCATAAAACTGGTATAATAAAGGCATTAATCCTGCCCCACATACAACATCTATTCACCTATGATGGACCAGGCACTCTTCTAGACTCTTAAAACATTGTAAGATTAAGTAAAATAAAATACGTATGAATGGCCAGTTGTAATATTTTCCTACACATCACCTCTCTTTCTTGTAAAGATTTTCTATCTCCCCTACCCTTGCTGAGCTCCCTGTAGGTGGAAAATACTTCTCTGCCCCATTGTTAGGATCTGATCAATGGATAATGAACATGAACAGACACAGTGAGATGTATACCATGTCCCAATTGAAATTTCAAATATGCTTTTTTTTCCATCCTCTATGAAATGTGTCAAATAGGGACTTGGTCTTTTAGCCATGATCTCAGAGAGATAGGACCACGTGAAACAGAGACACATAGCTTAGAGCTACATAAAATTACACAGAGCTATGATTAAGATCTATCTGTCTGTCTATCTATCTGTCTGTCTGTCTATGTCTTTGCTCTTATTCTCTATGCCAACCCACACGCTTGAGAGCAAGAAATAAATGTAGTCATAAGCTAGTGAGACTTGGCTTTCAGTAAAAGCTGACTGACATATAATATAGTATCTGGCACATAGAAATAGTTAATATTTTAGCAATAATATTAAAACTAAACTAAAATATATAACGAGAGTATATAAAACACCTAAAGTTATTGACATTCCTCAACCTACTTATCCATCCAACAAGTATTTGTTGAGTACTAGTATGTGTCAAATACTGTTGTAGGAATTGGAGATTAAACAGTGAAGAGGTGATATACCTGTTCTCATGCAACTAACATCATTATGGGGGAAAATAGAAATTTAACCATAAGGGTGATAGGTGTTGTGAAGACAAATAACACCAGGAATAGAAATAGAAAATGCCAGATAAGAAAGAAACTGTGTGTGTGTTGTGTTCAGAGGAGGCTTCCCTGAAGAAGAAACTCTGGCAGAGACCAGAAGAAAGTAAGGGAGGGAGTCAGATAGACATCTGTGGGAAACATGTTCCAGGAACAGGGGAAAGCAGATGGAAAAGCCCTAACCATATGATATGGTTTGGCTGTGTCCCTACCCAAATCTCATCTTGAATTATGGCTCCCATAATTCCCAAATGTCATGGGAGGGACCCATTGAGAGGTAATTGAATCACAGGGGCAGGTCTTTCCTACACTGTTCTTGTGAAAGTGAATAAGTCTTACAAGTTTTATAAAGGGGAGTTACCCTGTACACACTCTTTGCCTGTACCATGTAAGATGTGACTTTGATCCTCCTTCACCTTCTGCCATGATTGTGAGGCCTTCATAGCCATGTAGAACTGTGAGTCGGTTAAATCACCTTTCTTTATAAATTACCCAGGCTTGGGTATGTCTTTATTAGCAGTGTGAGAATGGACTAATACACCATAAATTGGCTGAAGTGCTCAAGTATTAGCTAAGAGACCTTTGTAGTAGGGAAAAGTGAATGAGATATACACTGGTGAAAGGTGAATTCAAGAGGTATAAGAGGTTAGTCATTTATTCCTTGGAAGCTATCATTAGTTTGAGGTTTGCTCTGAATGAGATAGAAAGTCATAGGAAGATTCTGACAATAGAATGACCTAATCTCATCTAAGTTTGAAAAGAAACATGTGGGCTGCTGTTTTCAGAATATAGCACTCAAGGGTAGGAGCAGATAGATCATTTAAAAAGCAATTGCAATAATCCATGCATAGACACTGGTTGCTTGGACCATGGGGAAAGTGGTGAGGGCAATGAGGAGTGGGTACTAAACCAAATTTGTTAATATAAACCAGATTTGTTAATATGGAATAAGCAGCTAGACATAAACTGCCATTTGCTGAGATAGGGAGGTATACAAGAGTGGCAGGATTGAGAGGCAACTGGTAATCAGGAATTCACTTTTAGGCATTGAGAGGTAAGGGTAAATTTGTTCAGTTCTGCCTCTTGTTTTACTGGCCTTCAAGAGAGGGATTTGGCTGCCTCCAGAGTTCTATGAAAACCATGACACAGAGTGGTGACACCAACCGATCCTGTTAGGATGCTGAGTGGTGGGTGGGATCAGAGCTGTGTCACATAGCTACAACTGAAAAGATTGGAATCAGCCCCATCCCCTGACTCTGCCTGGGATGGAGCTGCTGCTCCGCTAACCAATGAGGCTAAGATGATAGAGCAGGGATGGATGTTAAGTTTTCAGCAATTGAGAATGTTGTTGGGCCCCAGCCTCTGATCACTCCAGGGAGGAGATCATGTTCCCTCTTGTCATGCACTTTAAGAGCTCTCAGTCTGATTGCCAAACTCCATTAGTTTAATATCCAGTCTTCTTAGATCACTATGCACTTCTCAGAAAGGGTTTCTCCTCATAACACTATTCAAGGCCTGGGTTGTGTTTATTTTGGGTTATTTCCTATCATTATCTTTAAGATGCCTTCTAGACATCCAGGTTAAGCTGTTGAGTAGGTAGTGAGTATATGAGTCTGGAGTTAGGGGAAAGTTTGAAAATTGATATATATCTGGAAAATATGTCATTTATGTCATTTTAATAGACACAAATCCATAATATAGTGAGGAAATGGTTGACAACAATTGTTAGAAATATTTAAAGTGCTTCCCGAGAGTAATCCGAGAGGTTAATAAAGTATCCAATGCGATGTAATTATAAGGCAAATGGTTTGGTTATTGTAACTCCTTAAATATAATGGAATTACATTTTAACTTCAGACATGATTTTCTAGTATTTTGCATGTGATAAGACATAGACATAAGTGATTCAAACATCTTGACTATGTTTGACACTTTAAAACTAATTACTAGCAAGGATCTAAAAAAGTCTTTTCCAGAGTTAATACTTTTGAGAAAAAGAATAAAAGCAAGGTCATGTTGGAAATTTTGTAGAAATGAAATATTGATTTCCTTGGAAGTTTTCCAAGTAAACAGATTTAGAAATAACCCCAAATTGAAATGTTCTCTCTTACCAGGGTAGAGGGTGCAGTCCATAAATGAGAGATCATCAATCGCAATATCTCCAGTGAAGCCATCTCCCACTGAAGCCTCCACCAAGATCTGAAAAATAAATAAATAAATATAAATAAGAAATGTGTTTATGTGGTAAAGGAAATTAAGTTATGGAATGGATGAAGAGGAATTTAAAATTTACCCAACTATAACCTTCTGTGCCATTAAAAAATTACTTTGCAGTAGTCTCCATAAGTGGTCATCTTGTCTTGAATACGTCTAGTAACAGAAATCTCCATACTTCATTGAGCCTATTAGACCCACGGAGCTCACTGAGTTTCTGATGAGTTTCCATTTTTGAAATTTCAGTATATTAGATTGATATCCACTGTCCTATAACTTTCAGCCATTAGTTCTAGATTTGTGTTCTTCCCTTCTGGTCCTTTAAGTATTTGAAGGCAAATAATTGTTCCCTCATCCCCCTGGGTCATTTGTTTCCCAAATTAAACCTCCTCATCCTCCTAGATTTTCTACCAGAGTTACTTGCTAGGATATACAGTTTTAAGGGCTTTAAAATGTTTCTCACATGACACTGATTCTGTAACACTTTATGGAATTGGCTAATCGTGATTAGATCTCCTTCAGGGCCACATTAATCACAGTGAACTCAGATGACATTTGTGCTGCTGCAGAAGCTGCAGTTCCACCAAAACTTAGTAAAATACGAAATGCCACATATAGACAAACCACTGTAGTATATGAGATTGTGATTAGGGTTTAGATTTACTGTAATAGAATTGATCATGATGAATTATTTTAATACTTATGCAAATGTGTTGCGTGCTTGCTAGGAATCCCAGCATAATTTAATAATAAAGAACTTCTAGCAAACTCAAACTTAGAAAAATACATTATGTTTTCCCATTATTATATGAACATATGTTTTCATTTCATTTTCCTCACAAATGTTATATGTGGGAGTTGAAGTTTTACTTTTCATGCTCTAGCCTTCATTGAAAGTTACCACATACATTATTTGTTGACATTCTCCTTGAGAAAGAAAATTTTAAAAGGTCAAATTGCGACCTCAAACCTCTTAACACTTTTCCCCAACTTTCTACTCTTTCTTGAGGTCTACCAGGATTTTCTCCCTGATTTGTCACTGAGGAAATTAATTAATTTGGGAAATGTTTCTGCATAGAACTAGTGGGCAAATATAGTCCCCCGGACATTATTTGAACAACATTTAATGATGTTATACAGGAAGTGTCCTGCTGTTTTACAATGAGTCTCTCCAAACATAAAAATGCATCCTTTTTCCCACCACCATCATGAGTGAAAGGCATTATAGGCAGAGAAAACAAAAATGTATAAAGAATGTTTAGTCCAAAATCATACAATTATTTTCAATAAACCTAAACTAGCAGACAGAATTTGAAAGAACATACTACAGAAAAACATATTCTGTTTTATTTTTAAAAATAGAGTTGGGTGAACAATTGGGGAAAAGGCACAAATATAAATTAATCACCAATAAATGTCCTGTACCCATACATGTAAATCCCACTGCAATAAAACACAGAACATGCTAACAAATTGCTTAGAAGAAACAGTAAAAGAAAGAAGAAACTAGGGTAAATAAAAATAAATACTATTGACTTGGCCTCACTCCTCATGATTATCATTATCTTATTAATGAGAAGGAATAGAAAATTGATATTAACATCCCACTTCATAGAGAGTGAGGCTGTTGTACATATAAGTAGCTGTAAACCAGCTTTAGGGATATATACACATTCATAGCTCCATTCTGGTGTTTGGAGTCAATTGTTCCAAGACTTTTTATTGTCTTTATATAGTCACAAATTAAAGAATTGGCTATTTATGAAAATTTCAGACAAAATTCTGTAACCCACAGAGGGCCATAACAGGTTAGAGAATGTGATTTGCTCAAGGCATTTTTCCTTTGGAGTTTCCTTCATGTTGCATGAGAAGTATTTTAATATTGTTTCTATCTGCATTCAAGGCCAATGGGAAGACAGAAACAATCCAAGACAGAAGACAGTTGGGTTTGCTCCAATACATAATTTAATCATAATTTTTACTAAAATATCTTCAATTTGTTAACCTCTAAATGTTAGCATTCTTGAGAATTAATGAACAATAATTACAATTTGAGAAACTAAAATTGTCCATTTGTATGATAGTCTCAATCTCTTTTGAATATTTAACAAAAGCATTTTTAAAAGACTTTTTGATCATAATCACACTTCAGGAACAAAGTTATGACTGTTAAGGTTTAACCCTACTTTAACTCTATATTTTAGTCCTGCAAAAAAGCTTGGTAAATTATTTTAAAATGCTAGTCCTAAGAAAATGGCCACAAAAAGAATAAACCCAAATGCCTCTATTATGAAAATGTCACTTTCATTTATGGTGTTTTTTCCCCGAGAATGAGTAGAAGATTATCAAAACACAAGAATTATACATTGTATGTAAGATAGTATTGATTCTGGAAATTAGGGAAGCCGAATTTTACTCCTAAGTCCCATTGCTACCTTACGGAGTGCCTCAAAGGGCAACTGAAAATCCAGTTTAGTTTAAATGACTTGCCTTATCTGTACAGGTCAATTCTACTTATATTAGAACTATCGTCATCTAGGAAATGTTATGAAGTAAACCAGCTCATCCAAGCTTTTCTTTGCATGGGCTGCCACCTGCTCCATGTAAAGACAGACTGGCCTTGGCAACCGCGTTGGAACTTTGAGGCTTAAACATTAACGAGGCTCTAGCAACTTTCCTGAACTCATCCTTCTACGTATTTAGGAAACTGAATGACTGACCAAAAATTTGAAATGATCTAGAAACGATTGTCCTCACATACAAACACATGTTTTAGCCTCCGTTAACTCATAAGAGAAATGGAATTAATTCAACCTGCTGCTTACTTTCACTTTAGCCATCACGTATTTGTAAAATATTACACAATTCCAATATAACATATCAGTTTTTAATATAATGTATCCTCAGATACATTATATTAAAATTGGTATGTTTTATAACTATAACGTATTTTCAGATATATTATAAATTTATAAACTTTAAACAAGAATTTCTGTCTCAAACATAATGTATTTTATATGAAGATACATTATATCTGAGGCAGAAATTTTAGTTTAAAATTTATAAAAAGCACATATTCTATGTGGAGCAACTGAGACTCCAATGCATTCCTGATGAGAATCCTAAATGGCATAGCCATATTAATACAACTAATTTGGCAGGTTCTTATAAAATTAAACATATACTTTCATATGACATGGCAATGCACATGTAGGTATTTGTTTATTCAAGACAAACGAAGATGTGTCTAAACAAAAACCCATTAACAAGGTCTATACAGGCTTTGTTAATAATCTCCAAAAGCTCAAATCAACCCAAATATCTCCCAACTGGTAAGTAGATAAGCAAATTGCAGTACATTTATACAATAGAATACCACTCAGGAACAAAAAGGAACAATGATGTATGCAACAACAGCTGTGAACCTCAAAAGCATTAAAGTGAAAGAAGCCAGATTCAAAAGCCTGTATCATTTATCAGCTCCTTTTATGCCATTTTAGAAAAGTCAGAATTATTGGTATATTAGAATACTCTCATGCTGCTATAAAGAACTGCCTAAGACTGGGTAATTCGCAAAGAAAAGAGGCTTAATTGACTCACAGTTCTGTAGGGCTGGGGAGGCCTCAAGAAACTTACAATTGTGGCAGAAGGGGAAGATAACATGTCCTTCTTCACATGGTGACAGGAGAGAGAATGAGACCCGAGCAAAGGGCGAAACCCCTCATAAAACCATCAGATCTTGTGAGAACAGTATGGGGAAACCACCCCCATATCTCTACCTGGTCCCACCCTTGACCTATGGTGATTATTACAATTCAAGGTGAGATTTGGGTGGGGACACAGAGCCAAACCATATCAATTAGAAAACAAATCAGATTTGTGTTGACAGGAGCTGGGGGTGTAAAAGGAGGAGATTGACTACATCAGGAAATGGAAGATTTGGGGGAATGGTGGAGATATACTCTATTTTGATTGTAGTGGTTGCTTACACAACTGTATACAGTTGACTCTTAAACAACATGAGTTTGAACTGCCTTGGTCCACTTATGTGTGGCTTATTTTAAACCAAACACAATAAAAAATACTTGTGGCTGTGAAAGATGTGTATACAGAGGGCCAACACTTTGTTCCCAGTGCAGGACTTGAGTATGTGCTGATTTAGTTACATGGGGGCAGTCCTGGAGCTGATCCTCTGAATCCCAAAAGACAACTGTACATTTGTTGAAATTCATAGAACTGCTCACCTAAACAGGATAAAATCGACATATAAATTATACCTCAATAAACAAATACAAAGCATTTATTCTATACTTATTGCCATAAGTCATCAATGTGTCTATTACTTTCACGTCTTTTTCTCAATTGCTAATTTAATGTGTGGCATTTTATAACCAGCATATAGTAATCTCAAGAATCTCAATCATTCTTCAATTCGGCTATGAACAATTTTCTGTTGTTATCCACTTATAATTTCCTAGAGGACAAATATTTATGCTCTCTCTTATACTTCTTAATGATACCCACTTATTTTTCATTGGATTTTCCAATAATTAAAAATGCACAAACAGAATGAAAGGAATTACATGAAGCTCTCTTTTAGCCCATTTTAACACCTAAGGTGCTAAGTAAACTCTTTTAAACACATTCAGACAACTGTCTAATATTTAACCACATAACCTACAATTCTTGGGAGCTTTTAGAAAATCAGTTTAGAATTCCAAACTTTTTAGGCCAATACTGAGGGAAATATTTCCTGGATACAATATAAAAGGGTTTTTAAATCATCTTTGCAATTGTTTACACAACCCTGAAACCAATCTCTATGAAATAAAACTCAGATTTGGCCTGACAAATTTTATGATTCTAACTCTGTGGCTGACTCTGTCACGTACACAAAACTGCAGAATCATTGGAGTTTTTCAATTACTATAGTAGACATACGAAAACCATTTATCATGAAACAAGGGTCATAAGTGCCATATTAAAACTGTGTGAGAAACGGGGCAAAGGAATGGATAATAATAACATTGTGGTAATAGTAGAGACAAAATAAAATGCTGGGATATATAAGTAGTCAAGAACTATAAGATGATTACTGACAAAAAAATATGATGTCTACTAAATCTGTGTTCTTATTTTGGGAAACAAAATCATGACAAAATTTATGTTGATCTTTTGGCTTTATATTGTATTTCTTCTTAGCTAATGTCTGGCTTATAGCTTGCTGAGAATTTTTGATTCAAAAAAGAAAAATGAGTGCCTACTTAGGCATTGTGCCAAGTGATTCCACAGTTACCAGGAAGAAATAAATTCATCCCCATCCTTGACTATCTCACCATTTACGATAGAGAAGACTAAATGGTGGCCCTTGGGCTGGACCCAGTTCATAACAGTTTAGTTTAACTCCATCAGTGCTCTTGAGTCAGAATGGTTGCCAATATTTTAAAAGTAGGATATCTCACAAGAAGACATTGCTCCTCAACTGCTGCAGACACTAGTCCTCCCTATTATGCACCCACACCAAGGTTGTCAGTTGCCATCCATTATTTTAAACTTCACCTACTTTATCAGTTCGTTTTCACATTGCTGTAAAGAACTACGTGAGACAGAGTAATCTATAAAGAAAAGAGGTTTCATCGACTCACAGTTCCACAGCCTGTACAGGAAGCATGGCTTGGGAGGCCTCAGGAAACTTACAATCATGGCAGAAGGCAAAGGGAAGCCAGCATTTCCTACATGGCTGGAGTAGGAGGAATAGAATGAAGGGGAAACGGGGAAAGTGCGACACACTTTTAAACAACCACATCTCATGAGAACTCCCTAATTATCATGAAAACAGCAAGGGGAAATCTGCCCCTATGATCCAATCACTTCCCACCAATCCTGCCCCCAACACTGGGGATTACAAATCAACATGAGATTTAAGTGGGGGACACAGAGTCAAACCATATCACCTACTTCTTTCAATTCATGTCCCATGCCTGGTTCACACAGTTATTTGGGTTTGCCATTCCTTGCGCAGTTCAAATCAGAAAGCATGAAGGGCCTGAGATTTTACCATACTTGGAAGCTAATGAGTAAATTTGCCACTATTTCATATATATACACTGATATAAGACACTAGATCCCTGATACAGAAAGACAGGAAAAAGCAACAGCCAGAGAAGTACCTTCCATTTCCACAGGGCAATATGAGGAGGCCTGGATGTTTACCTGCATGTGAGACAGTCACACCCATAGGAGAGGAATACAAAATGAGGAGACTCTAGCTGGAATAGGCTGCTGGCATGTCTGCCCATTCTCCCCTCCAGAGAAAGAGAGGTGGCAAGAAGAGCTTATTTTTACTCTGGAACGTAAGCAAATATCTCAAGGTAAAGACCATTTAAATATGCCCTTTGCTCAAAGGCTGAACTGGGCCAAACAGAAGAAATCCATGGAGAATTATCTCCAAACAGGGCACTTGGATGGTGCCACATGGTTGAAATATTTCATTTGTGGAAGTATTACGATCCCTTAATTCTTTTCTAATATATCTGCACATTGGAATGGTTAAATCAACTCAGCCTCCCCTCCCCTTATAAAATGTCTCATTTTATACTCTTCTGAAGGAAGGAGTCTCATTTGTTAGAGTCTTCCAGATTTGACTACCCACCTGCTGCTTGCCCACAAAGCCTTTTCCCATCAAGGCCTCTGCTGTGTTGAGGGCAGAGAGTAAATAATAATAATATTAAAAGAGAAATCAAAAAAGATTTAAGAAATTGGGCCATTCAAAACCTCACACATGTTTTTTTACTTACAGAGAATTCTTTCTGCTAATCTTGTTGAGTGAAACAGAATACACACATTGAGAGAGAGAGAGGTAGAGAGAGGGAGGATGTGGGGAGTTGATCTTTACTTTGGAATCTAAACAAATGTCTTACATTACACATATCATCACACATATCATCTCTAAGTACTCAAGTCATATGAGATTAATTTGCTTTTTGCGGTTTTTAAAGGATTCACAAACCACAAAGTTCATTTCAGTTCCATTTTCCTCTGTGTGTTTTTAGATGCACAAAAAAAGGGCCAAAATTGGGGCACATTAGTGTTTTTGCCTCTAATATATAACAATGCCTTCCTGAAACCTGCCTAAGTAAATTTTAAAAAGAATCAATGTTGATCATCTTGAAATTAGTTTGCTACTTGAAACTCTGCCCACTCACATGCTATTTTAAAGTACCCTCTGAGAACCCATATACCCTGTAACCCACTTCGCATCTCACATATTATGTGAATGAGAACAAATCATTCTCAGTTTTTCCAAATCCTGAAAATTATATGGAACCTATTTTACTAAAGGTTACAAAGAAGGATTTAATTGAAAAAAGTCTGGTTGATATTTTAGAAAAAAAGTGAAGAAGTTTCAGAGCTATTGATTAAAATTTTCAGTAAATTGTGTTTTTATTATTTAAAAATGACATAATAAGGTATAATGAGATTTTAACAGAATACAATGTACTACTGTCCGATCAATAGGCTCACACATGCCAAAATTAAATTCTTATTTAGGAAGCATAGTTTTAAAATTCTTAAATGTCATTTTTTTCCCATCAGACTAATTTTATCTTCCATACCATTAAAGGTAATATTTAAAGAAAAGAGTTGAACTCTAATTTATTATTTTAATATACAAGTCTTTCTACAAAAAATCATCATATGCCTTTCATTCTCTTTGTAAAAGGAGATACCAAATCCCAAATTTACCACTATTTTTATGTTTCTATGTAGCACCTTAACACTGATGTAGACCTAAAGCAGAAATTAAAAAAAAGATAGATTTAAACTCTACTTAAACCTTAACTAACCCATGTTTGTCTTTTGTTCTAGCTCAGTGTCCCACATACCCACCCATTAGTCATTGTGAATTAGAAATTGTATCTGAAGTTCCAGGTTAGATGTTACTTCCTCAGAGAAGCCTTCCTTGACCACTCAAGCTAAGGCTATTTTCTTTTTATTTTTACAAACTTCTTATTGCTTATAATCACAGAAGTATTTGTGCATTTAATATTTGTCTTCTCTATGAGACTTTAAGGACAACCTCCAGGAGGGACACTGAAGGACACAAGCACTGCAAACACAGCATCCAGCACAGTAACTAGCACATTATAAGCTCTTAATGTACTTTAAGAAAAAATGAAACTTCTCCTTTCAACTAAAACTGTGGGTGTTACGCTTGGTGCCATGCCACATCCCATCTGTTTTACATGACATAAAATTATCAAAAGAACAAACATGTGCCAAAGATACTGATTATGCTAATATTTCACACTACTATCTAAACTGCTGACAAATCCTGCATCCTTTTACTTTAAAACCGTGTCTTTCTCTTCCTTACATG
Organism: Pongo abelii; assembly: GCF_028885655.2. Taxonomy (NCBI): domain Eukaryota; kingdom Metazoa; phylum Chordata; class Mammalia; order Primates; family Hominidae; genus Pongo; species Pongo abelii. The sequence continues at coordinate 19,341,682 of NC_071993.2, read as the reverse complement.
ACCTAGTTCCTGGATTCCAATTCGATTTCTACCTACATTTATATAGTTTTGCCATGACTGTCCTCCTTTTTCCATTCCCCAACTTATGCCTGCATTTCCAAGTCCTTTCCTTCAATCTTCGGTTATTTATCAAGCATCACTTTCTATCTGGAGTAATATCAATTTCATTTGTTAGATGAATTAAAAGAAATATGTATACACACATACACACATATTTGTGTGTGTGCATATATATGTGTGTATGTGCACAGAGACATACACACACGTGTATATATGTTTCAATTTAATTATATATCATATAAATATATTTAATATAAATATATAATATATAATTATATACTATAAAATATATATGATTTATATTATAAAATATATAATATAAATTAAAACTTATACACATATATCTGTATAATAGCTATTAGTTGTGGCCAGTCTTACAACATATTTTTTAAAATCTATCATTTCAATACTAAATGGGTCCATAGAGAACATTTAGAATCTAAAATTCTTAGTTTAGATTTGAATAAATGAGACCCACAAAATTTAAATAACTCATCCATAGGCCCATAGAAAGACCATTGGTTAAATGATGTCTAAACAGTCAAAGAGTCTAATTCTTGACTGGTTTAAAAAGTCCAAATGCTTCAAATTTTTACTTTCTCTTTTACTAGGCTTCTTGCTTTTACTGATCACATAGTCACTAATAGGTGTCAAATGACAGAGGAAGCTATACAAATAATACAAAACCAATTTAAACAGTTATTTATATTTAAACAACTATTAATTCTTAATATAAAATTGTAACATCTACCAAGTGGTTAGCACTATAATAATAATATAACATTTTCTACACGTGTCACACTTTTTTTTTTCATGGCACCTTAATATTCATTATGTAACTGACTTTGGACCCTTACAAGATGAACAAGTTCTGTAATAATAAATGTTTCTCCAAAATAAACACTTTTTTCAATTTAGATTTTAAAATCTCATTTTAGTGAAAATAATACCTGCTTTTGAAACTGTTAGATTAAATAAAATTTGGCCTAAAGTTTCCTCCATAGTTATTATGTTAGTACTTTGAATCCCTACATAGCAAACAGCAACCTTAGTATGTAAACAACCTGTAATCTAAGAGTATACTCTTGTAACCGAGTGTCTGCCAATCACAGCAGTCAAACTTCAGCACAAATGATTAAACCATGTTCATATAAAGCAAAGGCCTTAGCACACCATGCTCAAATAAGGCAAATGCTGAGCTCTAACCAATCAAGCTGTTTCTGTATATCACTTCCTTTTTCTGTCTACAAATACTGCCTGCCCATGTTACTGGGTGGAGCTCTCTGAACTTCTCCTGGTTCTGAGTGCTGCCCAATTCATGAATCTTTCCTTGCTCAATTAAATTATGTTAAATTTAATGTGGGTAAAGTTTTTATTTTAACAAAATTAATTCTGTTATTAACATTTTCTTCTTTAAAAGTTACAGTATTTCATTTGAAATGTAACTTTAAAGTTTTTTATTGTCAAGTTCCTGTCCACTTTGTAAATGCTCTTCAAATTAGACTTCCTCAAAAATAAAAATATAACGTTAATGTTATCTTTTTTATTACTTACATGTGGAAATGCTTTGGTGTCACCTAAGCCTCTGATTCCCAAAATGGTATTTGAGGGTATGTTGAACATTAACTGTGACATAATGTGCACATTATAATGTAGTTTGGGGGTGGGGGAATTTAGCTCATCAAAATCTATAATTTAACATACATTTCTCCTTACAATAAGGCTAATATATATAAAACAGACCTTACAAGACCAAAGAATCATAAGAACACAGGAATATTCATAAATGTTGCAAACCCTTTAACATAGAAACTAAACATCACTCCTTAACTGCTTGAAAAAAATAGATAATTTTAATTCCAGAAATCTAGAGTAAAATCTCTTTGGTGGTTTATACCTTGGGAAGACCTTGCAACCCAAGTTATCCTTGAATATTTAAGAGATATTTCATTACTTACGTGATTTCTTAATGTGGTAAATGTTAAGAGAATATTTTTAATGAAGTAATTTAATTTTTGAACATGTTGAGGGTCATTAATTTCTTAAGGCTTTTTGTTTTTGTATTTCTTTTTCAGTTTGTGAAGATGTGGCAGTAGTACTACCAACAAGCCCTTTGGCTTTTCTATTTAAAAAAATTCCATTTGCAAGAACTTTCTGGATCTTCAGTTCATGAGATCCTAGGCACTATGTAGACTAGCTGTGCAAATTAACTATTTTTGATTATATGTTTGGTCAAAGTTTTGCTAAACATCTTTCATCATAATTTCTCTAAACCAGGTGGCAGCCTTTCTCATTATACACATTTGTATAATGGGATTTTTGATGGCAGTAAGTCACACAACTAAAGAAAAAAGAAACACGCCGTCGTATAGAGCCACATATTCATATTAAGTTAAGTGATAGAGAGCATCCCTTTACATCAAACTGACGAAATTGTCCATTAATGCTTTTCCCAAACTCATCAAGCATCATATTTTTGTACACACAAAAATAAAAATTAAGTATTCAATTCTGACAAATTAGTATACTACTTTCCCTGAAAACTGGGAATTAGTTATCAAAACCATTCTCACTGCATTATCTGGCAGCTCAACAGGATGGTCCTTTATCTCAGTTATGCCTGGGGTAAATATTCAAGCAATCACCCCAGCTTCATCTGTTACAAGATAAGCCTGAGTTCTATTTTTTGTTCTTGTACTCTGGTGTCCAGCCACTGCCCCAGGCTCCTATTTAAGAAGATGAGTTTGTCTCAAGCAATGCCTCAAATCAGAAATTCCTTTAAAGCATTAGGTCAGAAATTCCAGATCAAATTACATCCAGGCTTTTTCCCCTTCATGCCCAGGCATTTTACAGCAGAAGAAAATAAGCACTAGCACCTCATGCCAGCCTCTTATAGTGTCTCCCCCTCTGGGTATATTCAGCTTGTGTCTGGTCTTCAGTGACCTGGACAGTATCCCCAGAAAGTAACCAGAAAACAAAATGCCAATTACTTAATACAAAATGAAAATATAACTCTACATGTGTCTGAATATTTATGCTAGCTGGTTATCAAAATATGGTTATCAGGAAAGGAAATCTACTTGAACAAAATCAAGGACAGAAGTGTTTGCTAAGCAGATAAAGTAGAGGGAAAGAGGTCTGGAATATTCTATTGAGATAGTATCAGCAAACTAATATATTCAGTTGTCTACCATCTAGAAAGGGATAGTGTATTGACACCCTCTCCTTTCTACAGAACTAAAAGCACAGATAAAATCTTCACCATTAACAAAAGCTCTCATTAACTGTTTGACACATCATCATTTTTTATAATTCAGCTACCTTCCACTGACTGCATTTAAGTTAGCATCTTTGTAATGAAATTTAAAGAGATAATATAGGGTCCTTGATGCTATTTAGGAGATAAGCTAGAATGAATTGTCACATTTACAATTCATCTCGAGAAATTTTTAAAATATATTGTGACATTCAATAGCATGGCACTTACTTTACACATCGTTTAATCTAATGTTTCCCCAATTTGTCTTTTTTACCATCAGAATCACTAACAGCTTTTGCTAAAAATACAGATTCTTAGGATTCTCCTCTGAAGCTTTCGATATTGGTGTTTGTAGGGAATCTACATTTTTGTATAAGACTTTAGGTTTTTCTGATAATTAGGAAAATTTAAGAGCTACTAATCTAACCTAAGTTCTGTGTTAAAAAGGACAAGTGGATTCCCAGGGATATAAAGTCCTGTGCCTGATAATGGAGATATTTTATAATTTTTCACACACATGCAATTAAAAGTCCTAGGAATATAAATTACTTGACCTGATAACTGAGATGAGTGAATTATCAATTCCTCTTAAATCAAATTTCTATTCAACTATGCAATGTGGAGAGAATATAGTATGCATACATTTATTTATTTTATGGCTCAAAAGAAAATTTTTGCTACGTTTTCCCTAGTCTATTGAGGATTCAGTTTGTACCTGGTAGTCTCCTATAAAACCAGCTAAAGCCTACACAAAAAATCATTTGTAATTTAGATGAGCTATTTATTTCTACTTCCTAAGAATCTATTCTGCTTTCTCTAGTTCCTCACATTACCTAGATTATAGTTAAAAATAATGCTGCATCTCATTCTGAACTCTCAGTGTATAAGCTTGTGTGGAATCTAGGACTTCTTCAATGACAACATTTCAACATTGAAACAAAATTAATACTAGTGCAGTCTGAAAGCCACTCAATACACAATTTATTTGTACCTGCTTTTCATCCCTTGGATTCTAAGACGGATGCTCCAGCAATGCTGCAAGCTCACTGACAGAGTTCATGAGTTACTGTAACGTAATTTAACGTCATCTGAGGTACTATTCTGACTTCTCCTCTATTGATAGTCTTAGTTCACTGGCCACCTATGGGAGGTGCAGAGAAGCAACCACCTGACAAGGACATCTGTATTTGCTCTTAATTTATACCCAAGGCTGGGATGTTTCATATGATAAAGAGACCAAATGCAGAATTAGTCTATATGTGGTCTGGCAATTGATCTCTGCAATAATCAAACCTCAAAGACAATCAAACCTGAAATCTAAGCTACATATTAAATAGCTTGGTTTTTAGGTTGCACGTTGCACGTTGCTGTGTATGCTGGCTTCATAGAAAATGCAAGTAGCAATGGCCATTTTTTCAAAGCCATTAGCCCTGGAGCCCTCCTAGTTTTGAATCACATAGAAATAGAAATCAAATCTCACTAGATTTTTTTTTTTTTGAAACAGGGTCTGGCTGAGTTGCCCAGGCTGAAGTGCAGGGCGTGATCTTGGCTCACACCTCTGCCTCTCGGACTCAAGCCATCCTCCCACCTCAGCCTTGGAGTAGGTGGGACCACAGGCATGTGCCACCATACCCAGCTAATATTTTTATTTTTGTACAAATGGGGTTTGTCATCTTTCCCAGGCCGGTCTCAAACTCCCAGACTCAAGCAATCCACCTGCCTTGAATTCCCAAAGTACTGGGTTTACAGGTGACAGCCACTACGCCCAGCAACTAAACTTCTAAAAATCAATTTTACATAAAATTATCTAAGTGTGCAAGGAAAGATAAGAAGCCTAAGGAACCAGTGAGTTGAAGAATAAATGCAGTTTAAAACATACATGTAAACAACATGATGTGATGTGGTAGGAATATCACCTAACATGCTTTAAAGCATGAGTAAAAGGTCTTTTCTTAGAAAACTGGATCTTAGTTTAGGATATCTTTAGATAAGAGTATGAAAAGTTATATCATATTGATGATTAAAGTGCTTCCTTTGGCTAATTGTAAAGATAGGATATTTACTTTCATATAATTCATAGGAATCTTAGAGTTAAAAATAAAATTTCCCTTCTCAAATCCTTACTTTCATACTTTTTTTGCATTTCTTTCACTTTTGTGTTAATGGCCTGTGTCTCAACATATTCTATTAAGCCTTCTAAAAACACATACTTTGTTTTCAGCCTCTTCAGAGCACCATCACTCCACCTCCTAGGCTTCTGAAGAAGCAGACCCAAGCTTATTCTTATTACATATTTCTAAAACTAGGTGACCAAGAAAAATTGATACTTTTCCCATAATACCTTTAAGTTAATAATCAGGTGTATGCTGAGAGGTAAAGACCCAAGAGTGTTAGTTGTCTAATTGTGCAGCTGGATAAACAAATCTTAATGCTTGAAAATATTCAAAGGTTATTCTCACATTGATTGTTGCTAACTATGTGTAACAACATGAAAAGAAAAAAAATCAAAGAATTATGTCTGAGGATAATACACAATCTCTAAGGGTAAGAAGAGCAACAAAAATTCTGCTTCAATTACTACTGAAATAATATATTTATCTTGTGAAATCTACAGTGGCTGGTTGTAAAGATTAGGCATTAGCAAACTGATAAAGACTTTTTAATGAAAACATTATGAAATATAGTTTTTAAAAAGTTAAATACACCCACACCAGTTTTTCACATTCTTTGGTTTGCTTTAATACTGCCATTAAATAATTGATTTAGTTGTGACATAGATCCTATGTTCCATGGAGTCTACCATTCATAAAGGTGTAATGTAAGGTAACAAAAATATAAATTGTGTGTGTGTGGGGGGGAGAAGTCAAGAGTATTTTTATGTGACCAAAGTTAAGCTGTTATCAGTTTAAAATAGTCTGTTACAAATACAGGACTCTGTATGTTAGTTTCACTAACCAGAAAGAAAAAAATTACAGCAGATACACACAAAAAAAAAAAACGGGAAAAGAAACAAAGCTTAGCACCACAGAAAACCACCAAACTAGAGAAGTAAACAATAAGAAAGGAAGAAGTGAACAAGTAATCTAAAAAACAATTAATGAAATGGTAGAAGGAAGTCCTAATTTATCAATAATAAACTTGAATAGAAGTGGATTAAACTCTAATTAAAAGATATAAAGTGGATGAATGGATTCAGATAGCAAACCCCACCAATATGCTGCCTACATGATACTTACCTCACTATTAAAGACAAATAGACTGAAAGTGAAGAGATGGAAAAATATATTTTATGCAAACAAATGAAAAGCAAGCAGGAGTAGCCACAGTCATGTCAGATTTTAAAAGGCTTTAAGTAAAAAACTATATAAAAAAAGAATGTCACTGTATAATGATAAAAGGGCCAATTCAATAGGAGGACATAACATATATATGACTTAGGTGTAACTATATATGTACCCAACACCAGAACACCCAGATATATAAAGCAAATATTAGATTTAAAGGTAGAGATAGACTGCAATACAATATTAGTAGGAAACTTCAACACTCCACTTTAAAAATGGACAGATTATCTGAAGAGAAAATCAACCAAAAAATGACAGACTCAAACTATACCATAGACCAAATGGACCTAGCAGGTAAAGAAGATCTCACCTGATATGGTTTGGATCTATATCCCCACCCAAATCTCATCTTGATTATAGCTCCCATAATTCACACATGTTGTGAGAGGGAACCAGTTGGAGTTAATTGAATCATGGGGGCGGTTTCCCCCATACTGTTCTTGTGGTATTGAATACATCTAACAAGATCTGATGGTTTTATAAGGCGGGACCCTTTCATTGGTTCTCATTTCAATTTTGTTTGCTACCATGTAAGATGCGCCTTTCACCTTCCACCGTGATTGGGAGACCTCCCCAGCCACGTGGAACTATGAGTTCACTAAACCTCTTTTTCTCTGTAAATTACCCAGTCTCGGGTATGTCTTTATCAGCAGTATGAAAACAGACTAATACATCATCCAACAGCTGCAGAATACACATTATTCTCAACTGTACACCAAACATTCTCTAGGACCAATCATATATTAGGACACATAATAAGTCTTAATAAACTTAAGTAGACAGATATCATATGAAGTATCTTTTCTGGTTACAATGATATAAAGCCAGAAATCAACAACAGGAAAGCCCTTGGAAATTTTATAAAAAAAACATGGAAATTAAATAGCATGCACCCAAGAAACCAATGGGTCTCATTAAGACATTAATAGGAAAATTTCAAAAGTCACCGAGACAAGTAAGAATGAAAATCCATCATACCCAAACCTATGGAACATGGCAAAAGCAGTTCTAAGAGGGAAATTTATAGCAATAAAAGCCTACACCAAAAAAGAAGAAAGATTTTCAAATTACACAGCAAAATTATGCACTTCAAGTAACTAGAACATCAAAAACAAACTAAACCCAAAATTGGTAGAAGGAAGGAAATAATAAAGCTCACAGCAGATATAAATGAAAGACACTAAAAAATATTTCAAAAGATAAACAAAACAAAGTGTAAAGGTAAAACTGACAAACCTTTAGCTAAACCAAGACAAAAAGAGAGAAAATTCAAATAAATAAAAGATGAAAAAGGAGACATTACAACTGATAAACCACAGAAATACAAGGGATTGTAAGACATTACTCAACTATATGCCAACAAATTTGATAATGTAGAATAAAATGAATAAATTTCTGCACACATACAACTACCAAGATTAAATTGTGAAGAAATAGAACATCTGAACACATCAATAATGAGTTTGGAAATTGAATCAGTAATAAAACATCTTCCATCAAAACAACAACAATAACAACCACCACCACCACCCAGGACCTGATGGCTTCACTGCTGAATTCTACCAAACAGTTAAAAAATAACTACCAATTCTTCACAAACTTTTCCACAAAAGTAATGAGGAAGGAATACTTCCATACTCATTTTATGAGGCTCGCAATATCCTGATTCTAAAACTAGATAAAGACATGCACAAAATGAAAATGACAGGCCAGTATTCCTGAAGAACATAGAAAATTCTCAACAAGATACAAGTAAACTGACCTCAACAGCACACTAAAAAGATTATTCACTATAATCAAGTGGGATTCATTCCAGGGATGGAAGGATGGCTTAACATGCACAAATCAGTAAATATGATACGCCACCACAATAGAAAGAAAAACAAAAACAATGTGATCATTTCAATAGACGCAAAAAGAGGACTTGACAAAAGTCAACATTCCTTTATGATAAAAACTGTCAACAAAGTAGGTATAGAAGGAGTGTACCTCAACACAGTAAAGGCCATATGTGACAAACCCACAGCTAACATCATATTTATGTTGAACAGTTAAATGCTTTTCCTCTATGATACAGAAGAAGACAAGGATGTCAACTTCTACCACTTCTATTTAGCATAGTACTGGAGGTCAGAGCCAGAGCAATTAGACGAAAGAAATAAATAAGAGGGATCCAAACTGGAAAGAAGGAAGTCAGATTGTTTCTGTTTGTAGAAAATGTGAGCATATATATATATGATATACGTATACATCTATGATATATATATGATCATATAGATATATATGATCTCTCTCTCTTTAGGGTTCTTTCTATATATACTTATATAGAGTGAGAACCCTAAAGACTTGACCAAAAACTACTAGAAATAATAAATAAATTCAGTAAAGTTGTAGGATACAAAATCAACACAGAAAATTCAGCGGTGTTTCTATATGCTAATAGTGAACTATCTGAAAAAGTCATCAAGAAAGCAATTCCATTTACAATAGCTACCAGGAAATCTGCAGATAAATTTAATCAAGGTCGTGAAAGATCTCTACAATGAAAACTATAACACACTGATGGAAAAAATTTACAATACACAAAAAATGGACATTATATACTCATGGATTGGAAGAACTAATACTATTGAAATGACCATACTAACAAAATGTCCTACAGATTCAGTGCAATCCCTATCAAAATTCCAATGAAATTCTTCACAGAAATAGAAAAAAATACCCTAAAATTTGTATGAAACCAGAAAAGACCCCAAATAACCAAAGCAATCTTGTGCAAAAATAACAAAGCTGGAGGCACCACACTACCTGACTTCAAAATATACTACAAAGCCATAGTAACCAAAACAGCATGGCACTGGCATAAAGTAAACACATAGACCAATGGAACAGAATATACAGCTCAGAAATAAATTCTGATACCTAAAGTCAACTGATTTTCAAAAAAGGAGTCAAGAGCACACACAGGGGTAAAGACAGTCTCTTCATTAAATGGTACTGGGAAGATTGGATACCTACATGTGGGATAATGAAATTAGACCTCTATCTTTTACCTTATACAAAAATCAACTCAAATGCGATTAAAGACCTAAAGGTAAGATTGAAAACTATGAAAAACTACTAGAAGATAACATGGGAAATTCTCTATGACTTTGGGTTGTACAAAGATTTTTTAAATGAGACGTCAAAAGCACAGGCAACAAAAGCAAAAATAGATAAAGGTGGTTTCATCAAACTAAAATGCTTTTGCACAGCAAAGGAAACTTAACAGAGTGAAAAGACAACTTACAGAATGGGATACAATATTTGCAAACTATACATCTGCTAAGGAGTTAATGCCCAGATTATATAAGAAACTTAAACAACTCAACAGCAAAAACATAAATAACTTATTTAAAAATGGGCAAAACTGGGAGGCTGAGGCGGGTGGATCGCCTGAGGTCAGGAGTTTGAGACCAGCCTGACCAATATGGTGAAATTCCTTCTCTACTAAAAATACAAAAATTTAGCCAAACGTGGTGGTATGTGCCTGTAATCCCAGCTACTCAGCAGGCTGAGGCAGGGAAATTGCTTGAACCAGGGAGATGGAGGTTGCCGTGAGCCTCAATTGCACCACTGCACTGCAGCTTGGGCAACAGAGCAAGACTCCTTCTCAAAAAAAAAAAAAAAAGGGCAAAATACAGTAAAAGACATGCCACAAGAGAAAATATAGAAATGGTCAAGAGGAATATAAAAAAAAATAATGTTCAACATCACTAACCATCAGGGAAATGCAAATCAAAACTACAATGAGATACCAGTTCACCCATTAGAATGGCTACTATCAAAAAGGCAAAAGATAACAAGAGTTGTCAAGGAAGTGGAAAAAAGGGAACCCTTACACACTGTTGATGGGATTGTAAACTAGTACAACCATTAAGCAAAACTTTACGGAAGTTTGTTAAAAAATAGAAAAAACCAATCATTCGATCACATAACCCAGCAATCCCACTACTGGGTATATATCCATAGGAAATGAAATCACTGTGTTTGAGAAATATCTGCACTCTTATGTTTACTGTAGCACTATTTCTAATAATCAGACATGGAATCAACCTATGTGTCTAAAAACAAATAAGTGAAGGCCATGTATATATATATAATTATATATAATATATATTATATATTTATAATTATATTTATATTATATATATTTACAATACATATATTTATAATTATATTTATATTACATACATTTATGATATATTATAAATATATATTATATTATATATACATATAAATGTATATTACATTATATATTATATATTATAAATATATATTAATTATATGTAATGTATTGTATATTTATATTATATATTTATAATTATAAAATATATATAATTACATATTTATAATTATATAAATTATACATAATTATATATAACTACATATAGTTATAACTATAACTATATAAAATTATATATAATTATATATAACTATATAAAATTATATATAATTATATATAACTATATAAAATTATATATAATTATATATAACTATATAAAATTATATATAATTATATATAACTATATAAAATTATATATAGTTATATATAACTATATACAATTATATATAATTATATATAAATATACAATTACATATAATTATATATAACTATATACAATTATATATAACTATATAAAATTATATATAATTATATATAACTATATAAAATTATATACAATTATAATTATATATAAAATTATATATATATATATGGACACACACACAATGAAATACTATTCAGCCATAAAAAAGAATGAAATTCTGCCAGTTGCAACAACATGGATGACCCTGTAGGATATAATATTAAGTGAAATAAGCCAGACACAGACAGCAAATACCACATGATCTCCCTCATGTGTGGAATCTTAAAAAAAAAATGTTAATAGAGAAGTAGAGTAGAATAGTAGCTACCAAACAGTGAGGAAGAAGTGGGGAGGGCAAAATGGAGGGAGATTGGTTAACAGTTATGAAATCACAATTATATAGGAAGAATAAGTTGTAGTGTTCTTTGCACAGCAGGGTGACTATAGTTAAAAGTAAAGTATTGTATATTACAAAGTGTCTAGAAGAAAGGATTTTGAATTTTCTTATTAAAAAGAAATGATAAATGCATGAGGTAATTGATACACTAACTATCCTTATTGGATCATTATACAACATACATATTCATTGAAACATCAAATTGTATCCTATAAATCTATATAATTACAATGTGAAAATTTTTAAAAAATAAATTAATGAATTAATAATTTTAAAATGTTTTCAATCACCAGTGCAAAGTTCTGGAGCTTTGTTCTTGACTCAGCCTTAAGACTGAAAACTAACGTGTTAGAAATATTTGCAGATCCTCTCAATTTTGCAAGAATCCTAGCTAAACTACTGAAACATAAAATACATTTTATGTAATATGCTCTTAGGTATATTCTTAGGTGAACTCTGCTTTTAGATGAAGCTTATAAAAATGAAAAATGTATCTGAAATAAAATTTTAAAGTATTTGGAAAATTACAGCTTAATCTATTAAAGACAAATTTTCTATACAGTAATCTTCCTTTTTATGTGCTTTTGAAATGGGATATACAATTATTTTCCCTTTTGTGAAGCAAAATGTAGAAAGTTGGTATTTTACCTAAGAAGTTAACTTAGGAAGAAAGAGTGAGAGGCAGAGGAATGAGGGAAGAAAGGAAGGCTGATTATGGGATACCTTATCAAGTTGCTTAAAGCTGTACTGGAACCTAATAGGCCTTCTAAGGAGTCTTATTACATAATGCAAGACTTGTCAATCTGGGAGAAGGAAAGGGCTTTATTTTTGAGTGGTCACAGGTTGCCCCATTGGCATAAACTCTACCAAGCTTCTAGGTTACACCTGCATGAGTATCCCACCTGCTTAAGTGAGAGGAGCCACAAACTGTGGGCCATTCCAGGTAAGTGTCATATCACACCTGCACCAACTAGTCAAAGCCTGGGTCAAAGCAGGGTTTCTGCAGAACTGAGTGCTACAGCAGAGGCTAAAATAAGAAATGGGGCTAAGAGAGTGAAAAGCAGTGCCCATATGTATCCAAAAACAGGTTGAAGATATCTTTAGGAAGGAACAGATAATTTTTTTTATTCATACAATAAGAGATGCATATGAACTCCTCGAGTAGTCACCCATTTCTACTGTCAGCCCTTGGGCTTCATAATTGAATCATTCTTCCTTTGTAATCCAGTCCCACATTTTCAACTATCTCTATATGTTTATTATCTTAAATCTTTCTTTGCTCTATACTTTTCCTCTAGTCTTCAACCAATTTCTTTCTTTATTGTCCCAACCCACAGACTGTTATTTCCACTTTGATGTCCCATAGAAGCTTCAAGGGTTTGAAATAGCTAAAAAACAACTCATCTTTCTCCCTAAAACTCCCTCTCCTTCTCCCACTTCAAAATTTCAACTAATGGCTCCTCCTGTTATTCCCACCAGAATCCTGAATGATCCCTGTTTCTCCTCATTCACTCCATACATGTAAATCTCATTAACTTTACTTTCTAGATATTTCATGAATCCTTTCCATTCCATCTGTATTAGACAGTGTTCCCAGTTTAGACCCTGGTGGTTGGTGGTCTCTTACCTAGGCAAGCTCTCTCTCTCTCTCTCTCTCTCTCTCTCTCTCTGTGTGGGTGTGGGTGTGTGTGTCCTGAGTATTTATTACTTCTGGTTTTTGTTTGTTTTTCAGTATCCAGAATCTACAGGGAACTTAAATCAATTAGAAAAAAAAATAACCCGATTAAAAAATGGGCAAAGGACATGAACAAACACTTCTCAAAAGAACACATACAAATGGCCAACAAATACATGAAAAAAGATGCTTAGAATCACTAATCATCAGAAAAATGCAACTCAAAACACAGTGAGTTACCATTTCATACCGGTTGGAATGGCTATTATTAAAAAGTCAAAATACAACCGATGCCAGCAGGGCTGTGGACAAGAAGAAATGTCTGTATATTTTTAGCTATAGCCCTACTTCAAATGTGTCCCCCTTACAGCCAAGAGAGCGGCCTATCTAAAGAACTGCTCTGATCAGCTCACTTACCTGATTGAAACCTTCAGTGACTTCCATGGCCTGCAGGTCAATTCATGACTATAACATCTGAGATATCCTTGATCTGGCTACTGGTCTAGCCCTCTCTGACTCAAGCTTTACAAAGACCATGCATTCTGGAACTTTTTAGTTGTTTCCCACATCAGCATGCTGCTTCCCATCCATGTAGATTTGCAGAGACCTCCTCATCTTCTTAATTCCCAACTCCCACTCTCAACATGGGCCATCTCCTACCCACACTTCAAAACCTAAGCAAAACAACACCTTCCATGACACCACCATGCTGAGTCAGATGCCACCCCCTTTGTATTGTAGTTCTTTGCCTGTGTGCCTTTGTCTCACTTTGTTCTCTTTAAAATAAACTCCATGAGGACAATGATCACCTACTATTTGTGTTAATATCTCTACCAAGTGGCATAGTGTCTGGAGTATAGTAGGATCTATTTTCAAGGAACAAAAGATTATATCTATACCAATAGACATGAATTAGCACTTTTTTTTTAAAGATAAGCTCATTTTGAACTAAGTCAATGTTTACAAGGAGAGTTACACTAAAAAGTTCACTTTTGCTGCTTACGTTTCATTTATTTCAGGCAATTAATTCATTGTTATTGGTAAATCGATACTTTTTATTGATACTGAAAAGAGAGAAATAAACTAATGACTATCTCTATTAGAGTAGATTTGTTCATATCTATCAGTAAAATGTTAATTATCTGAAAGTCAATAATAAAACATAAACTGTGATCTTAAATGTTTTTTAGGGGCTCAAAAATAAGTAGAATTCATGTCAGCATATAAAAAAAGATGAGGGTATTTTTAAGATATGATAAAAGTTTATTTTAGTTTCTTAATAGGGATTTTTGTGACCTTGTAGAGTTCAATTAATTGTAATTTTTAAAATAGGATTTATAGAGTTTTAGAATTAGAAACAATTTATAGATTATTATTCTTTTGAGGAATCAGGTCATCAGAAGATCAAGGAACACCTATAATGTCACTAGATCCTAATTTAATTTAAATTTTAGAATCCAGGTATTCTAACTCCTCTCTTGATACTATTTCTACTTTATTATGTTGCTTCCCAGGGCTTTAAAAAATAAAAAACCTGGGAAATTACATTTGCATTGCATTTACAGCACCAATTATCAAATTCAGCATAAAAGCATAATATGTATACATCAAAAACAAAACATAAAAACTTCATATTAAAAGCATCTCAAAACAATTGAATATAATAGGGAAACCTTATACAAATGCAACACTCCCCCATAAAAAAAAGAAACCAATTGGAGAAAAAAGAAATTAAATACAAACATGTTGGAATATAACCTAATTCATTTTAATCCAATGCTTCAAATTGAAGCAAATTAGCACTAATGTTATTTTCCTTTATCATTACAATCTTGTTTTTCATTACATTATGCTATGCTTTGTATTGAACATAAAATCAATTTTTCACCTTAACACATGCTACAAATACAGAGTCACCATGTTGGAAATCAGCAGAAAGTGTCTTTGTTTCTAACTATTTTTTTTTCTTTGAAAAAGCTTTCAGAAAAAAAATCATTTACAATGTTTAATTTTAATAAAGAATGTAATTGATTTTTGTTTGTTTGTTTGTTTTTGAGATGGAGTTTCACTTTTGTCACTCAGGCTGGAGTACAATGGCATGATCTCGGCTCACCGTAACCTCCACCTCCCAGGTTCAAATGATTCCCCTGTCTCAGCCTCCCGAGTAGCTGGGATGACAGGCACTCGCCACCACATCTGGCTAACTTTTGTATTTTTAATAGAGACGGGATTTCATCATGTTGGCCAGGCTGGTCTCAAACTCCTGACCTCAGGCAATCCGCCCACCTCAGCCTCCCAAAGAGCTGGGACTACAGGCTTGAGCCACCGCACCCAGCCAATTGAATTGTTGTTGTTGTTTTTTAATTTTATTATTAGTATACTTTAAGTTTTAGGGTACATGTGCACAATGTGCAGGTTAGTTACATATGTATACATGTGCCATGCTAGTGTGCTGCACCCATCAACTCATCATTTAGCATTAGGTATATCTCCTAAAGCTATCCCTTCCCCCTCCCCCAACCCCACAACAGTCCCCAGAGTGTGATGTTCCGCTTCCTGTGTCCATGTGTTCTCATTGTTCAGTTCCCACCTATGAGTGAAAATATGCGGTGTTTGGTTTTTTGTTCTTGTGATAGTTTACTGAGAATGATGATTTCCAATTTCATCCATGTCCCTACAAAGGACATGAGCTCATCATTTTTTATGGCTGCATAGTATTCCATGGTGTATATGTGCCACATTTTCTTAATCCAGTCTATCATTGTTGGACATTTGGGTTGGTTCCAAGTCTTTGCTATTGTGAATAATGCTGCAATAAACATACGTGTGCATGTGTCTTTATAGCAGCATGATTTATAGTCCTTTGGGTATATACCAAGTAATGGGATGGCTGGGTCAAATGGAATTTCTAGTTCTAGATCCCTGAGGAATCGCCACACGGATTTCCACAAGGGTTGAACTAGTTATCCAACTTACAAGGGACGTGAAGGACCTCTTCAAGGAGAACTACAAACCACTGCTTAATGAAATAAAAGAGGATACAAACAAATGGAAGAACATTCCATGCTCATGGGTAGGACGAATCAATATTGTGAAAATGGCCTTACTGCCCAAGGTAATTTATAGATTCAATGCCATCCCCATCAAGCTACCAATGACTTTCTTCACAGAATTGGAAAAAACTACTTTAAAGTTCATATGGAACCAAAAAAGAGACTGCATCGCCAAGTCAAACCTAAGCCAAAAGAACAAAGCTGGAGGCATCACGCTACCTGACTTCAAACTATACTACAAGGCTACAGTCACCAAAACAGCATGGTACTAGTACCAAAACAGAGATATAGATCAATGGAACAGAACAGAGCCCTCAGAAATAACGCCGCATATCTACAACCATCTGATCTTTGACAAACCTGAGAAAAACAAGAAATGGGGAAAGAATTCCCTATTTAATAAATGGTGCTGGGAAAACTGGCTAGCCATATGGAGAAAGCTGAAACTGGATCCCTTCCTTACACCTTATACAAAAATTAATTCAAGATGGATTAAAGACTTAAACGTTAGACCTAAAACCATAAAAACCCTAGAAGAAAACCTAGGCATTACCATTCAGGACATAGGCATGGGCAAGGACTTCATGTCTAAAACACCAAAAGCAATGGCAACAAAAGCCAAAATTGACAAATGGGATCTAACCAAACTAAAGAGCTTCTGCACAGCAAAGGAAACTACCATCAGAGTGAACAGGCAACCTACAGAATGGGAGAATATTTTCACAACCTACTCATCTGACAAAGGGCTAATATCCAGAATCTACAATGAACTCAAACAAATTTACAAGAAGAAAACAAACAACCCCATCAAAAAGTGGGCGAAGGACATGAACAGATACTTCTCAAAAGAAGACATTTATGCAGCCAAAAAACACATGAAAAAATGCTCCTCATCACTGGCCATCAGAGAAATGCAAATCAAAACCACAATGAGATACCATCTCACACCAGTTAGAATGGCAATCATTATAAAGTCAGGAAACAACAGGTGCTGGAGAGGATGTGGAGAAATAGGAACACTTTTACACTGTTGGTGGGACTGTAAATTGAATTGTTTTTAACTCAGAGGATAAATGCTTGAGGTGATGGAAAGCCCATTCCTCATGATATGATTATTTCACATTGCATGCCTGTATCTAAACATCTCATGTACCCCACAAATATATACACCTCCTATGTACCCACAAAAATATTATAAAATAATTAAAATATTTTAAAACTAAAAAAAATTTTTTTAATTAACGAATCTTATTTAAATAAAATCATTCTTCCTCATCGTCAGTCCTGGGATCTACCAGAAAGAATTAGAAACATCTTAAAGATGACAAAGTGTTAAAGATAAGATGCTATTAAGTAAAAGTGTGAAGTGCGGAGGGGACAAGCTGGATGCCTGAACCATTTTGTTCTATCTCTAGGACAGTGAAAGAGCAAGAAGCAGGGTTGGGGTGGGGAACACATGTTCTGTTGGGCATTGTCACCATTATTCACTGAAATTCATCTGCATGCTTGTATGTATACTTTTGATTCTGCCTGATACACTGAAAATTATATGAAATTGTTCTCTATTCTTTAGGTAATTATAATCTAAGTGCTAATATTAAGCTTAGTATTTATATGAAATATTTATGCCCACAACAAAACATTTCAGCTATTTCCTGGATAATAATCTCACTTCACCCTGCAGAAAACAGGCACATGATCATGTCACTCTGACCTGGTTTGAGTCCAAAGAGACTTTTGTTTTTAAAATAATTTAGGTTAGTAGTTAAAATATGAACTTTGGGCCAGGAGTGGTGGCTCAGGCCTGTAATCCCAGCACTTCAGGAGACTGAGGCGGGCAGATGACTTGAAGTCAGGAGGTGGAGACAGGCCTGGCCAACATGCTGAAACCCCATCTCTACTAAAAAAAAAAAAAATACAAAAATTAGCTGGGTGTGGTGGTGGGTACCTATAATCCCAGCTACTTGGGAGACTGAGGCAGGAGAATTGCTTGAGCCTGGGAAGTGGAGGTTGCAGTGAGCAGAGATCTTACCACTACACTCCAAAACAAACAACAAACAAAAAAACTCTAGAGTCACACTGAAAATCTTAACAACCTGCTTCTACTACTCATTTTTTTTTAATTTGTATTTTGACCTGATTTTAGACTGATAGTAAAATGCACAAATAACACAAAGTGCCCCCTGTGTCCCTCACCCTACTTCCCCTAATACTAACATTTTCAGAGCCATCCTTATTTTCTCTATAAAAGAGCAGAATTCTCCTTTTAGAGATTTGCAAATATTATTAAAAAATAAGTTACAAAATACAGTACCTGCCATGTATAAAATATTAAATAAATATTAGCCATACTTAATTATTTTGTTTTAAGTCTATATGAGTCAAGTTTTAGTAGAAATATAGGCTAGAAAAAAAAAAAAAACAGAAAGTGGGACTCTGTGATCTGACTTGGGCTTATAGAACAGACTGTACTAGTCTGTTCTCATGCTGCTAATAAAGTCATACCCAAGCCTGGGTAATTTATAAAGGAAAGAGGTTTAATGGACTCACAGTTCCACACGGCTGGGGAGGCCTCACAGTCATGGCAGAAGGCAAAAAAGAAGCAAAGGCACATCTTAAATGGTAGCAGAGAAGAAAGCTTGTGTAGGGAAACTCCCATTTTAAAACCATCAGATCTCATGAGACTTATTCACTACCACGAGAACAATGTGGGGGAAACCGCCCCTATGATTCAATTATCTCCACCTGACTCGATCCTTGACATGTGGGGATAATTACAATCAAGGTGAGATTTGGGCAGAGACACAGCCAAATCATATCAATGACTAATCAGGGTTATGTCCAGAACCTAATGAAAACCTGTCTGAGGCCAGGTTTCCTGTAAAGCAGATTTGAGATAGAGATTTGTGTAGAGAACATTTAACTGGGTAAAATCCTAGGAACCAACAACTGTGGGGAAAAAGCTGAATTGGATAAAGGGAGCTGAGATGTGAAGCAGTCACAACAAATACCTCAGCTAATCTCAAGGGGGAGTTGAGAAGCTGGGGTGACCCTTCAGAGTTGCCCTAAATTGAGGCAGGAGTATGGAGTTTTAATACCTTTCACTGGCCATTCTTCAGATATGAGTTGTCCCCAAGGATGGACATCAGCTTAACAAGTTATTAATTAGATCTCCTGAGAATAAATTCTAGAGAGAATCAGCTGAGAGGCATGATCTGCCAACTCTCCCAGTAGCTAGGCAAACTTCAGTTTTGAGGGAGGATTTGGGTCACACACAAAAGTCTCCACAACCAATTATTCATGAGAAATTTTATGTAGGCAGAGCTAATTCATGGCCAGTTAATCAAAACTATATAATCTATTTGGTTAAGCAACAGAAATTAAAAAGATAAAATAAAATCTATATGTTAACACTCAAAAGTTTTTAATGCATTTGCCTTGCATTTCATATGTTTTGCCTTGCATTTGTTTATTTGCTTTTAAGAGCCTCTAGAGAACAATAATTAACTAATATAATATGGAGTAGCACAGCATAGAGGAGGGAAGCTAACTTTTTCCCTCTTCCCAGAACCTGAAACAGCTAAAGATCCTAAGCATTGTCAGCTTTGGTATCTGATACAGTTTGGATGTTTGTTCCCTTCAAATCTCATATTAAAATGTGATCCCCAATGTTGGAGATAGATGCCTCCTGAATGGCTTAGTGCTGTGCTCTTGGTAATGAATGAGTTCTTACCCTGTGAGTTCATGCAAGATCTGGTTGTTTAAAAGAGACTGACACCTCCTCCCTGTCTCTCTTGCTTCCTCTCTCACCATGTGACATGCTGGTTTCCCTTCACCTTCCACCATGATTGGAAGCTTTCTGAGGCCCTCCCTGGAAGCAGGTGCCAGTACTATGCTTCATGTACAGCCTGCAGAACAAGGAGCCAAATAAACCTCATTTCTTTATAAATTACCCAGCCTCAGGTATTTCTTTTTAGCAATGCAAATGGGCTAACAGAGTATCAATCATAGACAATGTATTAGTCGATTTTCATGCTGCTGATAAAGACATACCCAAGACTGGGTAATTTATAAAGAAAAAGAGGTTTAATGAATTCACAGTTCCACACGGCTGAGGAGGCTTCACAATTATGGCAGAAAGTGAAAGACACGTCTTACATGGCAGCAGGCAAACAGCGAATGAGAACCAAGTGAAAGGCGAAAGGGGTTTCCCGTTATAAAACCATCAGATCTCATGAGACTTATTCACTACCACTAGAACAGCATGGGGAAAACTGCCCCCATGATTCACTTACCTCCCACCGGGTGCCTCCCACAACATGTGAATTATGGGAGCTACAGTGCAAGATGAGATTTGGGTGGGGACACAGCCAAACCATATCAGACTGTAATAACTTTCAATTGAATATAGCTAGGCTTTCTGTCAGTGGGTCACAGCAGTCTAGAGAATACATCAAAAAACTCTGGGAACAGCAGATATAGAGGTTAGATCTAGAGATTTTGAACAAAGTTTTGTGCTACAATGCATTGGTGACCACAGACAAAAGGTGTCTGTTGTTGTTATAGTTTGTTTTCTGTCTTGTTTTTCATCATGGGAGGACAAAAAGAAAAAATGGGGGCAATGGTGAAGGGGAAATGAAAAAGACCTGCTTTTGTATAGGTGGAAGCTACTAAATGAGAGAATAAATTTGGATTACACAACAAAAGCAAATCAAGCTAGAAGCATGAAAGGCATGATTAAGGCCATGGTTCTAATAGAGATCAGCCAGTGGAACCAGGAGCATGCCACACCCAGAGAGGCTGCAGAGCCATTGCCTTCTCTCCTGTCAATGCTAAATTAATGAAATGGAACTCACAGAAGCACCATGTAATTAAATATTGGTGGGACACAAGCAAATTTTGAAAAAGTTTCTTTGATCAGTGATAATATCTTTTGGTGTAAATATCTCCTGAAAACATTTCAGGAAAAAAAAATAAAGCTATAATTTTCCTCTAGAAATATTTAACTTCGTTATACTAGTTTACTTATTTTTTACCTAATACATTCTGATATATTGTTACATAGGTTAATGATGCTCGATTCATTCCACTGTGGAAAGCACACGTAATTTAGGCAATAATGCAAATTATTTTCAAATTATTTTATCAGTGTGTTCACTTCATTTTTATTTCAAACACAATACAAAATTACACGATGCTATCAAAGTGATGCTACAAAACCCCACTAAAATTTTTTGAATTCTTCAAGTCACACACATACACATACACACACACACACACACACACACACAGACACACACACACCACATACATGCATTCCCCATACAGGCCTTCTTTGGGGGGGGACTGAGTAAATAATTGCCATTTTATTTTCAATTTTTCATTTTGAAATAATTAAAGACTTACCAAAAATGTTGCAAAACTACGTGCCTTTTTGAAGTAAAGTCTTGAGAAAGTTGTTTGGTATATCCTTTGCAGTAAAAAAAGAAAACACGTGTACATTCTGTTTATTAAAAGCATGCTGAGATTGTTAGACATGTGATTTCATCAGAGACTCCAACATAGAGCATAGCTGTAACGACAGCCGAAGAGTGTTCTAATTGAAATGTATTGGAAGAAGGTTCTAATTTTTTTCAACCCTTCTCAAGTTGGCACTCAGCAGATTTCCACTCTATAAAAATAACTCCTGCTCTGCAACTAATGTTCACAGATAAGCTCCAAACATATTTACAGCCCCATTTAAGTATAATGTACACACAGCAAAATTCACCCTTTTAAATGTGCAATTTAATGGGTTATGGCAGATGAATATCATCATTTGACCACAATCATGATCAAGATACAGAAAATCTGCATCATCACAAAATGTTTTCTTTTGCTGTTCTGCGTTCGATCTTTTCTCCATTCCTGAACACAGGCAACCACTAATCTGCTTCTGTTTCTACAGTTTGCATTTTCTAGAGTATCCTATTAGTGGAATGATACATTGGTGTCTTTCATGTCTAGCTTCTTTCACTGAGAATAATGCTTTTGATATTCATTTATATTGCTGTTGTATCAGTTTGCTCCTTTTTATTGTTGAGTGGCACTCCATCTACAACTGGTTTATCCATTTACAAGTTGATGGACACATCTGCTATGAACTTTAAGGATGAGGCTTGGCATGGATATGTTTTCATTTATTTTGGGTCACAGTGGAGTTATTTGGCTATATGATCAGTACTAAGTTTAATATTAAAAGAAACTGCCAAACTGCTTTCCAAAATGTCCATACCATTTTGAAGTCCCACCAGCCAGGTGTGAATAACAATTCTTCACATCATGTGGTATGGTCAATTCTGCTCGTGTCAGCCACTCCAGTGGGTGTATGGTGGTACCTCAAAGTAGTTTTAACTTGCATTTCCCTGATGACAAGTAATGTTAAGTATCTTTTCATTTGTGTATTGGACATCACCTCTTTTTAAATTAAAATATCTGTACAAATATTTGGCCCATTTAGGTCAAAATATTATGTTAAAGGAGTTATTTGTGTTTTGCTATTTAGTTTTTTAGTTATGCGTACATTCTAGATGAAAGTTCTTTATCAGACATATTTAAAATTATTCTGTCCCAATCTGTGGTTTGCCTTTTCATTTTTTGATGCTATGTTTTAAATTGCAAAAGTTTTAATTTCATGAAGTCCAACTTACTATTTTTTTCCATTTTCATCTATCCTTTTCTTATCTAAAAAATTTTTAGCTACAGTAAGATTATTAAAAATTTTTCCTATTCAGTAAGCTTTATACTTTTATATTTACATTATATATACAATACATATTCAGTTAATTTGAGGATATGGTGTGAGGTAATTCTGAAGGTCATATTCTCCATTTAATATCCAATTTTAATAGGACCATCTTTATAAACACATCGATTTCCTTATTGAATCATTTTGGCAACTTTGGCCATGTAAGGCTGGATATCTTTCTAAATTATTTATTATGTTTCACTAATATATATGTCTTCTTCATGCCAGTAACTTTACTGTACTGGTTAGTGTAGCTTTACAATATGTCTTGAAATTTGGAAACTTTTCCAACTTTATTCTTCTTTCTAAAACATGCTCTAGCTGTTCTAGGACTTTTGCATTTAAAAAAAAATTAGAATCAGCTTTGTAATTTCTCCAAAAAGGCCTATAGGTTTGACTGGGATTGTGGCAAATCTGGAGATCAGTTTCAGGAGAATTATCATCTAATAAGTATTACATATATACTTATCAATGAACTTGATACATATTTCTACCTATTCAATTTCTCGTATTAGTGATTTAGAATTTTTTTTTTGATTAGAAAGCATGCTCCTTTATTTTATAAATCAGTAAAATATGGTTCAAGAGGTTAAGTTGCCATGGTCACACCTCAAGCTAGATGAATAACGTGTCACCATTTAATTATTTCCAAATATTATGTTTACCCTCAAAGAAGCACCATTTACTATTTCTAATGCTATTCAAAAAAATAGATCGCAAGTACCAAAAGGTATTTATTTATTATTTATATCTCCACCTTATCCCATAAATAACTTAAGATAATCAGAAAGACAATCGCAAAAGAACTGCAAAATGAAGATGATAAAATGTTGTGCAATGTCATATTACTTAGATTAAATCCTAGTTTAAAAGTCAGTTACATTACCCTATTAACCCATCTTAATTTTAAAAAGATAAGTAAAATATAAATCAATCAAGATAGGTGATGTTCCTGGACATTGGCATAACCATAATATTTCTGGTCATGGCTTCTTGACAAGAGGAAGCTGGTTGCTTCTTGCCTCGGTCCTTTGTGTTTCAAGGAAAGACTGCAAAGTTGTCCCCCACAGATCTTAGACCTTAGACAAATCAATCTACAATATAGTCTCATAGTAAGGAGGCTTATGAGTGACATACCTTTTATTAAATTTATTCTGAAGTATTTTATTATTTTTGAGGCTATTATAAGTTAAATTGCTCACATAATTTTATTTTCTAATTGGTGTTGATTCTGTATAGAAATACAATTGATTTTATTTATTGATCTTTCATGCTACAATTTTGCTAAATTCACTTCATACCTCTAGCACACTTCTGCAGATGCCTAAGGATTTTCTATGTATATGTTTACATCACATGAGAATATTTTTTTTCTTTCTTCCCAACTTCGGTGTCACTTATTTCTTATTTTCTTTTCTTTTCTCTTTATTTCTTTCTTCTCTCTGTCCATTCCTCCTTCCTTCCCTTCTTTCTTTCTCCCTGTTTTAGAATCAGTTTTGTAATTTATCCAAAAGGACCTATAAGGTTTCATGGGAATTACACTGAATCTAGAGATCAATTTCAGGAGAATTATCATCTCATAAGTATTAAATATTTATCAATGAACTTGGCATATATTTCCACTTATTTAATATTTAATGCAATACTTTAAAGAACTAGGGAGAAAGGACATCATTGCATTTTTCATAATCTTATGTAGAAAGTACTAAGGCTTTCACCATTTTAAGTAAGATGTTTCCTATAGATTTTTTGTAAACACGTAATCAGTTTGAAAACGTACTTTTCTATCCTTAGTTTGCTGGGAGTTTTTAATTTAAAAAATGTGTTACATTTTGTAAATTCCTTTTTTGCATCTATTGAGAGTGTCATGTGATTTTTATTTTTTTCTGTCAGCATGGTAGATTTTCAGTTGTTGAAACCAACTTGAGATAAACCCCATTTGGTTAAAACACATTATCATTTTTAAATATTCCTAGACTCAATTTGCTAATATCGTATTAAGAATGTTGCATCTAAGTTCGTAATGGTTATCAGTCTGTCATTTTTGAGTTGTGATATCTTTATTTGTTTTTGGTATCGAGAGAATCCACGTAAAACATCTACTTCTGTCATCAGTAATAATCCGACCAGGGATAACACCAAGAGTTATAGAGGAAGCTGTCATTACCTGTGGCAGCAGAGATATCAGAGATTCCAAAAAGAAAAGCAAGGCTAAATTTTCAAATATAATCACATGAAATATCAGAAAGCCAGGGGACAGAAACGTAGGAGAGCAAAATCTTAGAGGTCAAAACAAGTAGTTAAGTACTGCACATGATAATAAAAAGTAAAGTCTTTTCCTAAGGCAGAGCCTGGCTGCTGCCTAGCTTCTTTGACAATTCTTAGTAGGTTTTCATGGCTTTAGAAGGGCTTATACTTTAGGTAAAGTTATAGTCAGGGAAACGGTGGGTGTAGGTTGGCTCTGTACAAATGAAGCAATTATAGGAGCACTGCAGTTAGAAAGAAAATGATACTGATGATACTTTGGTCATACTAATAATACATGCTAATGATAATCATAGCAATCATGCTAATGACAGAAAAAGTATATATAATATTAACATGCTTCTATTTGCACATATACATATGTGAATAGAAACATTGATTTAAAGACATGAAAGTATAGAAACAGCCTACACCCAATAAAGATATGCTTATACACAATAACAAACATCAGTATAAACAGAAGTTTTGATGTATCAAAGAATTCTCCAATAGATCACAATTTTGACACTATAGGAACTGAGTTCTATTTTTATCATTTTTAGAACTTTTCTTTATCTCCATTATCTCCATTCTCTACTTCCAATATTCCTGGAGACTGAACTAAAGGATCAGTAAATATTCTCAACCTTAATCATAGCAGACTTCATTCATCCCATATATGCTTGTTATTTTTCCCTATTGGCAGAAGGCATTATACCATAAAATATAAAACATATCTTTGACAAACCTGACAAAAACAAACAATGAGGAAAGATTTACTGTTTAATAAATGGTGATGGGAAAACTGGCTAGCCATATGAAGAAAGCTGAAACTGGACCCCTTCCTTACACCTTATAAAAAAATGAACTCAAGATGGATTAAAGACTTAAACATAAGATCTAAAACCATAAAAACTCTAGAAGAAAACCTAGCCAATACCATTCAGAACATAGGCATAGGCAAAGACTTCATGACTAAAACACCAAAAGCAGTGGCAACAAAAGCCAAAATTGAGAAATGGGATCTAATTAAACTAAAGATAGCTTCTGCACAGCAAAAGAAACTATCATCGGAGTGAACATGCAACCTACAGAGTGGGAGAAAAGTTTTGCAATCTATCCTTCTAACAAAGGGCTAATATCCAGAATCTACAAGGAACTTAAACAAATCTACAAGAAAAAGACAAATAACCCCATCAAAAAGTGGGCAAAGGATATGAACAGACACTTCTCAAAAGAAGACATTTATGCGGCCAATAAACATATGAAAAAAAGCTCTTCATAGGCTGGGCGTAGTGGCTCACGCCTGTAATCTCATCACTTTGGGAGGCCAAGGTGGGTGGATCACAAGATCAGGAGTTCGAGACTTGCCTGGCCAATATGGTGAAACTCTGTCTCTACTAAAAACACACAAAAAAACTTTAGCCAGGCGTGGTGGCATATACCTGTAATCCCAGCTACTCAAGAGGCTAAGGCAGGAGAATTGCTTGAACCCATTAGGTGGAGGTTGCAGTGAGCTGAAATTATGCCACTGCACTCCACCCTGGGTGACAGAGCGAGACTGTCTCGAAGAAAAAAAAAAAAAAAAAGCTCATCATCCCTGGTCCAATGAGATACCATCTCACACCAGTTAGAATGGCAATCATTAAAAAGTCAGGAAACAACAGGTGCTAGAGAGGATGTGGAGAAATAGGAATGCTTTTACACTGTTGGTGGGAGTGTAAATTAGTTCAACCATTGTGGAAGACAGTGTAGCGATTCCTCAAGGATCCAGAACAAGAAATACCATTTGACCTAGCAATCTCATTACTAGGTATATATCCAAAGGATTATAAATCATTCTACTGTAAAGACACATTCACACATATATTTATTGCAGCACTATTCACAATAGCAAAGACCAGGAACCAACCCAAATACCCACCAATGATAGACTGGATAAAGAATATATGGCACATATACACCATGGAATACTATGCAGCCATAAAAAAGGATGAATTCATGTCCTTTGCAGAGACATGGATGAAGCTGGAAACCATCATTCTCAGCAAACTAACACAAGAACAGAAAACCAAACACCACATGTTCTCACTCATAAGTGGGAGCTGAACAATGAGAACACATAGACACAGGGAGCAGAACATCACACACTGGGGCCTGTCAGTGGGTAGGAGGGATAGAGGAGGGATAGCATTAGGAGAAATACTTAGTGTAGATGACGGGTTGTTGGGTGCAGCAAACCACGACAGCACATGCATACCTATTTCACAAAACTGCAAGTTCTGCATATGTATCCCAGAACTTAAAGTGTATGTATGTGTGTATATATATACACACAAACGTAAATATAAATAAATTCAAAATGGTAAAAATAGAAATATGTTTCCTACACAAATACTGACATAATAAAGCAAGATAGAATGTATGTTTGAGTCAAAAAAAAATTGCTTAGGAGACACCTTGAATTCCATTCCAAGGAACCAGTTTTCAAAAGTTTACAATCAGATTTCAGTTTGGCAAAAGGCAACAATGCTGTTTTGAAAATAATTTCTGAAAAGAGCTTCCCCAGCAGTTCCAAATGGCAGTCCTGACACAAGGAAGTAGGGGCAATTTTGTTACCACCAGGAACATTGAGTTTCTTTTCAGACCTTGAAATTCTGGGAGGCCCTCAAATAATAATCAACTATAATATTTTATTTTACATAGAAATATTGTTTTAATGTTAATATACAAGCTCATATATGAACTAAAATTGTCAATCTGCCACTTTTAAGAAAGAAGAATCCATTATGTCCCTAATCTATAGTGAGTTGATATGTTCCATAAGCAGTTCTGGAAGGAGGCTACACTTAGAGCATAAATTGGTATAGATCGCTTTGCTCTCACAGATAGCGACACAATATTTTCTGCTGAATGGGAAAAAGTTTGAAGGCATAAATCAGGATAAAGCAATCATCTGACAAAGAATTACAAAGAGGCGCCATACCTTTTTCTTAGTGAACGCCATGTGACACATTGATTTTCCACTGAAGATAAAAGCCAAAATCATGTGTTATCAATATAAAGCAAGCAAAACTATTTGGTTCAATATGTTATGGTACTTTCCAAAAAAAAAAAAAAAACCTGGCAGAGAAAAGACAAATCTGAAATGTTGCACATGATTCAAACAAGTCTGGATCAGCAGAGACATTTCAGAGGTCACTGCTAGAGAGTCAAGGATACATTAGAGAGAAATAAACTTCTGCTTTTTTGTTTATCTACTTATATACACAGATACTGTCTGATGAAGATGATTGATACCAGGTATGGTATTTGATGGTATAGTTATTTACAAAATAATTCATCCCTTATGATCTCATGCAATTTTCTTCATATTACACGTGTATATTTAAATACTTCCTTGTGAAGTGGAGGCTAGCCAGGCTGCTGTTAGCATATCCAGTACATTTCTGCAAATTCCAAAATGGCAAATCTCACAGTTGAAATTTCAACCCTCTCTAGAGTCCCTCAGCTGGATAGCATAATCACGGCAAAAATCTGCAACATCAGAGGTGGCCGCCCCAGACACAAAGTCTATGTTTCTCATTCCATTCTACCAAATCTAGTCAGAAGTCTGGGTGAGGGGGCTTGGCAGTATCTATGAGCAGAAAGCATTAAAATGGCTGGTATATGTGCTTCCAGGGAACTAAGGGAAAAAGAGAGAGAGGGAGGGAACAAGAAGGAAGAAGGAAACGCAAGGAGAGAGGAAGGGAAGGAGGCTGGGAAGAAGGGATAGAGGGAGCAAGGGAGGGAGGAATAAAGGAAGGAAGTTACACCAAGTTTCAAAACTGGCCACGGACTGAGAAGGGTTAAGAGACAAACTGAATTGAAAGATTTATGTTTATACTTGGTATTTTTCTTACCCATTCTTGCAAATTAGTAATTTAAAACATTTCATTTCCACAAATCCAAGTGTTTTCTTGTTTCTCTCTCTCCACTCTTTCTTTTTCTTTCTTTCCCTCCTGCCTTTCTTCTTTCTTTTCAACACAGGTTATATAAATATGTGAGAGCTATCACTAGTCTACATTAATCATCAGTATTTTCCTGTGTATTTCCAATTAAGATGACCCATAATAATATTCCACTGTAATTTTGGAGGGTCCAAAATACTAGATGGCATTTAGTGTTTTGGAAATCATGACAAGTCTAACGGGAATTAAATAATAAACCTATTAAGACATCTGATGTGTTTTCTTGCCCATACACTCTTTAATGAGGTCTGCTTGACCCTTTCTTCTTCCCTTCTCTAGTCATGGGTTCTTCACACTGAAAACTAAGCTTTGCATCAGTGTTTGACGAAGAGGTGACATAATAAACTGCAGTTATATTTTAAATTCAGCTCAAGATGGTAGATGAGAAATCTAAGATTGTGAAGTGAGATTTAGCATGCTGTTCAGTAAGCAACAAATCTGAGTGTTGCTCACACAGGATTCATACCAATAGGCTCCTTCCAAAACCTTTCAATGCAAATTCTAGCAAATGCACACTTGGAAGAAAAATGTTCCATGAAGCTGCATATGTAATTTATACTTTCAGCATTTATGTATATAATTTCAGGGAAAGTGGGATCAACTTAACATTATTAAACATGGTCCTACGTTATTTACAACATAACTTCAGAAATATTTTATTACTAGAAGTATTAAAAAAAAGATGTACCGTTTAGGATTTAAGACACACTCCACAAATGAAAAAACAAATTATATTATAAACAACATTTAAAAAAAAATTATGCTATCTCTTTCACTACAAAATCCTCCTGGGGGATAAATGTCTTTTCCTTCATTATTAAAGGATGTCATCAGAGCACAGTGGAATTCTTCCAGATTTAGTCGGAAGGTTCTCTGGAGTTAAGAGATCTATTGGAGAATATTTTCTTTGAAAGTTCATGTCCTTATCCCAGGCCTACATCATATATAAATAAACATTTCAGAAAAAGAGGCCATGTTAGGAAAAAGTGGGATGAAGATTGTAAGACCTGGTTCCTGGGTACCAAATAATTCACAAGTTGGAATAAGCTGGGTTTTTGTAACACTTCTCTATGACTGCCATTGATACTGAACTATGCCAAGGAACTCAGTCCTGCCAAGGAAAAGCGGGAGGAAAACAGGTGTAAGAAAACATTTCCTGTCAGTGTGTCCAGAGATAGCATGAATCAACAGCTGCTCCTCATGAAGCCATCGATTCATAACACGAGAGTATCTAGAATGCATCTGGGTCAAATTATTAAAAAGAAAATTCTTCTCAAGCTAGTTGTAATGGTAGCTAATTTAAAAAATTAATGTTCTGTGATTCTGATAAAAACCTATGTGGTGAACCAACAATAAAGGCGGCTGAAGATATTGGTATGAAATAGTTATTTTTCATTATGTACCTGGACGTTCATGTAAGAAATTATACTTTTGGAAGGTCTGTAATATGCTCAGTGAATAAGAGTTGAATCGTTTTTAGAAGTTATTGTCAGAATTTTGCTTTAATAGTGTAATGAAGTGTCCATTCTCTCTCATTTTCATTCAACAGCCTCTACAAATTGAGCCTGGCTCAAAGGTCTTTACCTCTTGGAATATGACTTCTCCCATGTCCGTCTACATAGGCTATTCTATAACAAATTATTTTGCTGTCTTGATTTTTCAGAGACCTCATGCTAGTAGTAGAGAGCCAGCAGAAAGTGAGATGCCCTATATAAAAGGCCTGCTAGAAAAAGAAATCAGCACTGAGTTCTAAGGATACTGAACAACTTTTTAAAAAATAAAGCAAGCCATATTAAACACATTAGTTATAACCAAATTAGATAAAACAATGAAAATTATCCAAGAAGAAAAAGTACATCAACTGTCTAGGTTTAAAATTGTTTAAGGCTGCCATCCAATGACCATATATGATAACAAATACAGTAGTCTGTACTGACACAAAGTTTTAGTGATAGACATAATTACATTCTTCTACTGGTGGTGGTCTGGAATAAATGGAATATCTGCTGACCAAATCCGAATGCATCCCATAATATTAGTATGTAGGATCCCAGATCTGCAGGCACTATCTCTTTCTCAGATCCACACTTTCAATATTATGTTAGTAAAATGAGAAGTATGTTAGTAAAATGAGAAGTATGTTAGAAAATGTCTTTTAGAAAAGAAATATTGGCTGAGTATGGTGGCTCATGCCTGTAATCCCAACACTCTGGAAGGCCAAGGTGAGAGCATCTCTTGAGCTCAAGAATTTGAGACCAGCTTGGGCAACATAGTGAGACCTCATATCTATAAAAAAATTTAAAAATTAGGCCGGTGTGGTGGTGCACGCCTATAGGCACAGCTACTTGGGAGGCTGAATCAAGAGGATCACTTGAGCCTGGGAGTTTGAGGCTGCAGTGAACTGTGCACGTGGCACTGAACTCCAGTCTGGGCAACAGAGTAAGAACTTGTCTTCAAAAAAATAAAAAAGAAGAAAAAATAGGAAATATTGTGTTGACATATGCTACAGTACTCTTTCTTATATAAACTATTTCTTTGCAGTATTCTAGAGGATTTAAGACAAATTTACCATTTAATAATTTAGTATGGTATATTATTGCATTAGTATAGTATGTTATTATATAATTAGTATAAGTGACCAGGGCTGCAACAACCACATTCCAAAAAGTATTGTGACCTCCAAAGTGACAATGTCTAAATGACATTATTCTCTTTCATGAGACCATTATACCATAATTTTTCAGCACCATGAAAATCTACAAAGGCCCTCTAAAATATATTTAGAAAACATGTGGGAAAAAAGTAGATATAGTTTCAGAAGATACATATATTTTGAAAATTAGCCTTTTTGGAATAAATTATCCTTTATGACATATAAATAAACACATTTTTCAGACTAGTGGGGTAACATTTGGATCAGTCAAAATAATTAGATTACTAAAACTTGTAATCTTATTAGAAAAATGGTTTACTCAGGGAATCACTGGAATTATTAGCCTTCACGTTGCTACATATTGAATCTGATCAAAATAATTAAGATAATATTATTTCATTTTTCAGTATAATATCTCCTTAGTATTTTTGTTTCTTATTTAATATGTGATTATATTTACTTCTGTGAATAATATGGATGAAGATCATTACAGTGTCAAGATCACTGGGTTCTGAACACGGAAACCTGAAGTCTATTCTTTTTTCTTAAATACCTATAAGACTTTAAAGAAGACAGAGTTTCTGGACCCTAATTTCTCTATCTGTAGAATAAATGGGTTAGACCAAATAACTCCTTTCTGCTTATAAATTTTCTAATTATTTGACTGAGCTTACACCTGGAAAACAGTTTATCTCCTGTATAAATTAATGATGGAAATGAAAACCACCACGTTTCATGAAACTAACCACATAAATATTAACATCAACTGCTCAGAAGGACTTAAGTGCAAGTGTCACAGGAACTCTGAAGCACAGAGAACTAAAAATAAGAAATATAACACTGTTTGTATTTTCAAAGAAGATTTTAATAATTTATGTAAACACAGTAGCCTGTTCATAAGAAAAAAGAAAAGTGACGTCTTAGCATATTCAGGGTTCAACCAAAACTACTACTTGAATGTAAATCAAAGTAATATTCACCTAACTGTCATAATTGGCATGAATAATTTTAAGTAAAACACTTTTATTTGACATTAAATGTGAACAATAAGCCAAAACAGAGAAAATTAATAAATTGATTATTTACTGAAACTGAAATAAAAATATATAATTATTGAAGCCTCTTATCTACATAAACCAATCATTGCTTAAATGACCTGACATACTAGCTCCATAGTTTCAAGTCACTAAGGAACTCTTATGAACACAATAAAGAAACCAGAATTAAGCACAAAGAATGATGAACTGGAAAGTTCATGGCTTTCTATCTACTAATTAGGAGTACAATCTTTCAGTCAAATAGCCATTCAACAAACATTTAGCATACAGTTTCTGGGTACCAGGTACTGGGGTAGGTGCTAGAGCAACAAGGAAATAGTCCCTGCATTCAGTGAGCTCACAGGCAAGTAAACAAGTAAGCATAAAGACTGCATGATTGGTCGGGAGCAGTGGCTCACGCCTGTAATCCCAGCACTTTGGGAGGCCAACGTGGGCAGATCACAAGGTCAAGAGACCGAGACCATCCTGGCCAACACAGTGAAACCCCGTCTCTACTAAAAATACAAAAATTAGCTGGGCATGGTGGTGCACACCTGTACTTACTCGGGAGGCTGAGGCAAGAGAATCACTTGAACCTGGGAGGTGAAGTTTGCAGTGAGCTGAGATTGCACTACTGCACTCCAGCCTGGTGACAGAGTGAGACTCTGTCACAAAAAAAAAAAAAAAAAAAGACTGCATGATAAATGTATATCTACAAAGGGCACAAAGGAATGAGTAGCTAATTCCCTGAAGGCATATGGAGCAGTCAGTATAAGCTTCAGCAAAAGGTAACAGAAACTGAAGTAAAAAACTAACCTGAATCTGAAAAAAATGAGTAGGTATTTTCCAAGCATGTTTCAGGGGAGAAGTTGCAGGATGCAGAAGTCTTCCCAAGTACAAAAAGAGAATGAACTCTGGACTACTGGCAACTTATGGCACACAGGAATCAGTAAATGTAGGGATGAGAGGCGTACAGAAACATGGGCAAAAACAGGAATTCTGACTTTATTCCATAAATCATGGAAAGCCACCAAT